>NC_133617.1:157156928-157771928 GCF_048593235.1 Sminthopsis crassicaudata | reverse complement strand
TCATGTTCCATTATACTGAATTCCTTGAAATTGAGGACTAAAGTTTGTTTTGTTTTGTTGGCTTTCTGTCTATCCTCAGAGCTTAATACAAGTATCTGAAACATAATTGATACTTAAGAAATTTTTATTGACTTGACTTGTTGGCATGGAGCTATAGATTTAAGTATATATATACCCAAACCACCAAATATAACTTGGGAAATAATGTGGTGCCATAAAATTAAGTCAGGACTAATAGAAGTCAATGTTTCATACTTATTAACTTTCCATGTTATTAGTCCAATATTTAAGTCAGTGCAGATGAGAGATTTTGCCTCTTTCATCTCAGTTTTGTACCATCAGAAAATAAGTGTGCACCATATATAATCTCATTAAAGTAATTGTTAAGTTACATAGAGCCAAGAATAAGTCCTTGTATCTTCTACTAGATACCATCTTATAGTTGGGCATTCCTTTATTGATCAACATTTTTTTGGATTTGATCATTCATAAAGGCTGAATTTCACCTACATGTCTTGTCTCCACCAATTACTTTTACTATTACAGATAGATAAAATAAGAAGCTTTTTTGAAATGGAGTAGAATTGTGATATTCTGATATACCAATCTAGTAACCATATTGAAGAAGAAAATGAGGCTAGATTACATATGACTTGTTTTTGATAAAACCATGGTGACTTTTAAACAGTTCTTCCTCTTATGCTTCATGTGGCTTCTCCAAGTAGAGATTGCATGGGAATACCCTTTACTTTATAAATTTTACCTGGGATTGAAGTTAAGTTCCTTGGCAGATATTTTGAAGACTCCATGTTTTTCATTTTTTGTTTTCTGAAAGCTAGAGTATTTATCTTAAGTTTTGTAGAACCTTTCCAGATCACTGTGAATTTTGAAAGATTACTGTCAGCAACTCAACAATTACATTTATAGTTTAAAGTATGTTTAAATGTAATTTGTCAGAGACTGGTGATGTAAACTTATTTAGAGCAGTCAAAGGTTTATACTTATCTTAAGTAGACAGAAGGCTTCATGAAGAGACGGAACTTTATTTTTACTCTGATGATTAATGAACATATAAATTAGATACAATTCCAAAGCAGAAGACAGTAGTTCACTTTGAAAGTGACCTTATAATATATAGATCTGCTACTTCTTTATACAAAGATATTTTGGAGTCTATTAGATTAAAGTTCTTTCCAAGGATCAACTACAGAAAGGAATAGGAAAAGCAGATGCTTATATATTGGAGTGTCTTTAAAATATCAAAGCATTAAATATTTTGGTACTCTCTTATTATATACTCATTGTACATCATATAATTGTATATTGTATACTCTAACCCTGTATGCCAAACATTTATCTCTTTTCACTTAAGAATTTGTTAGTCCCTAAATTTAGAAATATGAAAATATTCCTTTACGTGTGCTCAGTTACTTCCAGTAATGATTCATATTACAAAAAGTATCCCAAAGTATAGAGAGGCAGCACTGTGAAAATCAGTGTTCTACTTCCAACATCCTCACTTTTAGACCCAAACAAGTCACTTAATATCTCAGTCTCCTAGACAAAATTCTAAGACTTGAAATTTCTGAGAATATGTTTATCTGCAATGTTAGTTGAAGTTCTTCATTGGAATCACTCTATGCTGATGAAGAGGTATATCTTTGGTAGGTATACTTCATAGAAGGGGGGGGGGCTCACAACAACTAATAGGTATTCTTTCCTGTAGGAGAGAATGGGTAAGAAGGAAACAGAGCTGAAATTCAGACCAAAGCCTTCTGCTTTTATGTCCAGCATTTCAATAGCAACACTAATCATATAACTCTTAGAATCATCTTTGCACTACAGTAAAGCATCAAACTGGGATTTAGCTTTAGTGAAGGCTTCATTAAGTATTTCCACCAAAAGGTAGACACAACCTAAAACATGTAAATTAGGTTTATTCAGCCTTTTCAAGCAAAGAGGGTACAAGGCTTATAGCAATACATAAACAATATGAGAATTATTGAAATGTATTTGCTGAGATGTGTGATCCCACATCTCAGAAATAAGTAGCACCTATTTACTTTGAACTCAAATAACAACCCATGGGAACGAAGTCACCAAAAATAAAGTTTCTTCAAAAACTAAATATAGATATCTCAAATATTTCCTAGAAGCAAAACCCCTCTAGAACTCCAAAACTGTTCCTTTCTCATGAATATCCTTATTTAACCTACACATGGCTTGGATTTGTTCTGCTACTTATAAGTTATGAGATTTCCTTAACTTGTCAAAATATTTCCCACATCACATAGACATAATAATGGAGGAACTGCATTGAATCTTTCTGACTGTAATAGTTTCTGATGTTACTACGGATCATGTTAAAAGTTAAAGCCATTATCCTAATCAATAACACCACTTAATCTGATTTCTTTGAGTCACTGCTGCTTTTTATCCAAAGATGTGAGATCTTTATGTATTTGTTCATTGCAAGATACATTTAAAAGAGATCATTTTCAAGAACTTAACAATGGGGAGATTTGTATCTTTTCATTATTTTTTGACCAACCAAAATATATATATATATATATGTATATATATATGTGCCTGTATATGTAATATATACATGTAAAGATTTTGGAGCAGAAAATGATATATATGCGAACATGTGTGAATATATCTATATCTATATGCATATATAAATTTATCTGGCTATGTGAAGATGAGTTAGTCTATGTGTGCAGTTGTATATAAATATACCTGTATATCTGCTTATATCTCTACATATATGTATTCTATCTTTTATATTACACTACCATTCTTTACATGCATACATACACATATAGAATGGTGGTATAGATACTAGGTTCAAGTCTTGTCTCAGAATTGTACTATTAATCTGTCAATCCTTCAGAAAGCTTTTTAAGACTATAAGAGATAGGCAAGCAACTGATATGAATCAATAAAGGGAGTTAACATGTAGGAAGTTTCTCACTTTGAAGAAATCAATACAATCTAGTGGACAATTTATTAAGTGCCTACTATGTGCCAAGTATTAAGGTAAACAACAAATATACAATTAACAAAGAAAATATCTGCTTACAAATTTACTGGGAGGATACAACACAAACAAGGAGGTAGGAAAGTGGGTGGAAGGGGGACAATAGCCATTATCTTGTTCCATAAAGTTGAAACCAGGTAGAGCAGCAGATGCAAAGTGAAGTGAGCTGAAAATTATAGGCTCAGATACATACAATAATAATAATATAATAATAGCTACATTTTGTATAGTGTTCATATATATCATACTTTGCCAGGCACTGTGCTAAGCACTTTAAAAATAAACTGTTTGATCCTCACAATAACCCTGGAGAGAAGGTGCTGTTATAATTTTCTTTTTATAGATGGAGAATCTGAAGCTGAGAGAGCTTAAATGATTTTTCCAAAGTCACTTACTTAATAAATCTCTGAGTCCAGATTTGAACTTTGAAGTCTTCTTGACTTCAGGTCTAGTGGCAACTGAACTACCTAGATATATATATATTCCCTCTGCCTGGTCTAGTGACTATAACCTTGGAGGTGTGGTATATGCACCAATAGCACCTGAAGCACAGGAAGAGATGGGGGTGTTTAGTAAAAAACTTTTAAAAATCCTCCAAACTATATAAAAGGTTTAAGTTTTTTGACAATTTCATTGAACATATTAGTCAAAATTTATAATGGTGAAGATATCAGAGGAAACATCCTTTAGAATTAAGAAAGAAAAGAGAAAAGAGAGCAAAGAATTGTGGACAATGCAGACATTTCATTTACATTATATGGACTTTTTCAGCAAGCAGAAGTGCTGCTGACAATGAGAAGGAAATAACATCAAAACTCCATCTCACAGGCTCTGTGGCCTTAACCTTAATAACCAAAAAAACAGATCTCTTTTGATCAGTACATGCCACTTTAAAAAATTTGAAAACAAAATTAATCTTAGATTTTCTGTTATCTGATTTGTGAGTGCAGTTCTATATTTCACATATTCTTTCATTTCTCAGTCTGTAGAAAAATCTTGTTAAATTTGAGTGTTTCTTGTTATTTAAATATTTCTTGGCTATATGAAAGATCATCTTTTGTCATTGAAGTCTTGAAGAATGTCAAAGTATGTCTAGCTGAGTTGAATATTCACTTATTTCTCTTGTATGCTGTGAATTTTTCTATTGTTTTGATCTGTCCCTCACTTTCAATATTCCTCAGAAAAATTCCTTAATACAACATTTAATAAATGTTTATGGAATTGTTTATTTAAACACATCTTTTTGATATATTCTATTGTTAGTTCCCCTATATTCCTTCCTCCAAGAAAATCTCATTATAACCAAAAAAAGTAAAAAAAAACCCTACTAGTTCACAAAAATGAAATAAAAAAAAATCTGACATTTTATGTTCTGTTTACTGTAGCCAGTCTCTTATCTCTGTAAATAAAGACAGGGAGATGGCTTTTCAACTTTTTTGTTTGGGGTCATGCTTGGTTACTGTAATTTCATAGAATTCAGCTTTAAAATAAAATTTTATTGCTATCTTATTTTTAATAACATCAAAATATCAGCTCCTGTTCTCCTTTTATACAGTCAACCCATAAAACAAATATGATTTTTAAAGAAAAAAAG
Organism: Sminthopsis crassicaudata; assembly: GCF_048593235.1. Classification (NCBI taxonomy): domain Eukaryota; kingdom Metazoa; phylum Chordata; class Mammalia; order Dasyuromorphia; family Dasyuridae; genus Sminthopsis; species Sminthopsis crassicaudata. The sequence continues at coordinate 157,767,291 of NC_133617.1, read as the reverse complement.
GAAAAAAAGAGAGAATTCAATAAATTAATCCATACACTGAAAAAATGTCTGAAAATATGTGTGACATGCTATATCTTCACAAAGGTATAAAGATGTAGGGTAGGGGGAAATGGTGGTTTTTCATATCTCTTCTTTGGAACCATGCAGATTTTGATTTAGCAGCATTCGCTTTTGATGGCTTTCTAGTTGTTTTACTTTCATTTTCTTTTTCTTTTTCAAAAAAATAAAAGTCATTATAGTCGAGTATATCATTTCCTTGTTCCTGCTTATTTTATTCTTTTTGTTATATTTCATGCTTTCCCAAATTCCTTATATTTGTTTTCTCACAGCACAGTAATAGTCAATTACATTTATGCACAATTTGTTTAGTCATTCCCTAGTTGATAAATATCTATGTTATAATTCATTATCAAATAAAATGCTGTATAAGCATATCTAGGGACTCCTTTCTTATCCATAGTCTCTTTGGGAAAAAATTTAGTAGTAGAATATGAGTTAAATGTAAATTGGGGGATGGGAAAGTTAGACCTTTTTTTTTTTTTTTTTTTTTATCTAATGTCAAATTGCTTTCCCAAAGGATTGTACTAATTTATAGCTCCACTAACCATGCATGAGTGAGCCCATCTTCTTCTAACTCCATTTCCACCAATAAATTGATTATTCCCACTTTAAAAATTATTTGCTAATTTGAAATCTCATGTTGATTTGTATTGATTTTCTTTTATTACAAGTGCAGTGAAACATTTTGTCATATGGTGCAATTTTTCTTTTGAGGTTACAATTTTTCTTTTGAAAACAAATTGTTTATATCCTGGACAACTTGTAAGGAATAGCTTTTAGTTCTGATTGTTTTATTTATTTTTTAAAAAATTTGAATCATTGCAGTTCTTATGTATATCGTTTAGCTAATTTATATTGTTCACTATGAACCAGAAATTCATATGTTGTATCATATTGGGTGAGATGAGATCTTTCAAGGCAGTTGTGAAAATCAAGTAAGGCTTCATCTACTTCAGAGTTTGAGTAGGCCTGAAGGTCTTCAAGCATTGATTCAAGGGCATACTTAAGTCCTTTTCCTGCTATCTTCTCATGACATAATTTTTGCCCTGTTTCGATTAAATATGGGCAACTACGTGCTTATTGGTCAAGTTCAATTTCTTGGGTAGTTCCTGAGTTTAGAATGTAAAACCCTCAGCCAATGAGGATGAGGGTCAGTGGTGGGAGAGGTATTTGTGTTAGAGTTTTAAGTGTCAAACCTGTCCTAAAAGGTGCCTTCTCCCTTTGATTGCCTTCTCAACAGGTGGGACGCCTGATTCTCCAGAGAATAAACTTTTGTTTTGCTCCTAGAGATCTCTCCAGCTTTTTATTAAATGGTGACCCCTCACCATATTTGAACCTCACAATATGTTCCTCCATTTTTGTAATCATTGTTGGATATAACACAATAGTTTTCTGTTACATTCATCTGATAACTTTTAGCCATTCCTCAATTGGTATTCATCTTTGAAAAAATGTTGCTATAAGTATTTTTTTATGTATAAAGAACTTTTTTATTTGTTTTTGTTTTTGACTTGTTTTGTTATTGCTTTCCTTGAAATTAAATGCTCAAGGATAAGGACTTTTAATTACTTTCTTAGCTAACTTTTGGACCAATTCAGAACTCCAAAATATGCTCTCATTCCAAAATCCCTCTTGTCTTTTGTCATTGTTGTTGTTTTTCAGTCCTTTCTGTCTCTTTGTGATTCTATTGGGGTTTTCAGGGGCAAAGATACTAATGTGGTTTGCCATTTCCTTCTCCAGATCATTTAAAGATGAATATACTGAGACAAACAGGGTTAAGTGATTTGCCCAGGATAACACAATTAGTATCTGAAGCTGGATTTAGACCCAGGTCTTCCTGATTCCAGGGCCAGTACTCTAGTCACTAGAGTCATCTAGCTATCCTATCTTTTGTCATCACAAAATAAATTTAAAATATAAAATATTCTGTTGGGAAAATTTGTGATCGTTAAGTTAAATTGAACTTACTCTTAGTAAGATCTAATACATTCCTTTATTCTTGATGATTTCATATTCCTTGCCTGGGCTATAATAGTTGTTTTGAAAAATCAAGTTAAAGACCAAAATTAGGAACCTCTAATATGGGAAAGGAATTGAAGTCAGTTTGGGATAAAGATTTAGAAATCTTGACTCATAACATTGAAAATGAATAAAAATCATAAATTAGGTATATCTTCTTTCAATGGTTTAGCTTTAAAATATAATTTTCAAATATTTCCCAACAAGTTAACATAAAAATTTGGCAATAGAAGGCCAAACCTTATGAATTGTAGCACTTTTATTATATGATCATAATTTTCTTTCTGTCTTCATATATATTTATGTGTGTGTGTGTGTGTACCTCATGTAATTGATGAGAATTATTAGGTAATATAAATTCCAGTGTTATTTTGTTGTTGTTTTGAAATAGAAAAGAAGTTAAGAAGAGATGTAATGTCAATTTTTTTTCCATATTTGATACTGTCATTAAAGATCATGTTAATTTATTAATTATTTTAAATAAGCTTTATCAATTAGATTTCAACCAGCATCTTTATTGGTGTTGTTTTTTGTCCTTCATTCTTGAAGAGGACCATGACATCAGGGAGCAGATGCCATGACATGCAAGTGAGTTGGATTAAATGAGGGAGGGCTGGACAAGGTCACCTGTCTCACTTTCACCTGCAGTGACATCTGACCCAGAGGCAAAGATATATATTACAGTGACTGGAGATGGTCCTGGATGAAATGGGAGACTCTGGCCTTTTTAAGCTAAGGTCTTCCACGAATCTTTCACTGCTGCCATATCCATTCAATGTTTAAAGACCAAGTAGCCATTGAGAAAAAGAAACTCCTCTTTCACCTAGTTCTCCCCTCCCCCCAAAATTCTAAATAAATAAATGAATGAATCTGGGAGGGAAATACCCTTAGAGTTTCTGGCTAAAACAGAAAAAGTTGCTATTTATATTCAATTTGAGTCAGTCAGGACCAAAACAATGATCAAATTGGGCTTAGCTTTGGAGACAACTAGAACCAGCACCTTTGACAACCTTATTAAAATTCAAATTTCAAAGCAGTGTTACTATATGTTAAAGAAAGCCCAAACAAAAGATTTATTTAGTGAGGGAATTAGAATGTCATCTTTTTTTAAACACATGTTTATTGGAACATTTTGTTTAAAATGGAAATAATAAACATACATATGAAATTACTATTAAGGAAAAAAGACACAAAGAAACAGCATTTTTGCATTTATCAAAATATTATATTAAACAGCTATAATAAAATAATTTTCATAATTTGACCACTGCTGTTTTGTAAAATTAAAACAGTGGAAATCTTTTTATAATAGATTTCAAAAGATTTCTTTCCTGTTTCCCTTAATAAGTTTCATGGTATAAGTACCTAATTGTGTATTCAATATACTCTGGCTTACTTGGATTTTGTGGTATCTCATTGTTCTGTAATAGAAAGTCAAATATCAAAGGACTTTTTCCAAACAAGCTAAGCCTTATATGTAGTTTCTGAAAATTGTTAAGTACAATTTTAGTCTACAAAGTATATATTGATCAGACTCTAATTTTATACCTCCTGGCTGTATCCAAGTTCTATTGTTTTTTCTATTTCTTATTCCATTGGAATAAAAGAGGGTTGGCTCTTCAATCTCTTCCAGATAGCACTGTTATGTCGTTGAATTTTAACATTATAGTATACATAGAATATTGGCTTATTGCTAAGGTGGTGCAGTAGATAAAGCACTAAGCTGGGAGGCTAGTGGCAGGACATAGTTCTCAGAAAGGAATCAGGAAACTAGCCACAACTAACTTGGATTCCAGTTCATGGATCTTCTGGTGATTTATTAACATAAGGCTAGGCCTTAATTAATTCCCTTCTTCCTCTCCCTCCCTTCATGTGAAGACTTAATGGGACCCTATCCTCTAGCTTACACATAAAACATGCTACACTACACTAACTTTTCATGGAAGCCATATAAGTCTATGAGCTGGAGGTATAGCACTTACAATAAAATAACCTGATTGCTATTGCTGTTACAATTATAGCAGACAAGACTGATTCTTCATGACTCTGTGGGCCATAACATGCCTGTACAATCCAAAGGGTTTTCTTGGTAAATATATTGGCTTTCCATTCCCTTCTCCAATGTATTAGGGCAGACAGTGGCTGCATGCAGGATGACATAGCAAGGTCCAGTGTACACCTCGCTACAGTTATAATGAGTTTGCTAAATGTTCTATTTGTATATATAGGAAACAATTAGTAAATGATAACAAGAAATGTGGGGTATTCCTATGCTGTTTTTATAGTCATTGATTCAGCAGCAATATAACATACGAGGTGATATCTGAATAGCAGATACTGGGGTGATATCTGAATATCAGAGACTCAGAGAGGTGATAGATTCTGAAAGTTTGGTCTACCAGCCTGTTCCCTGCCTTGACTGCTCAGATGGAAGAAGGGCTTCATGTGGAGAACTTGACAATGCTTCCACTGAACATAAGAGAATAGTTACTCTAAAGTCGCAAAGAGAAGGGAGGGTCAGAGGTTGGCTTTTGGACTGATTGTCAAGATTAATGGGTCAAATCAACAAATTAACAAGCATTTATTACTGACTTGCTAGGTACCAGTCACTGGTGAGGAATAAAGCTGGTTAGGCTAAGAAGGGTTTTGATGAAACATTACAAATTACTCAAAACTATAGATAGATCCATGTTCATTTTTTTTTCTTTCATTCACTGTGAAGTTCTCTGACTTTTAGGTCTGTATCTTATTCTTTGTGGCAGTGTAGTTTTACATTTGCCAAATATATGGAGTGATAAGAATACTCCAACATTCTTGTAGTTTGTAACTTTGTTTTTTTATTTTATTTTTTATTTTATTTATAAATTTTTTGACAGTATATATGCATGAGTAAATTTTTTAATAACATTATCCCTTGTATTCATTTTTCCAAATTATCCCCTCCCTCCCTCTACTCCCTCCCCTAGATGACAGGCAATCTCATACATTTTACATGTGTTACAATATAACCTAGATACAATATATGTGTGTAAATACCATTTTCTTGTTGCATGTTAAGTATTAGATTCCGAAGGTATAAGTAACCTGGGTAGACAGTAGTGCTAACAATTTACATTCGCTTCCCAGGGTTCCTTCTCTGGGTGTAGTTGTTTCTGCCCATCATTGATCAACTGGAAGTGAGTTGGATGTTCTTTATGTTGAAGATATCCACTTCCATCAGAATACATCTTCATACAGCATTGAAGTGTACAGTGATCTTCTGGTTCTATTCATTTCACTCAGCATCAGTTGATTTAAGTCTCTCCAAGCCTCTCTGTATTCCTCCTGCTGGTCATTTCTTACAGAGCAATAATATTCTAAAACCTTCATATACCATAATTTACTCAACCATTCTCCAATTGATGGACATCCATTCATCTTCCAGTTTCTAGCTACTACGAAAAGAGCTGCCACAAACATTTTGGCACATACAGGTCCCTTTCCCCTCCTCAGTATTTCTTTGGGATATAAGCCCAGTAGTAGCACTGCTAGGTCAAAAGGTATGCACAGTTTGATAACTTTTTGGGCATAGTTCCAGATTACTCTCCAGAATGGCTGGATTCTTTCACAACTCCACCAACAATGCATCAGTGTCCCAGTTTTCCCACATCCCCTCCAACATTCATCATTATTTGTTCCTGTCATCTTAGCCAATCTGACAGGTGTGTAATGATATCTCAGAGTTGTCTTAATTTGCATTTCTCTGATCAGTAGTGATTTGGAACACTTTCATATGAATGGATATAATTTCAATTTCATCATCTTAGAATTGTCTGTTCATATCCTTTGACCATTTATCAATTGGAGAATGGTTTGATTTCTTATAAATTAGGGTCAGTTCTCTATATATTTTGGAAATGAGATCTTTATCAGAACCTTTAACTGTAAAAATATTTTCCCAATTTGTTACTTCCCTTCTAATCTTGTTTGCATTAGTATTGTTTGTACAGAAACTTTTTAGTTTGATGTAATCAAAATCTTCTATTTTGTGATTAATAATGATCTCTAACTCTCCTCTGGTCATAAATTCCTTCCTCCTCCACAGGTCTGAGAGGTAGACTATTCTCTGTTCCTCTAATCTATTTATGATCTCATTCTTTATGCCTAAATCATGGACCCATTTTGATCTTATCTTGGTATATGGTGTTAAGTGTGGATCCATATCCAATTTCCGCCAGTAGTATGTAACTTTGACACTTAGTTGTATAAGCATGGGTAAGTAACAATATCTTTAAGTCTCAATTGCCCCACTGGTAAAAGGGAAATAATGTTTCTATTACCAATATGTAGTAGATTTTTACTAAAGATTTAAAGATTTACTAAAGATTTTTATTAAAGATTCTTTACTAAAACTGGAACCCTCTATGGATGTTTCTCTTATTATTATTTTATTTTAGTTTCCTTTTTTGCCTTTTGCAAGTAAGATAGTACTTATTTTCATGACTCAGTTCGAGCATAGTGAATTAAGATATTTGGAACATTATGATAATTTAATCATGAAGGTAAATTACTTGTATGCTATAGCCAATCTCCAGTGTTAGAGTTCATTTACATTTGGCAGTCACAGATGTTATTTTGAATTATACATGAAATCAGTGTTAACATGCAATTAATGGGGATGACACTGCATTATTTTAGGTTACATTTCTGTGCTTGGAAAATAACAATAAGGTGTAGACCTTAAGACCAAGAAGGATTCTGTGTTCATTTTAACAACTTTGCATTACAGAAAACAGTATAAGAAACACTGGAGTCTATTTTGAAGGAGTGAAAGGACATAATATATTGATTTTCCTCTAAACCATATGCAATTGATTAGGCTAAAAAAAACCAATTAGAATAGCAATAAAAGATGTTGAAGAATCCTTGACCTTAGACATTTTAAGTATTAGTAGAAAAGCCTGTTTCAGATGATTTGGATTCATTCCTTTGTCATGCAAACCTCCTTACATCCTTATACTTTTAGTATGCCAGTTGGTTGCATTTGAAAATCTTCAAATCTTTTCCAAGTTTTTCCTTTAAAACAAACACATAGACACAAAAAAATAATGTCTTGCAAGTTTTTGCTCAAGAAAAGGGAAAGGGGAGAATGAATAAATTTTACTTGAGGTTCAAGTTCCCACTGAGGTTCAAGTTGGAGCTCAGATAAATAGGGTTTGGAGACTTACTGTATATACAAACTTGCAAATCCATTTTTTCCTTTCCCTGGACTCTTAATAATCCAAGCTACATGGGAAGAATTGTTCCATTTCTTTCTTTCATTCTTCAATTGTAGAAATAAAATTTTAGAGTCAGATAGGAAGTTAGTAGAATCTATTTATTTCAATAATGTCTGCTGTGTGTCCAACACTATAGAAGATACTGTAGAGAATAAAAAAATTAGAAACTACTATCATTACTATTGAGGTATTTATGATCTAAGAGGGGGTAAAAGGATTTTTGGGTATACGAAACACCTGGAAAAAATTTCAATAGAAATCACAAGCCAGTATTAATGTAGGCTTTGGAAGTAAATGTAAGGACTACATTGGAAAAAGGAAAATCCTTGTAGATTAAGGCTAATTTAAAGGCTTAGTAAAAAAAAAAAAAAGTTTGGAGTTAAGTTAAATCTAGAAAGAAGAAAGTAAAGTTTGAATTAATCCTACAGAAAACAAGAGAGACTGATTCTACTACTCTTTGGAAGTATGAGTTCTCTGACCTCCCTCTTCTTTTAGCATTATTATTTGCCAGTTGTAGAGGCAGTATGGATTGATTATACCTCACTTTCTCCTGTGAACTAAAATCAAACTACTTATTTCAACTCAAATTAGAATAAATTGTTTACCTCTGAAGAAACACATTAACACTTTTAGGTAATTGAGATACCACTTGGTGTTGGAAGTGACAATTTGCAAAGTGTATCATCTTGCCCTGCATGAGTTGATATATCCCTGAAGGTGACTTGGTACCTGCAGATGAATGTGTAACCAGTAGAAAATAATTGTAAAAACTTTTATCTCATAGATGTACATCCTCTAAGTCATTAAATATAAAAGAAAGCCCATAGGTTTTAGATGAGCAAGCTAATTTGTTAATATTTAGGATGCACAATGATGTATTGAAATATTGATGGGATTGAAGTAGTGGTATGGAATGAGAAAGTCTAGCAGAGATGTGGGGATTTTTATCTAGGAAGAGCAGGCATCTCTTATTAAAATTTTTCACATTCAATTTTTCAAAATTGCAGTAATATATCAAGTTTCCTGTTAGAAGTATTATAAAATGCAAGGATTCAGCCAATTTATCTGTCAGGATACACATAGTATGCAGTAACGCAATCTTTCACAGGGGGAAAAATAATATCACAGTATGAAATGGCAAGAAGTTCTACTGTTAACATAACTCATGGAAGTTTGGGAGGTAGGCAGAACTGTGATCAAGAAAGAGGCAATATTCATCCATAGGAGAACATTCTTGGAGCCTAGCATTTCTCTTTTCATTATTTAAATTGTATTAAGTTGCACTTGCGATCTGCCTAAATTTTATGCTACTTTTCTTAAATATTGAAAGAATGTTGCTTTTTTTGTCATTCCACTAACAGGTCATCTTTTAGAGTCTTTGATTTGAGAAACCATAGCAAGTTCTTTGTAGATATTATAGAAAATGCTTTACCATCCTATTTGTTTCATCATACATAAAATAATGGGATTAGACCAATTGATTCCTAACATCCATTATAATTCTAACCCTAATGAATTACGAACATATTTGGTTTTTTACTGTGCTATAATTATCTCCCCCCATGAATAGAGAAAAAAGTTGAAATAAAATACAGTTAGATCTTTTAATGAAATTAGTTTTTTTAGTGTGTCTGTTATAGTTAAGGTCATATGTTATATGGGAAAATAAATTCAATACCTGGCTTTTTATAAAAATGATAAGTCATTTGTATTTAATTGATTATGTGAATTCAAATTTCCATATTATATAGTATAGTACTGTATAGCCTTTAGGTATTAAAAACAAACAAACAACCAGTTAATAAAGTTAAGAAATAACAAAGCATGTGTGTATGTATGTATATGTCTATTCAGATAGGCATATGTATATGTACAAGTATAAAAGTACATACATGCATACAATGAATATATGTATAAATATATGTACACATTTACACTTATATGTATTTTGCATATTTATGTGATATATATGTTTGAAAACACCATTGCATAATACTATAGAATAGATGGGAGTTTTTCATAATCTTTACTAAAAATATTTGTGGATCTGATTCTTAATGAATTAGTGGATTTTTCTTGTGTCCCATGAATTCAACTTTATGATTGATATATAAAATTACTTAATTGAATGATTTCACTGTAATTTATTTGAAAATGTTTTTAAGTGTATTTTGTACTATGGTACATTTGTAATATCTTGCAGTATTATTAATCATAGATTAAGAACTGAGAAAAATATTTGAGATTATCTCTTAAAATACCCTCATTATACAAATGAGGAAACTGTGTCACTCCAGAAAGTGATTTTTCCAAGGCCATACAGTAAGAAGTAGCTGAGCTGGGATGCCATTCCATATTTCTTAACAACTTATCAACTAGTGGAAGGCCTCAGAACCAGCTAAATATAATGAAAAAAAAAGCAAGAATTTAAAGAAGTGCATAGAATATTAGAAAAGTTAGATATGATAGTTTTCTGGGGAAAATTGAATAGATTAAAAGGATATGCTTTATGACAACTATATGAAACTTGACTGTTTAAGGGCATAAAACTTCATAATCCAAGGCTGAAATAGTAAATGCATAATTTTTATTGCCATGACATAAAAATTACATTAGAGCTATGGAAAAATAGATTAAAATTATTTGAAATTAATAATCTAATCCTAAAGAATGATGAGTCAAACAACAAAGCAGTGAAATGATAATTTCTTCAAAGAGATGACAATAATGAAATAACACAGTAAAATTTATGGTATGCAACCAAAGCAATTCTTAGAAGGAATTTTATATCTCTAAATGTTTACATGAATAAAATAGAAAAAGAGCATATGAATGAATTGGGCATGCAATTGAAAAAATGGACAAATAACAAATTAATCCCCAATTAAACAGCAAATTGGAATAGGTTGGAGTCACAGGACAAAATAGTCAATAACTATAGCAATCTAATATTTAGCAAACTGAAAGATCCCAGATTTTGGGATAAGAACACACTATTTGACAAAAACTTCTGGGAAAATTGGAATCTAGTATGGAAGAAAGTAGGCATTGACCCACACCTAACATCTTATACCAAGATAAAATCAAAATGGGCTCATGATTTAGACATAAAAAGTGATATTATAAGCAAGTTAGAAGAATGGAATAATTTACCTCTCAGATCTGTGAAGAAGGAAGGAATTTGTGTCCAAAGAAGAACTGGAACTCATAATTGAACACCAATAGATAATTTTGATTATATTAAGTTAAAAAAGTTTTTATACAAACCTAATGTAGACAACATTAAAAGGGAAGCAATACATTGGGAAAACATTTTTACATTTAAGGGTTCTGATAAAGGCCTTATTTCTAAAATATAGAGAGAGTTGACTCAACTTTGTAAGAATTCAAGCCATCCTCTAATTGATAAATGGTCAAAGGATATGAGCAGTAAAACCATTTCTAATCATATGAAAAGGTGCTCTAAATCATTATTGATCAGAGAAATGCAAATTAAGACAACTCTGAGATACCACTACATGTTTCTCAGATTGGCTAAGATGACAGGAAAAGATAATGATGAATGTTGGAGAGGATGTGGTAAATCTGGAACACTGATACATTGTTAGTGGAACTGTGAATGGATCCAACCATTCTGGAGAGAAATTTGGAACTATGTTCAAAAAGTTATCAAACTGTGCACACCTGTTGATCCAAGAAGTGTTTCTACTGTGCCTATATCCCAAAGAGATAGCTGTGTGAAACAATGGATAGAGTGTGATCCTGGACTCAGGAGGATCTGTGTTCAAATTCAGCCTCAGACAATCAGATGTCTGATTCTGGACAAGTCACTTAACCCAGATTTCCTCTTATTCCTCCCCCCCAAAACATAACAAACCAAATTAAAGTCTTATAGGAGATGATATAGGAAGCTGTAAAGGCTTTATGTAGTTGAACTGGCTTTATCAAAGAGAATGACTACCTCTCTCAGAGATTAAAAGAAAGAGAAGAAAATGGAGAATGATGAGGAAGAAATTTGATGCGTTAGAGAGAAGAGGGCACATAATAAATTGGCTTCATTTTTTTGGTAAATTATGAGGTGAGATTTTTGCTGAATAGAATGAAGGGGGAGGAAGTGGTGATGATAACTTGGAGTAAAAAGAAAATGTAGGGAGGAATGTGATAGTCAAACATGGAGGAAAAGAAGAATCTATTCAGCAGTGAATATCCATTTGAGATTATATGACAGACATGTGAACCTTATCAATATTATTACATGAGTTTCTTTTTGGTGTATGAATACAGATAACATTGAACCACTTTTTGATTAATAAAGGAATTTTAGATTTAAACCCAGAACCTAGTTATTTGAATTTTTATAATATTCTAGTCTTATCTTGTTTCCTAATTCATATAAAGATGTAGGCAAAAAAATCTGCCACTGACATATATACTGGTGGGAGTGACTGGTTTTGAATTTCAGCCTTAATAGCCAAGGAGAGAAGGGGTGGGGAGAACAACCAAAACCATGAAAAAAAAAATCTTAGAGCACAGACCAATCAAATTCCATTCTCAATCAGTGGAAACTATTCATGGGAGGAGCAAATAGCTGTACATACCTATACAGGCCAATACCAGAGAATCAAATATATGAAAATTTAGATTGTCATGATAGAGAGCCATCAAAAAGACACTTTATTCTGTTCAGTATATTCTAAGAAATCAGGAAACTATTTCATTGTGTAAAGGATTTTTTCCAAAATTGCTAAAATATAGGTGTGTTTTGATGAAAGAGTCAAACCTTTATCTACTGGGAAATTTGACTATCTAGAATGATTTTATTTCACAATAATTCTGAATACTTAGAGCCCCATGTCTGTATATCATGAATACATAATTCAAGAGACTAAAGGCTCTAGACATGATGAGCATTGAATAATATTAAAAACTGAGCTTAATTATATTTGAGCAGACAGTAAATGCCCTGAAATACATGCTGAAATCATTTGAAAGTAAGCAGACTGCAATCAGTTAGATAATCCATTAGTTAATGTCAAAGTGGGGATTTAGGTGAGTCAATTAGGTGGCACAAAGTGGACAAAGTAGTGGATATAGAATTAGGAAGATTTAAGATCAAATCTAGTCTCAAACACTCACTAGCTTCATGATCCTGAAGAAGTCACATATCCTCTACCTCAGTTTTCTCATCTATAAATTGAGAATAATAATACAATCTACCCTGAGTTCTTGTGAAGATAAAATTAGATACTATTTGTAAAGTGTATTGCAAACTTTGAAGTACCATGTAAATATTAGCTATTATTACAAAACCCTAAATTACAAAGACAAAAATAAAGAAATAATTTAGTGGTATTATAGCAAGTTCAATTTGATCTGCCTAAACCAATGTTGACTTCTCCATATGGGACATGTACAAAATTTATCAATTTTTAGGGAAATTGAAACTTAGAAAACTATCCCAAAAAGTGTATCAACTGATCCAGTCTAAAATGTTTAATTTCCTTGACAAATGAAGTGGTTAATAAAATCTTATTTGCAAAATGTTAGAGAGAGAGGATAACTGCATGAACATCTCACCAAATAGCTTAAAATAGTTGAAAAGAAAGTAAATGTGTCTCTAATAATCAGGGAATCCATCTATTCCAGAACATACCATAGATGTTTTTAAATAAAGTTCAAAAGAGGATAAGATTAGAAATATCTCCTGAAATTTTAATAGAGGCCTACTTTAATCATAACATTGACAATAATGAAATTATCATGACCTTGGTAACATCATTTAATATTTTATTGCTTCAATCTAGTCTGTATAGCTGCCACTGAATGGTTGTGCATTATTGGTAGAAGTTGACTTATCAGATGCTCCCTAAAACAATGAATATTCAGTTCTAGCCTGGAAGCAAAACACAAAGGCTCAGAAAGTTATTATCACTTACTGCCTATTTCCTGAATTGGAGGGAAGAGGGAGAGATGCCTTGAGACCACTAAGAAGTGATAAATTTAAGTTTGAGCTTTTACTACTTCCTATCTTTGATATCTGTCTATGAGATAGTTCATCAAGTTGAGGCTTAAACCAGATGGAATGGTATAGCTTCTCAGTTTCAATGACTTAGACTTGTGCTTTTATTTATTAGAGTGGAAAACATTGGGATCGATAGGGACAGTTTCTTTTTCTTTTGTCCATTTAAGCCCTGATATCAGTATGTTATCAATCTTCCCAAGGCTTATTAAATTTAGTCATTTGTTACATTAAATCATATGGTCTTTCCAAACAGTAGTTTTCCATACATTTTTGCTTCTCACTTAATTTCTTGTAAGTTTGAGATAATTATACAATTCCCAATTGGCTTAACTTTAGTTTATATCTAAGACTCTTAAAAGACTAATGCATTAGAATTTTTGCTATTGAGTCACATCAGTGAGTCTTCAGACATATTGTTCCTTATTTGTGATTTACCTCCATAGATTTTCTTTTTTCAATCTACCATCTAAAACTTATTTTTAAAATCTTTACATAATGTGTCTTTAACTTTTGTCCCATTTACTAAAAGTTTTATCTAATATCAAAATTTAAGACTATCAGGGTTTAGATTTTGCAAAGAATCTTAGAAATATTTATTTCAATCCCTTTGTACCTCTACTATATTTCCTCTCTTGACTCCATTTCTTTATATACATTTAGAAAGGAATTTCTTAGTGATATCTCTGTTGTCACTTTGTTTTTGTTATTGTACATGCCTGCTGCACTGATTCACTCCCCTGCATAACTATTGCTTGGGATGTTCGAGGCAGTTCTTTTTTCTTTCTAAAAATGTTTCAAATTTTTTTTTTTATTACTGAATATTTTTTTTAATGAAAAGTTAAGTTAAGATTTGCCAGATAGGTCACTCTGGATTGCATCCTGAACTACATTGCCCTTCTGAACACAATAATCCGCTTCTTTTTTTCTTTTCTCTTGGGTGTGGAATAGTTTTGTATTACTTAAATGTTCTTTTTCCATAAGATTTTTAGAATTTAGTTTCTAGACTCAGTTGTTAAATTTAACCACTAAGTATCTTGGAGTTTGCAGGCTCAGTTCCTTCCTTCCTTCGTTCCTTCGTTCCTTCGTTCCTTCGTTCCTTCGTTCCTTCGTTCCTTCCTTCCTTCCTTCCTTCCTTCCTTCCTTCCTTCCTTCCTTCCTTCCTTCCTTCCTTCCTTCCTTCCTTCCTTCCTTCCTTCCTTCCTTCCTTCCTTCCTTCCTTCCTTCCTTCCTTCCTTCCTTCCTTCTTTCCTTCCTTCCTTTTTCTTAAAGGGATTTGTAAAGTCTTTCAATTGCAATTTCATTGTTTTATATTTAAAAGTTTTAGGTAATTCTCTCTTTCTTCATTATGGTATTATTGGTTTTTGCCTTGTCATATACTTTTAGAAACCCATGATCTTTAGGTTGTCATTGTGCATACTATCTTTGAATTTAGTATTTTTTGCTTGCTTAATAAGCTTATTTTCTTTTAATATTATTTTTTTCTTCTAAGTTGTCCTTCATTTTTGTTTATTTGCATTTCCAATCTGTTCTTGCTTTTGTTTCTTTGGTAAGACTTGCAATTATAGACTCAATGTAGCCTCTGAGACCAAGATGTAACAGCATGTGTATGTATTGATTCTCTGCCACATATGCTAATTTTGATCTGACAAACAACATCAAGAAGACCAACATTCTCCATCAGTTATCACCACATCATATATATGTGGAAGCATTGGTTACAGCAAATGGAGACATTTTGAATGCTATGAATAAGTTCATTTACCTTAGCAATATACTTTTCAGTGATGCATATAATGATGAGGTTGATGCAAGCATTGTCTGAGCTACTTGAGCATTTGGGAGACTTCAAAAGAAAGTGTGGAAGAGAAGAGTTCTTTGACTGCATACCAAACTGAAAAGTCACAGAAACATTGTGCTGACTTCATTGTTATATGCTCTGAAACCTGGACAGT
This sequence comes from Sminthopsis crassicaudata, assembly GCF_048593235.1. NCBI lineage: Eukaryota > Metazoa > Chordata > Mammalia > Dasyuromorphia > Dasyuridae > Sminthopsis > Sminthopsis crassicaudata. The sequence goes on along the minus strand of NC_133617.1, from coordinate 157,751,980 downwards.
CTTCTAGTTGTCCAGAAAAATTATTTTTATTTTGTAGTATTTATTCATAGATACTATTCATAGATAAACTAGTTGCAGACCTTATTTACTGATTTTACTTATAATTTCTTTGTTTATGTTTAAGTTCCTTTTTTTTCTTCTTGAAATCTTTGATAATTTTAGTTTGCTTTTACTTTTATTTTCCTTATCACATGTTTCTTGACTGCCTTTTTTCTGATTCTTTCTGATTTCCAACCCTTGGGGGTTGGATCTCAACAATTCTCAGCTGCATTCTACACAGGGGAATTAATGATTCACCAGCTTAAGTGCCTGTTCCAACTGACTTTTGAGTGACCAGAATAGTCCAAACTGTATACTGTTTTCTTTCCCTTAGGCTTGGTAGAATACTGCATTCCCCACTTCCCTCCTTCCCATTTAGTGTCCTGACCTATCCCATTCAGTCTGATCATCAGATTGCTGGCTAGTCTGTTTCCCTGGTACTTATGGTCCAGCACTTTTTCCAGTGCTCATCCCCCAGTAAGCTTTTGACTCTGAAGGGCTTCGGCCAAGCTGAATTTTGGGGCCTAAGCAAATTTCTCCAGCCTGAATCTGGGCTTCACATGACACAAGAACTAGGATGAGTTCAGGATACATGGCTTTTGATGTAAGCCTCTGTTGTGTCCTTGGGACTGCTGCTCTGACCTTCCAAAAAGTAATGTGAGACAAGGGAAGGGTGTTAAATGACCTTAAGGTCACTGAGTGTCACTTCTATTAAAAAATCTTCTTTTGGATTCTTAGTGTCCAAAGAAACAATTAAAGTTACTTTAGGACATATAGTTTATGTTTTAGAGAAGACTGGCCATAGGGGTTTGAGAGAATGTCTAGTTTGCCATCTTGTTCATATGATAATAGAAGCTGGCCAGCTTATGAGTATTTAGGGAGTGGGAACACTGATATCTACGTGAATATGAGAGCACTTCAATTGAATTTTCAGGGAAACTATGGTTTATAAGAGGTAGAAGTGAGGGGAATGTACATCTAAGTCAGAAGAGATAGATTATACAAAGTCAGAGGAAAAAGGTCACAATAAATATCTGGTGTACATAGCAATGAATGGCCAGAATAGCTGGATTGCAGAAGATAAGGGGATTAAAGTGTATGGAGATTAGAAAGGTAGGGAAGGGCCAATTTGTGAAGATGTTTACATGTCAACTAAGAGAAGCTTAATTTTTGATTCTTGAGATACAATAGGGAGTCACTAAAGTTTGTTGAGTATAAGGAAAGGTTCAGTGTGTGATTAATATTTGAATTAACAACTTTAGATGTGTATAAAAGTGATTTCGTATAAAATTTTTAATATAATTGACTGAAAATGGGAAAAGAATCATAGTAAGGATTGAATGAAGGACTGAGATGCTTATTCCATGGTATTATATTTTTTATTGTACTTTTTCCCAGTTTCATTTTTTTTTACCATCTTAATTGAAATAACTTTAAATATTATTAAAATAACATTTCATTTCATTTTAAGTGATAGAATGGATTGTTCTGAAGCAGAGCTGCTTTGTAACAGAGGGTTATTTTCTTTATGCTTAATGGGTCTGTTCCCAATTAGTTGAAAGATATTACTTTAACCTGCAGGTCTCAATTCTCAGTTTTTTCCTTTCTTAGTCTTAGTTTATTTACTCTTACTATTTTGGTACCCTTTCATTAAACAAACTTTTAATTTTTAATATCAGTAAAACCATGTTATTTTTAAATTATAGATGCATCAGTCCATCTTAAAAGATATGTCTATGTGTGTGTGTGTGTGTGTATAATTGAGTAGACATTTAATAGTTTGCTCTGAACTTTCCTTCCCTAAAGAAAAAAAATATATATATATATATTCTATTTATTCATAGAAGAAACATTACATAGTGGATAAAAATGTAACTGAAGGGCAAATTTTAGAAAGGTCATTTCATTCTTCCATAATACTATATTTTCACCTCAATTTGCTACTCTGGGTGAATAGTAATGTCTATTCAGTATAGTATAAACTCAGTAGTTAGATTTCAGGGATGGGAAATTCAGGGGATATGATGCTCGTTAGATCTTTTTGCGATTTTTAACTTAAAATTTTATTTATACTATAGAATTTTTTTATTTTTGCTTATATATATATATATATATATATATATATATATATATATATATATATGTAAAAAGAAAAATTTGGAAAGAATGAAAGAACTTTTAACATGAATCAATATGTTACTTCACTATTTAGAAATCCAGTATTACTGGCTTCTTTGCTTTTCCTTAGAAAGGACATTTCTTTCATCTTCCAACTCTGCATTTTCACTTGCTGCTTCTATTTCTTAGGGATTCTATTTTAAAGATTTTAAATATCTTCTTTAAGTATGTATGGGGGTGGGAGAGCTGGAGCCAAGATGGCAGAAAAAAGACAGTAACTCACCTCAGCTTCACCCCCAAACCTCTCCAGATACCTTAAATAATGCCATAAAACAAATCCTGGAGCATTGGAATTTACCAAAGGACAAGGCAAAATGATTTTCCAATCAAGAAAACTTAGAAGGTCAGCAGGAAATATCTGTCACACCAGGGTGAGAGTAGAGCCCAGACCATGAGCCATGCCAGAATAGCCACAGGACCAGGTCTTAGAGCACAAGAAGTGGCTGCTTCTGGAGCTCTCAACTTACAGATGGTAACAGGACTGAATAACTAATCAGAGATTATAGGGTTCTCTTTTTTGGAATTGGAGACAGGACTCTTGCTTTATCCATAATGATATCTGTGTTACAGTCCTGGATGGCATTCTTAAGATAGTGCTAGAAGTACTAGCATACCAAGCCTTATAGTCACAATGAAATAGAGACTCTGCTCCTAGTTCCAGGACAGAAAAAAAGTGCTGTGATCTCTCACCAGAACACAGGACCGGGGAATAGTAACTATACCTCTCCATACATCATACCACTTTAAAAGAACTAAAAACTTACAGTTCCCTAGAAATTACTCTGAAAACTGCATCACAAAACCCCTAAATGCTTCACCATGGAAGCAGATTTCTACTAAAACAAAGAGGCAAAAGTCAAGAAATAGTCTGGGGAAAATGAGCAAACAACAGGAAAAAAAATTCTGATGATAGAAAATTACTGTGGTGACAAGATCAAAACACACATTCACAACATTGAAAACAAATTCAAAACTCCTAACATCCAAAGCCTCCAAGAAAAATGTGACTTGGATTCAAGCCATGGAAGAGATTAAAAGGCATTTTTAAAAATCAAGTAAAAAAGTTAGAAAAAAATTATAATGGTAGAGAAAAATATCAAAAGATAGGTGAGTATTTCAATAAAATTTTGAAAAATGAGTTAATAGCTTCCTGAAGGAGATTCAATAAAATTGAAGAAAATAAAACCTTAAAAGCAGACTAGGCCAAATGGTATGAGAAGTACAAAAAGCCAATAGGGGGAATGCCTTAAAAAGTGGAACTTACTAAGTGGAAAAAGAGACACTAAAATTCACTGAAGACCAAAATACTCCTAAAAAAGTATAACTGACTAAATGGAAAATGAGTTACAAAAACTTATTGAAGAACATAATTCTTTAAAACTGAGATTCCTTAGAATTCAAATGAATGTTAACAACTTTATGAGAAGTCAGTGCTGAACTCTCTGTCTTCCCAGAAATCAGCCTGGGTCAGGATACTCAAAAGTGTTTATTCTTGGTCTTTTGAGGTCACTGTCAGGGGATTAAATATAGCAATCTCCACACCTCCTTCCTCTCTCTTCCCTGCCAGGAGAATGTCTCCATTTCCTCCTTCTCCTCCTCCATCCCACACAAGTCACTTCCCCTTCTTTGTCCCACCATTGGAGCCAGCACAGAATAGTTGGGGAGGGTCATCCTTCAAACATGTTAATAGAGAATTGTCCAATTGGCAATTAGTCTCACGTGCTCCATTATCCAAGTGCATTTGCTCAGTTCTAGCCCTTTACAGTCAAGAAACAATAAAACAATACTGAAAAAATAAAAAGTAGAAAAACTGACCTGAAGAATAGATATCTTAAAGCCCTGATTAAAAAAAAAAAGCCTAGACATCATCTTTCAAGAAATTGTCAAGGAAAACTGTTTTGATATTTTAAAACTAGAGGGCAAAATAGAAATATAAAAAATCCACCAATTTCTTTCTGAAAAATATCCCAAAATGAAAACCCCCAGGAATATTATAGCCAAATTTCAGAACTCCCAGGTCAGGAAGAAAATATTGTAAGCATCCAGAAAGAAACAATTCATGTATAGTGGAGCCACAGAAAGGATGATAATATTTAGCAGCTTTTACATTAAAGGATTGGAAGTCTTGGAATATGATATTTTAGAGAGCAAAGAAGCTAGGATTATAACCAAGAATCATTTATCCAGCAAAACTGAGTATAATCCTTCAGGGAAAAAAATGGAAATTCAATGAAACAAAGAATTTGCAAGCATCTTCATGAAAAGAAATATAAAATTTGACTTTCAAATATAACTCAAGAGAAGCAAAGATAGGTAAATAGGAAAGGGAAATCATAAGGTTGAGAAGATGATACTTATAACTTATAAGAACTTTCTCATTATTAGGACAGAAGAAACATATTTAGAGAGAGGACAAAAGTATGAGTTGAATATGAAGGAATAAAATCTTAAAAATCAAAATAAAGGGTGAGAGAGGAATGTAGGGGGATAAAGGAAAAGGGAGAGGTAGAATGGTGTAAATTATTTGCCAAAGAAGAGTCAAGAAAAAGCTTGTATAGTGAAAGGGAAAAGTGAGAGAAGAGAAGGAGTAAGCTGTTCTGAACTTCATTTATTTGTTTTTGTCATGAACATATAGTTTATCAAAAAGTACTTAACCTACCAGAATTAGCCTTAAGAAATATTACTCTCATACTCTTATCAGACTTGGCTCACAGAAGAATAACATACACTCAGTTGGATATAGAAATTTATTTTACCCTCTAGGAAAGAAGGGGAGACTGGGAAAGAAGAAAATATAGAAAAGGAGGCTATGAATAGTTCACCTATTTTCAGCAGTACAATGATCTAAGATAACTCTGAAGAACTTATGGGAAAAATGCTTTCTATGCCCAAAGAATAAACTGATAGTGTTTGGATTCAGATTGAAGCATACTCTTAAAAAAACAAACAAACAAACAAAACAAACAAAAAACACCCTTCCTTTACTTTTCTTGACATTTGTTTGTTTTTGGTCTATGTTTCTTTCTTTTTTTTTTTTTTTCCACAAAAATGACTATTGAAATGTTTTACATTACTATACTTGTATAAACTATACTGAATTTCTTGCCTCCTTAATGGATGTGAGGAAGGAGAAAGGGAGACAATTTGGTACTTAAAGCTTTAAAAATATGTTAAAATTGTTTGTACATGTAGCTGGGGAAAAATACAATGCCAAATAAGTAAAAAATATGCTTTTGTGATCTTTCTACCTTCCAGCATGCTTTAGAGCATCTCAGTTTATAGCTATCTAGTAAGCTTCTGCTAAGTCACACCTTAAATATAAGTGTTAATTATGTACTTCATACATCTTCATTGCTTATTAAAAGCAAGAAATATCTACAATAAGCTTCTGATTTTTTCTGTCTCTTCACACATTCTTCAGTAATCTTGTGCTGCTATTTAAGTGGAAGTATGAAATAGTCCCTATCTATCCCCAGCTTTTTGTAGTTCACCAAATTAAAATCTCTTTTTCTAGGCTAAATTATTTGAGAATGCTATCTATAATTGGTGCTTCTATTTTCTTTACTCTTGCTCTCTTAATTTTCTAACTTTAGACAGTTCAACTGAAAATGATCTCTACAAAATTACCAATGATCATTTGATTACCAAATCTAATGGCTTTCTCTATAACTTCATCCTTCTTTGATCTCTTTGTAGTCTTTGATACTGTTATTCAAATTATTTTTGACCCATCTTTTCTCTAAGATTTTGTGGCACTACTGTACCCTGGTTCTTCTCCTATTTATATAATTGCTTATTCAAAATCTATTTCTCTGGAATGGCATAATTAGTTCTAAAGAACTGGTCTCATGATTTTCAAAAAATAATGTTCTTTCTACTAGAACATTTGATAACTAAGCAAATTAATAATTAATAACTTAAAACATTATTCTTATGTATGCATTTAGCCTCAACTTTGTTTTCAATTTCATTTATTTAGTTTCTTTTCTTGTGGACATATAGCTTATCAAAAAACATTTAATATCCCAAAATTAGCTTTGGGAAGTATGCAGAAAACAAAAACAAATTAAATCTCTTATTCATACTCAAGCATATGTTTATATCCTTACCTTAAAAAAATCAGTTATTTAAATAAAGTACAACGTTTTAAAAAGAAGAACCTCCAATGGGCACAGCCTAAAATTTTGCTGATCTTTATTGGGTATTACCTTGTTAGTGACATTTTGCATATATAAAGGACATTTTGATATAACAACTATGAGAGTAGAAAACAGACAAGGTTTGCAGTCTGCCTTTTATGTACTGTGTGACTTTACTTTTTTGTGCTGTGATTTTGTCATATATAAAACAGGTATAATAAGATTTGTCTTGCTTGTGAAAAAGAACTATTTTAAAGATAAAATATTATACTATTGTAATACAATAATTGTTAAAAAATACATAAATATGAGCAGTTATTGAATAGAGCCAGCCAAGAAATATGGTTTAAATTCTAACTCTGCAACTTAATGCTTGTGTAATTTTTCAAAAGTTATTTACTTTTACTGGGTTTCAGTCTCATTTGTCAAATAGTACATATCAACTAGATTTCAAAAATCTGTCCGCAGTTCTAGAACTCAAGGTCCTATTTGTATATATTTTAATAATTTAATTAATTGTGACCAACATAATGACAAATTAACATAGGGATATGATTTTTTTACAAGAAAATTTAGAACATTTTTCATTTAATATTTTTTTTGGGGGAAAGTTAGGGTGAATGATGCATACTATAATTATTGTCAGTAAAAGATAATTACTGTCCATGGTTCTGAATCAATAGCCCAAGAGCTATGTGATCAAATCAGATAGATTATTCCTTTTCTCATCAGTTTTTAAGAAAGGATTGCCCATTAATGATGAGGATCACCATTGATTATAATATGTGTGAATAGGTCTCTGAGGGGTTTCTTGAAGTTTTCTTCCTTGGAGATTTGAATTTGAATACATCTTTCAGAATTTGGGTATCTTAGCACCTATAGTATTTTTTGGCTAGTACCTATAGTCTTCATTCTCTTCTTCACCATAATTATGGATTTGTAGATGTATTGTGCTTTGTACTTCTAAGTGGGTGAGGTCACTGAATACCTGTGTCTAGAAGCAGAACTCTTACAGAAATTCCTTTTTTAAAATTAATTTTATAATTATAAATTTTTTTGACAATACATATGCATGAGTAATTTTTTTTTACATAACATTATCCCTTGTATTCATTTTTCCAAATTTTCCCCTCCCTCCCTCTACTCCTTCCCCTAGATGACAAGCAATCCTATATATATTAAATGTGTTACAGTATAACCTAGATACAATATATGTGTGTAAATCCAATTTTCTTGTTGTACATTAAGAATTGGATTCCGAAGGTATAAGTAACCTGGGTAGAAAGACAGTGCTAACAGTTTACATTCAATTCCCAGTGTTCTTTCTCTGGGTGTAGCTGTTTTGTCCATCATTGATCAACTGGAAGTGAGTTGGATCTTCTTTATGTTGAAGACATCCACTTCCATCAGAATATATCTTCATACAATATTGTTGTTGAAGTGTATAGTGATTTTCTGGTTCTGCTCATTTCACTCAGCATCAATTCATGTAAGTCTCTCCAAACCTCTCTGTATTCATCCTGCTGGTCATTTCTTTCAGAGCAATACAGAAATTCCTTAGAAAAGTTGGGGGGAGTTGGATTATGGTGTATTATGTGATCTTTTTAAAAAGTATTTCAGGAGAATGGAGTAGTAGGGAGAAATGACAGAACTTTTCTTTCCTCTCTAAGTTGTCTGAAAGGGGAGAGAATTATCAGGATCTTTATTTGGGCTAATTGATTTATTGGCAAGGTGTTGGTTTAGTTTAATACTTGATCCAAAATCCAGGTTCTCTCTAACCCACCTCCTCCCATCTTCCTATCTATGGAAGCTAAGTAGTTTAGAGGATTTAAAACTGGGCTCAGAATCAGCAAGAATAAAGTTCAAAATTGGCCACAAACACTTAATAATTGTGTAACTCTTGACAAGTGACCTACTTTCTGCTTGCATCAGTTTCATAAACTACCAAATGTACATGATGATGGCAGCCTCCCTTAGAATTGTGAGAATCAAATGATATCACGTATGTATCTAACACAGTGCTTTGTGCAAAGTAGGCAGTTAGTAAAATACCTGTTTCTTCCCTCCCTCTTTCTTTTCTTTTTTCCTCCATTTCTTCCTTCTTTCCTTGATTTTAGCTTTCTTTTGTTCCTTCCTCTGTTCATTTATTTGTTATTTTCTTCCATTATTTATTTTTCCAATCAGTAATATATAGAGAGAAGCATTTTGGCAAATGACGTAACCACTATGAACTCACTTTCCCCATATTTAAATATGAAAATTGTAACTACATCTTTTTCTTTACTTCTAGTATTTTATAACATTACAGTGGCTCTCAATGTTTTGAAATATGGAGACTTCTTTTTAATATAAAAATGTTTGACCCTATATTATTAGCTCATTATATTTGATCTTATATTATTAATTTCCATTGTTTGAGAAAATATTTAATGACATAAAGTTCCTAGGAATTGAAGAATGTTTTTCGTTACAAAAGTAACTATGTACACTTGCAAAAAGAGTACATAATGTGAAAGTGAGCAATATTATATATTCAAAATATAGGAAAAATATTTATTAGATTGAGTCATTCTTCTTACTCATATAACACTGAAATCAAAGTAGGCTGTAGTGATTTGCCTTTGAAAATCATATCTGCAATATTTTTGATGGTGTGGTTAGTTTGCTTGACTTGGAATCTGAAAGACCTGAGCCTAAATCCTTTTAAAATATTTTTTAGACATATGAATTTATATAAGCATTTTGTATCTCTGAACCTAACTTTCCTCATATGTTCAATGAGGATAAGACCTACTCTTTATAGTTGGTATGAGAATTAAGTGCAAAAGGCATGTAAAGTATTTTATAAACCCTAATACAATTATGGAAATGCCATCTATCATTTCTGTTCTTGTCAATCTCATCATCACTATTATTTTATATAAATCCTATTCTGAGGATGTTACTGTCCTGTTAGTCTTATTTTATATTTAATTTTCTATATTCAGTAGGTAGATAAAATATTTTTTTTTATCATTAACTTTAAGTGTGATATGGAAGTTTGTCTTCCATAAACACATATAAAGCATCTTTAGGACAACTCCAAGAGTAGACAATATAACTAGGAAAGTGTTTGTGTGTGTGTGTGTGTGTGTGTGTATGTATACATGTATAGATATGTATACATATACATATATATATATTATATATATGTAAAACTTTTTTCTTGTTCTTGTAAGCTTTTTTATTTTTCTGGATCTTTCTATTTTGAAAGTTTCTGATTTCACATAGTTTGGTGATTATATCAATTTGATATTATGAAATTATTAAAATTTTTCTACTTTGAACATTTAATATATAGTTCTGATGAGTAGATAACATATTTCAAGGTATCTAATAGATTGTACTTTCAATGTGTATTGATAGCTTGTAATTTCTACCACTTCTCTAAATAATCTGCAGTGACTGAAAAATCCAAGCTCTATAGAGATATCTGTTTTGTGCATTCTACTGGCAATACTCTAATTCATAAAACTATCCATTTTATAAAATATAGTTATAGCTGTGATGCAATTACTGTATTTAAAATGATATGTTACTGTATTACTGAGTGATATTCGACAAGTCTCTTGGACTCCCTGAGCTTTACTTTCTCCATTATATAAAACAAGTTTTTTGTCCTAAATGATTTTCTGAGGTCTCTTCTTGTTCCCAGTTTATGATCCTATGATTTCATAATATCTTCATCATATAACAGTATGAATTATTAATACCTATATTTGTAAATGGTACCATTGCTTAAAGTTTATAAAGAAGTTATTGAAACACTGTTCAAATTCTTTGAATTCTATCTGATTAATTATTTTTTGAAAACTGATATTTCAGTAGAATTTAAATAGACATTCTCTGACATAATTCTTAGGATATGAAAGCATGAATGGAATCCAATGTCATAAATTGAATTTATGGTGCTACTTTGGCAAAAAGAAAATCTTTTTCTCTTTATTAATTAGGAAATAAATGGATATTTAACACAGAGGACTCAGCAAGATGTTATGGGTCTCATTGAAATCTTGTAGATTATTGAGCAACATTTCTATGCTGCCAATATTTTTCTAGGCAAACTTTCTCTTTCACTCTTTGACTTTCTTCTTGATGTTTTTGGAGTGGTTCCTCTGTTATTCTTATCTTAAGTGTAAAATTACTCTCTATTTTCTATGCAAAATGATTTTCTCAAAATGTTCCCCCTGGCATTTCTAGACATTTTTAGTTTTTGCCATGTTCAATTGAGGGAGATGCACAGAATGCACTAAACTTTCATCTATATGCAGATGATAGTCAGATTTATTGTTGTGTAAATACTGGAGATATGGCTCCTACTTATAAATCTGAAGTGTATATTTACAATTGTACATTCATAGAAATGGACCAAGTTTCTTACATTTAAACTGCTTGTTACTAAATTACTTTTTTCCTATTTAGATATCATGCAAACAATGCCAAATTTCAGCTCCCCTTTCCTTCTCCTCATTAGAATGTGCTATTTTATCACAAGGGTGGGACACAAACCCTATATTTTGTTCTTATTAGTAGGATAAGATATTTAATGTCACTACAAAATCCATAAATGTTACAATTAATTATATTATATTATATATTATATTTTGTCTTTGTGACCCCAGTTGGGGTTTTCTTGGTAAAGATACTAGAGTGGTTTACCATTTCCTTCTTCAGTTCATTTTTCAAATAAGGAAATTGAGATAAACAGAATTAAATGATCTGCCCAGGGTTACACAGCTAGTAAGTTTTGAACTGACTTCAGGTCCTGGCTCCAGGTCCAGTATTCCATCCACTGTTTTATCTTTTATTATAGAATAAGAGACAACATATGGGGCGAGGTATAGAGCTAGCCTTGCAGTTAGGATGACCTGAGTCCACATCTTATTTCTGACACATACTGGTTTGTGACATTGAATAAATGTCACTTAACCTCTCAGTGTTCCCAGACAACTTTATAATGACAAAGCAATTGCTGATCAACATTGGTTGAGGAAATTTCATGACCAGGAATACTCTTTTGAGAAGTGTCAAACTTGTAGCTTCAGCACTTTAAACTCCCATGGGAGCTGAAACAGATTGAAGTGTAATTGGGAAACATTCAACAAAATAAAAAAATACAGTATTTGTGATTTTCTAGGACAATATGCTCAATACCTTCATGACTTCCTCAGCCTCTGTTCTCCTTTGGAACATTTAAATCAATAGCACATAACTCTCTATCTGTATTTCACTTTCTTTATGCCTGAATAGTGAGTGTGTGTGTGTGTGTGTGTGTGTGTGTGTGTGTGTAAATGATAATTGAGGGATAAATGATGGACAGTGTGGTGAGAGAAAAATGTTCTGCATATTGAATGGGTAGTATGTGTTGATTGATGATAGTGCATGGAGAATAGGACTTTTAAATGAAGAGATGTTAGTCTTTGTCCTTGGATGCATTTAGATAAGAAATCATACGTACCCATATAGGCAAAAGCATTTTTTGACTGATTACATGTTTGTCTTATGCTTTGTTACTATATAAATATATTTCAGCTATTCTTATAAATATATTCTTTTTTTTTGTTAGAAAAAGCTATGCAATTATAGGCAAAATATATTTTTAAAAATATGATAGAAGATTTGAATTTGAATTCTGTTCATTATTATTTGTGTTAATATCAGGCAAATCTTTTAAATTCTATGAGCCTCAGTTTCCTCATCTTCAAAATAATAATATTGGATTATATAATCAATAAAGGTCCTTCAAATTATAGACATATGATCTCAATTAAAATTGCATCCATAGCAAAGAACTCATTGGACCACAACTTTCATTTATCTTTTGATGACACAATACTTAAATTTAAGGGATTATGCTTGATAAATACAATATGCCACAACTGGAAGTGACCACAGAGATTGTGTAGGTAAACTTTACAATATATTATCTCTCCAATTGTAATGTAAATTCATTGTGTAAAGATACTGTTTCATTCTTTTCTCAGAACTTAGTATAATGCTTGGCACATTGTTATGTTGTTTGTCCTCTATTTAGGAAGAGGACCATAACACCAGGGAGATGATGCCATGATTTGCAAGGGAATTGGAGTTAAGTGGGGGAGGGCTAGGCAAGGTCACCTGCCTGATTTTCCCTTCCAGAGCCATCTGGGTCCAGTGGCCAGGTATAGATCAGGATGACTTGAGATGATCTGGATGCAGTGGGAGACCTTGGCCTTTTTAAACTAAGGAATTCAATAGGCCTGAGTTTGACTGAGGCAACACACATTCAATGGTTAAGGCAAGGTAGTGATTAAGGCAAAATAAAAAATCTCCTCTTTAACCTAGTTAAGAAAAAAAAAAAAACACCCAACAAGCAACTAACTAACTAAATAAATCTGGGAGGAAAAGATTCTCAGGGTTTTTGGCCAAAGCAGAAATGATTGCTATTTACAATCAATCTGAGTCAATCAGGACCCAAACAATGACTAAAAGAGGTTTGATCTAGGACTCATTAGAGAGCAATGAGAATCAGATTGATTTTGGTTTAAGACATGTTTTTTTTTTTTTTTTTTTTTTTTTTTTTTTAAGAAAGAAATTTAGCCCACAAATCCCAAGATATATTGAGAAGGTTCAGAGGTACAAAAGAAAAGAAAAAAATGCTTTTAAGAGCATCTGCAGATAATGGTATGATACTTTACATGGACAGAGAGAGGAAAGGGAAGGAAGGAAGGAGGGAGGAAAAGAAGGAAGGAAGGAGTTTTCTAACTGCTTTTCTTCTAAGATTTATTTATTTAGATTTTTCTTTTTTAGATTAGGTGAAAGAGGAAATTCTTTGCCTCAATTGCTACTTAGTCTTAATCACTGAATGAGAGAGACCTTAGTCAAAGTTGAATAACTTTTTTTTTTAATATTTTTAAAATTTTTTTTATTTTTTATTCATTTTTCCAAATTATCCCCTCCCTCCCTCCACTCCCTCCCCCCGATGGCAGGTAATCCCATACATTTTACATGTGTTACAATATAACCTAGATACAATATATGTGTGTAAATACCATTTTCTTGTTGCACATTAATTATTAGCTTCCGAAGGTATAAGTAACCTGGGTAGATAGACAGTAGTGCTAACAATTTACATTCGCTTCCCAGTGTTCCTTCTCTGGGTATAGTTATTTCTGTCCATCATTGATCAACTGGAAGTGAGTTAGATCTTCTTTATGTTGAAGATTTCCACTTCCATCAGAATACATCCTCATACAGTACTGTTGTTGAAGTGTACAGTGATCTTCTGGTTCTGCTCATTTCACTCAGCAACAGTTGATTTAAGTCTCTCCAAGCCTCTCTGTATTCCTCCTGCTGGTCATTTCTTACAGAGCAATAATATTCCATAAAAGTTGAATAACTTTGATTAATAAGGCCAAAGTCTCCTATTTTATCTATCTGTATCATCTCCAGGCATCTTGATCTATATCTTTCACTGGAGGGAAAAGTGAGGCAGATGACCTTACACAGCCTTCCCTCACTTACTTCTCACAAACTTTAATTGGTCAGCTTGGCATATAATAGGCACTTGAAGATAATTTTGATTCTGAACTCTATTTGTAGTACAACAAATTTCCAGCAAGGGGAAAACACACACATAAACATACCACGTACACACGCACACACACATACATACATATATATATATATGTATGTGTGTATGCAAATATATATTTATAGATTGGTAATGGAGTTTTCCTATTATCTCAGAACAATTTAAATACATGTGAAAGAATGCATCATTAGCAATTTTGTTACTAGGTAAATTAGAACTTTGGTTGCAGAAATTTAGAAAAATTGGACAGTATCTGTTTTAGTTCATAAATTACCTACACTTTTATTGTGTCCCTTTTGAACTTTTGAAACCTATTGATCATCAATTTAACTGTAGCTTTCAAAATTGCAAGTCAAGTATTACAAAAGTTTTGCCAATGTGTGCCTCGTATGAGATTAAGTACAAAATAAGTGTTGTCACTTCTTGGGCCTATAAGTACTAAGTGAATATATGAAGAAAGAATCCTTCTTCTATGCAAAAAAAAGTTAGTAATATTTGTATTGTAAAGACAGGTCTCTTCAATCCAGGAAAACCAAACTCTCTGATTCTCTCCTAATGTGACATTCTATCTCTCTCCTCTTTGTCTTTGCAAGTCTTACCTTTATGCCTCAAATATACTTTTTCCTCATTTGATTATTTTTATATTCCTTGCTGCCTACAACTTTTATCTTATATGTATAGAAAGTGAAGTAATGTGAAACAAAATAGAAAAGAGAGATTGGAATTCAGATTTTGAAGGACCTTAAACATTAGGTCAAAAAAGCTTTTATTCCCTGTTAGAAGCAAGGGAAGCAATTTAATATTTTTGAGCATGAAAGAAATGAGGTTTGACAATGATGGGAATGGGAAAATGATTTTGGTGGTTGTATGACAAATTGGAAAGGCTATTCATGTGGCACCTCTTAAAGGAGTTCCCTCCTGATCCCCTTATTCATTAATTTGTTCTCTCTCCCTTAATGCATATGTATATGATATCCTCTTTACCCTACTCTTCTTCCACAAAAAAATGTAATCAGTTTCTTGAGGGCAGGAACTGATTTTTATTTTATTTTGCTTGAAATATTAATACTTGCTAGATTTGGTTGGTTTAAATATATGAAGCAAGATGTTGCTGAGTACTAGGGTTTCCAAAATACCCACAAATGCAAGTAAAATATCCTCCCTTCTCACATATTTCTTTCTATATTCTTCCCAATAAGTAATCAAAATTTGAGATCTTTTAAAGATCTTTTTTCTGGGTTAGATAAAGAAAGAAGAATAAATACTTTGTCTCTAGAAGGATAAAATATCTAAGAAGTAATTTCTATATGTTAAAATGTATACAATATAATATTGTATACAATATTAAAATCAGATAGAAGTAGGTAATTCTCTTATATTCTGCTAATCTCCCATAAACTAGAATTCATTTAATAATTGCAAATTGTTATCTTCCATACTTTGGAGAATAGAAAGTCCAAAGAGATAAAATAAAACATGGCTGTGTTCAATGTATCGTATGTCCTGGAAAATAATATATTAAGTCCTGAGTTTGCAGGCATCAGTTTTTCAGGCACTAAAAAGTAAATAGATTTCATTGAAGAGTACCTTTGCCCAAAGCAGATGCCTTGGAGGTAGAAGCCCTTACCCATTTAATGATTTCAAATAGGATAGCACCCATCTAATATTGAAAATGATTCTTTTTTTCCTAAAGAGAAATGATTCTGAGAATAAAGAATTTTTAAAGAATTTAAAGAATTTTTAAAGTTTTAAATTAATTGTAACATTAAAAAATTAATGTAATTTAGCAATAGTGTTCTAACATTTTTGGAAAATAATTTACAACCTGGAAATTGTAGTCTGTGAAAATTTTACCTTCTTTCAACATTTTTACCCTGACAAAACCCCTCCAATAACAATAATGTTAATATTTTCCCATAAATAAACACTTGACTGAGAAAAAGAGAATTACATTAACTCGGGACCTATCTAACCTTTTTCAAACAGCTGAAGCTTCGCACATTTATGGTGGCTGCTGCTTTTGAGCATTCAGAGTGACCATTGTACCATTGCCTTTCCATGCTCTCTATTTGACTGGTTGTCTATTTTACCCTTCTTTTTGTTGATGGCCCCCATAATCAGAGAGAAAAGGTGTAGTTACTCACTAAAACATAAAATATTGAAAGGTGAAGGCAGGAAAGCACTTTAGCAGTCTCATGGGGAAGAAAATTGCTTATCTGTAATTGTTTTGCTCTCTGAAGAAATACATCAGACAGCCATTTCCAAATGATTTTCCTGGATGCAGTATGACCCGATATTTTAATGTCAAGTGAAACAAAGCCCTTGTTAGAGTTTCAGAGCCTTTATGTATGCTCCAGTTAGCCTAGGGGACCTTTCAGCCATAATTTGTACTGAAGGATGCTGGCATACTGTTGAGGTTGGAGGGATTGATTTGAAAATAATGCTCTAGCACAAGCAGTGACAAATTGTGGACAGATTCACTTGAGATAAAGAATGAAATAAAAGTAAAAAAATACATACCAATGGTCCTCTTGAAGCTTAGGGAACATACTTAGAGAAATGACTAAATCAGTATCATAAAAATGCAGGTGGACCCCAGGACCTGAAAGCAAGAACAGAAGTAAAATATTGACTAAAAATATGTAAGAGGCCTTCACAGCCAGCTTAGTCCAGAATGTTTCACAGAAATTGGCCTGAATAGATTAGGGATAATCCTATTTCTAAAGATTTTCAGATAAAAGCACACTGAGCGCAAAATTCAGTTAACATAAATTTGTTTTAATGGGATGATGACACTTGCATTTTAATTGCCTTCAGTTGAAAGATATTTATTGAAGAAATTGTGTATATCTGTGTGTGAGACAGTTGCAGTTAAGTGATTTGCACAAGGTTACACAACTAGTAATTGTTAAGTGTCTGAAGTCAGATTTGAACTCAGGTTCTCCAGACTTCAGGACAATGCTCTGTCCATTAAGCCATCCAGCTGCCCCCTTGAAGAAATTTGTTGACTAATGTCTTTTAATGAGCTATTAGTTGTGAGAAATTGTGTAAATGTATATGCATATACATGTAAAGTATATATATATATTTGTGTGTGTGTATGTGTATGCATGTGTCTATATGTGTGTACACACATACATGTTTATGTGTATACATATACAAAGAGTATACATTGAGGTCTGAACTTCCATTGACATCATTAATAGTGGCTCTACCACTGACCATATGACATGGGTCTCTAAATTATTCAATATGGTCAAAATAACCCAGATGGGTAAAGAAATTTGCTTCAGAGAGGAGCATGGTAGTCATAATAGGGAAAATAGAAGCACATGGCTTCGCCCTTTCTAGGATTTCAGCACAATTTCTACTGAGGATACCCCCTAGGATTTTTATTGAGCTGAGGCAAATCCTTCTTCATGCCATTCTCTGATTGGTTTTGGTTCTAATGTTCTATGTTCCTGGCAGGAATGAGTCCAGTTAACACCTAAACTTCAATAAATGTCACACACCTCAAAACAAGTTTATTGTGACAGTTATAAAATGAGCTAAAAACTGACTCTGCAGAGCTTGTAGTTTTATTCACTTAGTGAGAGATGAAGAGATATTTGTACAATTAAATAAAATAAAAGGTAAGATATAATGGAGGAAGAGATTGTTTGGCAAAATGCTTCAAAGAAAATCTAAGAGAAAGGAGTAAAAAGAAAGTGAGAGTTATAGAATCAGAGACAGAGAAACACACACAAGACAGAGAGATAGATTTGTGGTTTTCTTGATTTGATGGCAATTGAAAATTTTATACAGAAGAATAAACTGAAAACTACATTTTCATATTATGTTGATTCAATTTATAATATATTTAATATATATTTTTTTATTTAGAATTTTTTTTCACAGTATATATGCATGAGTAATTTTTTAAATAATATTATCCCTTGTATTCATTTTTCCAAATTATCCCCTCCTCCCTCCACTCCCTCCCCCCGATGACAGGCAATCCCATACATTTTACATGTGTTACAATAAAACCTAGATACATATATTTAATATTTAATAAAATGCCATTCTCACACTCTAGTAAGAAAATATTTCATCTTCCTTTGGGGGTGAGTGAGAATCTGCCAATGGGCAATATAAACTTTGGTAAATCCTACCAAGATGAGTCTTCAAGTATTAATCTAGCAAGAGACTGTAAGCTAGCTAAGTATGGATAGCTGCCATCTGGCGAAAAACTTTTCATTGTTATTGTAATAATTGTCATAATTTCAAATTTTGTTGAGCAATAATAGTTATTATTTAAAGAAAAGATTTATTACACATTTCCTCACAATAACATAAAGAAGTAAGTAGTGAAAATATTATTATGCCCATTTTACAGATAAGGAAATGGAGATTCAGGGGGTGAAACTGATATTTCTTGAGTTGCACAGATTAATAAGTGCTCATTTGTTCACTATCCTCATATCATTATGCCATGCTTGTATATTCACTTTTTATATCTCACCCACTTCCAGTTCTTTATATATATTTTTTAAATTCTGAAAGCAAATATAACAATATAATCTCAGTTGAAAGATGTTTCCTATATATCCACATCAACTTGTTTTCAACAACTTCCCATTTTCCTTCATGAAATAATTGTTTGTTGTTGTTATTTGTTAATTTCTCCTAAATTAACTTCCTCTTGTCCATTGGTTTTTACCTAACTTTTTTCTGCATCCTTTGAAATATGCTCTTCTGAAATTCTAGAGTACCTGTGAATCTATTCCCAGAATTCTACCCGTCTTTGTCACAAATTCTATGGTGGAATAGTCATTTCCCCCCAAGTTTGCTATCATTTCCTCTTCAGTGATCAGATCTCTCTTTGTTAGTGAAAAGGAAGTCTAGAACAGGACTTTGGTGTTATTTTCTCTTATTTTTTTGAGGATGAAATCATCATCCAAACAAATCCAATATTTATTAATTGATTTACTTTGGGCAAAGGGAAAACTTCAGAATTTTTTTTTATCATCACAACTTTTGAAGATAAAAAAGAGCTTAACTTTTATAGGTAAGTTCTCTGTAAGGAAAATGACTTGCTCAAAATCCATACTAAATCAGTTGAAGACTTGATTCTGCAATGTAGGTCTTGTGACTCTGGATTCACTTTTTTCATACTTCCTGATATTTGACAGGGTAATATTAAGGGTAAATAATATTCTTGTTCAAGAAAGCTTTTGGAGGTGAAGTGAAAGGACCAAATATTATAATAGAACCTCTTTTCCAATGAGAACTTTCATGGCTATGTAACTCAAAATAAAATCTAATCCTTTACATATCTAATTTCCAAGCTTTGTAATATAGCCTGTCAGTTATTATTTGGCAGCCTCAGGACATAAATATGTTTTTGCCACAGTCTGAGAAAGGACTGTGGCATTCATTTTTATTTTATTTTTTTTTCTGGTTTATAGTAATCTTTTTCTTTTTGTTGTTAATGAGCTGCCAAACCCTCCATTTTTATAGGAGAATCTGAGGCTATCATTTTCTTTGTCCTATTTCAGCTCATAAAAGGCCATTATTGACTTTCAAAGCAGTACATAATCAGGTTCCATTAGTGCCAGCTATGAGCCTTGCTGGTGTATAATCCTTCAGTCTATATCCTATAAATACCAGCTTAGCCTATGGCCTTTGCTGATTTACAGGGAACGGATAAGCATTATTTTGGGTACGTGCTCTATAATTGTACAACTCATATCATTTCTAGGATTTTTTGCATGGGGTGCAGAAAAATATGTTTGAAATTGAAATAGCACTAATCATTCTACTCGCAGCTATAAGGATTATAATTAAAAACAGTAGGAGACAAATAGTAAATTTTTAAATGGTATTTTATCACTTGCATTCAAGAATCATTACTTGTAGCAATAAGTGCTGGCAGCATGTTTTTAGCATGTTCTGATGGTTCATAGAACTTTTCCTGGAGATAGGATGTCCATCCCCTCCCCTGAACCTGATGGTTGTATCACAAGTACCATCTTTGGTAAAGGTGCACTTTATTCATTATCTATGCACCACATCAGTAAAATCACCTCACAACAAACCAGGAAACAAGAGCAAGTAATTTTTGACATTGTTTGAAATGGCTACTTAGTAAAAAAAAAAGTGTTATACTTATTTGTATGTTTAAGTAAAATATTAAGGACACAATACAGCTTAGTGTATAAACTGCTGGCCTCAGAACTATTAAAATTTGAGTTTAAGTCCCATCTCAAGACACTTACTACCCATATCTTCATGAAAAGTTCATTAAACTATAGTAGCCATTTGTTTTAAGGAAAGAAGGAAATTAGTGCCTACTGTGTGCCAGGCACTGTACAAGTTCTGTGTGAATATCTCTGATCCTTACAACAATTCTGGAAGGTGAGGATCATTATTATCCTCACTTTAAAGTTAAGGAACTTGAGGTAGACAGAAGCTGTGTCCAGGGTCACTCAGCTAACATGTTTCTGTTGGATTTGAACTCACCTTACTCCATGCTCAGTATTTTAGCTATTTCATCATCTTGCTGAGTCAAGCAACAATTTATGACATCTGCTAAATCACAGTAAGTTGGCAATTTGCATTGATCTAGGGAGTTCTCACATATAAAGTTCTTATAGGTCTTTCATGTTTTCACATATATTGTTTTAGAAAATGTGATTTGGTGAACTGCTATTTGAGTGATCATTTAAATACTTCGCCCTACCCCTTCACATACACCTAAATCACTTGATAAAGACCCAATTTGTCTTATGCAAACTTTCTTTTGATATCTTTCCCAAAATTTAGTAATTCTTACCATCATATATTTCATATCGTGTAAATTTTATTCTCTAGTTCAAACCTATTTCTTCTGTGTTTGTCCTCAGAAAAGGTCATGATAATGTTTCATGTAATTGAAACCTTTGATCAAGTTATTATTCAACTGTTCTTATCCCTGTTACAAAATATTAATTCATTTATCTTTTTCAAAGTCTTATTTTCTAACATTTTAATCCTTTTTATGACTCTTCCCTAATCCTTTGCCATGTTATATTAATACATTTTCTGTTATAGTGTGTAGAACTTCTATGATTATGTTTATAACCTATTAAGAAGATTATAAACCATCAGTTTTATGTTTATGAATTTAAGATCTGCCTTGTGTATTCTAGAACTCAATTCACATATCATAGGATGGTAATTACTTTCCAACAGCAGTGTTTCATTGCTGCTCCACACCAATCTTATTTCTAAATCTCGTTTGCCTACCCCCTTGTAACTATATAATTCCATTTTAGTAAAAAGGAAATTTATATGCCCAACAATATTAAAGAGTAATTTGAATACATTTTAATATATACTTTATCTTCTTATACAGAGTATACTAACTATAGTTTAAACTATTTATTACTCCAAGTGAGAAATATTTGACATGATAAATTAAGGGACAAAAAATTAAGAAAAAATTCAGAGGGATATTTTTATATTAAAATACATTATTTATTTTAAAGATTTTCCTTTCTAGGATGGAGAACAAAATATTTAAGATGCATACCTCATTTATTGTTATTTCATCTTCATTCCTACAACACAAATTCTAAAAACTTTGTAATGGCAAGCTGTTTATGTAAAACTATATTAATCCAGATCATTTCAATTCCTGTATCACAAAAGAATAATAGTATACTGTACCAATCATATTCAAGGTTAAAAATCTCTAGAAGACATTGTCATTCTTATAGTGTAGAAAAACTCAGCTTGCTTTGCTTTTGTGTGGGTTTTATATTACTGAATTTTGCTTTTCAAGGTCACTGAATATGTTCCTAGTTTTTGAACTATTACTCAAAAGAGTAGGAGGAAAAAAGGAGAAGGGTTTAATTTAGACTATCAAACTCCATTTTCACTACATTTATCCATTCACATAACCAATCTATGCAGAATTCTAGTCTGACAAATCCAGTTTCACAACAAAATGATTTACCATCTTCAGCAATGACATAATGTTTTGGGGTTAGGAGTTCTTTTTGGTTGATACTGTGGAGATAGATACCTTTGTTACATTTGAACATTCTATAGTTTTGTCTTTCTATCCAAGCTGGTGATTAAGCCTCATTTCTCATTTTTCCCCTTCCAGCAAAGTTGGGAGGTTAATACTTAGCATTTTAAAAACATTTCCAACCTGCAAATTATTCAGAGGGGAGATATGTGATTTAGAAATGGTTTTATTGTCAAATGGAATATACATTCCCAAGTGGCATAAGCATAACTAGATAATTCCTCATATGAAAGATGAATATTTTAGACACTTTTAAAAGTCCACCATAGGCATAAGAACAGTAATGTCATTATGATAAATATAAAAATTATTGTGAAGAACATCTACAAACTTCAAATTCTGCTCTTTCATTAGCATTATCTAAACTATGTTCTCAGAAGCGGAAAGGGACCTGTATGTGCCAAAATGTTTGTGGCAGCTCTTTTTGTAGTAGCTAGAAACTGGAAGATGAATGGATGTCCATCAATTGGAGAATGGGTGGGTAAATTATGGTATATGAAGGTTATGGAATATTATTGCTCTGTAAGAAATGACCAGCAGGAGGAATACAGAGAAGCTTGGAGAGACTTACATCAACTGATGCTGAGTGAAACGAGCAGAACAACAATACTGTATGAGGATGTATTCTGATGGAAGTGGAAATCTTCAACATAAAGAAGATCCAACTCACTTCCAGTTGATCAATGATGGACAGAAACAACTACACTCAGAGAAGGAACACTGGGAAGTGAATGTGAATTGTTAGCACTACTGTCTAACTACCCAGGTTACTTATACCTTCGGAATCTAATACTTAATGTGCAACAAGAAAATGATATTTACACACATATATTGTATCTCGGTTATATTGTAACACATGTAAAATGTATGGGATTGCCTGTCATCTAGGGGAGGGAGTAGAGGGAGGGGGGATAATTTGGAAAAATGAATACAAGGGATAATATTATAAAAATTACTCATGCATATACTGTGAAAAAATTATAAATAAAAAATAATAATTAAATAGCTCTGGTTATCTTAAAAAAATAAACTATGTTCTCAGAAACTAGTAATTTGACCTGATCAAATTTATTAACTTCTTCAAGACTCAGTTTCCTCACCTTTAGAGTGTCAGTGTGTTGTACTTAAGCGACTCTTAAGTTCCATTCCAACATTAAATCTATTTATATACTGTCAACCACTTCGTTTGCATTCAAGGTGATTCTGAAATTAGGGGTAAAATATTATTCAAGTTCTTGCAAAAGAAATGTTTTGAAAACCATTGTTAATATATGAAAACACATACTTGTTGGAAAGTTATTAAATTGTTAGGTCACCATAATGTTTATAGGACATACATTCTTTAAGCAATGCTCTTTGAAAATCAGAACATAAATGAGCACTATGTATACTAGGAAGAATCAGTCTTGGTAGAATGCCTTAGTAGATATTATAGATGAATAAACAAATATTCAAGGAGAAGTCATAAAGTCTAGGATTGCCTCTCACTCATTTTTATCCCTTGAAAAAAATACCAAAACAGGAGAGAATATATAGAACACAGCATACCAGTAATGAATTGTGTGAAGGCATAAAGAAGGGAGAGATTTGTAAAGCTTTGCCTTGCACTTCAAGGGCAAATAACCTGACAACCTGACAATCCTTTGTGAGAGACCATAATGGGTAGGTAACCACATAATTCTGTAGTAATCTGTCCTCTGACTTAGACTTAATTTTCTATGATGTGAAAAATTTGGGACTCTCCACAAACATTATATAAATGCCAAGGAAGATATAAAGATTATATAATCTGTTCACATTGTAGCTATCATCATAAGATAGAAACAAGAAGAGACAAACGTACAGATGCAAAGGATGGTCTTGAGTCTTTTCAGTGAGTCTGTGGAGTAGAAGTGTGACGTCCATTGATAATTTACCAAAAATAAAGATGATTTATGAAGCAGCCATAGCTGAAAGTACCCAGAAGGAGAAAGAACACTTGTCTTTGATGAGATGTCTTCTGAATTCAACTGCAGAACTCCCTGAAGATTTTAAAACCAATTTCCTCTGCAATTACTTCTTATAAATGAGATAGGACACTTTGATCAGACATTCCCACCAAATGTTCTAGAGAATAGAGATGAATCTCTGATCAGCAGTACAGGAGAAAATAAAAAGTGAATGACTTTATTAAGAAACAGAAAGCATTTGGTTTCTATCTACTTCATGTGGCTGCAAATCCCTCAGATGTGAGATTCAAAGGCGCAAATGGAAGTTGTAATAACATGACCACTGTTTTCGATGATAAAACAAGAAACATACTTAGAATGTTGTGTTGAGAAAGTACTTTCAAGAGATGCAAAATGAGCTCATTATGTCTGTGTGGTCCCAAAAGGCATTGTGGGAGTTGGTCAGACATGCTTGTCTTCAGGGTGTTAAAGCTTCTGGATGTCATACTCTCTGAGTCCTGTAAGTCAGAGTACTCCTCATCTGCTTTAGATTCCTCTATCTTCTGCAGCATATGCATGAGGTTGTGCTGTTTTCAAATTTACCAACACATATACACACATATGGTTAGAAAAATTTTTGAAGCAATCAAATAAAGCAATCTATGGTTATAAAGTGTTTTACAAACAGGAAATCTTATGACACTACTAATACTATTATTATTATTGTTATTAGCAACTATACATAGTAGACAGAAGGTATAGTTCAGGTTCCTAAAGGTCTGAGTTTTAGGCCTATCTTAGTATGTATTGGCTGGATGACTTTGAGGAAAGTCATTTACAAGTTCAATAAATGGCCTACGAAACTCCTCAAAATTACAGCTTATACATGAGATTGAGAGAATTTCAACAAGGGTTTGTGTATTCACACGTTTGTGTTGTATATACTTGCATGTGGTCTATATATAGAATGTATGCAGTCTATTTATAAAATGTATGCATGTATTGTTATATTAAAAATCCTAGTAAATTGTTAAGACAGAAGAAACTGCAGGTACAAAGAGGAAGACCTATAATCAGTCATAGTTTATAAAGATTATAATTGCATTTATTGCCTGAAATGGAAGTTGCAAGTTGAAACAGTGAAGACAGGGCCTATGCCATTTTGAAAGGAAGTTGGAAAGGATGAGGTATTTATACTTTTCAAATAAAGGTAGGGCTAGACAGGAATGAAGCAGGGAGCCCCATTCCCTAAGGGAGAGAGGAGGTCCAGGAAACAGGGGGAATGAGGAATTCCAGGTGTCAGCATTGTGGTCCTTTGCTACATACATCGCAACGCATTCCTCATGATAAGCAGGCCTGGCAAATTTTGCAAAGGACCTCCTTCTATCTTTTTCTCCCATTGGCTGGGAGAGTTCAGATTTACAATGTAGTGCAAAATCAACCCAGAGACAAGGAATTCTAGCCCATGATACACGTTTTACCATATAAGGAACCTAATGCTATTTGTGGCAAAAAAGCATGGGGAATAGGAGGGAAATGTAAGCAAACACCTGAGGCTTTTGTCTATAGCACAAATAACAAATTATAATTAGGGTATAGGGGCAGACCACATTCTTATGAGAGAGGTCTTCACTCAAAAGCTTTATTTATTAATTGACTGATGACCCTTCCTCCTCTTCACTGCCTTTTTTTTTTTTTTTTTTCTTGGCCATTGCTTTTTTTTTTTTTTTTTTTTTAAAGAGGTACATTTTTAAAAAAGTAGTGTCACAGTTGACAGTATTTTAAGAATAGAATAATGACTTTGTTTTACTCCAGTGTTAATAACTTCCTGTGTTTTCAAGTTTGCCACTTGTAAAAGACCATCTCTTTGATATAGTACAATCCATGTTAGCACTGATGCTTTGAATTACTTTTCTAAAGGTCAGGCAATTCATTCACTGAAAATTCTGCTGCTGCTGATTCTTGGATAGTTATGGAAAAAATAACCACTATCACCACAACAAATTCCATTACTTCAGCATACAGTGTTTCCTTCTGTCTAAAATGTTTCATTTTTACACAAAAGTAAAATAGTCTTGCATATATTTTAATTTTTCAAGGAAAAAAAGGAATGTCCCCTATGTATCTAACTTATAGCAACAGTTTTTAAGTCCTCAAAAAGTTACAAACAAAATAAGTGCCCATTGACCAGATAGATGGTTAAACAAATTGAAGTAAAAGAGTATGTAGAATATTACTGTGATTTAGACATTGATGACTATGAAGAATTCAGAGAAACTTAAGAAGACTTCTATGAACTGTTGAAGAGCAAGGTAAGTAGAAACAAGTTTGATATCTGAAATGCTTACAATAATGTAAAGGCAAACATCAGTAAAAGACATAGCACTTAGTTCAATGTGGTGCTCAATCATGATTCCAGAGGACTGATAGCAATACATGCAACTCCTCTTAGTAAAGAGGTAATATGCTCCTGATGTGAAATATGATACATATATTATTGGGCATAATATACCATTTCACTCTGTTCAATTGTACTTCTTTGATATACAGAAAGATCTTTGGGGGATTGTATGACTCTGTGAAATGACAGTACTAGTTTTAAAAAAAAATTAAAGAAACATTTTTTAAAAATCATAACTGACTAAAGCTAAATCATTCCCCCCTTGACATTCAACAATTTATGTTAATGGCATTATCCCTCACAGAAGTTTAAAAGATCAAAAGATGTTAGAAGAGAATGATTACAATCTAGAGACAACAGAACATTATAAAAACATCTGGGAATTTCAGTGTGCTATAAGCTCCGAAAGTGTCATATGGAAATCAGTGGTGTTAAAATGTTGTTTAAGTTTTCTATAAGAAAGAGCTACTTAACAACTTGAATTGTGTAAGTGTTATGGATTGTCTCAAGAAGTAGTGGTCTTAGCAGAGGTGTTGAACCTGGAGGATGATCATTTGTTGTTAATAATGTAAAACCTTTTCTTGAATCAGTTATACTAGTTTACCTTGGGGATTCATCTACTCTGAAATTTTTTGAGTCTGTCCATTCTCTGTCCTGTTCCTTCTCAGCATTTTTTTCCCTTGATAATCTCATTTACTGGCCTAGATTTAAATATTTTTGCTGTAATATGATACCAACATCTATATGTTGAACTCTAGTTTTCCTCCTGAACTCTGGTTTTACCTCCTCAACTTTGAATACCTCTAGCTGAATTTCAAATACTTCAAATTTAACATGTCCATAACTGAATTCATCATTTTATCTCCTAATCCTATCCCTCCTCCAAATATCCTTATTTTTAGTGTTGACACCATCATCCTCTCAATTACCCAGGCTCATGTGCCTTAATGTCATATTGACTCTTATTTTTTCAAAAGTCCTTCTAATTCTACTTCTATGTCTTATTCATTCATCCATTTTCTTTATTCTAATTATTACCACTTTACTTAGGAACCATATTACAAATTGCAGTTTTATAATAGCTTCCTTGGCCCATCTTACTTGAATCTTTTCCCTCCTGAATAATCTAACAAGTATTTATTATATCTATGTGCAGGATATTATGCTAGACTCTGGGCATATAGAAACAAAGTGGAAAATGGCCCCTGCTTTTAAACAGCTTACATTTTATTGTGGGGATACATATAGGCACACAAATATACATGATAATTTGAGGAGGCAGCACAAATATCTAATGGGATAAGGAATAGTTTCCCCTAGGGAGTCATATGTGACCTGCACTGCCAATCTATTCTCCATAGAACTTTCAACATTGCCTTCCTAATGCATTGTCTAACCATATGACTTCCCTGCTCAGGAATCATTAATTGATTCTCTATATAAACTTTCAAAAGATGGCCTACCTTTGAAGGTAATGGATTCCCTCTCATTGGAAGTCTTCAAAGACTGTATTATCACTGAGGATAGGACTTGAGTTTAGGTACTAATTGCACTAGATTACCTTTAAGATCCCTTTTAACTCAGATTTTGTTGGTCTGTGATTGTTCAAATCACATCTCTTTAAAGCTTTTTGTGACTACTCGGCCATGAAATGATTTCTCTCTACTCTGAACTCCTATAGTAATTATTGTCAGTACAATTTACTGTCAATTAATCATGTTTTAAAGTGTGACATCTCTTCTATCTTTGTTCTTGACCTGTTATTTAAAACCTTCCTTTGCCTTTTTATTATCATTCTATCCTCTATCTCCCTATCTAGATTATAACTCTTCAAGGATATGGGCTATATCTTATTCTTTATTTCGTCTTCCATAACACCTAGGACAATATATTGAATATGAATAATTTAAATGTAAGAAATATTGTTGATTGATTAAATTAAATCCAGTTCAGTTAAACAAAATTCTATGTGTAGAATACTAGGTGAATTACATGGGAAAAAATGAAATACACTGCTCCTGTACTTTTTATGCTTATGAATCTAGCTATAATATATTACAACTACACAAGAAACATTCTGTTATTATTTATTATTTATTTTCGTTGCCTTATTTAATCATTGAATTATTAAATACTATGTGCCAATTGTTGAGGAACTAAAGATAAAAATGAAATGATTTCTACCCTCAAGGAATTTACATTCTCCTGGGATGGAGAAGGGGAGAAAAGAAGACACATATATCTGAGAAATATATACAAAAATACAAACTCATAAAAAAGAAATATAGAATAATTTCTGAGGAGAGAAGACTAGCCACCAAGGGGGTCAGACTAGGTCTTGTATCAGCAGTGGTCCTTAACCTGAACCTTAAAGGAAGCTAGTGATTTTATGTAGAATTACTTAACTATTTTTCATACTGACAATGCTTTCCTTCTCATCTTCTTGAATTTCCTGACTTCCATCATGTTCCAGCTAAAACCTACCTTCTTCAGCACGGCTTCTCTAACCCCCCTCTTAATTTTAGCATTTTCCTGCCTGTGATTAGCTCTAATTTGTCCTATATTTTGTTCCTACAAAGTTGTTTGCGTTTTATATCCCTAATTCTAATTAGACTTTGAATTCTTTGAGAAGAACTATTATTATTATTATTATTATTAGTCATTCATCTTATCCTGCGTGCTTAGAACAGAACCTACCACATAGGAAGCACTTACTTTATATTTTTGACTTACTGATTAGATGTGTGGAATGAAAAAGAGTAAAAGGCTAAGAATAATTCTGGGATTGTAAAAATGTATAGGTATAAGGATGACAGTAATAGGAAAATTAGGAAAAGAAGTGGGTTCGGTTGGGGACTGGGTACTGGGGACTTTTATTTGAATTCTATTTGAAAGTGTTGAGTTTGAAATGCTTATAGAACCTCTGGCTAGAAACATGTAATTGACAGGAGGCAATATGGAAATGGAGCTCAGAAGACAAACTGAGTCTGGACATAGAGCTCTAAGAGTCATCTGCACAAAGAGTATAACTGAAAACTAGGAGTGTTTGAAATCAGGAAAAGAGAGGGGGAACAAAGTAAAGAAGCCCTGGGATTCACCTTTCTGGTTTGTAGGTGATCACTCAGCAAAGAAGATTAAAGAATAGCTAGAAATGTAGAAATATCTTTGAAATCTTTTATACATAGGTAAGTGATAGCAGTGTAAAAATAAAGCCAGTGCAAGGAGACATTAAAGAAGAGGATGGAGAAAGTGCTTTTTTCTTTTTCCATTTATAGTATGAAAAGTTTTAGGATGTATGGAGTAGCATTTCACACTTCCAAAAAGGTTCCCCTAACAGAACCAAATATTAACAGCAACTCCCTAGAACTGTGTCTCTGAATGTATCTGTGTTTATACTCACACATATATACACACAAGCATCATGTTGTACAGTTTTGTTTTGTTTTTGTATTTTTTAATTTTGAAGATAGACTTAAGGGCTTTAATTTTTTCTTAGTTTGACTGTAAGGAAAGTTTTTAACGCTTGTATCAGCAGTGGTCCTTAACCTGAACCTTAAAGGAAGCTAGTGATTTTAGGTAGAATTACTTATGTGTTGCTTTCACAACAATTAAGTACAGTGTTTTGTTCCTTGATGGAGGAACTCTCAGTTTTTCATGTTTGTATCACCAGAGGTTAGCACAGTGACAGGCACATCATAGGTATTTAAGTGTTTTCTGAATTGAATTGAACAAAGCTGCACTTAGCTGATGTGAAGGACATTATGAGGAGAGAAAGGATCTGAAGAATGGAATGAGCTGAATAGTTTGGGATTTCATTAAATTTTAGCATATTTTGTATCATTTACCTACTTAAAAAAAAAACTTCCAGTAGCTCCCTGTTGCCTGAAAATGAAATACAAATTGCTTACATATCATTTAAGACTTTTCACAGGTTATTTTTTAACACATATTTATGTTGTTATTTCATATTACAACTTTTTGTACTTTCTAAGTTCCAGCTAAAACTATACAACTAGCTTTTGCTTTTCTTATCTCTTTGAATTTCTAGAAAATATCCTTCACCAAAAATGTGTTAATTGAGGGTCAGCTCACTTGCCTTATAATTTATAAAAGCTTTTCTGATACCTATAAATGAAAACATTCTTCCCTTTCCAAATTTTGTTATAGTACTTTGCCTAGATCTCTCCTGGTTCTTAATGTACTCTGACTTGTATAATACAGATCTGTATATTATTGTATCCTTACTGCAAAGTATTATACCTTGCACATAATAGTCACTTAATAAATAATCAATTGAGATTCACTTTTAATTAATATAACATTCGTTTATAATGTCTTAATGTTACTATGCTATTGTTGAGATAGTGACACTGGACAGAGGGATGCCTATATTGTTAATCTTCTCTTTTTTAGGATGGTGTGAATTCCTACTAAAGTTTATATTTTATTATAAAATAATAATGTTCTATAATTTTGTGGAACTTTTAACTTAATACAATTTAGAAAATATAAGCATCTTAGAAATCCATTTGGATTCAAGTTAGTAATGATATAGCTTATGACTTCCCTGGGCTTTATCTAGTATTATCAGTGAATCAGTGAAAAAAAAGATAATTTTCTATTCCCCTAAATTTGAGATGCAGTATTAGATCTGAGATTTTGATTATATATTCCTTCACTGCCCAGGAATAGTCACTTTTATTAATTTATGTATCCATCTAACCATTTATCTATGCATCTGTTCATCCATTCATCCATTCCTCTATCCAACAAATATTTCTGGAGCATCTGTTAAAATATATGTACTATACTGATTGATGTTTGAGATACAAGGTTGTAAAAAAATTCTTTGTGCCTTCAGAGAGAAGCATCCCTCCCACATATATAATACATAAATATACATACATAATTAATTATTCAAATGAATCTCTGATCTCCTTGATTTGGAATATTTCTCTGAGGATCTCAGTCCTGGGATATGTGATCATGTCATACCATGAGTACACTCCAGGAGGGCCACCTAAAATATTAGAGGTATACACACATATACGCACATAATATATATGATGTACAATATACTAATGAATATTTATTTATAAATATGTCTGTATAGCTAGGTCATTATATGATATCTGTGAATGATGTAACCTAAGTGTTAACAGCCAAACAGAAGACGAATGTATTTCTTTTTGGAGGCATTATTTTGTACAAGTTTTTATTGATAACAATTACTTAACAAGTTTTTGTTAACTAACTGGCTGACTGACCTAATATAACACTATTGAGCATTTATTTGTTGAATCAAGTTCTTTCTTTGATTTATAAAGCATTTATTAAGTACCTACTATAAGAAAAGCTCTATGCTAGTGAGTGATCTTGGCCATAAGAAAGTTTCCATGACTGACTTTCAGTATGGGTGGGTCATGTATCTCATATGTAGACCTGATATTTTCCAGTGCCCTGGTTGCAATTTTGGCTTTCTGGGAATCATAGCAATTCACTGCACCTACTACAATATCATACTATGCCATAGTGACCTGTGTCAGGAAATGTGTTTTTCAGAGTGCTTGATTGAAGGATTACTTTAACTCGTTAAAATCAGGCTCAATTGATCAGTAATATATCTATATAATCCCGTCTATCTATCTATCTATCCATCTATCTTTCTGTCTATCTATTTTTGCTGAGGCAATAGGGATTAAGTGACTTGCCCAGGTCACACAGCCACGAAGTGTTAAGTGCTTGAGGTCAGATTTGAACTCAGGTCCTCTTGACTTCAGGGATAATCCTCTATTCACGATATCAACTGGTTGACCCTATATAGTTTTATTTTGCTGAAAGTAAGGTGCTCTCTTTTTTGCCAAAGTGTGCCAGACCTTCTCTTTAACTGAGAATGGAGCTATTCATCTTCTGATATAAGCTACTTCCATAGTTTTTCTTCCTAAAGGAATTGTGTAATGAGAAATGTGTTTCCTTGCTGCCACATTGATGAAAGGCATTATTAAATAGAAGCACTTTGCTATATTTCAAGTCCAAATAGCCTGTTTTTTTCCCCTCTATGTTGAAAAACTAAAACATACATGGCTCTAAGCCATTATAAGCAGCTGGCTATTTTGGAGAAGATACTAAAGCCATCATCTGCAACAGTCATTATAGGGGCTATCAAGTTTTCAAACAATGTGTCTTTCAGTTTCTGGAGACTAATTTATAATGAAATCTGAACATAAAATGATTGCCATTTTTTTAAAGCAAACAGGGAGTCTTATTCACCTAAAGATGGACTTGTAGAAGTTCCTGATGATACAACTGACAATAATGATGAAATCTGAGAATTCTAACAGAAAGTGATTAATTGGCTTGTTGCCTAACTTTTTCAAAATGAAGAGCCTCAATGAAAAACTTGACTATGGGTTATTCTGTAGGAAATACAAAGTGTTAGAGGAAATACTCAGAGGAATCCAATTAAGAGTTTGTCCACATAAAATATAGTCAATTTAAAGAGTGAATGTAAATCCTTTGCAAAGTAGAAAGAACTGTGCCAAATCTCAGTGGTTTTCAGTTGAGGTTAATTTGCACTGTTGTTTTCATAGAAAAAATGTCCATTCTGTTCTGACAATTATAGTCGGCACCTTTCCATACATTATGCCAGATTAGTTACAGTTTATGTTATTATTTACATATTACTTAGATACAAACAAATTAAGGAGATATTGTGTAAGCTGAAATATTGAGTCAGGAAAGAACTGGATTTGAATTCTTTTGATCCCTCAGTTTTTCTTTTCTAAAATGGGGGGAAATTGTAGGATTGAAATTAAATCTAATGAAATAAAGCAAGTGCAAATATTTCATAAACCTTGA
This sequence comes from Sminthopsis crassicaudata, assembly GCF_048593235.1. NCBI lineage: Eukaryota > Metazoa > Chordata > Mammalia > Dasyuromorphia > Dasyuridae > Sminthopsis > Sminthopsis crassicaudata. Next base: position 157,718,769 of record NC_133617.1, on the reverse strand, counting down.
AGTACCACAAAAATATTAGTTAGAGTTACCAGTCTGTCCAAAAGTAATGAAGGGCAAGGGAAGAAAAAACCCTCAAATAAAAGTCTTTTTATTGCAAAAATTAGTTTGATCCAGAACTTTCTCCTAGGAATCATCAAAGAATATACTAAAAAGATTCAAAAAGAATAAGAAAATAGGAATTCAGAGGATGCATAAAACTAACTTTGATGGGTAGTAGCTGGAAAATAGAGCTGGAAAAACTTAGAAATAATATAGTCTGATCCAACCATTCTGGAGAGCAATTTGGAACCATGTCCAAAGGGCTATCAAACTGTGCATATCCCTTGATCTAGCAATGTCTCTACTGGGTCTGTGTTCCAAAGAGATAATAAAAGAGGGAAAAGAAACCATATATGTAAATGTGTTTGTAGCAGCTCTTTTTATAATGGTAAGGAACTGGAAACTTAGTGGATGCCCATCAGTTGGGGAATGACTAAATAAATGATGGCTTATGAATGTTATGGAACATTATTGTTCTATAAGAAATGATCAGCAGGATGATTTCAGAAAGTCCCAGTGAGACTTACATGAACTGATGCTGAGTGACATGAGTAGGAGCAAGAGAACATTGCACACAGCAACAAACAATTATGCAAAGATCAATTCTGATGGATGTGGCTCTTTTCAACAGTGAAGTAATTCAGGCCCGCTCTGTCTTGTGATGAAGAAAGCCATCTGCACCCAGAAAGTTCTTTGGGGACTGAATATGGATCACAACATAATATCTTCACCTTTTTATTGTTTCCTTGATAATCTTTCAATATCATAATCAACATTAAATCACATAAAACTTTGAATCAATGCCTTCAAATGGAAAATTCTTAAGTTTACTATGTGTAGTGTTGCCAGCATGAGTACTATCATGGAAAATAACAATTTAATTTTCTCATAAATGATGGACTACTTGGGAAAGTAACTCAGTTTGACGATCTGTGAAAGGTTTATATTTCAGATGAAGAATCAGTATTAAGTACGCTGTTCATACCTCGTTCAAGATGCAGAATTATATGTGATCTCAAAAAGTTAATGTAATTTGTTCAGTACTAAGAGGTGAGTAAAAGATGACTTCAAACATTAAAACTTGAATGGAGATGACATATAATCTCAGTTCCATAATGGTAGACATTAAAACATTGTATTTACTATTACTCTTCAAGTCTTGGAGACAACTGTGTGATCCAAAGTACTGAATAAAACATTGTTGTTCATAAATAAGAAAAGTATTTTTTTCTTAGAAAACAAAAACCAACAGAAAAACTGTCATTTTAAGTTTACCTGCAGCTGTAGCTTCTCAATCCTATTATAATAATAAAATCTTGTATATTAATTTATATTTCATTCCATTCACATATAATGTTGTAACGTTCAAATATACTGAGTAGTAAACAATCAATGTTTCCTTGTAGTTAAGCACAGCTTCCATATTCCTGGGAGTAGTAATATGAAGCAGCAACATGTTCATAATTTGTATTATAGCACAGGTGTAGAAGTGAATATTTATTCCATGTCTAAGAATCTCTCCTCATCCTTACAAATAACTCTGAATGGGGGCTCTTAAAAATTTAAAATGTCCAATGTAAATACTTGAGATTTTTACCTTGTGCTTAGATTTCAATCTTCCAATCTTGAATATTCAGCTTCATTCACTTGAAATCTAGTTTATCCTCCCCTCCCCCTGCTTTTTTTTTTTTTTTAGGTTTTGAGTTTGGAAAAGTTAACAGAAATCTTGAACTTGATCTTGATTGTGATCAGGAAAGCACATCACGATGGTCACATATCACCATTCGAGAATTTGGGAAATGGAAGAAAATATATTACTGATAAATGAATAACCATTTAACATAAATTTCTGGGAACACTGGAAAATGGTTTGACAAAAATTAAGTTTAGACCGCAGGTTACACCATGTAACATAAAAAAAACCAACTTAGGAGTAATATATGACATAAATATTACAGCTGTTAACAACAGAAGAAGAAAAGAAAATCAGATATAAATAGTGGGACAATTATTAACCCATCAATAAATGGAGTTTATTATAAAACACATAATACTGGTTATTTTTATTGCATTAAGTTGGAAAAGCATTTATAGGAAAAAATGCAGCTAGGGCAGGAAGAAAATCTGTTAGGAAAAACAAAATCTGTCTCAATCATATCTGGTATAGGATATTTGTAGAGAAATAATGCAAATAGATAAAACCAAAAGGCCAATGGATAAGTGCTCAAAGAATATAACTGAATGTTTCCCCAAATAAGAGCAAATTATCTTCAACAATTTAAAATATTGTCCCTAATAATGAACTCAAAACCCTACTAAGATTTCACTTCTAACCCAGGAAATCAGGAAAAGATATGAAAACTAAAGGGGCTATGGAGAGACAAACCCAGTCAGTCACTCCTTTTTGGAAAATAATTTAGAATAATGCTGAATGATTAACATGCCTAAATCCTTTAACCCAGAGATTTTACTTTTAGATATCCAAAAGTGATCCAAGATAGTATAAGGGTCTCATTTACATCAAAATGTTTGTAATAGTATGTTTTTATAGTAGCAAAAATTTTTAAACAGAATAGATGCCCATCAAATAGCAAATGAGTAAAAAGAATTGATACATGCATATAATATGGACATGTATATAATATCAATAAAAATGAGGAAAATTGAGATTTTAGAGAAGTACTGGAAACTTATTGAACTGATAAAGAGTAAAATAAGCAAATGAAAGAAATAAATATTCCTAATGGATGTAACAGTGTAAATTGAAAGAACTATTATTAAAAATGAAACAACTCTTTATTTAAAGTCAAGGTTGTCTCATATAAAACACTGTGCCATATAAAACACTGCATATTCTATCAGACTTGATTTTGTGTTTTGTTGAACTGCTTTGTTTACCACCCTTTTCATAATATCTCATATGATGATCTGATAACCTATGCTATCTTTATTCTTAATTTCTCCCTCATTTTCTCCTTAAAATTCTGGACTTTTTTTTCTTTTTAAATAGTTTTAAAAATTGTTGAGTTCTTAAAAGATTTGTATTATAATTTAGTTATTGGATTGGATAATACCCAATGCTTAAATTAATATAGGTAGTTTTGGCATTTTTATTAGATTGCCATGATCCAACTATGACCAGTGAATCTCTCATACATAATTTGTGCCCTTTTATTTTTGATAAATGTTATTGTATAGTTACATTTACCTATATTACATAAATAAATTTTAAACTTATTTAAAATGGTATATCTTTTATAGTTTTTTCATGGTAGGTAGTATTCTTAGAAGGTCAGTTGTTACTAAGTTGTTAGTATAAAGAAATGTTGAAGATATATGAATTTATTTTTATCTTTAAGTATGACTATAGCTGTCAATCATTTCTTTTTATTTATTTTTTTATGAATCATGTTGGGAGTGAAAAATCAGAGCAAAAGGGAAAAAACATGGGAGAGAGTTAAAAACAACCCAGAAAAAAGAACAAATGTTGATTTACATTTAGTCTCCTTAGTTCTGTTTCTAGATGCAGCTGACATTTTCTGTCTAAAGGTTATTGAGATTGCCTTGTATTATTAAATTGCTGTCTTCATCATTATTTCTACCTCTCATCCTGTAAGTCTTATGCTATGTATACCCAACACCCAATAAAAATCCTGTTAGCTGTTGTCCACAATCTCCCAGGTAATTCCTTCCTGCTTAATGAGCTCAGCACATGGATCACAATTTTTCTCTCTTTCTCCTCTCCTTTCCTTTTATTAGGGGACTTCAGTATACATATAGTATCTTCCTCAGCTACCATAACCACTCAATTCCTCAACTTAATCATCATCCATGAATATTAGTCCACCATCCCTCAGCCACATACAAAGATGGTCATGAGCTTGATTTTGTTATCACTCATAAATGTTCCCTGCATCCAGGTGTATTTTATTGGAACTTAAGCCTTTTAGGACTTCAATATCTTATCCATAAAATGGGGAGAAGAAGGGGAAATGAAATGAATAAGCATTTATGTCACATCTACTTGTATCAGGTAGTGATAAGTGCTTGATAATATTTATTAAGCACATAAACAAAACATGTACCAGGCAGTGTGCTAAGGGCATAATAAATATCTCATTCAATAATATCTTACCAATTTCCTCAGTGTTTCCCTCACAGGGTTGGTGTGAGGATCAAATGATAGGAAACATATAAAATATTTGTAAGCCTTAAAATAATACATAAAAGTTAACTAACATTGTAATTAGAAAGCCACCAACTCTCATCCAGAGTATTTGTCTTTCGTTGCTCCTCATTACTGAGTTTTTCTAGCTCTGATATCTCTAAGCATTTGTCATAACTTTCTTTCAGGGCTCAGTGGCCAAAAATGGATTTTAATTTCTACCATTTCTAACACAGTATGGATAATAGTAGAAAGTTGTTGCTATTGGCTCCTTAAATAGTAACAACACTAATAACATTATTATTAATTATTGTAGTTAATAATTATATACAATTACTTTATAATCATAGTGAAAAGAATTATGTTATTGATTTGGTTTGGATATATGATTTTCCTTAGCATAGGGAACTTTATTCTGGAAACTCTTTGTACTGATGATTGGTGATGCATCCTAAGTAGGAACACAAAGAAAAATGACTTAGCCATGATCATACAGTTAGAATTTGTTAGAGATGAGTCTTGAATGCAGATCTTTATGACTCTAACCCTGCTGCGTTAATATAGAATTTAGATTTGCACATAATCATAGTATGGCTGGATTCTCTTTGTTTATGAGTGGTCTGTTCAACAGAAGTCAGGATAAATTTCCTTGCACTGGATTTCTTATCCTGTCCCTTTATCCTTTGTGTTAACCCTTAGGCCAAACTCTGTAATCCATAATGTTAACAATCATGTATTATTTCCTCATGATTATTATAAGAATATAATTCCTTCTCAAGAAAACCTTGTCACTTAAAATGAAAGACAACTACAAATATATAACCATATTGTGAGAATTTTTAAAGGATGATTTTTAGTTCTTTTGAAGAGCATATTTCTTTGTTGGTTTTTTTGATTCTTTGTTTCCTTGGGAGATTAAAAAAAAAACAAAACAGATTAGGGAGTAGGTGTAAATGAATTGGAGAAAAAATGACATAAGAACAGATTTCGAGAAAAGCTGAGGGAAAAAGTAGAAAAGAAATTTTTTTTTTGGGAAAGAAACATACAAGACTGGAGAATTATCTGGTTTGCTATCTAAATCAATAGCTTTAGTGTCCTGGAAGAAATGTGCTTAGATGTGAGGAGAAACTTTAAATTAATGAAGAGATGTGGTTTGATTGAGATTAGGCTTTTAAGTAGAGAACAAGTAGTTTAGGGAAGGTACAAAGTCAGAGAAGATAACAATGGAAAGTAAAAGAAAAGTTCACTTGACCAAACCAAGTGAGAGAATAGGAAAAGATAATAGTTGATGAAAGTAAAGTATAATTTGCCATTAAATTATTGAAAAAAAAGAAAAGGCTATTAAAGGAATTTAGTAAAATATCAAAGTCAATAAAGAGATTCCTTCACCAGTGAAGAATTATAATTCACTTGTAATTTAGCATTTAAGCTTTAGGGAGTTCTTAAAGGTGTAAGAAAGTTACTTGCCAGTAAAAGAATTAGGAAATTACAAGTTGGAATTTAAGCATTTTGGTAAACAGAATGTAGGCCTTGGAGTGAGGAATCTTAGACTGAAGCTCTTTTTTTGACTCAGAGTAGCTGAGTGACCCTGGGAAAATCACTGTTTCTCAGTTCCTCAGGTAATTTACTAAAACTGTAAACTACGGAAGAATTACAAAACTTTATCAGTGGAAGACATTTTTCTATATTAGTAATTGGAAACTGAGAAACTAATGAAGAATAGATTTTATTTGCTGTTGTTCATTTGTTTTTAGTCATGCCCTGGGTCCTTTGTGATCCCATTTAGGATTTTCTTGGAAAAGACTTTAGAGTAGTTTGCCATTGCCTCCTTCATCTATCTCATTTTACAGATGACGAAACTGAGGCAAATAGGATAAATGACTTGCTTAGAATCATATAGCTAGAAAGTATCTGAGGACAAATTTGAACTCAGAAAAATGAATCTTCCAGAGTCCAGGCCCAGTTCTCTATTTATTACATCACTTATCTGAATTAAATAGAAATGATTTATTCAATCTGATTATACTATACTCTCCCTAGGTAGAATAAAAGGTAAATAAAACATGCTTGCTATTTAGAAAAGAAAGTGTACAATTTATTAGGATACATACAATGGAATAAATATACTACAAAATGTAATATGGTAAATGTGGAAAAAAGATGTAAGTAAAATATAATTTATAGAAGAAAAAGATCACTACTAGCTGATAGGGTCAAAGATAATTTTACAGGGTAAATAATATATCTAAGCTTAAAAGGTGAAGGAGAGGGATTTTAAGAGATTACATGGATCTTACCTGATTTGGTGTAGGAAATGGTGTGAACAAGAGCAAAGAGGCAAATTATAAAACATTGAGGGATTTTTAAGAGAATTTTAGAATAGTTAAATTGAGATGCAGTTTTTGACTGTGCAGATGAAGAATAAAGGACAATTTAGAGGACTGCAATGCTAAAAGATGAACTATATTTAGTGGCTTTATATACTATGGTATGATGGAATTGAAAGCAATATTTATTTTTTGAAACTAGAAAAGGAGAAAACATGGTGAAATATTTTTTTTTCTCTTAAAGAATGTCAGAGAATATATACAGAAATCATTATTTTTGCTATGTTGAATTTGGGGTGGTAATAAAATATCAAGACAGATAAGTCAGAAAAACAAAGAGCAATATTGGAGGTATAGACCTAGATTTCAGAGTCACTCATGTGCAGATTGGTCATAGCAGAGAATACTCAGGAAATAAGTATGGAAAGCAGCAGTAGTGTCCCCAGGATATATTATTCAATCATTGGAAAGGGTGAATGAGAAGAATCTTTGAATAAGAATGCCAAGGTTTGCATTTTAAACATGAATCTATTCATTTCCAGTGAAAATCAATATGTTCTTTAAAAAAAGATTTTTTTTGGCTATTTTAAACACAAAGTACTCCCTTTCTTAAGTACCATAAAATACTTTCAACTTTACAATAATACTGAATATTCTTTCTTCAAAAAATAAGATATTGGGGGCAGCTAGGTGGCACAGTGGGTAGAGCACCATCCCTGAAGTCAGGAGGACCTGAGTTCAAATCTAGCATCAGAACTTAACACTTTCTAGTTGTGTGACCCTGGGCAAGTCACTTAACCCCAACTACCTCAGAAAACAAACAAACAAATAAAAATATTGAATTGAATTCTGGGGGTGGAGCCAAGATGGTAGAGTAACTATGCCCCAAGGCCTATAAAATTCTGCAAATCTTTTGACCCAACAAAGTAAAAAGAAGAACCTATATGTTAAAAAATATATGCATAGCAGTTCTTTTTCTGAGGGCATAGAACTGGAAATTAAGGCAATGTTTATCAATTGAGGAATGGCTGAATAAGTTGTGGTATATGATTGTGATAAAATACTATTGTATTATAAAAGATGTCAAGGAGGATGGCTTCAGAAAAATCTTGTAACATTTATATGAACTGATTGAGAAGGAAGTGAGCAGATCCAGAAGAACATTATACACAATAACAGCAATATTATAGTGGTAATTGTGTAAGACTTAGATATTCTGAGCAAGACAATGATCAAGACAATTTCAAAGGACTAATGATAAAAAATACTTCCCATCTCTAGGGAAAGAATTGCTGAACTATGAGTCACCCCATCACCACCCCCCAGCCCATATTTCTGCCCAGGAGAGGTTGACAAAATAGAATGTCCTAGCTGCCATATCTGCCTTTGAGTGGTCTTGAATATTTTTTATAGATATATTAAAATTATCAGAATGTAAAAGATGAATTTTCTTAACCTTGAATTAACAGCTGAACTGGGAAAATGGCATTTCTCCCACATGCAACTTAATTGGTATGCATAAGGTTATTAATTAGTATAAAATTGGTGCATGGCTTCAATTGAAATATGATGAGAGTTAGAATGAGTGCCAAAAATAGGAAACATTCTGTACTGATGAGTATTCTATATATATTCATTGACTTTCATGTGCTGTAGTAAATACTACAGCAGGAGGTAGAAAAATTGGCATCATCCTTATATAAGCCTTTCCTAATATTATGTGTATCACTTAACCTCTTTGACCTAAGTTTGCCTATGAGTGTGAACCTGGAGGAAGTCTCAGGTGGTAAGACAACTGGACTCTGTATGGCTTGTTACATTAAGCACCTATTCAACACAAACCCTGCTAGAAAATGATTTTGCAAAAATTAAGTTGGACATTATCTCTTCAAGAAACTTAATCTAGTAAAACTATTGCCTTCTGATCAGGTTCCCCAGGTAAGAAAAGGGGTAGAATTACTGTAATTGTATGCCTTATGTTCTCCCATTTCTATGATGAATATTGTCACATCTGGTATAATCTTTCATTGTCCAGTGATTATGAACCTCTGAAAATTCTTTTCCAAACTAATTCCTATACCTTATCATCTAATTCCTTATTTGCATTCCCCTTAACTCTCCCATTCTAATGTTTCAACAAAAGACCACTCACCCCTTTATTGTAGCCCTCTGGAACCCCTGTTCTATGGGTAAAGAACTTCCTTTTATACTAAATCTTTTCTCTCTCACTCCTTCCATTTACTAACTGTACTGAAACTTGGCTTTTTCCAAATCACATAGTTTCCTTGGTCCCCCTTTCTGGTTCTTCCCTCTTTCTCTTTGCCTCACTGTTGGAGGCAGGAGAATTGGAATACTCCTTGTTCCTCATTGGTACCTTCATGTTCTCGTTCTACTTCTATCACTTAGTAATCTCTCCTACTTTAAAAATGTAAGTTATACATAAGCAGTCTTGCAAAACCTATTTTCATGTTACTCATACCGTGAAAAAACATAACATAGATTTCTTCTCCCAAAAAACACCTGCCAAGAAAAATAAAGTTGAAAAAGGTGTGCTTTGATTTAAATTCATACTCTGTCAATTCTTTTTCTGGACATCAATAGCATTTTTTTTTCACTATAAGTTCTCCAGAATTGTCTTGGATCATTGCATTGCAGAGAACAGCTAAGTAATTTCCAATTAATAGTTGTACAATATTGCTATTATTATGCATAATGTTCTGCTGGTTCTGCTCATTTCACTTTGCATGCAGTCATATAAGTCTTTCCACACTTTCCTGAGAGCAGAGCTCATTTCTTATGGTTAATAGTATTCTATGATAGCCATATACCACAATTTGTTCAGCTGTTCCCCAAGTGATGGGTAGTTTTTTTAATTTTCAATTCTTTGCCAACATTAAAATAGCCGCTATAAATATTTATGTATATATAGGTTCTTTTACTTTTTGTTTTTTTTTAAAATCTCTTTGAAATATTTATATAACAGTAATGCTGGGTCAAAAGATATGCATGTTTTTATATTTTATAGCCTTTTGGGCTACTTTTCTGCTGGATCTGTACACAATTCTAGCAATAATAGTGTCACAATTTTCTCACATTCCCTTCAACTGATCATGGTTATGATTACGTTATATTTCCCTCTATTCTATTTCTACTCTCTTCCCTTCTCTCTCTCCTTTCGTTTTATCTTCAAAAGTATTTTGCTTCCCCTACTCAACCATTCCTTCTAGGAATCCCGTACTCAGATACCCTTCCCCTGCTGCTTTCTTGTAGGGTAAGAGATTTCTATAACTCAATTGATTCTGTATGTCATTCCCTCTTTGAATTAATTCCATAGACAGTAAGGTTCAAGTACTTTCCTCTTTCCTTAATTCTCCATCTTTTTCACTTACTGTAAAAGCTCTTTAATGTGTCTTTTATATGAAATCATTCACCCCATGCTAGCTCTCCCCTTCCTCTTCTCCCAGTGCATTCCTCCTTTTTACACCTTAATTTAATATATTTTTAGTTATCATTTCATCTCTGTGTATTCACCTTTCAACTACCCTAATAATGAGAAAATTCTCATGAGTTACAAGTATCATCTTCTGATATAAAAATGTAAACACTTTAGCTTTTTTGAATCCCTTATAATTCCACTTTCCTTTTTTAAAATCATTTATGCTTCTTTTGAGCCTCACATTTGAAAGACATGTTTTATTTTAGCTCTAGTCTTTTCATTAGAAGTGCTAAAAAGTCATTTGGTTCAACCAATGCTCATTTTTCCCTGAAGAATTACACTCAGTTTTGCTAAATAGGTGATTTTTGGTTGTATTCCTAGATCCTTTGCTCTCTGGAATACCCTATTCCAAGCCCCTCGATCCTTTAATGTTGAAGCTGCTATAACTCCATAATATATGAATTGTTTTTTATGGGCTGCTTGAAACATTTTCTTCCTGAATTGGGAACTCTGGAACATGGCTATATAATATTCCTGGTGTTGGGGGTCAAGCAGGTAATCTGTGATGGCTGAAAGAATCCAGGACTCAGACTGTCTCCAAGTCAACTAAGCCATTTATAAATTTTTATTGAGAATCACATACTCAAAGTGGGCTATACTCCTTTAAGGAGTTAGTAGCCCAGCAAAGCAAGCCAACGATATTTATGGAATCTCATTATATCACAAGATATGTGAATTTTTGAGGTTATAGGAGAAATTTGCTAACATGAGGAGGTCCTAAAGCCCAGATGGAACTGTGCATGTGGTTATCCAGAATGTATACAAAAATGTCCACTGGAGAGCTATTAATGTATGGTAATGATATTATAATTAATTTGACTTTATCGTGAGTTTATCAAAAGGACAGCAAAAAATAATAATGTGCACGTACCCTGACTGGAAAGATCATTTAGGTTTGCACTTCAGTGTCCTCTTGTGGTACTTGGTTATTGGCTGATTTCTGTGATATGCCTACTATATTTAAATTAGATGAATGATGTGGTTACAGACCGTACTGACCCATATCTGTCAGTAACTGATTAAAGAATTCTGAGGAATTTGGACTGCAGTGAGGGACAACAATCAGAATCCCATCACTGGAGCTTTTTATCTTGGCATCTCATTCAGAAATCATTGGTGGATTCTTCCAATTTCTATTTTACTTTCTTGTTCTAGAAAACCAGAGTAATTTTTCTTGATAATTTTTTGAAAGATGATGCCCAAACTCTTTTTAAATCATGGCTTAGAAGTAGTCCAATACTTCTTAAAATATCTCTCCTCTTAAAATATCCTCCTGGGGAAAACAAAACAAAACAAAACAAAACAACAAAAAAAAAAACTTGTTGTTTTTGCACTAAGGTATTTTGCCTTTTCTTCTCTCTCCCGTTTTAAAAATAGGTTGTATTTCTTGATGTCTCATGTTCTCATTCACTTTTACTTGTCCCATTCTAATTGTTAAGAAATTCTCCCCCTCAGTGAGTTTTTGATTTTCCTTTTCTATCCAATTCTACTTATTATCTATCTAGCCAATTCTGCTTATTAAAGAGTTTTTTATTCAGTAAATTTTTGTATCTCTTTTTCCATTAGGTCAATTCTGATTTTTATAAATGTTTTCCTCTTTGGTGGATTTTTGTGTTTCTTTTACCCTTCTGCTTATTCAGTTTTTAAGGTATTATTTTCTTTAATAGTTTTGGTACCTGTTTTGCCATGCTCTTGTCTCTTTTTTATGATTTTTTTTGGTATTACTCCTTTCCTTTATTAATTTTTTCTTTACTTCTCTTATTTATTTTTTAAAAAAATCCTTTAAAAAATATTCTTGTAGTTCTTTTTGGGCCGGAGACAAATTTATATTTTTCTTCAAGGCTTTGGGTATAACAGTTTTGACTTTGAGTTTGTTTTGAACTTCCATGTCACCATAGGGAATTTGAATGATTAGGTTCTTCTCCCTGCCACCCCCAATTTTTCTTGACTTTGAACTGTAAGTAGAGTTCTGCTCTTGGGGTGGAGGAGACACTGTCTCAACCTTCAGGCTTGTCTTGTTGATGTTCTCAGAGTTAGTTCTGAGCGTCTGGAATTTTTCAGTTCTTCCAAGATATGATCTAAGGAGAGGTGTGGTCAGTGCTTTTTTAGCCTGTACTCAGGTCTGTGAGTGACCACAACTACTCTTTTCTACCTTGGAAATTTGATCAGGATTTCTATTTCCCTGTGGCTATAAAGGTGTGCTAGTATTCTTTTCTTTGGGACTACAACCTATGTCCCATGTATAGGTAACGTACCCAGTGTCAGCAGAGGGACCCTTGTAATATTTTTCTAACTATTTGTCTGCGAGCTGAGACTGGCAAACTGCTGTTACCACTGCTAATTCAATCACTCCCAAAGCTTGTTTCTATTTTGCTGGGTCCAGGCCTGCATCTCCTTGAATTATGCTTTATTCTTATCCCAATGGAATAGACTTTTCCTATTGACCTTCTAAGTTGTCTTGGACTGGAAAATTGTTTGACCCCATACTTTTGTGGTTGATACTACTCCAGAATTCATTTTGAAACTAACTTTTTTTTGGAAGGGGATTTGGAGGAATTCAAATGAGCCCCTCCCTTTTTGCCATCTTGTTTCTGCCCTCATTTCCTTAGATTTTTTTTTTTCTGTGTCATTATAGAGAGCAAAAAAGTGAAAATCCTTCTCAATAAAAGAGCAGAAATATGTGATCTCTTTTAATAGATTAAAAAAATTGGATAGATGACCATCCAAGTGACATTTATACAAAAGAATGAGGTTGGATAACATGATATATGTGGTTTCTTACAATTGACATGTTCTATGACCTATAAAATGGAGATGATGTTAATTTTTCTAGGAAGTGTCAGGGTTGAACATAATAGTTTCTTGTGATTCCTTCCAACTTTTACATCTGTGATTCAATGAGAGCTTCTACATAGCCATTTTGAGTACACAGCAGGCAGGATCTTTTTCTGAATGGAATGTAGGAAGGGGCCTGCAGTGTTGAGGCACAAGAAACAATATTTGCTAAGTGTCTTGAAGTTTCCTTTAGTTTCAGAACTGTAAGAAATTTTATCATATTAAAGCTGGACTCAAAAATCAGAAAAACTGACACAAGGATGTCAAGAAGGGGTTAAAAAACAACAAAATTCTAAATGTCCTATTATGCAATACAAATAATTGCTATCAGATCTTTTTTTGCTGGTTTGTTTTACTGATTTGTATATCTCCTTCATGATATTAGAACTGGAGTTAGATGATGTAGGTTTAAATTGGGTTTTGCTACCTACTGTTGTTGTGACCTTGAACAGATAATGGAACCTCTTCAATTCTCAGCTTGCTCACCCATAAAATGAGAGGACTCAACTACATGACCTCTAAGTTTCTCTAAGCTCTAAATCTATAAGTCTATAACTTTTAATTTGGATAAAATTCTTGTCTGAGGAAGTAAGAGCCCATGAATAAAATGAAATTTGGAAGATAAATTCTGATATTAGTTCTCTCTGCTCTCCTTTTCTCCCTACCTTGTGTAGTAAAAAAATAGCTTAAAATATTTTAAAGATGCTTTGTGACTTTTTCTTTCTCTTGATGTGTGTACATATGTGTATGTGTGTTGGGGAGAGGTAATTTAACCCTTGGATTTACTTTAAAGTTTTATATACATTATATTTATTGAGCTTTTATATACATTTTATTATTTATTTGTTGAGTTTTATGTACATTATATTTATTGAGCTATTTAGGAAGTGTGATGAAGAGAAAAAAACGATGACTTCAGAGGACATAAAAGAGACATTTAGTTAGTGTTACCTTGGGTTTACTTCTTTGAGCATCAATTTCTTCATGTGTCAAATGGAAATGATTACATGTTCAACTCAAAGGACTGCTTTTCTTTTTAAAGAGTTTTGCAAACTTTGAAGCTTTGTAGTATAAATTTAAGTTTTTAATGGCGAGGCAATCTGGCACAGAGAATTTAAGTTCTCCTTGAAGCTAGAAAGGCCTCTGTTTAACTTCTACTTCTGATTTAACTTCTACTTTTGACAAATCCTAACTCTGTTATCCTAGGCAAGTCACTTCTCAGTGCTCCAGGCAATCCTGTAAGATTTTAAGTTGTAAAGAATAATTTTCTTGGTAGAGGGAATTTATCTTTTTAGGACTTTATGAAACCACAATCCAGTTCCTCTTTTCTATGATACTGGTAGTAGCAATCATTTGCTCTTTAATTCTTGGTACCTGTGAATGAGAAATTTAAAAAAAAATTTAAAAACTCTAAAGTGAAATGCACTTTTGATGTCAAGAATTGAGAATTCATGAAAATGTAAAGAAACTATAAATTTCACAATTCATATGAATTTCAAAAAGGATTCTCATCCCCTTTTAAATACTATGCCAAGATGAGTACGTTTATCCATCTATCATGGGATGTTTTGAAATGTGCTTTCTATCTTTTCTCCTCCACATTCCATTGAGGTTTCTGAGTTGTAAGTTTTCTTCTTAGAAGAAATATTGCAGGGTATAAGAAGATAGTTTATTGGTCTTGAAAACAAACCCTTTCTTTCCAGGAATGAAGGAGTCATTGTTTAGCAGCAACAGCTCATTAACATTATTCTGGACAAGTAGCGCTAACAGGTACTCTCCCAGCTCTGTTAGAGCTTAGATGTATGTAAACATAGCAATAAGCTCACCAGACAGGCACATTGTGTCTCTGACAGCTGTCTACTCCCCAAATGACCAAACCCACTTTCTAGAATACTGAATAGCAGCCAATATTTGTCACCTGAATTGGGATGATCAAATAAGACTGAATTTTTATTCAGTTCACTCACCCCTAAATGATTAGACAGTACAAATGAGAGGACAGATAGAGGATGATGTGCATATTGATGGTTAAGGAGGCACTGATTAGTGAGTAATTGCAAACTCACCATGTCTTTCTGCAGTAGGATTTGATGGTACACTGCCTGCAAATTGGGGGCATCAACTTAGTTGCAAAATTAGTGTTGATGCATTTTTTTCACATTTGTGAAAAGATGAAATATTAAAGCTTAGCTTCTGATATTAAATCCATTGTCTTATTCTGGCATTAAATGGGGAAGCATTGATGAAAGAACAAAGTTGTATCTACCTTTTTGCCTTGTAGTTTTTTGGATAACCTGTCTTTTACTTAGATGACTTTAAGGGATACTTCTTAAATGTCTATAATTAGTCAAGTATCCTACATTTATATATGACATAAAGTGTATGAACAAATGCTATGTTCAAAGGAGAGTGAGATTCTAGACAATGGAATTTGGAAAACATGTTTGTTTTTTTTAATAATTTTATAATTATAACATTTTTGACAGTACATATGCATAGATAATTTTTTACAACATTATCCCTTGTACTCCTTTTTGTTCCAAATTTTTCCCCTCCTTCCCTCCACCCCCTCCCCTAGATGGCAGGCATTCCCATACATATTAAATGTTATAGTATATTCTAGGTACAATATATATGTGCAGAACCAGATTTTGCTGTTGTTGTTGTTGTTGCAAAGGAAGAATTGGATTCAGAAAATAACCTTGGGAGAAAAACAAAAAAAAATGCTCACAGTTTACAATCATTTCCCAGTGTTCCTTTTCTGGGTGTAGCTGATTCTGTCCATCACTGATCAATTGGAATTGGATTAGCTCTTCTCTATGTTGAAGATATCCACTTCCATCAGAATACATCCTCATACAGTATCATTGTTGAAGTGTATAATGATCTTCTGGTTCTGCTCGTTTCACTCAGCATCAGTTGATGTAAGTCTCTCCAAGCCTCTCTGTATTCCTCCTGTTGGTCATTTCTTACAGAACAATAATATTCCATAACATTCATATACCATAATTTACCCAACCATTCTCCAATTGATGGACATCCATTCATCTTCCAGCTTCTAGCCACTATGAAAAGGGCTGCCACAAACATTTTGGCACATACAGGTCCCTTTCCCTTCTTTAGTATTTCCTTGGGATATAAGCCCAGTAGTAGCACTGCTGGGTCAAAGGGTATACACAGTTTGTTAACTTTTTGGGCATTATTCCAGATTGCTCTCCAGAATGGCTGGATTCTTTCACAACTCCACCAACAATGCATCAGTGTCGGAGTTTTCCCACATCCCCTCCAACATTCATCATTATTTGTTTCTGTCATCTTAGCCAATGTTACAGGTGTGTAGTGGTATCTCAGAGTTGGAAAACATATGTTTTTGAGATAAGATACTATGATCCTATGAAATTCTATGATCCTTTCTTATCTTGCATAAGGCTATTTCCATCCTGGGAATCAAGAAATCCTTGGACCATTATAGAAGTGATTTCTTTCTACTACTTTTGTAATTGAGCTGAATTTTTGACTATCATTTTGCCTTCAGAAATATATAGGATATCATCTATATTTAAAGATATAAGATAGATTTTAAATTTACTTTGCTGATAGTTTTACTTTTCATAATGTAGATGAATTGGAACTATTATGTATCTTTTTGAGACCAGTCTGAAAGAACTAGATGAGAAGTACAAGTGATGGAAAGCTTTGAAAAAAAGTAACCTTGCCATTAGAGCTCAAAATAGTTGAGGAGAATGGATATCTTGTTCACTAGACTTTTTAGAAGATCAAATATATATATATATATATATATATATATATATATACATATATATTTGTATACACACACACACATATATATATATATATCAATTCATATAAAAGACAAAAACAGAAAAAAGACAAAAATATTAGAGTAAAAATTAGCTTAGGAACAAGATCTAAAAACACAAACTCTAATCAAGATGAAGGAGAAAAGGGAGAGGTACACAAGCAGATTGATATAGGTATATAGAAGTTCGTTAATTGGTACAAATAAAAAATATACATATATATACACAAAACTATATATATATATTTATTATTCACATACATAAACACATACATAACTTCATCTTCACTGTTATTTATGTAAAGTTCAGATGAATAACAGAGCATACTATAAGAATGGAATCTAAAATAATGATGGGAAAGGATGCCAACATTTTGGAGTTGCAGCTAAAGCACTCCTCAGATAAAACTACAAAACAAAACAATAAACAAAATCCCCACACATATAAACTCTGAAAGTATACATTAACAAAATTGAAAATTTGAGATTAGTAAATTCACCATATAATTAAAAAACCTATAAAATTCACAACAAAACCCAAAACAACTCCTTGAAAACTGGAGAAATAGATACAATGGGGGGAACCTATATGGATTTTAAAACTTTATAACCAAGATTAAAAAAAAAGGTAAGAAAATCTTTGCATCAAAATTCTCTCAAGTGTCTGATATGTAAGGCATTCAGAGAAGTAATAAAAATGTATGATTGAAAGCCATTCTCTAATAGCTAAAAGATGCATAGTATCTGACAAATACCAGGCCTTAGTAAAGACTTGCTGATTCATTGTTTGATTTATGGATGGATAAATGAATAAATTATAAAGATATGAGTAATTTTTAAAGGAAGAATCTTTAATAACAAAAGAAATATCAGGAGAATGAACATCAAAAGAACATTGAAATCTTTCTTATTTCAAGGCCAGAAAATTTTCCAGGTTGACTAAGAACAATTGTAGAAAGATTTAAACCAACTTCATATTAGATCTATAAATTGATCCAATTGTTCTAGAAGGCATTTTTGAATGGCACAATTGATAAAGTACTGGGTCTGGTATAAGGAAGATTGTTATTCCTGATTTCATATCTGACTTCAGAAACTAATTATATGACTGGGGAAATCAATTAACCAAGTTTGCCTCACTTTATTCATCTGTAAGATGAACTGAAGAAGGAAATGGCAAGCCACTCCAGTAGCTTTGTCAAAAATCCCCACCCCAACCAAAAATGGAGTCATGAAGAATTGGACACAAGTGGAAAATGACTGAACTGAAATAAAGTTTTTTTTTCAGGTTATTGCTTTGAATTATTGAAGCGGCATGCCAGCAGTTAGGTTCACAGTATATCAGAAACCACAGATATACTAGATTTGGTAGAATATAACCCCAATTAGAAGTATTCCAGACCTAAATGAACAGTTGTGTTGCTCCTACTTCTAACTCTTCTACTAATCTACTGAGAAAATAAATGACTTGCTTTACCAGCTACTTCTCCTTCTCCTCCTCCATTCCAGAATTTCCTCCCATCTTTCCCTATTCTGTTCTAGTCTCTGATGAAAAGGAGTTTCTATTCTTCATCAAGGGTAACCCATTCTGTTCTCCAGAAACTTGCCTATGATTGATTACTGAAATAAATTTTTAAAATTAATTTTATAACTATAAATTTTTTGGGGGGCAGTACAATACATGGGTAATTTTTTACAACATTATCCCTTGTACTCATTTCTGTTCTGAATTTTTCCCCTCCTTCCCTCCACCCCCTCCCCTAAATGGCAGGCAGTTCCATACATGTTAAATGTGTTATAGTATATCCTAGATACAATATATGTGTGCAGAACCGAATTTTTTGTTGCACAAGAAGAATTGGATTGAGAAAGTAAAAATAACCTGGGAAGAAAAACAAAAATGCAAACAGTTTACACTCATTTCCCAGTGTTCTTTCTCTGGGTGTAGCTGATTCTGTCCATCATTGATCAATTGGAAGTGAGTTGGATCTTCTTTATGTTGAAGATTTCCACTTCCATCAGAATACATCCTCATACAGTATCATTGTTGAAGTGTATAGTGATCTTCTGGTTCTATTCATTTCACTCAGCAACAGTTGATTTAAGTCTCTCCAAGCCTCTCTGTATTCCTCCTGCTGGTCATTTCTTACAGAACAATAATATTCCATAACATTCATATACCATAATTTACCCAATCATTCTCCAATTGATGCGCATCCATTCATTTTCCAGTGAAAAAAGTATTTATGCCCTTTGACCCAGAGATCCCACTATTCAACATACATAGCATGCACAAAAATTTAAGACAGAAAAGTCAGACATGCAGTGAAATTTCAACATTAACACTTTCTATCATAAAATGAATTAGAAATAGAGTAGATAACTATTGAGCAGAGATTGGATAAAGAATTACAATATGTAAATGAAATGGACAACCACTGAAAATGAAAGTGAATTGATTAAGGTTATTCCAGAAGAGACAAAAAAATGCAGATCCAGCTCTTCTTTATAGAAGTATAGTATAGGGAATAATAATAATAAGATGCAATTGAATTATCTCAATTAAAATATGAAAAATGCAGCTTTCTTCTTTCTTTGTAGAGAGGGGGTAGATACCATTATATATATGATGTCAAACTCCATTTATGTGTTGGCTAGTTGTATTTTACTGCTTTTTTTCATTACTCCATTTTCCTTTTCACTCATTGTTAATGATATCGAAGATGTGATCTCTGTATAGGCAAGATAGGAGGTATACATTTGAAAATGAAAATGATAATTAAAACAATGTTTTTAATAGTTTTAGGAATTCTAAAAGACCATGAAATTAAGAAAAATTATGTTTTTTTTAAACTTATGTAAATAATGAAGAAAAGATAGATACACTCTTTGGAACAGTATGGAACAACAACTTTTGGCAGAGAAATCAGAATACTCAACCCCTAATTGCTTCTTTTTTCATTACCAAGGATAATAATGATCTTCATATTGGGAAAGGTCATATAAATAAGATTAACAGGGATTGAAAATGAAGATAAATGAAGAGAAGTAAGAGAGCAATTAACTATTCTAAATGAGTTCAAGCCACCTGGCCCAGATAAATTACATCACAGTGTACTAAAAGAACTTGTAAATATAGTAGATGAAATAATCAGTTGGCTTTAGGGAATCATGGAAATTATTCAAAATGGGGAAAGAGTGAAGGAAGTTAAATGAATTGTTTTTTAAAAAGATAATCAATATTTACAAACTATATGCTAATTACCTTGAATTCTAGGTAAGATTCTAGGAAGAATTGTTAAAGTGATTATTTGCTAGGGCTTAGAAATGCTGATCACTATGAATTCTTATGGTTTAATTATGAACAAGTTCTGCTTGTTAGTCTGCTTGCCACAAGTCTTTTCCCACTCTAGTTCATCGTGCTCTCAGCCATCAGATTAATTGTCCAAGTCTGACTATGTCACTACCTTGTTCAATAAATTTCAAAACACCTACAGAATCAAATATAAAATTATATGGATTTCATCTCTACTCATCTTTGCTTTCTGTCTTCCCTGATTACCTTCAAGTTTTAGCTAAAATCTTAACCATCTAAACAAAATCTTTCTTGAATCCCCTTAATTCTAGTGCCTTTCCTTTGTGGATTTGTTCTAATTTATACAATATACAGCTATGATAGCTCTTGTATATAATTGTTTCATTTCTGTTGCCTTTGATTAGATCATGTACGATTGATTAGATCATATAAGAACAGGGCTGTCTTTAAACACTCTTTAATCTCCAGTTCATAGTCCCTGGCAAATAGTAGGTATTAAATAAATGCTTATTGACTGAATGATATGTTTATATAATTTTTGGAGATTATTACTTAATATATAGATAGAAGAAATTCTACGTCTATTTACCTAGATTTTGGTTAGATAAGGTAAAACTTTGGTTAGATAAGGTAAAACTTCTCACTTTATGCCTTCTGGAATATATACAGAGAAGGACAATGAGAATAGTAAGGTAATTTGATATAATACTCAAAAAAGCAGTTGCAGAAACAGCATGCTTATTAGAAAAAAAATTATTCTGTTTTCCAATATTTAAAGGACTGTCATTTGGAAGAGAATGTAGTTCTATTTTTACTGACTCATGGAGAAAGTAATTGGAAATCATGGTAAAACAATTACATTATAAGGAGTGATTCCCTAAAAATTTAAGCTATCTCCAAATAGAAGTGGATATTTTAGAAGCTGAGTTTTACTGTCATGGACTACCTTCTAGCATAGTCTGGAGAAACCACAATTTTTTGGATGTTTCAGAAGAGATTTGACTAGATGATCTATGCAGTTCTCTAAATCCCTAAGGTTCTATGATTGTAGAATTTTAATAAATGTTCATTGAAGTGAATTTCATAGCCTCAAGTTCTGCTGCCCTTATATATAGACCCAGTACTATTCTGCTTGATAGTTGTTTCCAAGTAATATGTGCTTGAACATCTATTTTTAAAAATTTTATTTTATAATGATAGTTGCACCTGGCAATTTTTCTTCAGCTATCTCTTCATTAAAAAATCACTCATTATTCCTTTTTCTGTAGTTTTTTTCAGTCCAAATATGTAGATACTATCTTCACATTTAATTCCCTACTGTCTAGGGAAGAAACTACTTTGCTTAGATCAGCACTTTTTTTTTTTTTTTTTTAGAAAATAATACATATGCATAATGGGTCAAAAATACTCTGAGGGATTCACTAAATTTTCTCTTGACATCATCACACTGGGTATAAACATTCTCTGATGTGCATAATTTGCTAATTTCATAAATATTATTTCATATAGAAGAATGTTGCCATTGCACAGTAAAATTAGATGAAGTTAGGAAAATATTCCTTTAATCACAGGATCCCAGAATTTCAGTAATAGAATGGATGCCAGTGGCCATCTTAACCATCTTAACCTGAATAAGGATAATAGGTGTTACTCTATGCACCCAAAAATGCTTCATTTATGACATTGGAAGGCTTCAATAGACAATTTTTATACTAGTGCAAATAAAGAAGTTGTTGACAGCAGTAATAAGATTATGTGACAATCAACTCTGATGGATCTTTTTAACAATGAAGTGATCCAGGTCAATTCCAATGGACTTGCATCCAGAAAGAGGACTCTGAGGATTGAATGTGGATCACAATATAGTATTTTCATCTTTTTTGTTGTTTTTTCTTTTTCATTTATTTTCTTTTTGATTTGATTTTCTTTTGTGCAGCATAATAGATGTGGAAATAAGTATAGAATAGTGGCACATGTTTAACATATATTGGAATACTTGATGTCTAGAGAGGGGATGGGAAGAAAGGAAGAAGAAAATTTTGGAACATAAGTTTTGCAAGCATGAGTGTTGAAAATTATCTTTGCATACATTTGGAAAATAAAAAGCTAATTTTTTTAAAAGAAATAAGTAAAAAATCTGCACTCAAAAAAATAAAAAGTTGTTGAATTTCAGAAAACTGGAGCATCCTCACAACAAAGTATCTAAAATCATTGACTTTTCAAATTGAATTAATCTTTTTAAAAATCAAGATATCATTTCATTAGCATAAGCAGCTCCCAATGAGTAAGCTTCTCTTCCAATGAAGATTGTTAATGGTTCTTTAATTTTTAGATTTAGTGAGTAGCTTCTGTCACTAAGAGGTTAAGTGACTTGTCTAAAGCCACACTGCCAGTATTCAGCATCTTAAGAACTTCTTCCCAGCCCTCTCTGCTTCTGAAGCTGGCTATCTACTGCACCATAACATTTCTCTTAATTAATTTCC
Source organism: Sminthopsis crassicaudata (assembly GCF_048593235.1). NCBI lineage: Eukaryota > Metazoa > Chordata > Mammalia > Dasyuromorphia > Dasyuridae > Sminthopsis > Sminthopsis crassicaudata. Next base: position 157,696,288 of record NC_133617.1, on the reverse strand, counting down.
TAAATATTAGCATTTTAAATTAAAAAAAATTAGGCAGTGGAACTAATAAAGGTATAACTACTATAATCACCTTCTGAAAAGAATATATAATTGATTCATACATACTTCATAATTGGTATGAGGGATCAATTTTTCTAGGTGATCAATTTTACTATGAAAATTGATGAGTCTATTATATGATTGGATTGTGTTATCTGCAGCATTTTTATTGCATTGACATATTTCTCCTCAGGATCCTATTCTATTATTCTGAAATGTTAACTCAAAGCATACATGCAATACTTATTTCTTTAAAGGTAGAAACAATGCAACTCATTAGCATTTTCCATATAGCTTGGATAAAGTCTAAGATTAAGAAATACTGATATACTGTATTTTGTGTAATTACTCCAGGATTGTCAAAACACACAAAAAATTTTTGTTTGATTTCCTTTAATCTCAAGTAACCAGTAATAATATTTTGCGATATGAAGACAGAGATTAGAATGCAGAACTGTAAGTCAGGAAGAACCAAGTTCTAATTCTATCTCTAGTATTTATTGACTGTGTCAACCTGGATAAACCAATTACTTTTATGTTGTTTAGTCATTTCTAGTTGTGTTTAACTCTTTGTTATCCTTTTGGGGTTTTCTTGGCAAAATGGAGCTATTTCCCATTCTTTTCTCCAGTTCATTTTGAAGATGAGGAAACTGGGTTAAGTGACTTGCCCAGGATCACACAGCTAGTAAGTGTCTGACATTGGATATGAACTCAGGTCTTTCTGACTTCGTCTGGGCACTGTATCTAATTGTGCTCCCTAATTGACTTAAATTTTCTTTATAAGCAGCAGTCAGGTCCTTGGGCCTTAAGTCACCCATGGATTGTGATCTGTATGTGTGGAAAGAAATTTTGACAGTAAGGAACTCACAGATCCATCTTCTACATTCATGCCAATTTTATGTTTTCCTTTAACTTTTTTTTTAAGCATGCAATTTTACTCATGTGGTTCTGTAATTTCATTGAATTGAATATTCTTCCCATCAATGTAGATTGCAAATCATTCATACTTACTTATAACATACAGTGATCATTCATGTGTCTCATAGATTTGTCTGAGCAATTTACCTAATATTCTAGAGGCTTTCCTCAAATCCTCCTGACATCAAAAGTATGCCAGTGGAGTCCTCCAATACTTTACTTTTAATCTTTAGATCTCACTAAATGACTAGCCCATTTTCTTTTTCTTTAATTAATTTCCTGGATGAGACCCTTTATTCTAGTTCTTACTTTCAGATTATCTTTTCTCATATACATATTCATTTTCTATACCCACATATACATATATACACACATATATGAATATATCTATAGTATAGATTACTTACATCTCTCTGTTGTGTGTTAATGACTCTCATTTATAATTTACTCAGAGCCATACTATACTGGTAAACTATTAGTATTAAAAAGTTTGACCTTTGTTTCTTTGTGTGTATATGTGTGTGTGTGTGTGTGTGTGTGTGTGTGTATGTATATATATATATATATATATATATATATATATATATATATATATATATCATTTATAGTGCCTTCAGAGTATTATTTTTTATGTTGTTATTGTTTTTACTTGATTACAATCTTTTTCTTGTGATTGTTTTTGAATTTAAAAAATACATAGTTTTTATTGTAATGAATTTATTTGGGTTTCTCTCTTCATGGAAGTCCATCAGCATTTTTTCTAAATAAGTCTCAACAAACAAGTTAAATTCTCTACTTTTAACTTTTTTTTTTTTTTTTTACAGCCCTATTCACAGGACTGTTGCAGAACGTCACTTTGTATATAAGATGATGAAAACCATGCCTGATTTAACTTCCCAATTGACACATGAAGATTTCAAGGCACTTAGTCGAAATATCACTGTTGAAACCTGGCTGAAAGGCACCACGGGTAATGGTACCAAAGTGTGGTGAAATATTTTTCTCAGTTTGACTTTTATGGCGCTACAATGCTTCAGTATTTCAAGCTATTTAGTGTCCAAGGAACCTTCTTCTCTTATTCATATAATACAATTAGTTAAATGAATAACTAGATAAGGTGATCCATTCCTATTTTTGGCACTTGTCTTCTCCCATATGAATTTAATGAGCAATGTACTTCACAAAACTTGGTGTCAGCATGTCTAGCTAATAGTTAGAAGATCTGGAAGCTATAGTGGTTATTCAATTAGCCTGAGTTTAAATGTTCATAAATATCTATTCTGAATTAAGTTAACTGGTTCTCTTAATCCAGGGCATAGTTAAATCACATTGATTTTTCTTTTTCTTTTGAGTAAATAAAAATAGCCAATGTTTCTTGCAACTACTAAACTACTTCATATTAAAATGTCTTAGTTATTTTTTAGAAATTTTTATCTATTTGTATATTTTTGTCCCCAAAATTAAATCCTTATTTGGTATTTTCCTTTCTTCTTCCTCTACTCCCAAACTCACTATCATAATTAGGATTGTAGAATCAGCTTTAGAGCTGGAATGGACTTTAGAGTTCATCGACTCCAGCCTCCTCACTTTATAAATGAGGAAACTGAGAATCAGAGAGATGAAAACATCCTTGAGTTCAAACAACTAACAATTTAGAGAGAGAGCATGGGAACCCATTCCCATTGACTCCATTTCATATTTTCGATTCCACTACAATGAATTCCATTTGATCTGAACAGAAACAGCAAACTCATAATCATAAATACTTTTAAGGAAAAATAAAAAGCCAATAAAAAGACTATTAATACTTAACATTATTTTGATATAGCTTGAATAGATTTTAAAATTAGATGAATTATTTCTGCCATTAAATGAATATTTAAAAGAAAAATTGCTTTGCCACCTTTAAATGATGTCAGAGCAACTCATGATAAACACTACAACTCTGATTTATATGCAGAGATAATAAAAATGATCAAATTGGCATAGCTTGAAAACATAACTTTTGATTAAATCTAAATAAATTTAATACAATATATTAAACAATAAAATCTCCAGATTTGGATTTCCATAAGAACAGCATTCAGACACTCCAACAGTATTAACTATCAGAAGCCTCAAGGCTTACACCTATGTTGAACTATTTCCCTTGAGCTCTTCTAACTCATCAGTGCCTTAGTCATCGTCGTCATCGTCGTTGTCTTCTTCTTCTTCTTCTTCTTCTTCTTCTTCTTCTTCTTCTTCTTCTTCTTCTTCTTCTTCTTCTTCTTCTTCTTCTTCCTTCTTCCTTCTTCCTTCTTCCTTCTTCCTTCTTCCTTCTTCCTTCTTCCTTCTTCCTTCTTCCTTCTTCCTTCTTCCTTCTTCCTTCTTCCTTCTTCCTTCTTCCTTCTTCTTTCTTCTTTCTTCTTTCTTCTTTCTTCCTTCTTTCTTTCTTCTTTCTTCTTCCTTCTTCCTCCTCCTCCTTCTTCTTCCTCTTCTTCCTCTTCTTCTTCTTCCTCCTTCTTCTTCTTCCTTCTTCTTCTTCCTACTTCTTCTTCCTCCTCCTCCTTCTTCTCCTTCTTCTTTTCTTCTTCTTCTTCTTTTCTTCTTCTTCCTCCTTCTTCTTCCTCCTTCTTCTTCCTCCTTCTTCTTCCTCCTTCTTCTTCCTCCTCCTTTCTTTCTTTCTTTCTTTCTTTCTTTCTTTCTTTCTTTCTTTCTTTCTTTCTTTCTTTCTTTCTTTCTTTCTTTCTTTCTTTCTTTCTTTCTTTCTTTCTTTCTTTCTTTCTTTCTTTCTTTCTTTCTTTCTTTCTTTCTTTCTTTCTTTCTTTCTTTCTTTCTTTCTTTCTTTCTTTCTTTCTTTCTTTCTTTTTCTTTCTTTCTTCTTCTTTTTCTTCTTTCTTCTTTTTTGTTATAGCTTTTTATTTAAAAGATATATGCATGAGTAATTTTTCAATATTGAGAATTGCAAAATCTTTTGTTCCAATTTTTCCCCTCCTTCCCACCCCCCAGATGGCAGGTTGACCAATACATGTTAAATATAACATATATATATATATATATATATATATATATATATATATATATATATATATATATATATATATATATATATATATATATATATGTCCATACAGTTATTTTGCTAGTTTCTTAGTCTTATAGCTACATTAGTATACAATTTCCTATCAAAGCAGTGAGTTCATTAAGTGCTTAACCTTTTTTTCAATTTTTTTTTCATTCAATTGAAAGGACAAGAAACTTCCCTAAATATTTATATCACTACCTTTCTTTTATTCATGTTTGAAGCTTCCTTAGAACTGTCTTTCAACCTTCTATTGAGGCAGTTGGTGTTTCAACTGAAATTGCAAAGAGCTGCATATTCCTTAGACAATTTTCTGGCCATAGGTTTTTATACTTTTGTGGGACGGTCCCTTCCCCAAATTAACTAATCTGAGACATCTTTAGATACAAAGAGAAAGCATTTATTTAGTCCCTGCAGGGAGAGACCCAGCATACCCAGGAGGCACTGCAGTTCCCAACATATGCTTGATCTGACAAGCAGGAAATGGTAAAGCTGGTTAAATAGCAAAAAGTCCAAGTCTTTTCATTGGATGTACTAAAAAGGAAGTAACTAATACTGATCAATGGTCACCAATGTTGTCTGCTTCCTGTGGGTCACATCACTTCCTGTCACTTTTTTGGCTGACCTGAGGTCTGACTTTTAGAGACCCTAAGCCTAGAGATCATGTTATTTCCTGCAACCTGGGCTCAAGGCCTGATCTTTCTGCTCTGCAGATCTCTGGGAATAGGGATCACAAGATTTAGGCCTAAGGTGTAACATACTCTATCTCTTTTTGAAAAAACTTTACCTGGTTTCACTCACACTCATACATTTCAGGAAACTTTTTAAGTTCCTTTGTTTATCAGCACTGCTCTTTTAGAATGATAGAAGTTTCATCTAGTTCTCTTGGAGTAATCAAGATATTTAGTGAAAATGGGAAAATCCAGAGTTCATGCAATTAACATACTTCCCCTGTCACAAAGTTCCTAAACTAGAACTCATTTGCATTGTAAAGAGTCAGATGGAGAGTTCTATGGATAGAATTAGAGACCTAGAATCAGGAAGAAATGTCAAAATCTGCCTTAGATTTCTAGTAGCTGTGTGATCTTAAGCAAACTACTTAAACTATCTCGGCTCTGGTTACTTTGTCTATAAAATGGTGATAATAGTAGTTTCTACTTCATAAGATGGATATGAAGATAGAGCTCTGGCTCGGGAATCAGGAAGACCTGATTTCAAATCTGGCTTCAGACACTTCCAGACTGGGTGCTCTTGGACAAATCACTTATGTCTGTTTCCTTGACTATAAAATGGGGATAATAATAGCAACTGCCTCCCAGAGTGGTTGTGAGAATAAAATAAGGCAATATTTGCAAATTGTTTTTACAAGCTTTCAAGTATTATAAAAGTTTTAATTGTTATTATAAAAGAACATTTGTAAAGCCTTTGTTCATCTTAATGAACTATACATATGTATGTATAAAATTATCCTCCTTCTTTAAAACAATACCTTGTACATTGCTGGGAGTGGGAAAATGAGGTGGTCCAAAGATATGATTTCATCTCTATCAGGAACTTACAGCATGGAAACTTTTTACCAACACATCTGTAACACCTGCTTACCTGTAACACAGAGAGGACCAGTGATGTGCCCATAATGACAGGGCTATTATATGTTGGAGGCCCAGCTTCAACGTAGGCCTTCCTGACTCCCAAGTCAGCTTTCTTCAACTATATTACGCTGTCTCTTGCTTTATAAGTGGTAAACACTTAACAAAGGTTTGCCAAATTCCCCTTTTGTCTGTGAATTTTTCTTTATTTTATACTATTTCTATTATTTTGCTAGTCAAATGCCCTGTAAATGCATATCCATGGCCAGATTGGATTATAATATCCTTGGCAGCCAGAAATGGATCTATGTGCTTCTCTGTGTATAACACTTAGCATCCTATTAGAAATTCTACTAGTTATTTAGAATAGATTTGATTAATACATAAAGTGTCTTAAAGATTAGATGAAATCTTTGCTATCTCTGAAATGTAGACTTTAAGAAATAAATTTTTGAAGAAATTAAATAAAGATTATCATACTAATCAATTTACCAAGATGATACTAAGAGCCTAACTCTCCGAGCACTGTTGCCCAATGCTATACTGGCTTGGTCTATGGGTCACTTTCAAGAGATATAGTTAGATTTTGGCTACTAAAAAAAAAAAAAAAAAAAAAAAAAAAAAAGAAGATAAATTTTTTTTTTTTGCCTATAGTTGGAAGAAAGTGTTACTGACCTCAAAAAGGTATGAAAAAAGGAGAAGAAAACAGAAAATGTATATAAAGCTTCTATTAAATACTACCAATTCTTTCCTTAAAACAAACATTTAAAAAGGTAGTTTTAATAATATAAGTGAAATATGATCGATCATCCAAGGCTGAAGGGAGCCCACTCAGACTTAGAGATAAATCCAAAAAATGAAATAGAAATGAAACTAAAATTTTTTTTAGATATTTGTTGTTTTCCCTTTAATTATTTTCATTAAAATTTGTTATACTTTCTATTTTTCTATTGATAAATTCTTATGTATTATATAGCATCTTCTTTTATGAATATTATATTTCATTAGATATTCTAAATTCTTTATGATGCTGAAATTACACAATTTTAGTTATAGTAAAAAGAATTTTCCATATCTCAAGGTCCAAATAAATCATATTTAAATCAACAACTTAAATTGCAACCATAGTTTGCCGATTTTGATGAATAAATAGTGAAAATGATGTATACCCAATTGTGGAAAATCAATTTTTAGTTCAAGATGATAATTTACTTTTAATAATAGAAGTAGCCTAAAATAAAATATTTTTACAACCTTGGATAATATAGATACAGTACAGGTTAAACTTCCTCCAAGTATATTTTTATTTATATGACTAAACAAAAATCTTTTCCTAATTCAAAGATGACACACCTAGTCTACTACTCTTCTCCAGTAGCTTCTGCAGATTCCCCTTGAGTAGAGAAGCCTGATTCCAGGTCTTCTACAATTTAATAATTGCAAATCACCAAACATTGGAGATACAGCCAGTGCCAATGAGAAGCTTCTGTGATGAATAAAACCTCCTAGGGACAGTTTCTAGGTAATTAATGACCAATTTATTACTAAAACTAGCTTATCATCAGTAAATTGATGGTCAGTAGTTTCTCTTGGTAGATCAAAAACAAAAATATGGAAAATCTGGAAGCACTGCATGGTTTTTGAAAGAGAATGCCTATGACAAATGGAATTCAACTCTGATTGGTGGATATTTAATGAAGAGGTGAGCTAGAAGTCTTTGATTTCTCCTGAATAATGTGGCTTGCTCATTTGACTAAGCTGCCACCAGCAACCTGGACAGAGGTATCATCTCCATCCAGACCACTTTAACTGGTTTTCTCCTTCATTAGCTGGATCACCCTAAATTCTAATAGAGAGACACAAAGACAGGAAATGTTTTCCTTGGAGAAAACTTGCCAGATTGGGTTCTATTTAAATTCTAAACAGAATTAAGATCTAGTTGAATGGAGTCATGCCCATGATGGTCTTTGAGAATTAGGACAATCTCATCAATCAGTTACGTTTTTCAGAGAATGACTTTCTGTGTGAGAAAATATAAGAAAAGTCTGGTTCCTAACTTAATAGTTGGTTATTGACATAATAGCAAGATAATTTCTTTCACATGGAAGTAGGAAAGGTTTTTTTTTCCCCCTCTAAGCGAGATAATTTTCTATAAATCACACTGAACCTGTGCAATCCCAAATTGCCAAGGAAACACTACTTTTTGATGCACATCATCAGAGAGCCATCATGAAGATGATATATACCGTTAAGTGTCATTCTTCTTGTGATGGATAACCCAAAGTGTCATTGCTCAGATGATGGATAATAGAAACCAACCACAGCTTTTATGATCTATTCTAGTATTGGAATAGCTCTGCTGTAATATACATTATTAGAGTAAGTCTTCCTCTTTTATCTGTTAACAAGCTACTAGTTCTAAGTATTATATATTTTCACTATAGTGCTGACATATGTAATGTAAATTTTAATCTTTTAATTGCTGTAGGACATTGTACCTAAAGAAGCTCACATGAGAGGATTAAGGAAAGTTCATTTTAGAAAGATTAAGGGAAAGGTATGACTATTTTAAAACTGTGGAGTACTAATCTTTTTATTTAGGTCCAAGATAGGCAGGAGAAATTAATTTTTTTGGTGCACATTTAAAAGGTTACTCGATTTATCTTTTCCAGATAATAGCCATTGATCCAATAAAGGTTCCCTAAATCCCATTATTTGAAAGAAAGAATTTTGGGATATGTATGTATGTATATATTATACATTCTCTCTCTCTTTCTCCCCCTCTCTCTCCCTTTCCTGCTCTTCCCACCCCACCCCCTTATCTTTCTGTTTGTAAAGTGACATATAAAAAGTTTGAGAGATAATTTAATTATTTTATCAATTATGGCTGGTGAACAATTAATAAAATGATTGTCATTTGTTTTTTTCTCATAAACAAAAAGACCCTCCATGGAGACCTCTTGACCCTTATATATCCTATGGAAAAGTGTGTGTTCTGGGCATGTGGAAATAAACTCTGAGTAGTTAACAATTAATGAAAGAATGAATATGATAGTGAGAGAGGTGTGTCAGTTCTAATGAGGCACTGGGTATGTGACTGATCAATGAAATGTCCCTGACAAATGGAATTCAACCCTGATTGGTGGACATTTAATGATAACTCTTCATGACAAGGACCAGATTCATTTTGGTGGTTATGTGTTCCCATTAATACTGAGCAGAGAGGTCCAGGAAAAGCAAAGCTCCCTTTGTTCTCCAGAGAGTTGACAATCTTTGCTTCTTTCTGAGTGGCATATGCTTCTATGGTTTGGCTTAGAAGTGTGGTCAGTATGAATATAACAAATCAAAACCACCTTGTCTCATCAGGAAAGCTTTTCTTTCTGCCCAACTTGTCAATGCCCTACATCTACAAGAAGACTGAATTCTTGACTTCTAAGAATATAATTTACAAATGGGAATAAAATCATTGTACCTCTATTGCCAACCTTGCAAATGCTTTCAAACTAGTTACCTACATCCACCTGGGCTTGCTCTGACCCAAAAGGCTTAGGGAAGTCATTGTTTAATGCTTTGATCACCGATCCTTCTTTCTTTTACCCTAAGATATTATCAAAGAGGATTTATTTCATAAAACACTATACCTACCTAGCATTTTTTTCCTATCTTTTTTTTAGGTAATCAGGGTTAAATGCTTTGCTCAGAGTCACAGAGGGTAGTTCATCTACTAAGCAAGAACTATATAACCCTCTCTTTACCTTCCAAGCTCTAATCTGTCTCTTTGACTTTATGGGTGGGATTGAACCAAAATACAGTGTTCCAGTCTTTCAGATAAGGAATAAATATTTAATTTCTATTACACACACATAAACACACAAATGCCTGTGAGCTTGATTTCTTTATCTTTCTATCACATTGTCTATAATATTTTTCAGTAATGTGATATCTCAAAAATAAGGTCCAGGATCATGGAGGCAGTATGGTACAATGAAAAGGACACCTGGAACAGTTGAATGGTACAGTGGATAGAGCACTGGCCTTGAAATCTGGAGGACCTGAATTAAATTCTGGCCTCAGACACTTAACATATACTAGCTGTGTGAACTTGGGCAAGTTACTTAACTCCACTTGCCTTCACGGGGAGGGGGGGGGGGGGGGAAGGAAGAACAACAGATACAGGAAGTCTTGGTTTTGTTCCTGGCTGTGGGCCTAGATAGCTTAGTCAAATCATGTGAAACTTCTCAACTTTAATGATACACAAGGTGTCTCTTCTTTGTAAATCTATAATATATAGAAAAGTTTCTTAAACTTGTGACCCTATAAAGGGTTGTATAACTGAATGTAGGCATTGTAAAATTATGCTTTATTATCAACAGATATTTGATATTTAAAGCTATTTTATATATCTATACATTTTAGGTTGCTTAAAATTTCTTGGGCAAAAAGGGGTTGTGAATATAAAAAAGTTTAAGAAACTCTGCCATATAGAATAATTGTGTGACTCAATAGAAATAGAAAAATGTGTATAAAGTGCTTTGTAACCATAAGGCTCTATATAATTGTATGATACACCTGTGATTGTGTCTATTATAATTACTACATTTTATTACATGAGAATAGGACAAGATGAAATAGGTATAAAATGTGCCCTGAATTAGCACTAAATGATAAATTTTGCTTTTTTTTTTTAATTCGTTTTTCCAAATTATCCCCTCCCTCCCTCCACTCCCTCCCCCCCATGACAGGTAATCCCATACATTTTACATGTGTTACAATATAACCTAGATACAATATATGTGTGTAAATACCATTTTCTTGTTGCACATTAAGTATTAGCTTCCGAAGGTATAAGTAACCTGGGTAGATAGACAGTAGTGCTAACAATTTACATTCACTTCCCAGTGTTCCTTCTCTGGGTGTAGTTTAAATTTTGCTTTTTGATAATCATTTTCCTCAGATTCTTTTTGAATATTTTCCCATCTCAGTTCTGTTTTTTAGTTTTCCTCTCTTCATTCAGTGCAAGAACTATCTCCTTCCTCCTCTACTTTCAATCTCAGAAAAGAAAGAAAAAGTTTCTTATCTGAAGTTCATACAGTTTCACCTTTGTACCATACGTGGAAGGTTCTGAGTCAAATTTATCTTTGTCCAATTTGGTGGTTAAGACTTGGTATTAGAATACAAATAAACTTTTATAGCCTATATAACCTTTAATAAAAGAAATTTCCTTAATATTGGCATGGAAAGGATAATCAATAAAGATTCTGGATTGATTCCTTTGGATATACCGCCCCCCCCCCCCACTAGTCTCTTCATTTACCACAGTGCTGAGCCCTATTAGATGTCTGAATTATCTATAGAGCAGCGGGCAATCCATCAACCATAAGTAGCCCCTATTCCATTTGGGCTACTTTTTTATACCTAAGGCAACTGGGATGCTAGTTGAATAACTTAGATTTAACCTTTAAAACTAGTTAAGTCTTTAGGATATTTTCCTTATCTCAATAGAGAGAAGCTGACCTGATCTATATGGAATAAATGTGGCTTTTATCACAGAGAACTAGTATTATATAAAGATAAATTAAGCAAAATCCTGCATAATAAAAATTGAGTTTCTTTTTAAAAATATAAAATATAGATTAAAGAACTAAGAAATGAACAATGACCAAAATATTTTTGCTAATGTCCTGAAATTTTCATCACTAACTTTATTTCTTAAAGGCTTTCTTAAGGAGAAGAGAACTTTCTCTATTATTTGACTAAAGGAGAGGCCTAATGATACAGATCATTTTATCTGATTAATCCATTGTCATTGAACTGAGAGCAGAGTTTGGAGTGGGAATAGTTTTTTTGAAAAGTTGCATTCATCAGTTGTAAGGAACCTCAGAGACCATATAGTCCGATTGATATTTGATTGAGAATGTTCTTTATAATGTAGCTCCCGGTGGGTGATCACTCTATTGCTATGCCTTTATTGAATTTATCCTTGGTTCTACAATTTTCAATTGTTTTGTCTAATATTTACTAAAATACTTGCTAGTTGCAATGTCCTATGCCATAATGCCAATTCACATTTGTAGAGTGATCAGGTTGGTAAATTATTTTTACTTACAACAATCCTGTGAGGTAACTAGTAAAATAATTATTTCCATTATATAGATAAGAAGAATGAGAAAGAGGTTGAGTAGCTTCTTTATGATCACACAACTAGTGAGTTTTGAAGCTAGAATTTGAATTTATTCTCTGATTGCAATACTGGCTTTCTGTCATTTGTACAATGATTCCTCTCGACCTTTGTTAGTCAGTGGTTTAAAGGAGTTTAAAGCTTGTTAGCAAGATCAGAAATGCCAGTATCTCTGATGTAAATTAGAGAATGAGATTGTGAATACACACAAAAAGGAAAAAGGAACCGTATGAGATTTGTGGATATAAAGATCACTTATTACTGATTCACAGTGGGGAAGTTGGGAAAGGTTTGCACAGAAAGGAGCACCTAAGCCTGGTCTGGAAAGAAAGGTAGAATATAGGAGGGATTCTGCTATAAATACTGGAGATAGGTCATACTTACAGAAGCAGAATATAACAGGATAAGGTCAACTAGCCACTAGTGGTTTAATTTGGCTAAGTGTATTACTATTCTCTGACAGTTCATTGCTGGCCTTTAGCATCAGTGTTCTAGACAATGGCCTCCTATTAATTATCATAACCCTTTAAATTATATTAATCTGACTTTCCTGCATAGTACCTGGCACATTGTAAGTGCTTAATAAATACTTTAGCAAGCTTTCTAGCTCTTTATCTCCTAAAAATGTTCTGTGTTGAAAGATGAAATTATTGAGAATGATTACCCTTAAGTTTCAGTAAAATTCCAATTTTGCAATTTCATGGTTCCTAAAAATCTTGATCCTTTGCCAATGAGCCCATTTTGTTTCTATAAATACATGTGCATAGTCTTTCTCCAGAAAATATCAATGAGACTGTAAATGCTTATTTATGCCATTGATGCCTTTTATGGAGGTGAGTGATTTTTGTGTGCCCACTTGAAAGAGGGCCATTGATATTGCATAACATAAAATAAATGAATTAAAATAAAAGACAAGTCTAGATGCTACATTTTAGGAGTTAGTCTGGGAAATTGACGTTTAATATTCAATTTCTTTTTTTTTTTTTTTTAACTTTTTTCAGTCCTTGCAAATGAAAGTTTTTATATCATATTGAAAGGGACTGTCCGACCACGGTGCAAAATATACAAAAAAATGATTGAAGCAGCACCTACAAATTTTTTCAGTGATATTGCTACGGATCTATCATCTGAAGAAGAATTTTTCCAGGAGAGTCCACTGACAGGATATCGTTCTCTTATCAATCCACACTACATAATAGTAAGTATTTCATTCATTTATTTCTATGAAATAGTTTAAACATGTCTTGATCCTTACCTCCAATCTTTTTGCTCAGTTGAGAGAATTGGTGTTGAACTTTTTTTTAAAAAAATGAAACTATATGTTTCATAATGATGACTGAATTTGAAATTTGGTTATAACATTCATATGTTTAATATTAGCAATGTGAGTTTTTAAAAACATTGTACATCCTTTTATATTTTAATTTAAATATACTTGTTAAGTAATGGGTTCATTGCCCCCCACTTTTTCTTAAATTACTTATATGTTCTGATAGGGCTTAAAATTTACTTGACCATTTCTAGATAGTGATGTTCTATCTTAGTAAGGGAATATTTTCACTATCTTTTTGGTTCCATTTTCTCACTTTACAGATATAAAAATTGAGGCTCAAAACGTTAAGAACTGAATACATTTAGCCTGAGAAATTATGATTTCAGTGTTTTGTGGAATCTGTCTTCAAGATTTATCATGCATAAGATTATTTAGATATATTACACATAGGTACAGAGGACATAATTAATATCAAGATGTAGAAGTTGTAAAGGCAGATTTATAATTCATGTAATGAAAAAACTATTCTAACATTTAGAGCTGTCCTACTGCTTGAGGGAGGTATTTTAAGCAAGGTCTGTTTTAAGCAAGGTACGTCTTAGAGAGAATTTCATGCTGTGTCTGTGAAATTGTTTATGAAAATATTTTGATAATTCCATTTGAATATAATTGGTTTCTTCGGTAACCTTATATATTTTATTTTATTTTTTATACTTAACCACATCTTTATGAAGAGAAATCCATAACTTTCACCTATGTGGGGAAAAAGGGAACAACTCTTACAGTAAAAATTTTTAAGTATGTATTGACCTAGAAGACTGTTAAATTCAAATTTTGAGATTTCATGATTTAGGGTGTACGAGTCAGTTTGGTGTGTTGGAAGTACATTTTAGAGCCTTTTAGAAAAAAATGGAAGAAACAAAAGCAACTATAAGTTTAGAAAAAGAAATGAGTTAAATATTATGAATATTGAGCTAAATCTTCTGACTCATGTTCCAAACATGTTCCAGACTCACATTATTAGAATTTAATTGGATATCAGATATATTTAGGCTAACCCATTCTTTAATAAGACTCCATTCCTATATAATGCCAATCAATCCCTTACATTTATTAAAGACGGATTATATCTCACGCATTGTGCTGGGGATACACATTAAGAATGAAAGTTTTTGCTATCAAGAAGCTATCAATGGAACAGATTATATGTACATATATAAACATATATATAGAGGGATGCTATATATTTATACACACATATACATATGCAAACATATGTCTTTACATATGAATGCAAAGGGACATTTTAGTAAGAAAACACTAATAGCTTGAATTGGGAAATGGGGGAAGTATATAGATCAGGAAAGGTTTCTTGTAGAAAACAATTCTTGAATTACATCTCAAAAGAAACCAGTTATTATTAGAGGTAAAACTGATGAGAGAGTACATTCCAAGCATGAGAGATGAAAAGTAAAATTTCATAGAGGCAGGAGATGATATGAATGTGAGGAAAAGAAAAGAGATCATTATGGTTAGATGATAGATTGTACAAAGGGAGTAAAAAGGAAGAAGCTTGGAAAGATAGGACAGAGATAGGTTTCTGAAAACTTTAAATGCTAAAACAAAGTAGTTTATAATTGAAACTAGAAGCAGTTGGAAGCCATTGTATTTTATTGAAGGAACATTAACATGATCAGATATATTAGGAAAATCAATTGGGCCGTGTGAGTAGGAAATGTATTAAAGAGGAGAGAAACTTTAGGGAAGGAATCAAAAGGGTACAGCAAAATTTCAGACATGAGAAAAGGATCAACTAGAATTGAGGTCATATTTATAGATTGAAAGAGAATATAAGAAATATATTGTAAAATAATATGATTTAGCAAATAATGGGATATATGAGGTAAGTGAGAATGAGGATGAGATAAAGGTTGTTAATCTGGATGAACAGAAGGATAGTGGTACAATATTAGGGAAGTTAAATTAACAGAGATGTAAGTAGCAAAATTCTTTGAAGGGCTTTAGTAAGGGGGGGATCAGTTGCCTTCTGTGGCAGCTCTATTCCATAATAGCACTATTTTTTATTTTGGGGGGGAGTTTTGTCTTTATATTGAAACTAAATATGCTTCTTTATAGATGCTTGCTTGGGTATCTAAGAGAAATGTCTAGGAAGCAGGATATGTAAGTCTGGTGTTCAGGATATATGTTTTGGCTAAAGGTAAATAACAATTTTGAAAGCCATCTGCATATAGATGGCAGTTGAAAATGAAACCCATAGGCAAACAGCATACTTGTTGAATTAAGGATAGGAATGGTTCAGACTAAGTTTCTATAGTGATATCAAAGGATAGGATAGAAAAACCCCCACAAATAATAATCATTATTTTTACTCACTTTGAAAACTGCTTTCTAAGATAATCAACTAAATAAAATGTCAGTAACACCTATATTAAAATAGTTACAACTTGTATTATTATATAATTTTATATAGATATCCAAAGTGATTAGATAAATTTTTTCAGCTTCACCAACTGTGAATTAGTCTATATATTCCTGAAATCCCATCGGAAGTTTTTTTCCTCTTTTTTTATCTTTGTCAAATTCATTGGTGTTTTCTCAGTGTGTTTTTAATTTACATTTTAAACATATTTTAAAAATTAAGTATTTTACCCTTTTTTAAATTAAGTAAAATGTCTATTTAAAAACTTAGATAAATTATTAATCAAAGAATGGTTTTATGTCTTAAATAGTGATATTTAATATTTTTCTTATATTAGACTTTTATCAGAAATGAGTGATTAAGGTATTTGGCCTTCGTCAAATAGTTATTTTATATCAAGCATTGTGATAAGTATGAGGGATTCACAGAATGGCAAAAAAAATGGCCTCTCAATTCAAGGAGCTTCCAATCTAATGAGGGAGAGAACATGGAAACAGCTAGATATATACTAGATATATAGAGAGTAGAAGGAATCCCAATAAGGCCACATAAGCCACTGGATATGAGAAGTTTGGTGAGAGGGGGAGAGAGACTAGGAAAGGCCTTTTGTGGAAAAAGTGATTTGGAACATATCTTGAAAAAAAATCCAAGAAAACTTGAAGGAACAATTAAGGAGGGAGAGGATCCCAAGCATGGAGAACGGTAAGTACAAAGACTTTTGTTTCTGCAAGAAACTTTAAATCATTTAAAGTTTTCTAATATATTAAAACACCAACGACCTAAGCCCTGAATTGAATAGGGGGAAGATTTCAAGAACTATTGTTTGGCTATGGTATTCAATAAATAAATAACTTGATGGAGGTGATGCGGAATGTCTCCCTAGTATTTCCAAATCATAATATTTTCCCTAAACTTTTGGTGGATTGAGAAACTATACCAATTTCATTATTGCATTTTGAGTTGAATAAGAATGGGCCATTTTAAAATCTAAAATATATTTTAATCATCTTATCCAAATTTTGCTTTTCCAAGAACAAACAAAATTCCCTTTGGAATCTTTCTGTACATTTATATATGCTTATGCTGGAAACAGAAAATTATTCAGAATACATTTCTCAGGTGAAGTCAGAATAGGCACTTTAAAATATTTATTGATTAGTTTGACTAAGGACAGTCCTGTTGCAAGATCTCGCTAAAAGTACATATTCATTTCTTGAAAATAAAGGACTGTCGCTTCTGGACCCCATGATTATTGCAATTTTGTGAATAACTTTTAAAAATCTATCAGCTAATTTTAAAATTTCTGCTCCATTTTCTTCATCAATGACATTAATGAAAAGTGACAATATTGTGAAAAGAGGCTCAGAAAAAAATGACATCTTTAATTTAACCAATGAACTCCCCTTCCTATTCAATAACTCACCCTGCTTGGCTTTTTGCCCAGCCTAGATCCCACTATGCATGAAGGAGGACAATTTGCCCCTTTCTTCCTTTTACAGAATTCATAAACCTTACTCTATTCCAATATGTTCTACAATCCAGCTAGCCCATGCTATTTGATATCCCTTGCATATAATACTTCATCTCCCAACTTCCTGCCCCATAATGTGGTTTATACTACAATCTTAACTTAATTGCCATCACAAAAAGTCTCCTAATGCAGACACTATGTTCCTTTTTTCCAGAAAAGGGGACAAGTAGAACTGTCCAATCAGGATAGGAAAGTGCTTTACCACTAGTCCTGCCCAATACATGTAGACCCACTGCTATTGTCTTCTGACTTGTCAATGCCACCTAACTAACTAACCCAAACTTTGCCATTTTCCTAGTGAAACAACTTTAGAATCTTTATATTTACTTCTTTTCTCTATATGTTGCCTACCTATTTATAATGTGAGTTCAGTGAAAGGATGGCCTATTTTTTTTATATTTGTATCCCCTTTGCATATCATTTAAAGAATAGGGATAAGACCTGTGATTTCACTGATATAGAGAATTCCCAAATGAGGAAAATTCCCCTAAAAGATCAACTTGTTTTCTGTAACTTAAAGTCTAAGAGAACTACTTATATAGCTTCCACAAATCAAGTGATTTGCCCAAGATTGTGAATGTAATATACTGAACCCATATCTTTGCTTCCAGAATGGCTCATTAATCACTGTACCAATCTGTGATTCTTGGTAATGTTTAACAAATGTTTTGTAATTTCATTTATCCTTGTGGAATGGATAGGTTTTTGCAAGTCTCTCTTTTCCATAAGAATAATGGCTGCTTTACATGACAGAGAAATAAAATATCATGAATATATCTCTAATTCATTAAACTGGCTTAAGGTATTGTAATGCTAGTCAGAATGTGAGGTATGAGGAGACTAGATACTCTAACTTTTGCATATAGTATTTAGTTTTAGAATATTGAATGTTTGATAGCACCCCCCCCCCCCCCCCAAATCAGGTCCTAATAAAATCAAATTATCTTCTTGATGAATTCTGTAAATATCATTCTCTGTTGGAGATTTCCTTCAATTCCCATTCCTATTTAAATATCGGCAAATATAAACTAAAAATGTTGAGTCTACTTCTAAATCTGTATTCTTTTCTATGCCTAGTATCAATCTAATTGTTCAACAAATAAGTATTTGTGAAGTAATTTATTATGTGCCAAACATTCTGCTAAGTTCTAAAGATAAAAAGAAATGAAAGTACTCAATTCTTGTTCTCACAGAGCTCATATTCTAATCATGGAGATAACATGTATAAATCTCAGTATACAAAAGAGAAAATGAAAGCAAACCTTGGAGAAGGGGTCAAGGTGGGGATCAGGTTTCCTGGAAGAGGTGGCACTTGTGCTATTATATGTTAAGTTCCTTGAGGGCAGGGCCTATATTTGGCCTCTTTTAGTATTCCCAGGGCTATAATCCTGGTGCATAGTAGGTCCTTAATAAATAATGATTGAACAAAATCTGAAAGTAATAGAGAGGTTCTGAGAATCCAAATTAGTGAGAGAAAATAATAGATGTAGGGAAAAGTTAATGAAAAGGTGTGGAGATAAGAAATGAAGTTTTAGTGTGTGTGAGAAATTTCAAGTAGGACAGTAGATTGTGGAGTATGGGGAGAAGAGTAAAGTGTCAGAAAACTGATACCTTAAATATATGTCTATTAGCTCCAAGATCCATACAAAGCTCTATTTGTATTTAAAGCCCTTCAAACCTTGCTTTTTTTTTTTTTTAACCTCCCAGGGTCGTGGGTTCAAGCCCCACGTTGGGCGCCAAATTGCGAATGTCTGGTCTAGCTCTTCTTGTCAGGATAAGCAAAAGTCCTTGCCCCACGTTGGGCGCCAAATGTAGCATGCTGTTGTCTCCAGAAGCTGCCGGATCGCTCTCTGGGAAGAGATCTGCTGTGTCTACTCAAATCTCTCCGACAGATTCTTCTTCCTGTAGTGAACCGTTGTCTCCAGGCAGTTGCTGTTAACTCTTGTCCTTAGAAGTGACTTCCCTTCCTGCAGAGAGCCCCGTCAAGCCTGATGCAATGCAGAGTCTTTTTCTTGAATCCTGGCTCTGAATCTCCTCCAGCTCTTATCCTTCTCCAGGCCAATCTCACTTTCCAGGCCCACTGTTCTCTCTTTTATTCTCCCAGAGAATGGGCGTGGGATAATGCAAGGGCTTCTGTGAAGAACCACCCCAGCCAATGAGCCTGCTCCTTCCATCAAGTCAACCTGAGTTCTCACCTTGTAATTGTCCAGAAAACCTGAATTCTCACCTTGTCACTATCCAGACAACCTCAGTTCTCACCTAGTAATCCTAACAGAATGTGAGCTCTTTGAAGTCAGGGATCCTTTCTTTGCCTTTCTTTAAATCCTCAGTGCTGGGTGTTGTGCCTGATCCATAATAATCTAATCACTTAAATGCTTGTTAATGGTCTAACCAACTAATAGGAAGCATCTGGACATGACTGAACAGAACTTTTCCTTCTACTGTGTGTGTGAATAAAATCATCCTATCTCATTACTTGGCTGCTAATTCAAGCTATTATTGATACCACCTCTCTCTCCTCTCAAATTAGACATTTGTAGGAGGGTAGAAACTGGACACTCAATATCTACTGCTCTGTCTGGTTTTAAATGCATGTGACAATGTAACAAACTAACAATAAAATAGTGTCCTGTTATCTAGCCTCATTTCTTCCTGTGGCCTTTCATGTGCTTTCTTCTCTTATGAGATAGTAAGCTTCTTGAGAGTGGAGATTTGTCACTTTATTAAGTGTATTTCCCAGGGTCTGGGAAATTTATTGTTGTTCAGTCATTTTAGTCATATCCAACTTTTTGAGGGATTTTATTGGAAAAGATACTGGAATGGTTTGCCATTCCTTCCCCAATTCATTTTGCAGATGAAAAAATTGAGGCAAACAGTGCTGAATGACTTTGCCAAGGATCACACAGATAGTAAGTGTTTAAGACCTAATTTGAACTCAGATCTTCCTAATCCACTATCTACCTGCCTCAGAAGGTACTTAAGTAGGAACTTAATGAATATTTATTAGATTGGAAATGATCAGATCTGTGTTTTATGAAAATCACTTTGGCTACTAAAAGAAGGGTAAATTGGAGTTAAAGTAAGAGTTATAGTCCAGGAAAGAGTAAAGGGATTGAACTACTATTATTGTTGTGTGAAAAGCTGTTATTGTTTGTCCTTGATTCTCAAAAACAAACAAACAAACAAAAAAAAAAACAAAAAACAAACAAACAAAAAACAACAACAACAACATGGCATCAAGGAGGTGATGCTAAGAAATGCGGGCAATTGGATTTAAGTAAGGGAGGGCTGTGCAAAGTAACCAGCCTTACTTTTTTCTCTGGAGCCATATTCAATAGCCAGATATAGATAAGTAACACTGGATATGACTCTTGATGCAGTGGGAGATATTGATCTTTTATTTTTTAAGGTATTTAGTTATTTAAAACAAATATAAAATGAGAAAAAAAAAACCATGAAAACAAAGTGAGGGCTATCAAATGAAAAAATGAAAATTAGAGCAATGGAGCAGTGCAAGGAAGAGAAAATTACTCTTTTTTGAGAACAATTTGCTATCAAAGGGTCTTTTGCTTTAGGTTGCTTCACTCTTCAACTAGCCTGCTATCTTAAGATCAATTTGAAATGAGTTTCTTTTGTTATAGATAGACCTAAAGGTGTATCTGATACATTTTGTTCATGCAAGCTATTTACTGTGTGATCTCATCTTTCTTGATCCACTGAGTAAAGCACTTCATTTCTCCCCAGTTGATTAAATAATTGTTTGCATAAAAAGCACACATTGAATTGGTTAATTCAAGATATAAAATAAGCTTAACGTTGCTAAATAATCTAAAATTTTAAAAGTTGTATCATGCAAATCAGAAGAGAACTATATTAGGCAGGTTTCACAACTTTGATTGTTATTTGTAAGAATAAATTTTTTATTGAAATCTTTTGTTTTTATATTGTCCAAATTTTCCCCATAGGAATCCCCTAGTTCCCCTAGAGAGAAAAGAAAACAAGAGGAAAAAGAGTATTTACCAAAATCAATCCATAACATTAATAAAAATGAAAATATATGCAAATATCTACACCAAAGGACTTCCTACCCCCTGAAGGGGATTGGAGTATCTTTATATATCTCTTCTTTGAGGCTATTTTTTAAAATTTTGTTTTATTTTATAACAATAATAATTTCTGATCTGTTTGTGATTATTGAGGTTTCCATTTACATTGCTATAGGTATGTATATTTTTGATTGCATCAGTTCATTAAAGTCTTGTCTTTATTCATCATATTTATCATTTTTCTATAGCAAAATAGCATATTATACTCCTATATCATAATTCTTTTAGCCAAAGATTTAATCAGGCATTGGATATTTTTTGGTAGCCTTTTATTACCACAAAAAGCACTACTATAAACATGTTAGTGTATAGGGAGGCCCTCTTTCTAAGCTTATACCTTCTTAATATATATGCCTAGAAGATGAATCTTTTAAGTCAATTGGTATAGGCAGTTTAGTCACTTTATTTGCATAATTCTGTCAGAATCCTCATGTTAAGACTATTCCTCTCTTTGTATTCCTTTTTATTCCTATTAGATCATACCCTGTTTTCCAAATTAATACCCAGCAAGCAACTGTGTCCTGAGCTTGGAATAACAACAATCATTGCTTTGTGCTTATCCTCTGGATGAACTGAGCCATAGCAAAATCCCAGAACTGTTTCCCAGGATCAATAGGTGGTCCCCAAGCTTAGATAAGCACCTGAAGAGCCCGTGTTCTGTTCATGAAGCCCCAAATTTGTCACATTGTTGCTGTTACCCCTCAATGTCAGAGTTACAGCTCACCATGTAGCCACTGGTATTTGTATATATGTTTCTAAACATTCCTTATTTTTAGAGTTAACATTAGTTAACTTCTGTAACTCTTCAGTCATTTGTTTCCAAGGTTAACAATTCCAAATTGGTTTCCAAAATGGTTGGATTTATTCACCGTTTTACAAACAACCAGTTATATGATTTAGAGCACTTCTTCATATCCCTATAGGTAGCTTTGGATTTCCTCATCTGAAAACTACCTATTCATATATTTGACTACTTATCAAGTGGGTAATGGCTTGTAGGCTTGTACATTTGACTCACTTTATATATTTGAGAAATGATGACTTTACCAGAAACAGATTGTTTCTCAGCTTTCTGCTTTCCTTCTAATCTTGGTTGCATTGATTTTTAAGTTTTTTTAATGCTCTCTATCTCTTATTTGGTCATAAATTCTTTCTTTCTCCATAGATTTAATATATAGACATCTAATTTGGTGATGAAGTCACCCTTTGAACCTAGGTCATGTACCCATTTTGACCATATCTTGGTATATAATATGAGGTACTGAGCTACACTTGGTTTGTGCCTTATTTTTTTCCAATTTCCCCAACATTTTTTGTCAAATTGCTATTTATAGAATCTGCTACCATGCATCATTTATAGGAAAAAAATTCTTGTTGGAAAGAGTATGATAAATGAAATTTACTTAATATCACAGATTGTAAGGCTTTGGTTCCATCCCTTTGACTACTCAACCCTGGTAAAGACAGTATATTCTAATTTTGGAATTTCTGGATCCCTATTACATCAATATTGAACTCTCTCTTCTTGTAAACTCCCTTTTATGGTCAGATGGAGTCCTGGGAAGTATAACCCTTGTTCATGTGGTCTCCTAAAATAATTGTTCCTTTCAGAAGAATGCTTCTATTCAGTTGTGTTCCTGTAAGAAGGATACTTAGGCTTGAAGATTATTTGGGTTATCATGTTTTGAGTCTATGAAGTGCTTGCTAATGCTCATTAGATACATCTATTAAGTCTTGCATCAGTATGTTGAGCTTCAGGGACTGAGTCAAAACTTCTGTGACAGTCAGTAAAAAGGTTGGGCTGTTAGGAATTGCTGTATTCCCATCCTGGCCTAAACAGGGTGACCCGGACTCAAAATAATAATAATTGAAAAAATCCCAACTACCAAAACAAGCAAAAAACCTAGCAAAATCTCTCTATAACACCTGATCTTTTCTCTCTCCCATGAGAACATATTCAATAACAATTTTCAATTTGCATTCTAGTCTGAGATTAGTGTCATATTACTTCACCTCAGTTTCTCTTCTTTCCTTTTTATCCTAGTTTTCTGTTGTTAAAATTTTATTGAGAGAGTAGAGAAATTCTTTTCTATGTTCACATAGATTCTTGGTGGGAATGTATTACTACTTCCTCTATTTTTCTGCTCTCTATTCAAATAGTTTACCACTCTGTTATTCTCCAAATGAAAATATTCCTTCACTTATAAGGAATAATAAGATTTCATCCTTGGCTTATTGATTGATTTCTTCTACTTTTCTTGAATCTTTATTTTCTCAATTTTTTTTTACTCTTTAGAGATTGTCATTGCCAGCAATAAATATATGAAACAGTTGATTTCATAATTTATTCTTTTTTGTAATTTTTTTTATTTTCGGTTTCTCTTTTTTGGATTGTTTTGTTTGTAATTCTAATACTCCATTCCCCTTTTGTATCTTTTGCTTGAAGCTTCATACTTTTTGTTTTAATATTTTTCTTTTTTATTATTATGACCTTGACAAATACTTATAAGCATGAACATATGCTTCAAAAACAGATAATAGGACTTGTATATGAAATTATAAATCTTTACCATGCATAGGCATTTTTGTTTGTGAATTTTGAGGTATTTTAAAACTTACAATTGTAGTTCCAACACTGTATTGCCTTGTCTCTTTTCACAATTTCTTTTGCTTATTTTAAAATGATTCATTAATGTTTTTTCCTTTCCTATTTTTAGTATCATTATCTCTTTTCTATTTGCATTCTAATTCCATTTCCATTACTTTCCCATTCCATTAAAAAAAATCCTCTCTTGTGCCAAATAAATATAGTAGTGAAAAACAAATGCTTGTATTCAGAATATTTAAAAATATGTGTGTCTTGAAGATCCATATTTTTTCATTAATTGTTGCATTTAACTTTCCAGGATATATATGTAACTTTTACTTTCATCTTAAACTCTTTTAGTTGTGGGAGTAATCATATTCCAATTTTTTTCTCTAATACCTCATGATTATAGCATTACATAGAGAAATTTAAATTGATGTTCTTTCATAATTTGAGACACGTATCCTGTTTGCTTATAAGATTTGTTGTTTGTCACAGAAATTTCTAAATTTAGCCACTACATGCTTTGAAGTGTCAAAAAAAAGACTTTTTCTCTGATTTTCAGGCTATGAAGTATCTGTTTTATATTCAAACTTTTTTATACTGTTGTTTTATTTATTTATACATTAAAAGATTTTGTTTATATCTAATTTCCATCCTGATATATTTTTTTAAATGTTTTATTTCTCTTTTGGACAATTTTGGAGGTTTTTTTTTTCCCCCCTGAAGTAGTTGGAGGTAAGTGACTTGCACAGGTTTATACAGCTAGGAAGTATTGTGTCTGAAGCTGTATTTGAATTCAGGTCCTCCTAACTTCAGGGCTGGTACTTTATTCACTGTGCCACTTAGCTGCACCTATTTTGGAGATTTTTGTTATCATTCCATGATAAGGGAATCTGCATAATTTGTAGTTTCCTTTTTTATTTAGGGTTTTTCATTCATTTTCTTTTAAAGAATAAACTTATTTCCTTATGTGGTGCTATTTTTACAATTTTCTTTTTTAACTTAACTTTTCTTTTTAAAAAATCCTTTTTTAAAGTTTATTAAGTACGAATTACTGTTTTCAATTCAGAAAAGAGATTATATGCAGAATGGTGAATAGCTGTCTTCTGTGCCAATTGGAAGTCATTTTTTTCTTTTAAAATATTTAAAACTTAAGTACAAAATAAGAAAAGAAAAATATGAATTTAACAACAGAATATAAAAGGGGATTTAATATAAAGTGACAATTTTCCATTTCAAGAGAATCTATATAACTATACCGCACATTTTTCTCTTCAAAGGTGTCTAGCTTTTCTTTGCTTCCTTATAGGTTTTCTTTTGTTCTCTGCTTCATAGTTTTTACTTTATTTCCTATTTCCACCAAAAAGGATCCAAGTAAGCATCTATTTATAGATCTATCTATTTATCCTTCTATGTGCATAGATAGAAATCCATAAACATACATATGTACTCTTCTATATATATGTAAGACTGGACTATGCTTACTTTAATTTGTCATCTGTTTCTTTGAATGTGAATAACATCTCCTTCCATAAGTCCAAATCTTGACGTTTCCCCCCCCCCAAATCAATTTCCTACACCACGGCAATATTCCAACCATTCATATTCTATATGAGAGATTGTCTATGAAAGTTTTTTCTCATTTTATTCATTCCTTTTATTTTTGGCTGCATTTCTATGAAAAAATGTTAATTTTAAAACAAAGTTATCTATTTTTGTTTCAATGATGTTTCTATCTTATAAGATGGTTTAAGGTCTGTAACTACTGAATCTGCTTCCTTTACACTCACCTTTACCCAACCTGTTTTCTTTGAAGTTCCTAATCTTTTGTTCTTTCAAATGACATTTTTTTTCTAACAATAAGATTTTTTTTTAGGAATTTAATTGAGATGTCATCATATGAATTAATTAGGTAAAATTGCCATTTTTACTATATTGAATTTACCCATCAACAAAAAAATGCTTCAATTATTTAGCTCTAAATTTATTTGCATAAAAGTATTTTATGTTTATATATGTATAGTTTCAAAATGAAAAAAAAAAAAACTTCTGCCTTAAAGATTTTAAATGATAGTTATATATAATTAGGTACTAGGTTTGTCTCTAGCCTTTTCTTTGTTTACTTTTTGTATTTTGATAGTTTTCATTTCTTGAACATTTTATTTTTGGAAATTTTCTTATATTCCCAGTTTTATCATACTTTTCCCATGCAGACTTCTGCTGCTGTGGGACTCATATTTACTTCAACAACATCCTCTAAGATATCAGCATCTTTGAAGTAGAAGAGAATACATTTGAATCCTTGCAGGATTCCTACTAGGAAAGCAATAACTATAGTTAGGTTTCCTACACCTTTTCCCTGGGACATAGAACTTCACCCCACCCCATCTCCAACTCCCTCAAGTTGGCTTTGCACTATTGCTTCTATTCTCCTCATAATGTCAAACTCCTTAAGTAAGATGGCTACTCAGGATCAATATTTTCTCTCTTCAATGAGATGTAGATGTAGAGGGATTCAGGCTGATTTTCTGCCATAGGATTTTCTGTCACAAGTGGGACTTTTAATATGCTACTACCTATTTGTTTGTTTTGCCTGCATCCAGAGTGTGGGATGGCCTGGTAGTAGGTTGGGTAAAGAACAGCAATAGGTGTTTAGTATGGACTTATACAAGTAAATTGCTTGTCCTCCAGAAGTTTATATTCTAATGGAGGAAGATAACATGTTAAAAACAACAACAACAACAACAACAACAACAACAACAACAACAACAACAACAACAACAACAACAACAACAACAACAATAACAACAACAAAAACAGCTAACAAAATGGTAATGGAGAAAATATCCTTGCAGAGGTATTGTGGCAACATCTTTCAGAGTCAGAAGCACATTCCAATATTTGTCCTTCAAAGGAAGGACCAAAAAGGGCAGGAATGGAAGGAAGTGTCCAGCATGATGGAGGGATGTTCCAGAATGAGAAGTCACCAGACAGTGAGAATTGTTATGATAAGAAGGCAATTGAATCATAGAGGCTAGGTCCATCATTGGATTGAAGGGAACATTTAAGTTTTTTAGTTGCCAATTGGATTTCAAATTGATTTTAAATAATTTCATTCAAGTTTTAATTACTATTGAATCTTGTATTTTTAAAAAAAAATTGTTTATTTTGATGAGTTATTCTGACAATTACTCAAGAAATTTAGTAATCATATGGCTTTTCCTTACATTCTTGTTCTATAACTGCTAGCTTCTATTTTTGAAAGATGCATGTACTTAAACATCTCTTACAACAACTCCCATATGCATATAATGGATGCCACCTACATAATCTATTCTACATGTATATGATTTAAATTATATTCAGAATAACATTTGATACCACAAAAATATCATTAATTGCAATTTGAATTATATACCTAGAAACTATTATCATACACACATATTAATACACATGTAATTTGTACATATACATATGCATATATACAGATAGATATATGCATATAAACATTGTGATACCAGAGAACTAATGATTTAGGGCAAATTATCCATTCATATGAAATTTTGGGGACAATGACATGGTATTAATGGATTGAACATTAGGTCTGGGGATAGAAACACCTATGTTCAAATATGGCCTCAAACACTTACTAGTTGTGTGACTACAGACAAGTCATTTAACCCTATTTACCTCAGTTTTATTATCTGTAAAATGAATTTGAGAAAGAAATGGCAAATCGCTCTAGTATCTTTTCCAAGAAAATCTCAGATGGTGCAATGAAGTCACAATGAACAACAAATTAAATTCTACTTTTTCAAGACATTTTTTAATCACAAAATCTTTTTCAATGATATGAAAACATCCAGATAGGCACATATAAACTCTCCTAAAGTCCTTTGCTCTTATAATTGATTATCATATGAAGGGTGGCATACAAAATTGGCATCAAAAGTAACATATTCAATAAGCATTCTCCAGGTGATAGACAAAGGGCATGAGCAGACAATTTTCAGATGATGAAAGTAAAGCCATTTGGGGTTATATGAAAAAAATGCTCTAAATTACTATTGATTAGTTAAATGTAAATTAAAATAATTCTGAGGTGTCATCTTATACTTTTCAGATTGGTTAAGATGGCAGGAAAAAATGATTGTTAGAGGTGTGGGAAAGCTGGGACGCTAATACATTATTGGCGAAGTTGTGAAATAATATAATCATTCTGGAGAGCAATTTGGAACTATTTCCAAAGGGCTAAAACACTGTGTATGCCCTTTGATACAGCAATGCCACTACTGGGTCTACATCCCAAGGAATCATAAAAGAGAGAAAAGGACTCATTTGTGCAAACCTTTATAGCAGCTCTTTTGGTGGGTGGCAAAGAATTGGAAAAAAAGATGGAATGCCCATGAATTTGAGAATGATTGAATAAATTATGGTATATGAAAATAATGGAATGTTATTCTATACAAAATTATAAACAAGCTGATTTTGAAAGGTCTGGAAAGATTTATATGAACTGATGCTGAGCTAAGCAAGCAGATCCAGAAATATGTTGAATTTAGCACCAGCAAGATTATGTGAAGATCAAACTATGACAGATGTGGTTCTTTTCAGTGGTTCAGTGATCTAAAGCAATCCCAATAAACTTTGGATAGAAAATGCCATTTGCATCTAGGGAGAGAACTATGGAAACTGAATGTAAGTGAAAACATGCTATGTTTACTTTTGTTTTTTTTCCTCTCATGGCTTTTCCCTTTTGTTCTGATTTTTCTTTCCCAACATGATTGATAAGGAAACGTGTGTGTGTGTGTGTGTGTGTGTGTGTGTGTGTGTGTGTGTGTTGTGTGTGCAGTTTTTATTATAGTTTTGAGGAAATATCTCTCAAAATGACACCACTTCTGCATTTTTGTTTTTGACAAAAAGGATGAAATAGCTTGAATAAGTTTATACTGCTATATGCTTAATTTATTTTCTTGGTGCATAAATTGAATTGATGGGTGCTTAAGGTTAATTGCTTTATTCATATAGGCATAAATCCTTTGATGAAGAATTATTTGGGCAATTGCCATGCTTTTCAGTCAGTTTCTATAAACATAGCACTTTAATTCTTAATTATATTAATTCATCAGTTGTTTTGATAAGCAGCTCTGTTCTCAGGCAAGAGTTCTGGAACTTCCTCTATGGGCTATGCAAGTTTCATTTTGCTTAACCTCAAATTGTTGGTTCAGGCTTTTGCAACATCTTGGTGGATGTGCGATAAAAAAGGAGAGGGACAGACAGAGAGGAGGAGGAGGAAATATGTGATCTCTTACTTGAACATACATTAATAAAGTGCTTAAAAATCTCATCTCTCTTGGCTTGTGATTCCCTTTGTTGAACATGCTAGCATGTCAAGATGCGCACTGAAGACTGTTAGAGGTAAGACCCGGTTGCCAGCAGGTGAAGAATCTGACAAGAACTGATGCATGGAACTGATGATGATGATCCAAGGAACCTTATCTCCGAGGCCATGTCAGTCTTATAGTGTTTGTTCCTTGTGACCCTTCATTTGCTCCTGGTCTCATGTCCTTCCAAGGGAACTGCACAGTCAGCCCTTAACAGTTCCAATTTTCTAGAAACAGAGGGGGAAACATTCATTGAAAGAATCCATTGATCATATCTGGATAGAGATAGCACTAGGAAAATTCACAGGGACATTGTTGCAAAACTCCAGAACTACAACTTCAAGGAAAAAATACTGCAAGCTGACAGACAAAAACAATTCAGATATCAAAGAGCTACAGTCAGGATTACCCAGGATCTGGCAGTTTCTACAGTGAAGGATGGGAGGGCCTGGGATACCTTATTCTGGAAAGAAAGGGACCTAAGGTCATAACCAAAAATTAACTACCCAGAGAGACTCATTATCATCCTTCAGGGGAGGACATGGAGCTTCAATGAAGTAAGAAATTGTCAATCATTTCTATCGGAATAAAAGCAGAACTAAACAGAAAATTTAATCTACAAACACAGGAGTCAAAAGAACCATAAAAAGGTAAACAGGAGAAAAAATATATTTAAAGGTTAAACTATTTGTATCCCTAGATAGGAAATAAGTGTCTATAACTCTTAAGAACTATATTCGTCACTGGAGCAGATAGAGAGGGGCATAACATTGATTGAGGATGTGGTTGTTAGTGGTTCCTGATGTGATGATATCAAAGAAAAAGACAATAGGGGACAATTATGGAAAAAAAAGAAAGGGAAGGGTCAATGGGACAATTAGTTCACATGAAGATGTGCAAAAGACTTTTTACAACAGAGGGTAAGAAGGAAGGGGAATGAGCATTATCTGAAGCTTGATCTCATCAGTTTTAGTTTAAGAGAGAATAATTTAATCTTTGAGTTGGGTATAGAAATTTATCTAATCCTAAAAAGAGGAGAAAAAAGAGGAAAAGAAAAAAGAGAGACAAGATAGAAGGGAAGGCAGAAACTGGGGAAAACTAGGAAAAAAGGTAAGAGAGGGGGGAAGGAAGGGTTGATAGAAGCTAAAGTATTGAGTGTAGTAGGTTAAAAAAATCACCAGTAAGGGCTTATATCCCAAAGAGATATTAAAGAAAGGAAAGGGACCTGTATGTGCAAATATGTTTGTGGTAGCCCTTTTTGTAATGACAAGAAACTGGAAACTGAATGGGTGCCCATTAGTTGGAGAATGACTGAATAAATTATGGTATATGAATGTTATGGAATATTAATGTTTTGTAAGAAATGACCAGCAGGATGAACAGAGAGGTTTGGAGAGACTTAAATGAACTGATGCTAAATGAAATGAGTAAACCCAGGAGATCATTATACACTTCAAGAACGATACTATATGAGAATCAATTCTGATGGAAGTGGCTATCTTCGACAATGAGAGGATCCAAATGAGTTCCAATCGATCAGTGATGAACAGAACCAGCTATACCCAGCGAAAGAACACTGGGAAATGAACGTGGACCACAAGACAGCATTTGCACGCTTTCTGTTATTCTTTGCTTGCATTTTTGTTTTTCTTCATAGGTTATTTTTACCTTTCTAAATACATTTTTTTCTTGTGCAACAAAATAACTGTATAAATATGTATACATATATTGTATTTAACATATATTTTAACATGTTTACCATGTATGGGGCTACTGGCCATCTGGGGGAGGAGGCAGAGCGAAGAAGGGGAAAATTTGGAACAGAAGTGTTTGCAAGGATCACTGTTGAAAAATTACCCATGCATATGTTTTGTCAAAAAAAAAAGCTAAAAAAACAAACAAATAAACAAACAATATTAAGAGAAGGGGCAGTGGGGAATAGGAGATAAGGTAGTGGTGGGGTGGGTAAAAAAATTACAGAACTAAGGACAGGGTAAAAAGAGAGAGCAAAAGTATATACAATGAATAAAAAAGGATGGAAGGAAATATGGAGCAGGTAATCATATTTGTTAATGTGAATGGAATAAACTCTTCCATAAAACAGAAGGAAATAGAGCAGATTAAAAAATGGAATCCTACAATATGCTGTTTGCAAGAAACAGATTTTACACAGAGACACACATACAGGGTAAAGATAAAAGACTGGAACAGAATTTATCAAGCATCAGTTGAAGCAAAAAAAAAAAAAAAAGCAGGAATAGCAAGTATGATCTCAGATGAAGCAAAAGTAAGAATAAATCTTATTAAAAGAGGTAAGGAAGGAAATTACATCTTGATAAAGAGTACTATAAACAATGAAGTAGTAATGATATGGTGTATGTACCAAGTGATAAAGCAAGCACATTCTGAGAGAAGATTTTAAGCCAGTTAAAGGAAGAAATAAACAGTAAAACTATTCTAGCGGGGGACCTCAACTTCCTCCTCTAAGAATCAGACAAATCTAACCATGAAATAAATTAGAAAGAAAGTAAGGAGGTTAATAGAATCCTAGAAAACCTACATATGACAGACCTCTGGAGAAAATTGAATAGGGACAAAAAGGAATATAATTTTTTTCTCAACAATACATGGCACCTACACAAAAAAGTTTACCATATATTAAGGCATAAAAACCTCATAATCAAATACAAAAAGAAAGAAATAGTAAATGCTTCCTTTTCCGACCACATTGCAATAAAAATTATATTCAATAAAGGACCTGGAAGCTAGACTAAAAACCAATTGGAAATTAAATATTCTAATTCTAAAGAATGAGTGGGTCAAACAAGAAATCACAGAAACAATCTATAATTTCATCCAAGAAAATGACAATAATGAAACAACATATCAAAACCTCTGGGATGCAGCTGAAGCAGTTTTTAGGTTAAATTTTATATCTCCAAGGAGCTACATAAATGAGAGAAAAGGGAGATAATGAATTATGCATGCAAATAAAAAAACTAGAAAAAGAACAAATTAAAACCCCAAATTAATTACCAAATTAGAAATTTTGAAACTCAGAAAACAGATTAATAAAATGGAAACTAAGGAGTTGGTTTTATGAAAAAACAAAATAGATAAAAGTTTGGTTAATTTGATCAGAAAAAAGAAAAAAAAAACAAAATCAGCATTATCAAAAGTGAAAGGGGTTAATTTACCATCAATGAAAAGGAAATTAAAGTAATAATTACTAGTTATTTTTACCAACTCTGGGAAAGCAAGTCTGGCATTCTAATTAAAATGGATGAATATTTACAAAAATGTAAATTGACCAGGTTAACAGAAGAGGAAAAAAATAATTAAATAGTCCTGTTTTACAAAAAGAAATTGAATAAGTCATTAATGAACTTCCTAAGAAAAAATCTTCCAGATAGATTCACCAGTGAATTCTACAAAACATTTAAAGAACAATTAATTCCAATACTAGGTAAACTATTTGGAAAAATTGGTAAAGTAGAAGTATTGCCACACTCCTTCTATGACACAGATATGGCACTGATACATAAACCAGGAAGGACCAAAACTGAAAAAGAAAAGTATAGATCAAAAACTCTAATGGTTATTGATGCAAAAAATAAATAAATAAAATATTATCAAAGAGATTGCAGCAACTTATCAGTAAAATAATTTATTATGACTAAGTGGGATTTATACCAGGAATGCTGAGCTGGTTGAATATCAGCAAAAGTATTACCATAATCAACCACACAAGTAGCAAAATCAACAGATATCATACGATAATCTCAATAAATGCAGAAAAAGTTTTGACAAAATACGATACCTATTCCAGTTGCAGAAACTAGAAAGCATAGGGATAAAGAGAGCTTTCCTTAAAAGAATAAATAGTATCTAACTAAAACTAAAATCATAATGAAAAGAAGCTGGATGTATTCCCTATAAAGTCAGAAGTGAAACAAGATGCCCATTATGATTACTCTTATTCAACATTCTACTAGAAATGTAGGCTTTAGCAATAAGAAAAATAAATTAAAGGAATTGGAATAAGCAATGAGGAAATAAAACTATCATTACTTGCAGATGATATTAATATATTCAGAGAATCATAGAAAATCATCCAAAAACCTCCTGAAAAAAATTCATAGTTTTAAAAAAGTTGCAGGATATAAAATAGACCCATACCAATCATCATTTCTATATGTTATTGACAAAGTCCATCAGCAAATAATGGAAAAATTCCATTTAAAATTTCTGTAGATAAAATACTCCAAGACAAACCCAAGAATTGTATGAACACAATTACAAAGCACTTCTCACACATATAAAATCAGATCAGAAAGGGGAAGATGATGTGTATTTGTGTGTATAAAGGGATGTGGGTAATATTTCATTAATTTAGACTCAAAGAAGGAAAAATATAAGTGCACACTCAACTGCATATATAGATTTATCTTATTTCTTAGGAAAGCAGAAGGGGAAGAAGATAAATGAACAAGTAATAAAAGAGAAAACACAAAGTCAGTCATCAGAACAATAAAACTTGGAGGAGGGACAAAATAAAAAGGGAAAGATGAATAAATAGAAGAAAATAGGAAGAAGCAAAATAAACTATAAACCTAATTGTGACTATGAATGGGGTGAATTCACTCATAAACATAAACAGCAAAATGCATTAAAAACTAGAATCCAAAAATTGTAGGTTTATAAAAAAACACACTTGAAACAGAGACATACATAGATAAAATAAGAACTATTATGCTTTAACATAAGTAAAAAAGGCAAAAGTGGCAATCATGATCTAAAAATTTTAGAGACAAGCAAAGAAACTATATTTTGCTAAAAGGCAACATAGACCATGAAGTAGTATCAATTTTTAAACATATTTGCAACAAATGACATACCATCCAAGTTTTTAAAGAAAAGTTAAATGAATTACAGGAAGAAATAGACAGTAAAACTATACAGCTGGGACGCTTCAACTTTTCCCTGTCTGTACTAGATAAATGCAGTTATAAAATAAATAAATAAGAAGCAAGCTTAAGGAAATGAATAGAATTTTGTCACTCATCCATCTCTTAGAGAAGGAAGGTATATTTCATTATTTGCAGTATACAATGAAGAGTGATCATTGCACTGATGTGAATTTTTGTGTCTTTTTTCTTTATATTATTGTAATAATTTTATATATTTTCTTTTGATTCCTTTTGTTTCACTCTCAATAAATTCTCATGTGTTTTAAAATATCTAAACTTACTTATGGCTTCATATTATTATTATTTATAATTAAAACTTTTATTTTCAAATTATATGTTTGGATAATCTTCAACACTCACTCTGCAAAATCTTGTGTTCCAAATTTTTCCTTCCCTTCCCTTTCCCTAGACAGCAAGTATCCCAATATTTGTTAAACATATGTAATTCTTCTATATATATTTCCACAAATACCATGCTGCACAAGCATAGTTCCAAATTGCTCTTCAAAATAGTTTATTAACAACTCCATCAGCAATGTATTAGTGTCCCAGTTTTCCCACATCCTGTCCAACATTTGTCATTACCTTTTCCTGTCATCTTAACCAATCTAAGAGGTGCATAGTTCTCTCAATTTGCATTTCTCTAATCAATAATGATTTTCATATAACTAAAAATGCTTTTAAATTCTTTATCTGAAAATTGTCTGTTTATATCCTTTGACCATTCATCAATTGGAGAATGGCTTGAATTCTCATAAATTTGAGTCAGTTCTCTATATATTTTAGATATGAGGCCTTTATCATATTACTTGAATGTTTATTTTTCTCAGTTTATTGTTTCCCTTCTAACCTACTCTGCATTGATTTTGTTTGGACAAAACCTTTTTAACTTAATATAATAGAAAGTATCCATTTGGATTAAAAATGTACTCCAGTTCTTTGGCTACAAATTCCTTACTTTACAAATCTGAGAGGTAAATTATTCTTTAGCCTTCTAATTTGCTTATAATATTACTCTTTATGTCTAAATCATGAACTATTTTAACATTATCTTATTTTGGTATAAGGTATTAGATGTGGGTCAATGCCTACCTTGGGCCATACTAATTTTCAATTTTCCCTGCAGTTTTTGTCAAATAGTGAGTTCTTATCTCAAAAGCTGGGATCTTTGGGTTTGTTGAATGTTAGATTACTATTGACTCTTTTCATAACCTGATCAGCAACTCTATTTTTTAGCCAGTACCAAATGGTTTTGGCGACTGCCACATTATAATATAGTTTTAGGTCTGGTACAACTAGGCCACTTTCATTTGTATTTTTTCATTAATTCCCTTGAAATTCTTGACATTTGATGAACTTTGTTATTATTTATTTATTTAGTTATCTAAAGTAATTTCTTGGGAGTTTGATTGCTATGGTACTGAATAAGTAGATTAACTTAGGTTGTACCATCATTTTTATTACATTCATGTGGTTTACCTAGGAGCACTTGGTATTTTTTTTTTAAATTGATTAGATCTGACTCTATGTGGAAAGTATTTTGTAATTCTATTCATATAGTTACTGACTTTGTTTTGGAAGATCTACTCCCAAATATTTTATGTTATCTACAATTCTTTTAAATGAAATTTATCTTCCTATCTCTTGCTGTTGGACCTTATTGGTAATATATAAAAACACCGATGATTTATGAGGATTTATTTTGGATACTGAAACTGCTAAAGGTGTCTATTGTTTCTAATAGTTTTTTACTTTATTATCTAGAATTCTCTAAATATATCATCATATCATCAGAAAAGAGTGATAATTTGGTTTCCTCCTTACCTGCTCTAATCCTTTAATCTCTTTTTCTCCTCTTATTGCCAAAGCAAAAAATTCTTATTTTCCCCTGAGGCAATTAAAGTTATATGACTTGCCTAGGATCACACAGTCAGGAAGTGTTAAGTATCTGAGGCCATATTTGAACTCGGGTCCTTTTATTTTAAGAATTTCAATTTTGCCATTTAATTGAGTGTTAATTTGTTTGTTTGTTTTTAACTTCTTTAATTGTATGCCCAATTCATTGATCTTCTCTTTCTCTATTTTATACAAGTAAGCATCTAGAGATATGAAAGTTCCTGTAAGAACTGCTTTGGCTACATCCCATAAATTTTTGATATGTTGTGTTATTACTGTCATTCTCTTGGATGAAATTATTGATTTTGTCTATGATTCGTTATTTTACCCATTCATTCTTTAGGCTTATATTAGTTTCCAATTAATTTTTGGCATTATTTTTCCCTGGTCTTTTAATAATGTTATTTTTATTGTTTCATGATCTGAAAAAGATATATTTATAATTTCTGCCTTTTTGCTTTAGATTTTGGGATTTTTATGTCCTAATACATAGTCAATTTTTATATAGGTTCCATATACTGCTGAGAAAAAAAAGCATATTCTCTTCTGTCTCCATTTAATTTTTTCCCAAAGGTCTATCATATATAACTTCTAGAATTCTATTTTATCTCCTTAACTTGTCTCTTATTTATTTTATAGTTCGATATATCTACTTCTGAGAGAGCAAGGTTGACCTCTAGTATAGTTTTGCTGTCTAATTCTTCTTGGACCTCTTTTAACTTCTCCTCTAGAAATTTGAATGAACATCACTTGGTACTTATATGTTTAGTACTGAAATTACCTCACTGCCTATAGTACCTTTTAGCAATATGTAGTTTCCTTATGTCTTTTAATTAGATCTATTGTTGCTTTTGCTTTTTCTGAGATCAGGATCATTAAACTCTGCTTGTAATTATGATGTCAATTATTTTCCTAATTCCATTCACATCACTATGAATCAGTTCATACATATCAATCCAATTTTCTCTGAAACTATTCCCTTTATAGTTTCATAAAGCACAATTATATTTCATCATATTATGTGCTGTAATTTATGTAGTCATTCTCTAATTGATGGGAAACTCTTCAGATTATGATTTTTCACCATTTCAAAAAGATCTACAAATTTTTTTGTATGGTATACATTTAGAATTCGTTTTTCTTAAATGGAATCCATTCCTTAATTTACACTCCTTGTCATTAGCTCTTCCCCCTATTCTGTATTGTGTCGTCCCCTTTTATTTCTGTTAAATAGATTTCTGTCTCAACTACATTTGTATATTCTTTCCTTTAACCAGTCATGCTGAGAATGGGTCAGTTGCACTTCTTCCTCTTCCTCGTTGTTTGCATAGACTTCTACTTAGATTATGTGTAATAATTTCCCCTAACCTTCCATTCCCATTTCTCCACTAGTGTTTACTTTATTTATTGTTTGTTTCATATGAAGAAGACAGTCGTGAGAAATCTCAGTACTTATTCCTGTTCTTCTGTCAGTTTGGTTTCACCCCTGAAATACATATAGAACATACTGCAAAGCAGACCTGGGTTTCAATTCCTCTTTAGATACTTATTAGCTGTGTGACTTTGGCTAAGTCATTCAGTCCTTTGGCCACTCAACCACTATTTCTTCATTTGTAAAATATTAGGTAATAATAGTCCTTATCTCTCAGGATTATTGTGTGAATCCAATCCTCTGTCTACTAATTGACATTACCTCTATCATTAGCTATTATAACTTCCCTGGTCTATTACTGTAACAACAAAATGTAAAAGAAAATGAGGTTAGTTTGGCATGACCTACTCTTAAATCCATGCTGCCATGCTGATCTTTTCTGATAATTACTTTTCCCTCCTATATATCTCATTAATCATTCCTTTGTTTTTGTATTCTACAATTTTTCCTGAAGTCAAAGTCAAAGAAAGTCATGCTGATTTGCAGTTCATAAAACACATTCTCTTTCCTTTTATTTTTCTTTTGGAAAATCAGAAGAATATCTGCTTTTTCTCATTTCTGCATCTTTTTTTATTTTCCATGATCTTTCCAAGATTGAAATATTTGATATTTTCTCGGAATATTTTATTCTTTTTGCCTAGTTTTTTTTTTGAAAGGCATCTTCCTGAGAGTTAATATGTTTATTTCTGGGTCTGTTGATCTTCTCTCAAATGATTTCTTTAGTGCTTCACCTATTTTCTTCCTTGGTTTCCTCACAACAGTATATATTTCCATATTAACCATGTTGTAAAATAAAACAGAAAAAATAAAAAAAATAAAGTTTTTTTTTTTTTTAAATATGCTTCAATCTGCATTGGGAGTTTATTTTCTTTCTGGAAGTGTATAGCATTTTTCATCATGAGTCCTTTAGAATTGTCTTGGATAAATTTATTTGTGTATTACTTAGTTGATAATCCATACAATATTGCTATTACTGTATTTAATTCCTTCTGTTTCTCATTTCATTGGGTATGGATTTATATAAATCTTCCCTAATTTTTCTGAAAGTATCCTACTCATCACTTTTATAGCACAATATTTTTTCATCACAAGCATGACTTTATTGTTTCAAGTAGTTTTTTGTTGTTGATTTCTAGTTCTCTAAGTACTGCTTTATCTTCATTCCACAAATTTTGTATGTTGTCTCATTATTTTCTTTAACAAAATTTTTGATTGTATGATTTGTTCCTTGACCCACTCATTCTTTAGGATTAGATTATTTAGTTTCTAATTAACTTTTAATCTGCACCTTCACATCCTTTTGTTGAATATAATTATTGTATTAAATGATAATCAATAGCTCTGCTTTTTTTGCATTTGTTTATGAAGATTTTATGCCCTATTACATATATATATGTATATATATATATCTGAGAAAAATACCTTTATATTCCCATTCATTTTTCCCGAGACATCTGTATTATGTAACTTCTCTAAGAATGCATTATTTAAATACTTTCTTAATTTTGTAGTTATAGTTATCCTTTGAGAAGGAAAACTGGTGGTTTCCACTAATATAGTATTACTGTTTTTTTTTTCCAAACAATTCATTTAATTTTTCCTATAAAAATCTGGAGAGTCATTTGGTACTGTATTGATATTATTGAGTCATCTATGAGGCCTTTTAGTAAAATGTACTTTCTCTGATATACTTTTAAATTAGGACTCTTTTTGCTTTGGTTTGTCTGAGACTATGCTTGCTACACTTTTAATTTTATTTTTTACTTCAGGTGAATTATAATAGATTCTGTTCCAGCACATTATTTAAACTCTATTTTAGACTTTCTGATTCTAATGTATTACTTGTAAATGGCATATTTTATTATTCTGGTTTCTAAGCCATTCTAATATCTTCTGTTTTATGAGTGAATTCATCCTGTTCACATTAACAATGATAATGAAATGTTCTTCTCTCCATCCTATCTTTTTTGTTTATCCTTGTCTCTCTTTTTATCTTGTTCTCTAAAGTCTGTTTTGCTTCTGATTATTATATTTTAAGTGATTTCTTTTTTTTAAATCATTCTTCCCTTTTCTATTATCCCTTTCTTTTCCATGTTGGGTAAGATAGATTTCTATGTACAGCTGAGTGTGAATATGTATATTTTCCCTCTTTTAACTGATTTAGATGTAAAGGATGTTCAAGCATTGTTCCATGCACCATTTCTTCTTCTACTATAAAAGCTCTTCTTTGCACATCTCTTTTTATATGAGATAAAAATTTTCAATCTATTTTTCCTCTCTCCTTTCTCCCAGGACATGTTTTTTTCTCACCTATACATTCCCTTTTTCATAATTCCAACATTATCAACTCACTCTCACACCTGTTTCTATATAAAATCTATCTTGAAATCTTAATGATGAATCTTAGAAATTATATATATATATGTATATATATATATATATATATGCTCACCTAGAAAGGTAAACACTTTAACATTATTGAATCCTTTATATCTTTTCATGTTTATATTCTTATGCTCCTTCTAGTGTCATATTTAGAAGTCAAATTATCTATTTAACTCTGGTCTTTTAATCAAGAATGCTTAAAAAGCATCTTTTTTCAGTAAATATTCTTTTTTTCCTTTAAAAGTTTATACTTAGTCTTGCTGGGTGGGTTATTCTTGACTGTAATTCATGATTTTTGGCTCTCTGGCATTATATGGAATACACCAAACCTCCCACTCTTTTAAGATGATGGCTGCTAAATGTCATACAATACTGACTGTTACTCCATGGTATTTATATTGTTTCTTTCTGACTGCTAACAATAGTTTTTCCTTGGCCTTGGGGCTCTGGACCTTGGCTTTAATAATCCTGAGAGTGGTTCTTTTTCAGGTGGTGATCAGTTAATTTTTTCAAATTCTATTTAACACTCTTCTTGTTAGGATAGCAGGATAGTTTTCCTAAATAATTTCTTGAAATATGATATCTAGACTCTTTTTTTTTTTTTTGATTGTTGTTTCTTTGTTTTGGCTTTCAGGTAGTTTTCCAGGTCAATTGCTTTTCCAATGAGGTATTTTTACATTTTCTTCTCTCCCTTTCACTTTTTACTTTCTACCAATCTTAATTTATTTTGAAACTCATTTTTCAGATGTTCCAGGAATTCTTGTTGAGTTTGTGCCCATCTTCTTCTAAGTTTTTATCTTGATCTTTTCTGGCATCATAGTGGCTTTTAAAACATATTTTTTTTTGTTCATTTCCCACATTATCTTTTGATTTTGAGCTTTGTTTTAAATTTGTGCTCTCTTCCTGGTATAGGTTTGGTAAAGCTTCAAGCGTTAAGATTTTTCACACTGATGTTTTCAAAGCTAGTTCTCTGGCTTTGAAAGTTTTCAATGCTTTCAAGGTAATGTGATCTGAAGAGAGGTGTGATCACTGATCTCCTGATGTTAACACAGGTCTTTATCCAGAAAAAAACAAAACAAAACAAAACAAAAAACAAAAAACCTCTGATTACTTGGGATTGCAATAAACATTGTTCTTTAAAAGTGCTATTGTTCCCTTAGAAATGGAAATGATATTGTTCTTCAGGGTCCCTGTTTCTTTTTGACTAAGAGTCATGCTGCTCTTCATGGTTTCTTCACCCTTTTGACCAAAAGTGTTCCTTTCTGCCCTTGTACTATGACCTAGAAGTCATAGGCAATGGAGTTGTCAAAGTGTCTGATCCTGCATCCCATTCTAGCACAGAGGTCTCATGTAATTTCTTTCTAACATTTTTTCAGTTTCCCTTGCCCTTTCTGACAGAGAGTTTCTGAAACTGCAGGTACTTCTGTCATCATCACTTGGCTTCACTATTGGCATTTCATCTACATGGACTTTGGGCCAACTTCCAACTCCATGTCACAGATCTCTCTTTTTGGCTTCCTAATCTTCCACTAGAAGAATGTCTGACCTTTTGTTGACTCTGACCTTCCAAAATCTGATTTGAGGCATTACTTTAAAATTCTTCAGAGGGGGAGTGTTGAGGGAGCTCAGCTGAATGCTTTCTCTTTCTTGAGATAGAGCTTTAGCTTCACCTCTAGAAGTCCCTATCCCATGAGACTTTTTACAAAAGTACTAGTTATATTTCCAGAGATTTTATCTCACCAACTCAATGTTCTTTAGCAGATTACATAATCTTTTTATATTAAGTGTCTTAGTTCATCATGATTGTTATTCATACATTTTTGCATATTTGTGAGTAAATATCTGAGGCTCTATCTTTTATTATCACTTTGTTTTTGAATATTAACACCTGTCAATTTCTTGGTATCTATTATTTTCTCTTTTTATAGTTTTGTGGTATGTTTGGCTTTGCAGATTTACATAGTTTTCTAACCTCCTCATTCCTTTTTCTTTTTTAAAAAGCAATTGAAAGACACTGTGAGTACATTTTGAAAAACTCATCTTAGTTGGAAAAAAACAAACAAAAAACAACCAAAAAACACCCCTAAAACTCTCTTTGTGACTGCGTTAGTTAGTACCCTGGATATCTTAGAATCAGCCAGAGTCAGGATAAGCAAAAGTCTTTATTCTTGTTTTTTTTTTTTTTTTTTTTTGGGGGGGGGGTCCAGGTCAGGGGATTAGATATAGGAATCTCCACACCTCCTTTTCTCTCTCTCCACAGCCAAAGAATGATTCTGCTTGTCCTACTCCACCCTCTGATCTCTCCTCCCTCTCTCACCACATCTACAGATCAAGCCAGCATGGAGTTGAGTAGGGTCATTTTCCAAGCACATATTAATAGAGAATTGTCCAATTGGTAATTAGCCTTAAGTGCTAGGTTATCTCGGTTAAGTGCATCTGCTCAGTTCTAGCCCTTTACATTCTCTGATACCATCTTTTTAACCAGCTGTTTATAGTCTCAAAATCTTCCTTTCTTCTAAAGTCCTTAGCTTTGAATAGATAACAGCAATGAAAATGCAATATGTGCTCACTGAATAGGACTTTAGTTTCTTGCTGAAGATATCAACATCCTTTGTAGTGTGATTCTAGACTCCTTTATATAGTATTATTTGTATCATGTGAATCACTATAGGTGGGTGGTAGTCACTGAATATGCCAGTTCTTACATCTTATCTTGAATATGAGCACAGAGAAGATGACTGATCTTATCATAATGCAGGCTCCTCACTACTAATTTCAGTGTTTTCTCCTTTGCTTTAGGAACTTTTATATTTTTACTATAGTTGAACTATTTTGGTATTACAAAATATATAGGGAATTTTCTTATTGTCATTATTATACTAATTTAAGCCAAAATTCAATTTTATTCTAATGATACCATGACTCTTACATAGCATATTATTTATATATTTCTTTTCAATGCTTATTTATAAGTTTAAAACCTTGTTTTTTACACCTTTGATATATTTTGTGAAGTTGTTTATAATTTCACATTGAATTATTTTAAAATTGTCTGAAGATGATAAAATGATTGATTTTCTTTATTAATATATTTAATTCTTCAATTTTAATGAGTATAATCTATCTGATAAATAAAATCAGTCAAAATTAATTATTTTCTCAAAGATGCATCTGTTAGGATTACTAAGTGAGAACTGAGGTTGTCTGGACAGTGACAAGGTGAGAATTCAGGTTTTCTGGACAATTACAAGGTGAGAACTCAGGTTGACTTGATAGAGGGGGCAAGCTCATTGGCTGGGGTGGTTCTTCCCAGAAGCCCTTGCATTATCCCACGCCCATTCTCTGGGAGAATAAAAGAGAGGACTCTCAGAGAAAGAAGAAGACTCTCTGCATTACATCAGGCCTGACGGGGCTCTCTGCAGGAAGGGAAGTCACTTCTAAGGACAAGAGTTAACAGCAATTGCCTGGAGACAACGGTTCACTACAGGAAGAAGAATCTGTCTGAGAGATTTGAGTAGACACAGCAGATCTCTTCCCAGAGAGCGATCCAGCAGCTTCTGGAGACGACAGCTCGTTACAATACCTTGTAATTGTCCAGAAAACCTGAATTCTCACCTTGTCACTGTCCAGACAACCTCAGTTCTCACTTAGTAATCCTAACATGCATCAAACTCCAAAAAACAATTATCTATTACCCCATTATAAATTTTATCACAATTAGAGAAACAATTGAATTTTTACTGAAAATAGAATCAGGAGGGTTGAGAGGACTAAAGAAGCAAAATCTATTTGTTTATATAATTAAGAAATATTTGTTGACTATTTGCTTAGGGCATCATGTAGTTGGTACTACTCAACAATCTTTCACTTTATTATTGAGTTCAATGAATTTATGATCTAATTAGAAAATGTATTTAAACAAATGTCAAATAACAAATTGTAGCAACACTTATAATTTAATCCTAAATAACTGGTGGGCAGAATAGATACTATAGAAACTAACTTCAGTTGGACAAATGTCTTTCTCAGAGCTTTAGTTTCCTAATGTATAAAATAGTAATGGTAGGAAGATAGACTAAGACTATTTTTTCTAGCCTTAAAACCTTTGACCCTATGAAAATTCAAGATGGTGTTTTGAAAGGTGATTTCTTAAAAGACTGTTTCTAT
This sequence comes from Sminthopsis crassicaudata, assembly GCF_048593235.1. Lineage (NCBI taxonomy): Eukaryota > Metazoa > Chordata > Mammalia > Dasyuromorphia > Dasyuridae > Sminthopsis > Sminthopsis crassicaudata. Next base: position 157,652,329 of record NC_133617.1, on the reverse strand, counting down.
TATTTCTTAAAAAGGGGATTATGAAGATATATGATAGGAGATTCAGACTAGAATAGGGATTTGTGAGAGGGAGAGCTGTAGTTATGTAGATAGTCTGCAGGGACTATAGAGTTTACATAAATTGGCCAATCTTATGAAAGCAAAACCCTTGCAATAACATGCCTACAACTAAAGTAGGAAGAGTTTCAAAATCCAGGGAGCATAATGTAACATTTCATTGGATATTATGAAATAATGACTGAAGACTTCATCAATTAAGAATTACCCACTACTAAAAGACATTCTCAGATAATTGAAAGATATTGAAAATACTTACAAGTTAATGAAAATCCCAGGGAAAGGAGTCTTTTGGGGATACACAGTAGCAGATCACATATTCTGAATCCCTGGGATCACAGCAACACAGCTATGTCCTTGAGTGAACCTAAGATTTATATAAATAAGTCTATTTCAAAGAAACTTAAAATACAACAACCTTTACAATATCATCTACTCTTTAAAAACTGGAGGAGAGAAAGAAAAATGTACATTTTATTCTTTATATCAGTTCTGAAACTGATAGTTCTTTGCCCTCAATTTAGTCCAGGGTGCTGACAGGGAGGTAGTTGTAATTTAACAGCAAGTATCTACTATCAGATATGTGACTAACAATGTTTTCTTATACTTTCTCCATTCTTATAATAGATAGAGATACAGAAAAAATGGAATATTATTAATGTTAGTTCCTAAATATACACATATTTTAAAAAGCAAATAAAATACAGGAGATTAATTTGAGAATCATGTAATAAGCAAATGAGAACAATAATCAGTCAAATTATTTAAGATAATTTAAGCTCTGTAACTAGAATAGCTTAAAGAGTATGTGATTGAAGATATGTGTCTGAAAATGTGTAGTGGAATTAGGAATTTAAGAAAGTTTTGCCCCATTCATTTTCTATTGAATTTTAACACAGTGATTTTATTAATTTTTATGATTATGTAAAAGAGGAATTCACTTCTTATAATCAACACACTTTAAAAATATATTCTACCTAGGTAAGATATTATGATTTTAGCAATTTGTATTAATTTATGCTAATTAAGATACTTTTTGAGAATTACTGCAATTTACCATTTCAACAATATTCATGGCAGTTTTCTAATGACATCTTGGATCAGTCACTTTCTTTAATGAATAGGTTATTGTTAAAGCAAATCAAAGTCAGGAATGTACTGCTTTTTCCTGTGTAACAGAAAAATAATTTTAAATGATACATTTATAAAAACCAACCTTAAATGGCCTATACGAAATGAAATCTTTTTGTTGAGCACACATAGAATATAGCAAAGAAATTTGTTTATTTTTTTTTAACTTGGCTTTATTTATATTTATTTTTTGGAGATCTTTGTAGCTAGAAAATGTAAAATTATCTGGAATCATTGGACAAAAAGGAATGAGGTAGATCACTACTAGATATATTTTTTCATAACTGGATCTTTCTTAATGGAAATAGTATTTATTTTCAAGACAGCAACACTTTATATGTGAAAAGGAAAGATCAACATAGTTGAATTAAACCTCTTGCAGGAGCTTCCACTGAGGTCCCAGTGCAGTGATTAAGTGGCACTAACAGGCATATTATCACAGCAGTTATCCATAAAGGCTAGCCAAAAGAATACTAAAAGCAAAGTCAATGAAGGTCTTAATGCCTTGCTTCAAACAAATATGAAGAAGCAGAATTTTTTTTAGCTCTCTATAAAGAGTATGCAATGTCTTTGTCTCTTCCAAAACTCATTTTTAAATAGTAAATACATAGATGCCAAATACAAACTGTAAATTTCCTTATATAAGGAAACATATTTCATGAATACATCATTACTTTCCATATGATAAGATACAGTAAAACCTCCCTTAAACAAATGGAAGACTTGCTTTAAAGATTAAATACAAAAGAAAAGGACATTGTAAGGAGGTATTTGAAAATATTTAATTTTGGCCAGAGGATAGAAAAAGGGGGCATGAAAAATACAGAGAAAAATAAGGTGAATGAAGAGTAAGACAATGAATATGTGGTGATCTTTAATTCAGGGTGATTTTTATGTCCTACTGCAGTTGTAAGTTTTTTTAATTGCTTTTTTTTTCTGGTTTTATATATATATATATATATATATATATATATATATATATATATATATATATATATATAAACATATATATATAAACTTTTTAAGTAGGCATCCTTATGAATCATGTTGGGAGAGAAAAATCTGAACAAAAGGGAAAAACCATGAAGGAGAAAAATAAAACAAAAAAAAGAAGTTTACATAGCATGTGTTGATTTACATTCAATCTCCATAGTTCTTTTTCTGGTTGCAGATGGTGTTTTCTATCCAGAGTGTATTGGAATTTGTCTTGGATCACTGAAACACAGAAGAACCAAGCCTTTCATAATTGATCATCACATAATCTTGCTATTATTGTGTAAAATTTATTCCTGGTTCTGCTTGTTTTGCTCAGCATTAGTTCATATAAAATTAGCTTGTTCATCATTTTTAAAGAACAATAACATTCCATTGCCTTTATATACCACATGTAATGGAATGTTATTAGATGACATTACACACAGATATGTACAAGATCATCTAGTAATGGTCAGAGAGAGAAAGAAAACAAACAAACAAGTAATTGTTATTTTTTTTTTATTCCTGGCTAAAAAAAAGTGACTTTTTATCATTATTGATCAAACACAAATAATATTGAAGACTGTTATCCTTTAGTAGGCATATTTCCAAGACTGAAAAATTTCCTAACAATTAGGTCTAATCAACTATAGAGTGAGTTGCCCCAAAGGGTTTTATCTCCATTAGAGTTTTTCATGAAAAGGCTAGATAATCTTTTACTGGGGGAGACAACTGAAACACATTCCAGTGCTGTGTTTTTATCTCCATGGAGTGTGACGGGAAGTCTCATCAGATAGGCCAAAACTAATAAGTATTTCTCCTTTTATTTATTTAGTATCAATAAAGGATATTACCAGGAAAAAAAAGCTGAGGATTTCAAGGTCCTGTAGAAGAAAAAAAGAATGATCATAGGTATACAGTTTATGGTTTCATCAGCACTATTGTTAAAAAGTAAAGGATTCAACAAATCATTCTCCAATTGATATATGGTCAAAGTATATGAAAAGACAATTTTCAGATGAAGAAATTAAAGCCATTTCTAGTCATATGAAAAATGCTTTAATCACTGTTAAGAAATACAAATTAAGACAACTCTGAGGTTCTACTACATATATCTTTCAGATCATCTATCATGACAGGAAAAGACAATGACAAATGTTGGAGGGATATAGGAAAACTGGAACACTATTACATCATTGGTGGAATTGTGAATTGATCCAAACTTTCTGGAGAACAATTTGGAACTATGGCCAAAGGGCTATCAAATTGGGCATACCCTTGGGCATAGCTGTGCCTTTACTGGGTCTTTTTCCCAACAAGATCTATATAAAAGGGAAAAAAGACCCATATGTCCAAAAATGTTTGTAGCAGCCCTTTTGGTAGTGGTAAGGAACTGGAAACTGAGTGGATGCTTATCAGTTGGGGAATGGCTGAATAATATATGGCATGTGAATCTTATGGGATATTGTTCTATATCAGCAGGATGATTTCAGGAAGGCTTGGAAAAACTTACATGAACTGATGCTATGTGAAGTGAATAGAATGAAGAGAACATTGTACATAGTAAAAAAAATTAAGTAATGATCAATTCTAATGGACATGGCTCTTTTCAACAAGGAGGTGATTAAGAACAATTCCGATAGATTTGTGTTGGCTATCTGCATCCAGGGAGAAGACAATGGAAACTGAATGTGGATCACAAAATAGCATTTTCACCTTTTTTGTCTGTTTGCTTGATTTTTCTTATTTTTTCCATTTTTGATCTAATTTTTTCTTGTGCAGCATGATAAATGTAGAGATGTGTATAAAAGAATTGTACATATTTAGCATGTATTGGTTGGAGGGAAGGAAGAGAGAAAATTTTGAAACACAAGGTTTGGCAAGGGTGAATATTGATAACTATCTTTGCATGTATTTGGAAACTAAAAAACTATTTAAAAAATAAAATATTCAGAAGAGAAAAGTAGATTTGAGAAATGAACAGCTAGCAAGTAAGATTTTCAGAACATGGACTTTGGACTTCTGTTATTGTTCATTTGTTTAAGTCATGCCTGACTCTTTGTAACCTCATTTTGTGGCAAACACGTTGGAGTGGCTGATGTTTCCTTCTCCATTTCATTTTACAGATGAGAAAATTAAGGCAAACAGATTTAGATTAAATGACTTGCCCAGAATCACACAGCAAGTATCTGAAGCCGGTTTGAACTCAAGAAAATAAGTCTTCATGACCTCAGGTCCAGTGCTCTATCCATCGTGATACCAAGATGCTCCTGGATTTTCATTTATTTTCAGCAGTGTCTGACTCTTTGTGACCCTATTTAAAGTTTTCTTTGCAAAGCTATGGAATGGTTTTCCATTTCCTTTTTTAGCTTTTACAGAGAAGGAACTGAGGCATATAGTTAAATGATTTGCTGAAGGTCATAGAGCTAGTAAGTCTTTGAGGTCAGATTTGAACTCAGGAAGATGACTCTCTTGGCTCCAACTATTGCTCCACCTAGATTTCTGAACCACAGTTTGTAATATATCCAGGTCTGGCAAAAACCCAGTCAGTTTGTTTATAGTATTACAAATTTGATCAAGGATTTTAATTTGGAAAGGACTAGAGAGAAAGATTGTTACATTTATTGACCAATCCTAATTCCATAAAGAACAATAGTCTTCAAACTTACTGGATTTATGTACATCCTGTTTGTTGAGAAAAAAAGTTGATAATTCATCCTAAATACTTATTTATAATATTAAATATATAATAATATGCAAATAGTATGAACACTATAAAGTATGTTAAAATATTCATTAAAAAAGAACTAAACAAAATTTAGTAAAACTCATTTTAGCAGCTAGATGAAGAATGAATTGGAAAGAACAGAGATTAGACAGTGAGGCAATTAAGATTTTTTTGCAACAAACTAGTGATAAAGTAATTGCCAAAAGAAATAATTGATTATCTTAGACTATGTCAAAATGTCATATTAATATATTTTTACTTATATTGCAGTAATTTCAAATAAAGAAATGTCCACATCTACTATCCCATTAAAACTTTTCCATATAAAATGAAAAAATTAAGCAAAATATCTGATATTATGGATATATATGAATAGTATATATTTTGCCTCATCTTTCTGTAATAAGAAAGGTGTGTTTCATATTCAGTTCCTCTGAATCATCAACTGATTTTTGATTACTTAGATTTGAGATAATTTTAATAATCCTTTTAAAATTAGTGTTCAATATTTATTGTTATATAATATATATATATATGTATATATATATATATAAATTAACATAATATAGTTTTTTCTCCAGCCACCCTCTAATTAATGTGTAACCAATTTATTTCCAGTTCTGTGCTCCCACAAAAAAGTTCTGCTTTGATTATTTGGACCTTTGCTTTGGACTTTTATTTTCAAGATATATTTCTAGTACTTTAACTGCTGAATTAAAAGTGTGGAGAATTTAAACAATTATTTGACATAATTCCAAATTATATATACATATTACATATTAATATTATATAGTATTATATATCATATATATATTTAGAATAAGCCATATTTCTTCCAACATTGACTACTTTTATTTTTGTCACTTGTGTGAATGTTGAATTTATGTAAAAACATGAGTTACTTAATGTGCATTTCTCTATTAGAGATTTGTGAAGTTTAAGAATCATTTACAGTCTGTATTTTATTAAAAAAACCTTTCTCATGTCTGTTGAAAATATGTATTGAGGAATGGCTCCCACAGTTATAGATTTGTGTCTGTTCTCTACTTTCTTGCATCATATTTTCATCAGTGGTATTTAATATTGTTATGACCTTTCCCATGTATATTTGAACTTATTTTATTATGGTATGAGGTATTTATATAAAAGAAATTTCTCCCAAAAAGCTTTCTAATTTTCTTACAAGTTCCTGTCAAAGAATTTTTGTCCTTGAGCTTATCAAAACAATAAGCTACTCTTTTCAATTGCTTTTATTTCTTGCTTTTCTAATTTATTCCACTCAACTATTCTTCAATATTTTAACCAATATGAAATAGTTTTGATGTATGTACTTTATGATATAGTTTGAAGTATGATCATGTCATGTCACTTTCATTTGTACTGTTCCTCATAATTTCTATTAAGTTTCTAGTCCTTTTGTTCTTCTAAAATAATTTTGCTATTCTTTTGCATGGTTTTGAAAAAGCTATGATTATCCCCATTTTGTTATTTTTATTTCTGACCAAATCTATAAGAAATTAACACATTTAATATCATATATATGGATATTTCCACTTACTTTTAAATAAATTATAATTTACATGGATTTATAGAAATTATGCAAATTACATATTTATAAATTATATACTTTGTACTACACTAATAACTTTTTTTATTTTAAAATTCATACAAAAAGGAAATGAAAAAGGATGAAATGATGAAATAAAATTTGATCCTTTATTCAGTAGAGAAACACTGGGAGATTAGAGGATTAAAATAGAAGTGATAGCATTGGAGACAAAACTCATTATTGGCCATCATTAGAAGAACTGAATGAGACCTACAATCCTTGCCTGATTAATTGATTACACAACACTTGGAATTTTGATATATACCTTCAGTGCTTTATGGCCCCCAATTCAGAGACCATTAGAATAAAGTATCCAATGATAATTTAATTTGTATAGTAATCATTCTGCAAATTACTATTACTTGTGTAATTTTATTATTTTGGAATAGTTCAAGTATAAGTAATAACTATCTCTTCAATCAAGTTTCCTTTATTTCTCTAGTCTTGTAATTACATGGATATTTTTTGAGTCTTAATATGCTAAATATGCAATATTTTATACATCATCTTGCTATTTTTAGTGGAATTTTTTAAAAGTTTTTTTTTTTGTTATGACAATTTGATGGTTTTGTTGTGAATTCTTAAACTATATTGAAATAGTTAATCATCCAATTTAGTGTCTTTACTGATTCTCTGAATTTTTCTAAATATGTGCAATTTCTTTTTTTGCTGAGGCAATTGGGGTTAAGTGACTTGCCCATGGTCACAGAACTAGGATTTTTTGAACTCAGGTCCTTCTGACTTCAGGACTGATGCTCACCATCTGTGCTACCTAGCTGCCTATATGGAGATTTCTAGAAAAAGGAGATTACTTCTTATAGGAAGATTCTTTACAGAAGGCAGAATTTTAACTGAAATTTGAAGACAGTCAGAGAAACTTTTCTTTCATTTGATTTTTTTACTTCTGCTATAAATAGACTGATTTCTCTATAATCCTGAAAGAAACCCCAAAGAACATTTATGTGGTCCTTCTATTCAATCTGGCTACTTTACTATGATTGTTTTTCTTTATAAACCTGATCCCTCTACTCTCTTATTATCACTTTTTTCATTAAATCTTTGGAAACTGGATTTTTCCTCCAATATTTCCATTCATTCATTGATCAATCTGTGACCTTATCGATGCACATATATAGTGGTTTAAGTTCAGAATTAAATAAATAGAAGTACTTGCTCCATTGAGCTGAATTTCAATCTATACACAACATTTTGATTCTTGCTCATGCCCTCTAATTAATTGGTTCAAAATCATGTTTCTGGATATATTAAAGACCTTTTTATATATCTTTTAACCTATCCAGTGTATCAGCAAATAATTTAACTTATTGATCTGTTATTAACCCCTAATTTTACTGCATGGCTGCCCACCTCTTTTTTGGGGGGGGGTGAAATTATATGTTTCTTCATTATCCTTGATGCCACTTATTATACGTGAGTCATGATACATAATATGCTATATTACATTTAGGCTTATTATGCGTGGTTCCACTACTCTCTGGATGGCCTGAGTTTTTGATTCTTTGAATTGCATGGCATTTTATTTTGATTCATAAATAAACACAACAATATGGATTCTTAAGCCAGGTATTGTTGTAGTACTTAGAATTTTTCCAAATCCAAAAAAAACCAAAACATTTTTACATTCTCTTATTTAATTTTGAGTCAAATATATTATCCATCTGCAATGCCTGTTGAAGGCTTAAAATGAGGTAGAAAAAGTTAATAATCACCCAAGCAATTGCATAATGTAATCTGTTTAATAAATATTTATCAATTTTTTTTCTTATGTGAAATGATAAACATATATCTTTTGAGTTCTTTTGGGCAAAATCAGTTTTATAATTCCAATATGAGAATACTGCCTTATAAACATGGAGTTTGAGTTTTAATAGAACCTTATGATATATAATGAAGCTGAATATCTTAACATATTGACTACCTGCCCTGTCAGTTTGATTCTATAACATTTCTCTTGTTGATCCTCTCTTCTGTATTACCACTAGCTTCTGTATTACCACTACTACTACTACCACTATTACCAAAAGTAATTATAGTTATTTTTGTTCCTCTCCATTGTTTTCAGGGTTTCTTTTCCATCCTACAAAGGGTACCACTCTCTAATGAACTCATCATATAATATTTTACATTATGGTCATTTGTATTTTGTTCTTCTCTTTCTAACATGTGAAATGTTCCATTAGAACAAGGACAATTTTTATCTAAATATTGTATTCTCATTAGTACCTAGAACATTTCTTTACACAGTGGAAACATAAAATATCTCTTGAGTGAATGAAAGTTTTGTTGTTAGTATGTTCTATGACTCCTTTAGGCCTTCAGGTATTGTGTTTTTTTTTTTTTTTTTTTTTTTTTTTTTATAAAAATAGAAAATTAATTAGGGCCAGGCTTAAAAGATAAGAATACTTAAATTACCTTCAGGAAATTATAGAATTCCAGAGAAGGTGCTCATCTTTACTATATAGGGAATTTCCTCTTGAGGGAATTGACTATATAAGAAAAAATCAAGATCCTATATTCACTTTACAAAAGGGACCCTGTCTTTCCATGTTCAGATCTTGGGAACTCTGCATCATAGACTGTGTATAAAAAAGCATTTGTGTTTACTGTGGCACAGCATCTTATGATCTCATCTAATGGAGCATCCTTGTGTGTAGTCCTAGTATAATTCTTCTATAAACCTCATTAGCATTTTCTTTAGCAAGTTGCTTTATCAGAATTTCTGTTGCTATATTTTCACAAATAGTTTGTATGACAGCTGTCTGCAGACGTCCCATGAAATCAGCAAAGGTTCCATTTGGACCTTGAGCTATTTTCATGAAGACTTCCCCTCTGTCTTGCCTTCCTGGGAGGATGCCCCATGCTTTGATAACAGCAGAAGCAATTTGCTCATATGCTGCTATAGGGTAATTAATCTGTGCTAAAGTGTCTGCATGGTCAGAAGGTACTGGTATATTAACTCCAAATTGCCTATATCTTTGGCCTTGTATTCTATAGAGTTTACTATACTCAGAAAGCCACAACAAGGTTTGTCCAGGTTCTAAACATATCCTTGCTATAGATTTCCAATCATTAGGGGTTAAAACATCAAAAGCCAAATTCTCTAATATCATCTTAATATAAGATGATGTAGACCCATAAAGAGTGCAAACCTTTTTCAGATTTTTGATAATTTCTAGATTAAAAGGAGTGTATCTTCTTTTTTACTGATGTGTTAAACTCTTCACTCACAGGATACGTTTGTATTCTCAGATCAGCTGTGTCCTACCCTTCCTCTTGGGCTTTAAGTAGTGCCTTTTGTAATTTGAGTCATAGGGGTTGGGCAGGGCTTCTGGATGAGTGGTGGTGATGGAGTCACTTCCCTTCCTACTCCTCCTCTTTCCACCCAGGAAGGCAAAATTGATGGAGGACGGTCAGAAGATGGGAAATGCACTAAGGGCACCTGCTTGGGTAAAGGCAGAGGTGAAATGAGAGATGGGGTTGGGCATGGTCCTCAACTTGGTCTGACTGGTTATGTCTTCCAGCTGTGTCCCGTCCCCTCTTCCTCTTTCTCCTTACACTTTCTTGTCCCTGTGCTTATAGTATAAGATCTAATTCTCCATGCCTTTCAGCTGCTTTGCACCCTTCCCCTCCTGCTCGCTCTTCTTTTTCCTTATTCTAAAACTTAAGTAATTCCTTACAAGCCAATTGTATTATATTGTATATATATATATATAGAATGTTTCTTCAGGAATTGAATCAGGACCATTATTTCTATAATATTCAAATAATTGCTCTTCCATTAATTTCCACTTGTCTGGTTCTAATTTTTCTTCCTTAGAGAATCAAGGAGACTTGAATGTTTCTAATAGCCCAATGATTTGCTTCCAAGTTACAATCAAACCTTGTTTTTTATTAACTTAACTATATACACTCTACCCACTTTCATTGGAGTGAGGAAGATTCTTTTTCAAGCATTTGTTCCATTTTAGCTGAAACACTAGTTTAGCCCTTATCAAAGTTTCCTGCTTGTCTATTTTTTAACTCACCCGATTTCCAGGTCTTGGGAATTTCTCCACTGAATTCATGATCGTGTTAGTCGAACTGCTGAGTGCAACACTGAAGGAAACAATAAAGACTTTGGACTTTAATCCTGACTATTCTCATGGTGATTATTCTGCTGAGACCAAGGCCCTCCAGAAAGCTAGCCTAGACATTACATTTTGTGCCTAAGGGTGGAAGTAAGGATTTGCACTCAAATCCAGCTACTCAGCAGTCTGCACATCTCAGTCTCTGACTTTGGTCTGACTCTGACCTCTTAAATACTCTATTATAATTACATCATTTCATCATACTGAGTATAAGCCAATCATTATATCACTAGGGAACCATTATCTCATCAATTCCACTGAGTTAATATCTTGTTGTAAGACTACATCATACAGAGTTTTAAATATACCTTTTCAGAGTTCCTGCTCTCTACAAAAACCTAAGGTTGGATTATATGGGAGAAGCAGAATAGCATATGGGACAGAAAAATGGTTTTGGATGTATAAAGACTTGAGTTCTAGTCTTGATTCTGAAATCTCGGGTTTTTTGATATGACTAAATGATAGAACTTCTCAATACTCTAAGCAATTCTAAAATTTTAAGTTTCAGCTAAGTACTGATGTATATTAGTAAACATTTTCCAAACTTAGAAATTATCTGTACCTGTGAAATTGTACATCCTTGTCTTCATGTTCTTGTTGCTCTAGGTTTTCATGACACTGTTCTCCTTTTTCTCTTGCCCATCTGACTCCCATCTCAGTCTCATTTGCTGTGTCTTTATCCAGGTCTCATCTATTAACATATGTGTGCTTACCACGCAGATGTCTTTTCTTTTCTTTTTCTTTTTCTTTTCTTGTTATTCTATCTTATTTCTTATGTTCATCTCTTCAGATCTTTATGAAGTTGATTCTCAAATCTATTTATCTATGTGTTGAATGAAAAATCCTGAAAAATAGTTTCTGGATAAGTAATAATCAATTGGCTAATAAATTGATTGTAAATTACTGAAACTTTGAATAAGTGCACTTGAATCAGACAACTGAATACTTAAGGCTAATTACCTATTGGACAATGACTGTATTAGCATATATTTGGAATTGCTCTTCTCACAGTTAATGCTGGCTTAATGTTTGGAGTTAAGAGAATTGTGTGTAAGGATTAGGGGATAGAGTGAGAGAGTCAAGAGAACTTCACTTTTTGGCAGGATGAGGAGAAGGGAAGTTGGTGGTGAGCCTCATGGAGGTTTGTCTGTCCCCTTCATGTCTCCCCCTAAAGACCAAGTTCTTTTACTTATCCTGACTCCAGCTGTTCCTGAGGCCTCCAGGGAGCTAGCCCAGACTTTACATTTGATAATCAGTGGTGATTTATTTTCTGATAATCAAAGACAAAAGACATGAAAATCCAGAAAGTTTTAAATAATTTCTGAAAGGGAATTACCTTGAAAACTCAAAATCAATCCTGATTTATGGTTATTTAATATAAAGGTGGACTAAAAATCTTCAGCTCCTCTTGCTGAGAGACGATTCTGAGACTTCTCATGCCTCCTCATTGCCTCCAGCAATCTGTACAGCAGTATCTCCATTCAAACCATTCTGATTGGTTTTCTTCTTCATGAGCTGTGTTGTTCTAAACTCTAATGGAGGGGCACAAGGAAAAGAGTTCATTTTCTTGGGAACAAGAACTGGCCCATACTGGATTCTACAATCTAAACATATGTAAGATCTTTTAGTTGGGTGGGGTCTGGTTTAACTTCAAAGATCATGTTTCCTGTGGATTAGAGTTAATCTCAATTAGTCATGTTCTTCAGAGGCTGACCTTTCATAGGAATTGAAGAAGCAGAAAGAAAAAAAGTCCAGATCCTAATTTAATAATTGGTTATTAATATAATAGAAAATACTTTTTCTCATTCCAGTTATAACTTTTGTCTTGACCTTTAACTTATATTTCTAACTGCTATTGGACATACTGAACTGAATATCTTCAACTCAATGTAATTTTCTCCAAATCCTTTCTTTTTCCTAACTTTCCATTACTGTTGAAGGTAATTACCACCACTTTCCCAGTCACACAGTCTCACAATCTTAAACTTTTAACTTTTACATTCTCCACATAAAGCCAAATTCTGGCATTTCTACCTTTGTCACATCTCTCAAATATACTGTGTCTCCATTATGTACTCTAACATTGACACTATCCCTGTGTAGGCTCACGCTGTCTTATGCCTGGACTGTTGCCATAGTCTTCTGATTTTTTTCTCTACCTCAAATTGCTCCCCATTTCAGTATATCTTCACTCAGCTGTCAAATTGATCTTCCGAAAGTGCATTTCTGATGATGCTCCACCTTTCCCTTATTCAATATACTTTAATGGCTTACTATTACTTCTTAGATCAAATATAAAATCCTCTTTTGGGCTTTTAAAGCTCTTCATAACCTGGGACTTTACTATCTAGTCTTCCTATACTCTATTGCCTCTCATTTACTTTGAGATCCAAAGACACTGACTCTCTGCTGTTCAATGTTCATGTCAGTCTTTCTCTTAAATCCCTACATTTTTATTGTCTAGCTCTCATGCCTGAAACGGTTTTCTTCCTCATTTCAACCTTCTGTGACTTTTAGTTATAGAGTCTTAGCTTCTGCAAGAAGGCTTTTAGGTCCTTTTTAACCTAAGGACTTTCCTTCTGAAATAATCTTCAATTTATGATTTATATATCTCATTTGTACAAAGTGGTTTGCATATGAAATTCCTTATTACACTGTGAGCTTGAGAGTAGGGCCTTTTTTGTTTTTGCCTTTAAAAAAAAAAACTCTATACCTAGCATAATGGCACAGTGGTTGACACAGAATAGGCATTTAATAAATGTTTGCTGACTTCTTAACCCAACTATTCCTGACTTAGATTGTATGATCCCTGAGATTACTTATAGCTATAAGTCCAATGGTCCCAAAGAATTCCACTGTGAAGGTATTTATTTGCAAATCATGGATTACCGTGATCTCAGACTTATCAAAGTTCATGTGACATACAAATTACATTACAAAATACAAAAAAAGACTTATGGCAAGAGTAATTAATTGATAGGTTTTTTTAGGTAAAGATAATAAGTTAAGTTTTGAACATGTTAATATAATATGTAACAAGTATAATTAGCTTATAATATCTAGTTATGAATGATGTATGTGAGAAGGCTTTATATGATGGAAAAAGATAGGACAAAATGGTGAGATCCATAACCTATAGCTACTATCTTCCCCATACTAATGGGGTAATTTTTCTTTTCTTGTATGATCATAATTTTTTATTATAGTATGTTATGGAAATGCTTGTTTTATTCCATAAATTAAAAATAAATAAATATATTAGGATTATCCTTCATTCTTGATTAGATCAAGCAACTAAAGTTTTAAGCTATTTATTTAACTTTTTGGTCCCTGAACCAACAAAGACTTTAGTTTGATGGCAATACCTTTTACGGGCAATAATGCATTGAGGAGAAGAAAAGTTAGGATATTGCATAGCTATTCTTTTAGTGAGAATGAGGATAAACAGATTTGATAGGGCATGATGCACTATCATAATGAAATATTAAATGACAGACATTGGGCAGACCTACGTAAAAGACTTACAGAAAAGAAATGAATAAGAATTAAACAGGAGAAATAGCTGCTTTTGAATAGTCAAAGTAGCTGAATTTCATATAATTCTGTAAAGTTTGCAAATCTTTTTGCATGCATTCTCTTTGATTTCAATAACTCTGTGAGGTAATTGATATAAATATTATTATTAGAGAATCTGAGGTTTGGACATAATTTAGGCAAATCTCTATTTTACCAGTGAGGAATCTGAAACCATTAAGTTAACTTGTTCATGCTAATAAGGATCTGAGGCAGAGCTAACTCAGGCCTTCCCAATTCCTTTCTAATTTGCAATCTGTACTGGCATGAGTAGCTGTATTGATGAGATCACAGATATGCTGAAGTTCTCAAACTGTCTTTTATTTTGGGTCAAGAGACATAATTCTGATACCTTTATTGTATTCTTTCTGAATAATTTAATCCAGATGATTGATAGGGTGGGAGTCTAGTGTTTATCTCACTATTTCTTCTCCATACAATTACATTGCATCTTGAAGGAATTGTTCTATATTATTCTTTGTATAGTATTAGTTTATGCTCCATCCTCATAATCTAGTTGGCTTAGATTGTCTTTTGCTTGGGGAATTCTACAAGTCTTTGAAAATTTATTACAACTCTTCATCTACTGAAGATCATTCAAAAAGTAATCATTCAAATAGTAAGAGGAAGGTTTGGAATTGGCAAATACATAAAGATATAAATACATGAAGATAGGAGGGACAATGAGTAGGACATCCTGGCTCAAGTGGAATGGCAAAATTAGTTTTTATGGTGACCTTCCTTATTATAGTCCTAGAAATGTATCTTGGAAAACTTGAAGGTGAAATATTGGAATTAGAAATTCTGAGACATATGATAAGTAGTTCAGACACTGTTAGGGGTATTTGGTGCATTCTTATTTGTACAAGCCAAGGATCTTGATTGGAGGAAATCTTTAACAGTACCCAGATCCCTTGGGAGCAAGCTGTATTTATGTATTGTAATCAATTCTGTATCTTCTTTCTTGGTGTGTTCCCCTCTGTACTTGAAACTTATCAGATGTTATATCTACAAATGCCAGTAAGATGGAAATCCTGGGGAATATTAAGTGAAACCTCTCTGGACAAGAGAGTTTGTGTAACTGAATGTGAATAATGTTATCTCCAAAAACATGTCCTTCACTAAGGAGAATAAGGCCTTTTCTTGGTTTTAAAAACAGCATCTCTAATCTTAGTTACTGAATTTACTTTGAGCACAGAAGCTTGGAAGCCAAAGGCAGTGAGAAGAATACAGAAAGAATAACTACAAGAACTTTTAAAATTTCCTTCCTTTTTTTTTAGATTTTTTTAAACCTTCACAACATGATGTTTTGCATTGTCTTTGTCTTTCTGTTTCTCTCTTTCTGTTGTCATCTAACCTTATCTATCCTTATTTACACCTGCTAATTTGAAATGAGAAATACAATAAAATCATGGACTTTGACTCTCCAAGGGTTAAAGTACCTTAGAGACAGCATCCTCAGAAAGAAACCCTACTCTTTTTTTGCTTGAAGAACTCTAGTGATAAAAAATTCATTATCTACCAAAGCAGACCATTCAACTTTTGACTTGCTCTACTTAAAAAAAAAAATTAAACAAAGGATGAAATTGCTTTATTAGTGAATGATTTTTATAATGTTTCTATAAAACCATTCCATAAAATCCTTTATTATGGTAACTTTTAAAAACATTTTTATTTAATTCACTATATCTGAATTATATGTAATTTTTAATAATTAAAAAAATTGACTTTCAAATTCTCTACCCCTTCCACTCCCTTCATCCCTCCTTGAGAAAGCAAACACTTTAATTTTAATTATACACGTGAAATCATGCAAAACATATTTCCATATTCTTACTCTAATTTATAAGGAAAATTTTCCATGTATCAATCTAAATCTGGAGTTTATAATTCCTTAGGATAAAAGGATTTAGAAGTCACAGTTAGAATGAAAAGGATTTTTACTTCTTCGTTTTATAGTTGAAGAAGCTGAGAGTCAGACCTTAAGTGACTTCTTCAAATTCACAGCATTTATAAGTAGCAAGACCAGAATTTGGATCTAATCCTCTGACTCTTAATCCAGTGATCTCTGCATTACATATTTATATAGTAACAGTCTTTTAAAATTATAATTTCATAATTATATATTTTTAAATGTCTTTAAATTTATGTCTGCATCTCGCTTCTCTACCAAATAATCCCTTCATAAACATATGTGAAAGTGAAGCAAATTCCTACATCGTCCATATTCAGCATTACTATATATTTTCAGTGCATCACATCTTTGGAAAGAGGTGGAACTGAATCTTCCTGCTTTTGTCTTTTGGGGCCAAGGCAAAAGTATCTGGTTACCTTTTTTCATGACAGCAGAAAAATTTGAAAATGTGATCATATCCCCCTTAAATTTACTTTTCTTTTGCCTAATCTTTTGAAATTTCTTTTATCAGTCTTAATTTGTTAGAGTTTCAAGTCCATTAATCTCCTTGCGCACCATCTGGTGGACATTTGTAAGTAAAACACATTTATTAGGATCATACTGTGTATACTGGAGTATATGAGGTATTCATGGAGAACTACCTCTGGCATGATGATTTGCTGAATCCTTTTCAGGGCTGCTCATCCACCTTTGGTGTTCAACTCTCATGCTGCTTTTACTTGTGGATCCAAAAAATTGTAGCATGGGCAGTGGTCTTACCTGGGTAAAAATGTCTTAGCAGAGAGGTTAAAACAGATTGAGTATTCAGTAGACCTCAGATCAACTGGTAAATTAGGGGCATGCCTACCCCAAGTATGTGAAGACTTCCTCTGGAAGAAGAGGTGGATAAGAACAAATTGTTCCAATGGCCATGAAAACAGATGGTCAGTGGGTGCTTAGAGCTTGGTCATACATCAAAGATGCCAAGATCATCTGCTGTATCCTGAATTATCACCAGTATTCTTAACTTTCATCTTGCCATTGAATTTCAGTGCTCACGAAGAGAGAATAAAGCTACTGACTTTGACCAACTCTGCTTCACTTAAATTTAAGTCACATGGCAAGACATCATTACCTGGTGATGTCATTGATCCTCCTTAAAAACAAAAGATGCACAATAAGAAGCATTTTCCTAAACTTTGGTATTAGTCTCATGGAAAGGAGCATACATCCTATATACATTTATGTACATTTTAATGTACAAATATGTACAAAATTTATATATTTGATATAATGGAAGTTCCTTGGAAGCAGGAAATAGTTCATTTTTATGTTTTGCTTCCACAATGATAAGCACAATGCTTAGAATATTGTAGATAATTAATAAATTCTTATTGTTTGATAGCTTTCCTATCTTGAACTTATGCTGTTTATTTTTATGAACCTAACTATGTATTATATTATATTTAATCCATTTATTCAGACTATAAGAATTTTATGCCAATTTCACTATACAGTTATTTTGATGAACTTAGCATAACTTAAAAATATAGTAAGCATAATTTCAATGATTTCAGCCAAGTTAGTGATAAAATTTTTGGAATTAGGGCCTCAGGATATTCATTAGGAACCTCCTTTTATGTTAGCATCAGCCTATCATTAATCACTGACATATGAGTGTAATCAATTGAAACATTTTCAAATATTATCATCTAAAGCCTCCATTTCCAAAATATATAGAGAACTTCCATTCTCCAATTGATAAATGGTAAAAGGATATGAACAGACAATTCTCAGATGATGAAATTGAAACTATTTCTACCAGTATGAAAAGGTGTTCCAAATTATTATTGATCAGAGAAATGAAAATTAAGATAACTCTGAGATACCACTACTCACCTCTCAGATTGGCTAAGATGACAGGAAAAAAATAGTGATAAATGTTGGAGGGGATGTGAGGAAACTGGGATACTGATGCATTGTTGATGGAGTTGTGAATGGATACATCCATTCTGGAGAGCAATCTGGAATTATGCTCAAAAAGTTGTCAAACTGTGCATACCCTTTGATCTAGCAGTGCTACTATTGGGCTTATATCCCAAAGAGATTTTAAAGATGGGAAAGGGACCTGTTTGTGCAAGAATGTTTGTGGCAGCCCCCTTTGTAGTGGCCAGAAACTGGAAATTGAGTGGATGCCCATCAATTAGAGAATGGCTGAATAAATTGTGGTATATAAATGTTATGGAATATTATTGTTCTGTTACAAATGGCCAGCAGGATGAATACAGAGAGACTTGGAGAGACTTACATGAATTGATGCTGAGTGAGATGAGCAGAAACAGAAGATTATTATATACTTCATTAACAGTACTATATGAGGATCAATTCTGATGAAGTGGTTATCTTCAACAGTGAGAAGATCCAAATCAGTTCCAATTGATCAGTGATGAACAGAACCACCTACACCCAACAAAAGAACTATGGGAAATGAGTGTGAACCACACTCATTTACATTTCTGTACATTTCTGTAAAGCATTTACATTCTTTCTGTTACTGTTTGCTTGCATTTTTATTTTTCTTCCCAGGTTATTTTTACATTCTTCCTAAATCCAATATTTCTTATGTAGCAAGACAACTATATAAATATGTATACATATATTGCATTTAACATATACTTTAACATATTTAACATGTATTGGACTACCTGCCATCTGGGGGAGGGGGTGGAGAAAAGGAAGAGAAAAATTGGAACAGAAGTTTTTGCAAGGGTCAATGTTGAAAAATTACCCATGCATATGTTTTGTCGATAAAAAGCTATTAAAAAAAAGCTCTTCAAAATTTTGCTGAAAATGCTTTAGTTATAACTGCATTGCTTTTGTTCTTGTTAAAGCTTTTATTTTTGATATCATAACCCATTTTGTCTTCTGTGATCAGCTCTGCACCATTTCATTGGTTTACCTTGCAAAACTTTCTTTTTTGTATTATTTTCTCATATTCTAAGTGCCACTGGAATATTTGTGCTTATCTATGGAAATCAAAATAAAATTAATGTTTAAAAATAAAATCACAAAAGACAAAAAAATACTGTCATCAGTGTGCTAGACCTAGAGTTTGGAAAATCTGAGTTCAAATCCAGCTAGAGACAGTTTCTAGCTGTATAACCCTGAATAAGTTACATAGATTCAATCAGTCACAATTTTCTCATGGAAAAAATATATTACCCACTTCCCAGGATTATTGTGGAGATAGAGTATAAAAATATTTGTAAAAGAGTTTGTAAACATGAAAGCATAATATAAATGCTAGCAATTAATAATATATTGCTATTAATATATAAATATGAATACCTATTAATGATAATACTCTTAAATTTTATCCATTTTATCCACAAGAATATCATGATTATTAGTGAAATTAATGAAATTAAAATATGTTATATCTACAACATTCCTTTTATAAAAAATTCCAATAAACCTATTTAAAAAGAAATTACGTTAGTTACTCTCACATCTATTTTTAAAAATTAACCCAAATTGCTTTTTTAGCAATTGTTACTTTCTTTTAAGCTGCTTCTCAATACATATAATTGAGAACATTATTTTAAATGACTTAGGACAAATGAAAAAATTCATAAGAATGATATAAAAGTTTAAATAAGATTATCTTTGATAAGTAAAGAACCTGGGGTATTTGGAATATTAATGTAATATATTTAAAAGCTAATTTATTTTTATACCTGCATTTAAATTGCTGGTGTATCATATATTTTCAGCATGTGTAGAATTAGAAATCATAGAATTATAAGCTAAATTGGACAACAAAAGTATCTACTCCAATCCTTTTTTAGAGATGAGGATATCAGGGCTCAGCTAAGGATATGAGGAAATTTATAGGCCTTTTACTCCAACTTTTGTTTTCAGTCTCTGCTGATTACAAATATGCTCAGGTATTTTTTGTCATAGAACAACAAAAACACAATAGTAACTAAAAGCCTTGCTTTTAACATTTCCATTCCTTCAAAATATATCTTTTCTTTGTCATTCTTTCATTTCACTGTTAAAACTTCAAGAAAGAACAATCTACATCTGTTTTCTCCATTTACTGAAATTTGAATTCCTTCCATAATGCTCTGTTGAAACTATTTTCATTGAAGTCACACATGATTGCTTTTTCAATCTAGTGAATTTTTTTTTAAAAAAATCTAAGAATCCTTCTTTTATCTTTTCTATGTTATCTGACTCTATTGACTTGCCCTAGTTTGACACAGTTTCCCACCTTGGTTTCTGTGTTTCTACTTTTACTTGGTTCCCTTCCTACAGTCCTCATTGATTTATCACCATTCTCAAAACTCCTCAATTTATGTTTATTCCAAGACTCTATCCTTAACCTACTTCTTTTTCTCTCTTTTAGTTTCCCCCTTGGCAAATTTTTCTAATGACTTCATTATTTCCTGTTGTCAAATGACTGCCAAATCCATCAATGATGTTACTTTCAATCAATGAAAAGACTTCTCAAGCAGTTACTATATATTATAGGTGCTTAGGTAGGCCTCAGGCCTCAGGACAAAGACAGGAGATAAAAATATTCACTTCCTGTTGAGAGTTTAAAACACTAAAAAGAGTATATAATAATATATAATTAGTAATAATAACTAAAAATAATACCAGACTAGCATTTATATGGAGCTTTAAGAATTTATAAAGCTCTTAAATGTCATTTAATTAACACCTTGGGAAGAAGGTGTTACTATTATCCTTATTTTACATTTGAAAAATTTTGCAGGTACATTCATATAGTTACTAATTATCTGAGAACAGAATTGAAATAATCTTAATTCCAAAGTCAGCATTCTATTTACTGCATCATTTTTTCACTTTCCACCTAATCCACAAACTTTCCTGACTCTGCTACTCATTATACATATGAAATTATATAAACAATTACATGTTTTTGAACCTTAGTTCATTATAAAATAATGGATTTAGATATGTCCAAGATTATTTGTTTCTCTAAATCTTATGATCTTGTATGATACAGGGTTACCTGTTTTTGTTAATGACATTTCCATTGGATTAGTCATTGAGTCTTGTAATCATAAATTTTATTTGTATTTAATAAGTTATTTGGTTTCCACATTGGCTAAGTTTCAGCCTATATCTTCTTCTCCAGAGAGCCATCTTACATGACAAATATTTTTCTTTTATTATTTATTATTATTATTAAAATATTTTATTTACAAAGCATATGCATGAGTAATTTTTCCAACATTGACCCTTGCATAACCTTTTGTTCCAAATTTTCCTCTCCTTCCACACACCTTCTCCCCTAGCTGCAGGTGGTCCAATATATCTTAAATATGTTGAAATACATGTTAGATCCAATATATGTATACATATTTATACAGTTATCCTGTATGACAGATATTTTTGAAAAAGAAAACTAGAAAAATAAGTATAACAAAAAGATTGATAATATATAATATAGAAAAATAAGTATAACAAAAAGATTGACAATATGTAATATAGTTAGCATATATAAAACCTCAATTTTATGAAAGATGGATAAAAGGTATTTTCTCATATTTCTTTTTTAAGAGTCATGCTTGCATTTTGTAATTTTGAAACATTCCTTTTCTATTGTTTTATCATTTTTCTTTTAATTCATATCAGCATAATCATTATATATGTTATATTCTTGACTTTGATTTCTTTATCTTGCAGAAGTATATGTAAATCTTGTTGATTTTCTATTTTCTTCATGTTCATAATTTTTTATAGCACAGTATATTCCATCATATTCATAAATCACATTTTATCTGTCCCCTAATTAATAGGCATCTACTTTGTTTTCACTTCTTTGTTAGCATCAAAGTGCTACCAGAAATATTTAGGTGTATTTGAAAGAGATATATATATGTATATATATATGTATATATATATATATATATATATACTTATATATATGCATAATAGTATAATAGTATAATCTCTGGAATAGAGTAGAGGTCATGGCTATTTTAGTCACTTTATTTACATAATTGAAATTGATTTTCAGAATTGTTGTAATAATTTATAGCTTTACCAACAATGCATTAGTATTCAGATTCATTTCAGAGTCCTCTCACCTATTCACTAAATGTTTTATAAATCCTATCTTTCATAATCACTTCCTTTTCACCATCCACATGATTACTTGGTCTGATTGTGCTGCTCTAGGTTCAACAACATTCAGAGGTTTACTACTGCTTTAAAGATTAAAAAAGAAAAGAATGAAAAAAATCCCTTTTGAGTGTATCAAAGGCTCTGCAAAGTGTGAGAGTAGCCGAACTTTCCAGTCTTTTGCTTTCCCTTCTTGCAAATTTTGTCCAAATAAATTATATCAATACCTTTTTCTCCCTCCTGACTACTGATTTCTGTTTTGTGAAATTCTCTTCATGTTTTTTTTTTTTTTTAAGCTTCATTCTTTTAGGCTTTCTGATCTCCCAAATAGGTAAAAGAGAATTGTTTCACTTCAAATTTTCTTAGGTTGCTCCAATCTTTTCTTTACACTATCATGTTCTATCTTGTATCATGCTTTTTTGTACATGTATATATATATATATATATATTTGTATGTTTATACAATACACATATTTGTACATGTGTGTCTATATATGGGTTCATACATACATACACATATACTTGTATGTATACACACATACACACACATGCTATTTTTTAGTCATTTGAGTTGTTCTTGACTCTTCATGATTCCATTTGGAGTTTTCTTGGCAAAGATGCTGGAGTGGTTTGCTATTTCCTTCTAAAGTTGAGGAAATTGAGGCATCTAGAGACAAGTGACTTGCCCAGGGTCACATAGAAAGTAAATTGATGAGTTTGTATTTGAACTCAGGTCTTCCTGATTCCAGGTCCAATTCTCTCCAGGTCTCATTACCCATGAGTAAAGCTAGCCCACAAACTGGAACTGGTCCATCTTTCCTTCTTCCCTCACTTCCCTCCTCCCTCTCTTCCTCCATCCCTTCTTCCTCTCTTGTTTCCTCCCTCTTTCTTTTTGTCCTTCCTCCTCCCCCTTTTCTCTCCTTCCTTCCCTTCTTCCTTCCTTCCTTCCCTCCTTTCCTCCATCTCTTCTTCTCTCCCTCTGTTCACATAGGGTGTCATACCCATACATACAGATGCTCTGAAAAGCTTTTTTCCCCCTTCTTTTGATTCTCTGAACTCTCCCAAGATATCTTGGATTTACTGGCTAGATTTTTTTCATAAGGACTAGGCCTGGAATCAAAACCAATCTGATTCTAATTGGCTACCAATAGTTTGCAGACCAAACTATTTTGATCATTATTTGAGTCTTGATCGACTAAAATAGAATGTAAATAGAAGTCATTTTTGCATTGGCCAGAAACTTTGAGAATCTTCCTCTCCCAAATTTATTTATTTATTTATTTGATTTTTTTTTTTTTTTTTTTTTGACTAGGTGAAAGAAGAAATTCTTTGCCTCATTTGCTACCTAGCCTTGACTACTGAATGGGTACAGCCATAATTATGATTAGCATGTTTGAGAAATTGAATTGCAATAGTTTAAAGCAGTATATTCAGGTGTATTGTAGACTCTAACACTTCAGAAGTAATATTGTAGGTCAGACCCATTACTTTATAAAATTTCTTTTTTCTCCAGTGACACCTCTTCTGCTTCTCTCATTATTATCATTTTAAATGTTATACTAAATTATTTTTACTTTTTTATAGCTTGGTCCCTGGAGTGGCTTTGGCACACTGACAGAGTTGCCTGAACCTAAGATTGGTTCAAATTTGTATTCTCTTGTCATGGAAGATGATTGTGAACTTCTTAAAATCAATGCAAAGGAGTATGCCAGGGTAAAAGAGGTATGTTGAGTATATTCCCTGGTATAAAACATTTATATATAAAATAGAAAGTATAATAACACTATACTTACTTATGTTACATATTATATTATACAACATATCATATATTCTTAAATATACATATATATATCTATGGATCTGTACATATAAAATCATATATAAGTATATATAAAATTTCAATTTAGAAATATATACTTATACATAATATATTTTATATAATACAAGATTGAATAAACTATGTAATATAATATACACTATATATTATCTTATTCTGTATTATTAAAATATAATGTAATACATAATATTTTGTATGTATACATGTAAAATACATCATTATATGTAATATTTCTATTTTATGTATTTATAGATACTGTTGTAAAATTGCATATAAACAACAGAATGAATTAAATGTCATATGATATATATCTTATTATTTGATATTATATATTATCCAATTATAGTATATAATTTAAATGATAATATATGGCATATTATTATATAACATGCCACATATTATAATATTTTATATATGAACATTTTCTATATAGAATGAAAAAATATATATTTGTTTTCTATCACATATACATATATGTATATATGTATATACATTTATGCATGTATTTACATATTACATTAACAGATATATATTTATACACTTGTATCCTTATGATGACCTATGTTTACTATGTTAGAGAGACTTATGCTTTATCTGTCATAGTACAGTCAGATCTAATGGAGTTCACTTTTATTTTTGGTCAATTCAAATTCAATAAACATTAATTAAATGTCTTTATGCAACAGGATGCAATGAGAAGAATCATTATTGTAAACAGTGTGGGGGGTTGTTAGCAGCATATTCGTTTGAGACTTGAAGTCTCCTCAGATTTCATATTGTAATCATTAAAGTTCAGATTTCAGTAGGATATGAGGTTTTATGATTCATCCTCTGCAGAGGGAAACTATTAATGACTTCCTCCAAAGAACAGAAAAGTACTGAGGATTAAGTTACTACACTGACTATAATAAACAAAGAAATATATATTCCCCTTCCTACTCATATAAAGAAATCTGAATGTTTTAAGGGGCTTAGGTATATTCTAAATTTTAATCTCAAAGGAATCACAATCTAATCTGGGGAAAAGTAGAGGACTAGTGGAAAGTTGCTTTTTAACCAAGTTATGACTAACAACACTCTTATGCCATTTATTTTCCTGCTACCCCCAAAACTTTCCAGAATTTTAAAAATAATATCTTAACCTGTCGAACAAGGCTTACACAGATGGTAAAATATGATTCTATCTTCTCTACCCCATGAACTTCCCGGAGGACATATAGCCCATACAGGGTATGGCCCAATTCATCTGCTAATGTTTTGCCTTGCAGAATGTGAAAAGTGAACTTTGGACTAAGAAAAAATTACTTGTTGGGTATATTGTGATTATCTATTGTGATTCTCTACTGTGAACTTTTAAGTGGACTCCTAGAAAATAAAATGCCCTAGAAACTACCTATCCTATTCTCATAATAATCTCAAAGATAGTAGTTCCATTGTTTTGATAGTATTTATAGTAATTTTCTTTATATGAGAGTTTCCATTTGGTGTGGGACAATTATAATAATAATATAAGCTTATTTGGTGTCTTCTTCATATTGATCCAAAGGAACTGAGAGTACAAATATTTCCTTCACTTTACAGAAGGGAAAGCAAGTCTAGTAACAGTAAGTGAATTAAATATAGCTATTGAAAACATAACTTGAACCCTCATCTCCTGATTATAAATTCATTGTTCTTTCATACATCCTCATACATTATTGTTGTTGAAGTGTATAATGATCTCTTGGTTCTGCTCATTTCACTCAGCATCAGTTCATGTAAGTCTCTCCAAGCCTCTCTGTATTCATATTGCTGGTCATTTCTTACAGAACAGTAATATTCCATAACATTCATATACCATAATTTACCCAACCATTCTCCAATTGATGGTCATCCATTAATTTTCAGTTTCTAACCACTACAAAAAGGGCTGCTACAAACATTTTGGCATATACAGGTCCCTTTCCCTTCTTTAGTATTTCTTTGGGATATAAGCCCAATAATAGCACTGCTGGATCAAAGGGTATGCACAATTTGATAACTTTTTGGGCATAGTTCCAAATTGCTCTCCAGAATAGTTGGATTCTTTCACAACTCCACCAACAATGCATCAGTGTCCCAGTTTTCCCACATCTCCTCCAACATTCATCATTATTTTTTTCCTGTCATCTTAGACAATCTGTAGTGGTATCTCAGAGTTGTCTTAATTTGCATTTCTCTAATCAGTAGTGATTTGGAACACTTTCATAGGAGTGGAAATAGTTTCAATTTCATCATCTGAAAATTATCTATTTATATCCTTTGACTATTTATCAATGGGAGAATGGCTTGATTTCTTATAAATTAGAGTCAGTTCTCTATATATTTTGGAAATGAAGCCTTTATCAGAACCTTTAACTGTAAAAATGTTTTCCCAGTTTGTTGCCCAAAAAGCAAATTCCAGCTTAAAAAAATTAAATAAAAAGGCAAAATGAGCTCTAACTATAGATGGATTTTATAAAGAAAGAGAACAAATTTCAAACCCTGAGGAGACTAAAAGCAGATTGTTTCCAGATGAAGGATCGAATGGGAATCTAACCTGGTTTCCATCACACAAGGCTCTGCTAGATGAAAATTTTAAAAAAATCTTAAAAGAGAGCTACAAGAAGAATGGAAAAAGGAAAGAAAAATCTCTGCAAGGGAGTGTGGAAAAGGCATATAACTCATTCAAAGAAATATTTGATAAAGTGGAAAAAGAAAAACAATTCCATGAAATGTGAAATGAAAAAGGTAAAAAACTCTCAGAAAAATAGAATTTGTGAATTGGAAAAAGAAAATAACTCCTTAAAAATTGTGACTGGAAAAAAAACTCAATAGAACAAAATAACTCATTTAAAAACTCAATTGAACAAATACAAAAAGAAATTTAAAATGTAAATAAAGAAAATAATTCATTAAAAATCAGAACTGAAGAAATGGAAGTGAATTACTCTATGACTCATCAAGAATCAGTCAAGCAAAACAAAAAAAAATGAAAAAAATAGAAAAAATGTTAATTACCTACTTGGGAAAACAATAGACGTGGAAAATAGGTCTAGGAGAAATAATCAAAGGACTATTGGACTTCCTGAAAATAATGATGAAAAAAAGAGTACATATCCTATTTTTCAGGAAATCATCACAGGGAACTGCCCAGATATCATAGAATCAGAAGGTAAAATAGCCATTGAAAGATATCATCAAAGACCTCCTGAAAGAGACCTCAAAATTAAAACTCCAAGGAATATTGTGGATAAATTTTAGAACTATCAACCAAGAAAAAAATATTATAAGCAGCCAGAAAAAAAGACAATTCAAATACAGAGGAGCCACAATAAGGATTACTCAGCGTCTAGCAGCTTCCACATTAAATGATCAAAGGACCTTGTATCTGATATTGCAAAAGGCAAAGGAATTTGGAATGCAGCCAAGAATACACTATCCAGCTAAACTGAAAATTTTCTTCCAGAAAGAAGATGGACATTCAGTGAAATAGGTGAATTCCATTTATTTATGTTGAAAAAACCAGAGCTAAACAAAAAATTTGACCTCCAAATATAAGACTCAAAAGAAATATAAAAAGGTAAAAAGAACTCCTGAGAACTGTATTTCTCTTATGGGTATACATAGAGAGAACATGTATAATTTGATTTAATTGTTATAATATAAAAAGGAACTAGAGGTGGAAAGGGGATTGTACCAGAAAAAGGAAAAAGTGGAGGTAAAAAGATGGAAATTACATCTAACAAAGAGCCAAAGGAAACTTGTTATTTTTGAGGATAAGACGGGAGGGGACTGAACATTGTGTGAATCTTATTCTCATCAGATTTGTCTCAAAGAGAAAATATTGGACATATTCGGTTTCATAGAGAAAGTTCTCTCACCTCATTGAAAAGTGGGAGGGGAAAATCAGAAAGGCTAAATAGAAGGGAATACAGAAATAGTAGGAGAAAGGTATAAGAAAGGGGGAGGGACTACAAAGGGGGAGGGTTACTTGAGGTATGTGGTGCCAGTAAATTAAATACTGGGGAAGGGAGTAAGGGGCAAAGGAAAGAGAAAAGTATAATCTGGGAATAATAAGATGTCAGGAAATACAGAACTAGTAATTTAACCATAAATATGAATGGAGTGAACTCTCCCATAAAGTGGAGGCAGATAGCAGACTGGATTAAAAGCCAGATGTTTACAGAAAACACATTTAAAGCAGGGTGATACATACATAGAAAAGCTAAAAGGCTAGAGCAGAATCTATTATGCTTCAGGTGAAGTAAAAAAAAAAAAAAAAAGGCAGGGACAGCCACCCTGATTTCAGATCAAGCTAAAGCAAAAATTGATCTAATTAAAAGAGACAAGGAAGGAAAGTGTATCTTACTAAAGGGTACCATAGATAATGAAGCAATATCCATACTAAACATATATGCACTAAGTGGTATAGTATCTAAATTCCTAAAGAAGAAGTTAAAGAGAGCTGTAAGAAGAAATAGCAAAACTATAAGAGTGGGAGATCTCAACCTTGCACTCTCAGAATTAGATAAATAAATGAAAGAGGTAAATAGAATACTAGAAAAGTTAGGTATGCTAGATCTTTGGAGAAAACTGATTGGAGACAGAAAGAAGTACACTTTCTTCTCAGCAGTTCATGGAACCTATACAAAAGCTAAACAGATATTAGGACATAAAGTAATCAAAATAAAATGCAGAAAGGCAGAAATAGTAAATGCATTCTTTTCAGATCACGATGTAATAAAAACTACATTCAATAAAAAGTCAGGAGAAAATAGACAAAAAAGTAATTGGAAACTAAATAATCCCATCCTAAAGAATGAATGGGTAAAACAACAAATCATAGACACAATTAATAATTTCATACAAGAGAACGACAGTAATGAGACAGCATACCAAAATTTGTGGGATGCCGCCAAAGCAATAATAAGAGGAAATTTTATATCTCTAGAGGCTTGCTTGCATAAAATAGAGAAAGAGAAGATCTATGAATTGAGCTTGCAACTAAAAAAGCTAGCAAAAGAACAAATTAACCCCCCAATCAAATATCAGACTTGAAATTCTAAAAATAAAAGGAGAGATTAATAAAATTGAAAGTTAAAAAAAATTGAATTAATAAATTAAATTAAAAGTTGGTTTTATGAAAAAAAAAACAAAATAGATACAATTTTGGTAAATTTGATTAGAAAAAGGAAAGAGGAAAATCAAATTGTTAGTCTTAAAAATGAAAAGGGAGAACTTTCCACTAATGAAGAGAAAATTAGGAGTTACTTTGCCCAACTTTATGCCAATAAATTTGATAACCTAAGTGAAATGGATGAATACCCACAAAATATAGGTTGCCTAGATAAACAGAGGAGGAAGTAAATTGCTTAAATAGTCCCATTTTAGAAAAAGGAAATAGAACAAGCAATCAACTCCTTAAGAAAAAATCCTGAGAAACAGATAGATTTACATATGAAGTAACAATTAAGTCAAATACTATACAAACTATTTGAAAAAATAGGATTGAAGGAATCCTACCAAATTCCTTTTATGACACAGACATGGTATTGATACCTAAACCAGATAGGATGAAAACAGAGAATGGAAATTATAGACCAATCTCCCTACTCAAAATAATCTTAAGTAAAATGCTAGCAAAGAGATTACAGAAAATCATCTCCAGGATAATACACCATGACCAACTAGAATTTACATCAGGAATGGAGGGCTGGTTTAATTTAGGAAAACTATTAGCATAATTGACTATATCGATAACCAGTTTAACAAAAATCATGTGATCATCTTAATAGATGAAGAAAATCCAACACCCATTCCTATTAAAAATACTAGAGAGTATAGGAATAAATGGTCTTTTCCTTAAAATAGTATCATCTATTTAAAACCATCAGTAAGTATCATATGTAATGGGAATAAACTGGAATCATTCCCAGTAAGATCAGGAGTGAAACAAGGTTGCCCACTATCACCATTACTATTCATTATTGTATTAGAAATGCTAGCTTTGACAATAAGAGAAGAAAAAGTGATTAAAGGAATTTGAGTAGGTAATGAGGTAAACAAATTATCACTCTTTGCAGATGATATGATGATATACTTAGAGAATCCCAGAGAATTTACTAAAAAGCTATTAGAAATGATGCACACCTTTAGCAAAGTTGCAGGATATAAAATAAATGCACATAAGTCATCAGCATTCTTATATATCACTAACAAAATCCAATAATTAGAGTTATAAAGATAAATTCCATTTAAAGTAAGTGTTGATACTATAAAATATTTGGGAATCTATCTGCCAAGGGAAAGTCAGGAACTATATGAACAATACTATAAAACACTTTCTACACAAATAGTCAGATCTAAACAATTGAAAAAATATTAAGTGCTCTTAGATAGGCCGAGTGAATATAATAAAGATGACAATACTACCTAAACTAATCTATTTATTTAGTGCTATATCAATACAATTCCCAAGAAACTATATTATTGACCTACTGGAAGAACAAATGGTCAAGAATTTCAAGTGAACTAATGAAAAAAAAATCAAATGAACGTGGCCTAGCTGTATCAGATCTAAAACTATATTATAAAGCAGCAGTCATCAAAACAATTTGGTACTGACTAAGAAAGAATAGTTGATCAGTGGAATAGGTTAAGTTCACATTGACAAAATAGTCATTAACTA
This sequence comes from Sminthopsis crassicaudata, assembly GCF_048593235.1. Taxonomy (NCBI): domain Eukaryota; kingdom Metazoa; phylum Chordata; class Mammalia; order Dasyuromorphia; family Dasyuridae; genus Sminthopsis; species Sminthopsis crassicaudata. Next base: position 157,621,530 of record NC_133617.1, on the reverse strand, counting down.
TAGCAATCTAGTGTTTGACAAACCCCAAAGACTCTAGATTTTGAAATAAGAATTCACTATTTGACAAAAATTGGTGGAAAAATTGGAAACGAGTATGGCAGAAACTAGATGTGACCCACACTGCACATCGTAATGGGTTCATGATCTAGACATAAAGAATGAGATTATAAATAAATTAGAAGAACATAGAATAGTTTATCTCTCAGGCTTGTGGAGGAAGAAGGAATTTGTGACCAAAAAAGGGCTAGATTCATTATTAATCACAAAATGGAAAATTTTGATTATATCAAATTAAAAAGCTTTTGTACAAACAAAACTAATGTGGATAAAATTAGATGAGAAGCAATAAACTGGGAAAATATTTTTACAATCAAATTCTGTTAAAGGCCTCATTTCCAAAATATATAGAGAATTGACTCAAATTTACAAGAAATCAAACCATTTTCCAATTGATAAATTGTCAAAGGATATAAAGAATTTTCAGATGAAGAAATTGAAACTATTTCCACCCATATGAAAAGGTGCTGCATATCATTTTTGATCAGAGAAATGCTTAGACAACTCTGAGATACCACTACACACCTGTCAGATTGGCTAAGATGACAGAAAAAGATAATGATAAATGTTGGAGGAGGTGTGGGAAAACTGAGACACTGAGGCATTGTTGGTGGAATTGTGAATGAATCCAACTATTCTGGACAGCAAGTTGGAACTATGCTCAAAAAGTTATCTAACAGTGCATACCCTTTGATCCAACAGTGTTACTACTGAGCTTATATCCCAAAGAAATCTTAAAGAAGGGAAAGGTGCAAAAATGTGCAAAAATTTTTTGTGGTAGTCCTTTTTTATAGTGGCTAGAAACTGGAAATTGAATATGGATGCCCATCAGTTGGAGATTTGCTGAATAGATTATGGTATATGAATGTTATGGACTGTTGGGGGTTTTTCCACACCACTTGTTGCAGTCTCACAGGAAACCGAAAGTTTCTTACCGCGCGCTTCTAGCTTCCACCAGCCTTCGGACGTCTCCGGCCCCGCTCCGGAGACAGGAGCGGGGAATAAGCAAACAGAGAGCCAACATGTAGCAGAGCTGTTCTTTATTGTCTGCTCCCCCAAATGTCTCCCCGAGCCGTTGCTGTTCCCTACTTTTATACAGAATCTTCTTGGACCCTCCCCAATTCCTCCCTTTGTGGGCGGGGCCAGCTCCTTTAGCAATGCCTAGCCGTTTTTCTCCTTATATGGCCAAGCAACTCATAATTCCACGCATCTACTGACACGTAGCTCTATTAGTCAACCCGGAACCACATCCTGGAGATGACTGACATTAGGGCGGCTCCCTTCCACACAGGGGGATCAGTTCCAGGCCCATTACAATGGAATATTTTTGTTCTGTAAGAAATGACCACTAGGAGGTTTACAGAGATGTTTGGAAAGACTTACATGAATTGATGCTAAGCGAAATAAGCAGAACCAGGATATCATTATACATGACAACCACAAGATTATACAATGATCAACTCTTATGGGTGTAGCTTTTTTCAAAATTAGATGATTGAAACTAGTGCCAATAGTACAATAGTGAAGAAAATTAGCTACACTTAGAGAACTATGGGAAATGAATGTGAAAACACAACATAGCATTTCCACTCTTTCTTTATTGTTTGCTTTCATTCTTGTTTTCCTTCTCACATTTTTTTTCTTGTATAGATCCAATTTTTCTTGTATAGCAAGATAACTGTATAAATATATATGCATATATTGGATTTACCATACACTTTAATATATTTAACATATATTGGACTACCTGCCATCTAGGGGAGGTGATGGGGGAGGAGGAGAAAAGTTGGAACAGAAGGTTTTATGTCAATGTTGAAAAATTACCCGTGCATATATTTTGTAAATAAAAAGCTATAATAATAAAAAAAAAGGAAAAGGAAAGAAGAAAATCAAACTGTTAGTATCAAAAATGAAAAGGGAGAACTTCCCACCAATGAAGACAAAATTAGAGCAATAATTTAGAGATATTTTGTTCAATTATATGGCAGTAAATATGATAACCTGAGTATAATAGAAGAATTCCTACAAAAATATAGATTGTCAAAATTAACAGACAAGGAAATAAATTATTTAAATAGTCCCATTTTAGAAAAAGAAATAGAACAAGCTATTTACCAACTCCCTAAGAAAAATATCTCCAAGGCCCGATGGATTAAGTGTGAATTTTACCAAACATTTAAAGACCAATTAATTCTAATAGTATACCAAACAATTTGTAAAATAGGGAAGAACTAGTCCTACCAAATTCCTTTTATGACATAGGGTGCTGATACCTAAACCAGGTAGAATGAAAACAGAGAAAGAAAATTATAGACCAATTTCTCTAATGAATATTGATGCAAAAATTTTAAACAAAATATTAGAAAGAGATTGCAGCAAGTTATCCCCAGGATAATACAACATGACAAAGTAGGATTTGTATGAGGGATGTAGGGCTTGTTCAATATTATGAAAACTATGAGATTAATTGACTATATCAATAACCAAACTAACAAAAATTATATGACTATCTCCATAGATGCAGAAAAATTATTTTACAAAATCCAACAACGATTCCTATTAAAAATACTAGAGAGCATAGCAATAAATGGAGTTTTCCTTAAAATGATCAGCAGCATTTATTTAAAATATCAGCAAGCATCATATATAAAGGGCATAAAATGCAATCATATTCAGTAATATCAGTGGTAAAACAAGCTTGCCCACTATCACCATTACTATTCATTATTGTATTTTAATCTTAATTTTGGCAATAAGAGAAGCATAAGTGATTAAAGAAATTAGAATAGGTAATGAAGAAACAAAATTATTACTCTTTACAGATGATATGATGGTATATTTACAGAACCCTAGAGAGTCAATTAAAAAACTACTAGAAACAGTCCACAACTTTAGCAAAGTTGCTAGAACCAAAATAAGTCCACATAAATCATCAGCTTGTTCATATATTAACCATAAAGTCCAATAGCAAAAAATACAAAGAGAAATTCCATTCAAAATAGCTGTTGATAATATTGGGAGTTTATCTGTCAAGGCAAAGTTAGGAACTATATTAACTATATAATTACAAAACACTTTCCACACAAATAGAGTCAGATCTAATCAATTGGAAAAATATCAAATGCTCATGACAATACTTCCTAAATCAATTTATTTAATTAATGCCATACTGAACAAACTCCCAAGAAATTATTTTACAGATCTATAAAAAATAATAGCAAAGTTTATCAGGAAGAACAAAAGGTCAAGGATATAATGGAATATTATTGTTCTATATGAAATGAGCAGTCTGCTTTCAGGAAGACTTTGTATGACTTACAGGGACTGATGTTAAGTGAAATGAGTGTAGAACCAAGAGAACATTATAAATATGAACAACATTATTTGATGAACAATTGTGATGGACTTGACTCTTTCCAGCAATGAGTGTTTTAAAGCATTTCTAATAGACTTGTAAGAACTTTCTGAATCCAGAGAGAATGAGGGAGACTAAATGTGGATCACAAAATATTTTCACTATTGTTGATATTGTTTATTTACTTGTTTCTTTTTCTTTCTCATTTCCTCCCTGTGATCTGATTTTTCTTACACAGCATGATAAATGCAAAAACATGTTTAACTTATATTGGATTACTTAGTCTAGTTGAGGAAAGAGTGGAAATGAGAAAGAAAAATTTGGAATCCGAGATTTTGCAAGGGTAGATGTTGAAAACTATTCTATAATACTTTGATCAAAGTGTTAAATATAAAGTAGATACTCTATAATAAAGTTGATTATTTTGCAGTGTGTAAAAGATTATGATGATTCAGTTCCAATTAATCAGTGACGAACAGAACCAGCTACACCCAGAGAAAGAATACTGAGAAATGAATGTGAACTACTTGCATTTTTGTTTATCTTCCTGGTTTAATTTTACCTTTCTAAATCCGATTTTTCTTGTGCAACAAGAGAACTGTATAAATATGTACACATATATTATATTTAAGATACACTTTAATATGTTTAACATGTATGAAACTGCCTGCCATCTAAGGGAGGGGGTGAATGGAAGGAAGGGAAAAGTTGGAACAGAAGTGATTGCAAGGGACATGTTGAAAAATTACTCATGGATATGTTCTGTCAATAAAAAGCTATAATAAAAAAGTCAAAATACAATTAAAAAAGATTATGATGAACTGGTTTTATTTTCTAATTTAATTCAATTTGATTTCTCTCTATTTGCTTGTTGATTAATCTGCAAGCAAACTTATTAAATACTTACCATGTTCTAGTCATTGTGCTTATTATGCCATAACCTCTTAACTCTACATCTACATCCAGAATATATTTGAGGAAGTAAAGATGGTTGTCTAATTGTTTATATTTGCATATACTGTCTTCTTAATTAGACCATAAGTTCCTTAATATAAAGGAGAGATTATTTCTTTTTTTCCTATCATCCACACCATGTAACACAGAACTTCCTGATTAATTAGCATTTCTTGAATATTTAATGAATGAATGGAACTATAGAATTAAGTCAACAGAAGATAACTTCTGCTTAGGAGCCAGGGATATTTATCTGAAGAATATGAAGAATTCTTTGGTGAGTGGATCAGAAGCATGGTGTGATTTGGACATTGGAATTATTAATCATGAAACTTAAATCTACTTCTCAGGAAAAAAAAAATTTAATTTTCAGAATGGCAACTTTTTATTTCAGAGTATGGTTCCTTCAGTTTTGAGCTTAGGAAGACTTACTTTTGCATTTGATATGATAGAATGATGCACTTATTGAAAAAAAACACAATGATACTTTCTTCAAATGATTGTAAAAAGAAATGTCACATAAAAGTATTTGCGGGATTGATAGGGAAACAATTTAATAAGAATGTCTGTTTAAAATTCTTAAAAGGTATCAGCAAGTTCAACTCTCTTTTGTCATAAAAGTAATGCTTTTGCAATGAATGTCATTCATTCACTATATGCTTCATTCTAGTGAATTATAACCAGGTAGATTGTTTTTATTTTCTTTGGTACCTTTCATGTTTGTGGTAAATTCTTTTTATCTGTTTTCTTCTTACTGTTTTTTTTTAACCTGGCAATAAATATTATGAACATTCATTTTCTTTCAGGAACAAGCTAAAACAGAAAAACTTGTAAGGGAAGAGTTAATCCATAAGTGCCCCTATTATCGAAATTGGCCTAAGCTTTCTATAGAGGAGTTAACTGTCCACATTAAATGGAAGCGGTACCCTCCAGGACATGGTAAGTTCTATCCTTTAATTTGTTCATTACCATTCCAAGATATAGATTTTTAAAAATAATAGATTTCATACTACACATACATATACATGCACACACATATATACATATATAAAATTTTTAAAAAATCTGGTTATATCATTATGACATTTATTATTAATAATTAAATTATTATTATATTATTATTCATTAGCTATATATTCATATTTTCAGATAATTTGAGAAATTTGCTATCTAACACTACTAAGTTCTCTTTAGATACACACTCTTCAGAAAATTAAGAAAAAAAAGGAAAACAAAGCAAGCAAACTTAAAGATCAAGAAAATACAATTTTAAGTTGGAAACCAATACATAGGCATTCCTATGTATGTGTATAAGACATGGATAGCCATTTAATAGATAGAGCACTTAGCTATTAATTTCTAATGTTGCTCGTTAAACCATGTTTCCTCTTGTGACTCTTTGGAAGATGGCACTGGTCATCTAATCTTTATGCCTTATCTCTCTTTCACTTGAGTCTACCAGCAGTTACTTTCTGCTTTCATTGGATATCATGAGTTTTCATTCAGTCTCCTGTCTAGTACCCAGTATATATCGCTCTTCCTGAAACTCTTTGTAATTTAAAGCAGATTTTTGGGCAACTGTCTTTGACCACTCTATAATGTTTGTGCCCCAGTTAGAGATATTTTCCAAAGGTTTTTTGGGTTCTCTAGTCCTCTCTCTTTTTAGCCCTCCTTTACCTATTTATTGTAACCTTGACAAACAATGGAAACCACTCCAGACTTCTCTTTTGCATTACAGGTACCTTAACTTTGTCTCATGGAACACGCTACCAGTCATTTCTAATGCCTGGTCCTTTTGGGGCTAATGGGATATGGCTATACAAACTATGTAGGGATATTTCCCTTGATCTGTTGACTAGAAAAGTAGAAATGGATGGATGGGTATGATGAGCACACCATTCTAATTCCAAGAACTAACCTTAATTATACAAGAAAGAGACAATTATATAGTGTTCTCTATAAGACTTCTAAAAATTCCATTTTACAGATGGGTTAAGTGAGATAAGACCCATTTCTGGTTTAATCCTCATATTATTTTCTATTTGTTTAAATATCTGCATGCATTATGCTTCTAGTAGAATGTAAATATTTTGAATCCAGGGACTATAATCTTTTTTCAAATTATCTTTTTCTTAGCATACATTGCCATATACATTACATATACATACTAATTCAACATATTTATTGAATTGAATTGGAAATGAGAAACAGATTTGATAAAAATAATTGTTTATTATCCCACTTAATACTGTGTATGAGAGAAATACAGAATACATTTATCAGATTTAAAGTTATATGTGGCCATATTCAGTAGCATTAAATAATACAGGCTGTTAAAAGAATGTCAACTAAATTCCATATGTTATTTGAAACAATCTCTCAGTAATCTCTTTATTCCTCTCCATTTGATTTATGTAATTACTAGGATGACTTGACAGAGATAATAACTTAGAAAGACTTACATTAACTCTTAGAAACACATGATTATATAAAGTATTGTTATTTTAGTCAGAAGATAAAATTCTACTCAAGTTTTAACTGAGATACTTAATAATTAAACTCACTAAATGTTTGACCTAATGTAGCATATTCTATTTACTGTTTATGATATTATGTGAAAATGTAATGGAATTATGTTATGAAATGGGGCAAATGCACTTTTGTGAGGACAAAGTGATTATTAATAATAAATGGAACTTCACTCTGTAAATCAGAAAATGTTGGTTAGTAGGTTTAGCTTTTCCAAGGTTTCCCTGTTTTGTGGCTAAAGTATCAGATTGCTATAACAGGTTCCATTCCAAATTTATCAAATTTTTTTTTGTCAAAGTTTTGAGAGTCAGTGTAATAGTGGGAAGATAAGAACATAGAACTGGAATTTTGGAAATCTTGAGTTATTTCAGATATACAATGTCTGTATGGAAAGAAATCTAATCCCAGAATGTATTTTTGTGCATATTTTTCACAAGACGCACAGGACCCTTGCAAATTTTGTTTGTATGTTTTCACTTTAGCTGTGTCTTGCCCCTTTTTCCTCATATAGATAATATAAATATTTGATTATCTGATACTACCCAGTAGTTCCTGACTAATCTATTAATAGACACATAGTTTGCAAATTCAAAGGAGGAAAAACAAAACACAACTTATATGTCCACTAAATTAATATAATTCTTATCAGACAAAACATATCCTTTAATCACTCAGATCTACTTAACTCTATGATTAGGGCAGTTTGCTACCTTTTGAGTCTATGTTACTCACCTATAAAATGAGATAAAAATATTTCCTATCCTATGTATCTTACAGAATGATTATGAAGTACAAATGAGATAAACATGAAAAAGTTTTGGAACTATGGAAACATTTTATGGATTTAAAGTAGAATAATGTTAATGGTCTGCCAAGTCTATCAATCAATGATACTGATGAGGATCTAGTGATGTTCCATATTACTTGGCATAAATACAGATCTTTTAAAATTGCATTATTGTATTAAATAAAAAAAATCTATAGGAAGTTTTAAAACATTTATTGATTATTGGTAGTGATTATTAAATATTCACCAGTCTGAAATAATAATATTATTGCTGAAAGAATATATTATTAGACAAATTTAGAAAAATGTTTGACTAAAATCTATTTTATCTCTTTTTTGCTTTCACAATTCTTATAAAAAAGAGAAAATAAAGGCCTTTTTAAAGAAATGTGCATATTACAACAACAAAAAAAAGTCTGTATATTCCATGGTTTGTATACATACACACATTTATATTTATATCAATATATCCATATATTTATATATACATACAAATATTTACATACATATGTTTATATCTGTATATGTTTATGTATATGTATAAAGTCTACTAGAATACCTTTGTATTCATTATAGGTCTGAGTCTTCCAAGGTTGTTTGTCTTTATGATGTTTTTACAATCTACATTGTTTCTCCTGGTTCAATTCTATCCACTCTGCATCAGTTTGTGTGATATTTTCAGGTTTCTCTGAAACCAGCCCTTTCATAATTTCTTATGGCACAACAGTATTCCATTAAATTCATTTGCCATTTTCTTTGTTCAGCCTATCCATAGTTGATGGATATTGTTTACTTTGTTGTCAATTGCTACCACAAAAGAATTACTATAAATATTTTTGTACATGAAGATACTTTCCTTCTCTAATTGTTTTGGAATATAGATACATATCACCTCGCCAAAAGGTAAGCTATTTATTAATTTGGGGGAATAATTTAAATTGCTTTCCATAATGGCTAAACTCCTGTAATAATGCATTCACTTTCCTGTACTTGTCATTTCCCTTTTTTGTCAGCTTTGCTAATCTGGTTAATGTATGATAGACTTTAAATTGCTTTAATTAGTGTTCTTCTAAGTTATTTAAATAACTTTTTCTTAAGACTATTGATTATATGGGATTTTGAGAAAACTGCTTATCTATATCTATGTCTTGTAAATTTAGGTCACTCTTTTGTTTATCTTGGAAATGAAATCCTTATCCTTGAATCTTGCTACAAAAACATTTGAAAAATCTTTTTGTAACACTGGCTCATAAACTCTTAATAAGTTAATAGGTGATTTTGTTTTTGTCTTATTTTGGTAAACAGCTCATAAAACAATGACAAACTACATAATTTTGTGGTAGTCTTATGATTATGGCAAATTGACTCAAATGTTGTATTACTTCTATATTTTCTCTGTAACTCATTTGCATGGATTTTGGTGAATATTCTACAGTAATGTAGGCAATGTGACAATGTGACAAATGCTTGTCTCTATGTTTCTTAATATTTTAAAGGTGCTAGTATGAAACTCTTTTTTTCTATTTGTTAGCCCTTTATCTTGCTATATGCTTTATTCTCTAATTTCTAAATTTCTAATTTTCTAATCTAATGCGCATGATGATTTTATACCAATTCTTATACACAATTCTTCCTGGATAATATTTGTCTTTTGCATTCAATTCCTAAGAGAGTATGGTATTCTGTAAATGTCACTAAAGGAATATTGGTATTAGAAAGATGAGCCTTCAATTCAGGAAAAAAAATGAAATTGTATTTTTATTAAACAAATGCAAAATTGAATGAAAGCCTTTTCCGAGAACACATTTCATCATTTGCAGAGCATTGTGTTGGAGAAGTACTATAGGAATTTTTGGAGTTGAATTCTATAAGGATTTTTGTATTAATGGAATAAAGAGATCAAAAGGCTGGATTGTGACAAAATTATATACAAGAAAAATTTTGTGTAGAAATTTCTTCATTTTTAAATGGTACCTATAAATTTTATCATAATTTTTTTCCATTGATTGATGATACTCCCAAGTATGCCATCTATCCATGTAGGTGTGCCCTCCCTGATTATTGAACTATGTCAGTGGTCCTCAAACTTTTTAAATAGGGGGCCAGTTCACTGTCCCTCAGACTGTGGCGGGCCATACTGTAGTAAAAACAAAAACTCACACTCTGTCTCCGCCCCGCAGCCCATTTGCCCACTGAGGACGTTTATGCCATCAGTGGGCCGCATCTGGCCTATGGGCCATAGTTTGAGAACCCCTGTTCTAGATCCGTCATGAAATCTGTTACCTATTTGTTGTATTCTCTGTTCAAGAGTGTCAAATATCTTCTCTGATCTGAGAAATTGATCAATATTGCTATTTTAATGGCCACTGAAGTCCTGAATTAAGATTTTAAAGGCTATTCAATTTTAAAGATAAATGTTTATTCTTGCTTGAACTTTGGAAAATGAAATGAAATATAGGGCAATTATGTTAAAATAAAATCACAGACTGTATCTACAAAGTTGAGGAAGGAGAAGTCCCCTTTGAAAATGGTTCTTTATTCAAATTAATAGGAGAATATGAAGTGATAGAATTTGAAGAGGGAAATATTCAGAAGGGCATATATAATATCCAGACTAGCTCCCTGGAGGGCCTCAGGATCAGTCAGAGTCAGGATTAATCAAAGTCATTGATCTTTAGGGGAAGAAGTGAAGGAGGCAGGCAAGCTGCCACAAGGCTTGCCAAAGATGTATCCTGGATTCTGGAGTCTGGAGTCTCCAGCCCCTCTCCTCCTCATCCAGCAGCCAAGTGACTCTGACCTCTCTCCCTCAGCCCTCCAATCCTTGCTTAGTATTACCTCACCACCAAACGTTCAGCCAGCGCTAATGGTGAGGTGAGCCATCACATCACCATTTCATCTAAATATATGTATATAGAGCCATTATTTCACATAAAATAGGTGATTACCCTTAAGTGCTCGGGTGTCTTATTCAAGCCCACATTTTCAGAGTTTCAGCCTTCTACAGGCATATTATCATGCTCAATTACTGGATGAATACACTAGTTAATATTAGTAAAACTCAATCAATTAGTAAATCAATGAAAAATCAAAAAGTATTTATTTAGTGTCTAATATATGTGACACACAAAAATGATATAGTCCCAGTTTTCAAGAGGCTTAACTTATGTTGAAAGGAAAACATGCATACATGTAAGCATGTTCAGAATAATTATGAAATTGATGACCAAATATTCATTGATATCCAACAGAGTCTTGAATTTATCTCTTCTCCATTCATAGAACCAGACTTTAGTTTAGGCCCTCATCATCTCTCACCTAAAATACTATAATAGCCTCCATTTTGCTTTCCCTGTTTCAAATCTTCTAATCCATCTAGTCTATCCTTCAGATATCAAAGTGATTTTTTCCTAAAAACAAAACAACCTAATACCTCATTATATCCCCTGCTTTCTCTCCAAAATGCAGGTCCTTCTTATTGCCTCTAAGATTACATATAAACTAATTTTTTTTTTTTTTTTTTTTTTTTTTTTTTGCCATTTGAAATTCTTCACAATTTGGCCCCTTTCTGTCTTTCTGGTCTTTTTTTTTTTTAATGGGATAATCCCTTTTATGTATTCTATATTCAAGCTTTAATGTAATACACTCTGTGTTGTATATAACATGCTCCATCTCCTATCCTGATACCTTTACATTGACTTTTCATCACACATAGAATACATTCTTTCTTCACTTATGCCTCTTAGCTAAGACTCTTTTTTTCCCTTTCTTTTAAGACTCAAGTATTATCTTCTTTGAAAAAGCCTTTCTTGGGTTTACCTTGCTGAGAGAAAAAAGGAAAAAGAAACTTTTTAAAACTTCTTTGATTTTATTACATACACATTCTGGATATACTCACATGTGTAGTGTACATATAGTTTTTACCATTATAAGCTCTGTAAAGGTAGGGACTCTTTCATTTAATTCTTTGTATCCTAGAGGCATAGCTTTCACAAGTCTAGAAGCTGGTGTGTTTGGGCTATCTCAGTATTATTTTTTTGATTCATGTGATTATTATAATCAAGCATAAATTTCACTTTTATGACTTGAATTTTTAAAATATCTTTAAATTTTTTCTATAAGCTAAATAAGGAAACATCACTGGGTGAAGGATGTCTAAGGAAAAACTTAAGGATATCATTATAAGGAAATTGTAAGCTAGAAAGTATAGTACATGCAGAGTTAGATTTTCAAATGACTATTACCACATATGGGAATTCTGCCATTTTTATTCATGTCCTTTTTTAATTTAAATTTTTAAAAATTCTTTTAATACTTTGAGCAATCTGTGTTTTCATCGGTATGGGTGCTTCATCTATCAGTACACACTAATTAACAAACCATGCTTTCTTAACCTATGAAATTCATGTCTGTTACCTTACATAAATTTATAAAATCTATAAATATTTACTCTTGTCACATACAGAGTGCTGAATTTGAATCAGGGTGACATGAGATCAAATTCCATCAGTTTACTCTCCTGTAAAATCTGAAAAACAATAGCAGTTATCTCCTGGGATTTTTATTTATAAAGTTATTGTAAAGCACTTTGAAAATCTTAAGGCTCTATATAAATGCTAGTTATTAAATCTTCCTGTTACATATTAATGTTATTTAGATTAAAAATCATAGAATATCAAGGCTGGAAGGGAGCAGGTTACTTAGTTCAACATGCATCTGATCATGAATTATCTCTAAAAGTTTTAAGAATTTATATTAGCTAAAGGAAAAGGGAGATTATAATTTGTTTTAAGCACAAAATGTTAGAAACTTTTTGAGTATGTATGTATTCATGCATGTGTTTATAGGTCTTCCTAGATGTAGAGTGCCTTTCAAAGTCCTATTTCCTCGTTTTAAACTGTCACAAACTCTATGATGGAGCTGTCATTTGCCTCTAAAATTCTTTACATTTTTTATTTTGGAAATAAGCTTTTTGTTTTTGGTTAGAATCAAGTCCAAAATATAATTACTCTTGTCATTTTTTCTACTTTTTAAAGCATGAATTTATCATTGAAGCTAAATCATCAATTTCTTCATTGTTCTGATGTTGGAAAAGAGATCTCCAACATAGATCCACATCATTGAAATCCTGCATCTCTAAGGAATTTTGTCTTAATGTCAAGTTTGTGAACTTTTATATAACTTTCTCATCTAAATCCTTCAGTCTCATTTATCAATCATGCAACCTCTACTCATATTGCTTCTGTATTTTTTCCCTTTCATCCATCATTAACCAAATGTCTTCTACTATGTTTCTCATCTTGTATAATTGAATTTGCTCACATGAATATAACTTCTTAATATACTATATTGCTACATGGTCCATTTTATCTTATCTGTTCCTGAGGTCAGTGTGTTGCCACTTTGGCTTAATTGCTTTATATTGATATAATGGTATAATAGAAATAGAGGTTAAGTGACTGGTACAGAGTCATACAGCTAACAAATGTTTGAAGTTATATTCAGCCTAGTGCTTCATCCATTGTACCACCTGGCTTTTCTAATATAAAAGAAAATATATTAATAAAACTTTTAAAAAGTAAGGTATGCCCTTACAAAGTCATATTTCAGTCATAAAAACTCAGTTGTATCTCATATACAACCACATAATGTGAAAAAGTTAAACTAAGGAAATATGATAATAATAATTTCAAAAATCTGAGATTCATATTAGATCAACTTTGGAGATACCTAAAGACCAGAAATGATTTACTATGTTTTTTGAAAATATTTTCTTGTTATTGAAAATTTCTGGGTCTGGAATCTAGTCATTCTAAATATCATCTTCATTTAGGTGATAGTTAAGATGAAAGTTATTCATTTAGCATGGTAAAGAAAATAACACTTCAAATCTACTTTCTAGCTGTGGGACTCTCAACAGGAAAAACTGCTCTAATCTTTAATATAAAGATAAAAGTAGCCTACTACTATTAACCTAGTCTGTATAAAAATTCTGTGTATTATAATAATGTTACAACTTTATAAACCTATTCTCATTTTCATCACACTCTGGCGTGAGTTCTCTGATGTTGAATACATGAGTACTCATCTATTCATTACCTTAATGTCCTTTTAAGCCAGAGAGATTCCCATGAAAACCCCTGTAAAAGTTCAAGATCCAGAGGTCTTAGATTAGAGATTCAATGTGTGCAATCACTAAATTTCTAACATGTTCATTCATTCACAGGGAAGGGTGATAGGTCACGGGATACTAATTTATTCTCTTCCTATGGATTTATATATAATATACAGGTTCTTACTAGTATCATGTTTTTGAGTTCTTCCTTTTTGCAAATCAAACATTGCATAGGAAACTTGAGAAATATTCTTAATAGAATGATTACAGAAATTAAAATTTGGTAAATGAGTCCTAGGAGAAAAAAATAAATGAACAAACTTTATTAGCCTAGAGAAGAGATAACTTCAATAATAATGACATAAAAATGTTTTCCTCAACTTGCACTGATAAAAGACTGAGAGGGATTTGATTTTAATTTGAAAAATAGGGAATTATGTTGGACATTAGGAAATACTAGTTGATATTTGTAGGCTTGTGCCAAGTATCACCTTTCCTGGTGGATTCTAGGAAAAGTCCAGGTAATATTTATTAGAGAGGTTTCACTGTAATTTTTTTCAAAGGTGAATGAATTGAGATCGCTCTTGAGGTTTCTTCAATGTCTATAATTCTTAAAATGTGTGTATATTTTTGACAATATGATAATATATGTGAAATTAGGCACATTTATGTGTAGATACACCAAATTGTAATTTGATACTTCAGTGAAAAGATTTACCAAATCTTGTCACCCCTCCACTGACTTAATGAAAAGCCTTTGATAGTTTTAAAGGCCAAAAAAATGTCATCATCCTTTGACCAAATGGATAATACATTTTTCTGAACTCAGCTGGTCTAGTCCTTTGGTAACGGAATCTAAGTTCCTGGAGAATATGGATGGTTTTATTTTTAATATTTTGTTCCCAGCACCATCTTTGGTATTTGACACATACTATGTGCATAAATAACATATATCTTCTGATTGTTTGAATGTCCCATTGAGATTGTATTGAAATTATTTTCATATGTGAAAGATCTTCTGGAGTTTAGAAAAGGCTTTGAGGACCCAAGGAAAATCTTTATGCCACAGTCAGGCATTAGAGGCCTTTAACAGTCCTTTAGCTCAGGACAGAAATGCAAAGATGAGCAAACATATGTAAAGAAAATACTCTATATTTATATAATATTCTGGTTTTTTATCTATTCTATTTTAATTTTTCTCCTAAATTTTCTACTAAATTGCCAAAAAATGCTATTATCAAAGGCATTGCCTTAAAATGGAGAAATAAATTATCTTCTTTAATTTTCTATACATGAGAACAGCTTGTGTGCAGAAGTGCTGATTAATGCCATTGCTTTATTTTGCTGTGCCTATCTGACTTTCATTTCCTACCCGCCCTTTCCTCCTTCCAGCACTCACTTCATATAATTTTGCTTTTGATTAACTCCTTAAATTTGCTGAGATAATCTCCAAGGAAATACTCATATGATAAGCCTCTGGGCTGCCTGTCTCCTAATGCCAATTTTTCTTTATTGGAGGGGGAAGGAATAGAGGAGGGGAAATCCTAACACACCATGTGTTAATTTGGCTGACTCCCAGGGTCCTTGAAGCCTGTTCTTTCTGCTATGTCTTGTTAAAAAATTTATTCCTTAAAGGTCCTCAGCCAAATTTGGGGAGAGATTTGTTATTATAACAAATTCACCATTAGGAGTATGTAAAGGTCATAGTTTTTGAAACTTCTGTTAGGAAAAAATTGGATTTGAGCTGATATTTTGAAGATAAGGTATAGTTGCTAAAATAGAATAGATAATAGAATTAAATATATATATATATATATATGTATATATTCTATATAGTAGTATAATTTCATATATTCAACTTCACTATTAACTAACTATATTCAAGGTCTTGTCGTCTGCTCACTTTCCTATCTTTCAATATGAAATATATATATATATATATATATTATACCTACTCTGGATTAATTTTTCAAAGACTTTAGTTACAAAGGACAAAAGATATAGAAGGTGATATTAGGAAAGGTCAAGAGAATTTTCTCAGATATTAGACATATTGGCATGTTTGTAGGCAGCAGGGAATGAGTTAGGAAATAAGAGATTGAAAATAAAGGATAGACTTATAATGATAGAAGAGTTGATCTATTAGAAAAGATGGGATGGAAGGGGATCAGTTGAAGAGGAAGAAGCAATATTCTTGATAAGACGGCCTTATTTTGTGACACAGATGTAAAGGAGAAAGTAGTGACAAAAGGTATCTGAATGATATGAGATGGGGAAGAAGGGAGAAGAGAAAGCTCACAGAAGATCTTTCATTTTTTTTCCTGTTAAATATGAGCCAAAGTTCTTGGTTGAGAGGGTTGGGTAAAAAATTATGGGAGACTTGAAGAGGGATGAAAAGGTTTGGAAGAGCTGCTATGGAGAGCAGAATAGTTGTTATTGTTCATCCTTCATCTTCAAAGAGATTCAATGACTGTAAAGTTCCCGGCTAGCTCTCTGATGGGCCTCAGGATCAGCCCGAGGCTTTGGGCTTAGTGGGGGGAGTGAAGTGAAGGAGGCAGGAGAGCAGACACATGACTGGTCAAAGATGGAGTCTGGCCTCTGGAGTCTGGAGCCTGATGTCTTCTCTGTGGCTGAGATTGCAGAGACTGAGAGAGGAGAGTCTTCTGTGACTCCTTTAAGCACGCCAGTCCAATCACATCATACAGAGCATGGCCAAGCACACTTGAGCATGAGCCAACTTGTAAGGAGAGCCATCACATCACCTATTACCTTACCTATTTGTACTTGACTAGAGTGAATACATCATAACTAGAGAATCATTATCTCATCAACTATACTGAGTCCTATGTATACTTCTTCAGAGTTCCAGCCCTCTTCAAATCACATCACTGATGAGGTCTTGACTTGCATATGAATTTAAGTAAGTTAGATTTACACAAAGTCATCAGTTTTATTTTCTCTTCCAGAGTCATTAAGGGCCATTGGTAGAACAAAAGTCAAGATGACTGGCTATGGTACAGAATGCAATGGACGACCTTGTGTCTTCAATGTCTGACCAGCCTCTATGCACTTCATCCTTACTTCAGCTGCCTTCATAGCCATGGAACAAATTTTTCTGCCCATTCTTCTAGGGAAAGTCTTCCCATGTTTGGGGTAATTGAAAAGGGAGGTGTAGAAAGATTGTGTGGCAGCAGTGAAGGCTCAATTGAGGCTGGTTAACAAATTTGTAAGGGACTCAGCTAGAAAGGTTGCATTCTTTTTTATATTTTCATTCAGCAGATTGGTGTAGGACAAAGGCAGTGAATAACAGGAATGACCCAAGGTTATGACTGAATGTGGAATAAAAGGAGAGGTTTTAAGGGGACTAGGAATTCAAGACAGAATATTGTAAAGTTGAATTGGCTCACCAAGGGGAAGACATGGGAATTAGATAAAATAATCATGAAATGGGGAAAATAAGGAAGAGTAACTAGTGAAGGGGTGATGGGCAGAGAATGAAGAGGCTAAGGGATTAGATGAAGAATAGGGTCTTGTAAGAAAAGCAGATGGAGAAGTCAAATGCAAAATATACATATACATACATATATATTTGACTTAAATATATTTTATATACGTATGTAGACTTCATCAATTTTTATATATGTATATGGTACATTAAATAGACTTTTCATTGAATATATACATATACACATATAAATAAATTATTTATAATAATTATTAAATATTTGCCATATGCCAGATACTTCTAGGAATACAGAAATAAATAATAAAAGAATGAATGGATGGATGAATGAGTGAATAAATAAAAGGCAGTTCCAGCTCTTAAAGATCTCACAGTTTAATGGGATAAACAACATGTAAACAACACAGTGTACAAACAAGTTAAGCATAGTATAAATAAATAATCAACAGAGAGAAGGCACTAGAATTAAGAGAAATATAGAAAGGCTTCTTGTACCTGTTGGGATTTTATTTGGGACTTGAAGGAATCCAAAAAAGTCAAGGGGAGAAATTAAGACAAGTCATGTGAGAGGGCCATTGAATATGTTGGGCATCAGGAGATAGTGTTTTGCATGAAAATAGAGAGACAGCCAATGTAATTGGTTCAAAGAGTACTACTTCTGGGGATGAGAGACCAAGGGAGACATAAAATGTAAGAACATGAGGGAAGTTATGTTATAATAGGATATGAATACCAAATGAGCAATTTTATATTTGTACCTGGAGATAAGTAGTCACCAGAGTTTATTGAATACAGAGAGGGAGGTGTTCGAATGTATCAGTTGGCGGTTGAAAATGAGACATCTTGTCTTCTAGACATTTTAACCTTGATATGTCCAACAGTGAGTACATTACAAACCCTCCCGCCAAAAAATACCCCTCCTTCTTCCATAGTTATTGAAGATACCAGCAATTGATCAGTCACCCAGGCTCACAAACAAAATGTCACCCTCACTCTCTCACTTTCATATCCAATCTGTTGTCAAGGCTTGTCTTTCTCCTTTACAACTTCACTCATTTTTTTTTTCCTTTTTACTTCTAACAGTACCACTTATTTGTATAGGACACCATAATTTCATTCTTCAACTGTTAAAATAGAGCATATTTCAAGTCCTACATTATTTCTCCTCTAGCCTCCAGTCTAGCCTTCTCTCAGCTGCTAAATCGACCTGTGTTAATCATAGCCTGACCTTGTCACTCACTTATTCAACTAATTCTAATGAGTCCCTTTTACTTCTAGGGTCAAGTCTATAGTCAAATTCTCTTTCTTGTCATCAACTTTCAGCTAGAGTCCTACCTCCTGCAAGAAGTCCTTCCCACTCATCCTTAATCTTCTGAGACTTATCCTGAACTTACTTCATTTGTACATAGCATATTTTCTCCCCTATTATACAGAGGGCTCATTGAGAGCAGGGACTGTTCATTTGCTTTGGGGGCCTTTATATCCCCAATGCTTAGTACACATAGCAGGCACTTAATAAATGCTTGCTTACTGACTGACAAAATGAGCTACATTCTTTGTACACATGCATCCTTTTTTCTCTGTCCTTGATTTTTTTGGTAGGCCTAGTTGTGTTGTGTTGGAATTAATGGACATTTTAATCATTAGTTAAATTTGCTTTTTAAAATAGTTGGGCCAATTTACAACTCTGTCCAGTAGTACATTGATGTGACTATTTTCTCTTTACATCACTCAGAACTCAATCACATTTTTTTTTTCACCATTTCTTTTTTTCCCTTTAGACCCATGGGCAACTAAGTTGTACAATGCTAGGCCAAAATTCAAGAAGACCTTAGTTCACACTTGGCCTCAGATACTTAGCCATATGTGTGATCTAGTCATAGTCCTTTATCCGATTTTATTTCCTCATCTGTAAAGTAGAAATAATAATAGAACCCTTCTCCCAGGGTTGTTTTGAAGATCAAATGAAATAATATTTGTAAGGAGATTAACACAGTACCTGGCACATAGTAGACACTTCAATAAATGCTTGTTTCATTTCTTCCTCCCTTTTCACAGCTGCTCTCTGACTTTAAAGTTTATTTTGTTTATGATGATTCTCTCCTTGAATCTATCCTTCTCTTTTTTCCTCTTCCCTTTTCCTTGTTTCCAAGTGTTACTCTCTTGAATTGATTATATTTGTAAATCATCTCTTTTTATATGAGTCTGGTGTATTCTAATCTTTTTGGTTGAATTTAGATGAAATCAATTATCAACTGATGTTCATTTTCTTGACTCTTTCCTCCTACATACATATGTGATTAAGTGAGATAAGTTCCTTTGCCATTTTCCCCCTCCCCCTTTCTCTCTCAGAGTATTCTTTTTCTCTTGCTTTCCTTTCTCGTTTTGAATTGATCAAAGTGTAGCAAAAACAGCTCTTTGGACCCGTTTTATTTAATTCCTTCTTTGATCCATCATGACATTAAGATTCCAGGGGAACATTTGTGTATTCTTTTCCTATTAGAATGTTAACACCTTTTTCTTATATAGTTCCATTTAATTGCTCACTTGTATTTATATTATGTTTCTTGTTTTTAATTTAATATTTCTACTAAGCTCTGATTTTTTTTGTCAAAAATTCTAGGAAGGTTTCTACTTTGTGCTTTGTAATACTATATTCAGTTTTGTTGTATAAATTATTCTTGATTGTAAGCCTGTGTTGGTTAAATTGATCATGACTGCCTTCAGGAACAAGAAACTTGAATCTTCATGTTAAGAATGATGTCTGGCTAGCAGCTAAATCTATCTTGGTTGAATATTTACATGTCCCATTATTTTGGTCACATATTCCCCTATATATCCTGAGTATTTAAACCCACTTCTTCCTTAAGCAATTTCGATAAAACACATAACCAGCTTAAGGACAAAGCTCTAACATGAACTGCTAGAATATACTCTTATTTGCTTTTTCTCACGAGATGCCTCTGTAAGAGTTTGCTGTCAGTAAATCCCTCAATAAAGCTCAGGCTTTGAAGGATTTTTTGGGTCTTTTTAAATGTCACATTCCAAGTCACATTTGCTCCATTTTAGTAGTAGGAGATAAATTTTGTGTGATTGTGATAGTGGTTCCTTAGTGCTTGAATTCTTTCTGTATGCTTATAATATGTTTTTCCTTTTACCTAGCAGCTTTGGATTTTAACTGACATTCCTGGAGTTTTCATTGTGAAGATTTAAGAGATGATTGGTACATTTTTTTCCTAATCTCACTTTTGCCTCTGAATTTAATATATCTGGGAAAATTTTGTTTTATTATCTGATGATTTTTTTAAAAAAATTCTTTCCTTTTTCTATTTTCCAGGTGGATTCTTTTTATATGAAATACCTTAAATTTCCTTCTATTTTTTTTTTTTTTTGTTTATTTCTTGTGAGGCAATTGGGATTAAATGATTTGTCTAAGATAGCTAGTAAATAAATGTTAATTGTCTAAGACCAGATTTGAACTCAGAGTCTCCTGATTCCAAAGTTGGCATTCTATGCACTGTACCAGCTAGCCTCTCCTATTTTTCTCAGTCTTTTATTTTGTTTTAATATTTCTGATTGCCTCAAGGAAATGTCTTTATTCTAGTCTAATTTTTTAAGGATTTTAAAATTTATTTTAAAGTTTTATATCTCTTATGCTAAATTGTATTCTCTTTCCAAGTATTTATTCCAGATCTCTCAATTATTTTCCAGTTCCTACTTCTATTGCTCTTAGAGTACATCATTTTAATTCTTTTACAAAATATTTATTTCATTTCTTCTAGGAATTCTAATTGAAAGATCTCTTATTGCATGCATTTTATTTGTGTCTTTGGCACCTCTGGCACCATAGCAACACTTTATCATAGGAGCTTTTTTTTTTTTTTAAATGAATATTCATTCTTTTGGTTTCCATCAATGAATTGGGACTTTTGTTAGATAAGGCTTTACTCATTTTCTGGAAATAATATTAGGGCCTTGTATTTTTAATCTATATTCTCCATGTTCCTTCTCTCTTCCTTTTCTCTATTAGGCAAAATGAATTTTATAAAATCTCAATTTTCTTTCAATGCCAGATTAAGCTTCCTAAGTCAATACCTATAAAAGGCCCAAGTACTTTGTTTCTTAACATACTATACAAAGATTCTATGGGAGAAAAACAAAGATTTTGTTTATTAATTTGTATGAAAGGCAGTTAAGGAGAAATGGAAGATGTCACTCTGAATGTAGGAATTATATAAACAAATCTTTGACAAATGACATTATCTTGGTTTAATTGTACTTTGAGTCTAAGAATCCTCATTGATACTTCTTTGGCAACACTTTCAGGACAAAGGAACAATCACTGATTATATTCTTCAGTTTTTGAGTACTATATGGTATGGAAAGACATGGAAAGGATTATAGAAACTGTTACAAAGTGAAGTGAGCAAAAACTGAAGAAAAATCACTAACATAAATATTATAAAAATGAACAATATTGAGTATTTTTTTTACAAATCAATGAATTAAATAAGTAGAACCAAGAAAATAATTTATATGGCAACAACTTTAAATATAAACAACTCTGAAAATAGTAAGAACTATAATGAATACATTGACTATTCATGATTCCTGAGTACTAATGATGAAATATTATATTTATAGTATATTCATCCATGATAGTTAATAGTTTCAGAATACAGAATGAGGCATAACTTTTTACATATTTTTGAGTATAGACATTAGGGAAATTTGAGTTTTTTATTATGCATATTTCTATGGAATGGGTATAAACATCTTTCAATCTTAACCCTTCCACTGAAGAATGAATTTTCCCTAAGCAGCATTGTTTTGAGATTGTGAGCCAGCTCTCTGACCTATTACCTTAAGAAACAGGATAATAAGCCTCCTTCAAAGCACTCTTTATCTACAACCTCCAGACCATCTTCTCTTTGTTCTCAATTATTACATTATTAAATTTAAAATTAAAATTTATTTTTAGAGAGAAAGTAGAGGCATATTCATTGTAGAAGTAATCAGTGATTGTTCCTTTGTCCTGAAAGTATTGCCAAAGAAGTATCAATGAGGATTCTTAGACTCAAAGTACAATTAAACCAAGATAATGTCATTTGTCAAAGATTTGTTTATATAATTCCTACATTCAGAGTGACATCTTCCATTTCTCTTTAACTGCCTTTCATACAAATTAACAAACAAAATCTTTGTCTTTCTCCCAAAGAATCTTTGTATAGTATGTTCAGAAACAAAGTTTTATTTATCTTTCCCTTTTATAGGTACTGACTTAGGAAGCTTAATCTGACATTGAAAGAAAATTGAGATTTTATAAAATTCATTTTGCCTAATAAAGAGAAGGAAGAGAGAAGGCTTAATTGCATCTAGGGAACTGTGCAGTGTTTTAATTGACTTCATGTTTCTCTCAATCAGAGTTTTTAAAATTTAGAAACAGTGTTTTTCTTTCAAACTCTTCGGGTGGGAGCTATGAAATACCACAATATTTGAAGAATTAAAGATGAAGATTATCCCTAGGGTAACAGGAAAGTATGTAATTAGATATGATCAGGTAGCAGCATTTTACCAAATGGAGAAATACTTAAGAGAAGTAGAATAAAGGATGACAAAAGAGATGGATGACTAAAAAAAAAAAAGTTAATATAATTGTCAGAGTGAAAAATAACTGATACACAATGTGTTCCAATAGTATGTACACAGGAAATACAGCATTGAATATAGTGAAAAAATATATATGCACTATTTTATTCCACAGACATGTTTCAAAGTTACAAAAGAGCTTTTTAATCTGTTGTCTATGAGCATGCATATATTTCATATGTACTGTATATACACATACACATATACATATCTGTCTATATAACACACTTGTATATTTGTCTTGATAAATATATTTTATTGTGATTTCTTTTGCAATGCTAAGTATTTTACTTATTAATTTTAAAATCTTAGAAAGAGTCCACAGGCTTGACCAGATTATTTATTAAAAGAGTCCATGCCACAAAAATGGTTAAAAATTTCAGTTTTAGAGCATTTCAGTGAGAAAGCATCCTGAAAAAGGATTATCTTATCCCTGTCTGAGGAGCATGTGGATAAGAGTATGGAAGGGTTGTAAACTTCATCATTTCCAAGATAAAGTCAAATTTTCCTCTTAGGTATTAAATCTTTATGCTGGAAAGAAAAAAAAATCATTAGGTAGACAGAAGCAAAAATTATGACCAGAACTACACACATTTGTCAGGCAATATTTTTGTGGAACAAACTAGATAGTAATTGCAACCATCTAAAATAAAATTTATTTTTATCCATAATAATAATCTTTTTGTCAAGTATTTTTAGATAATTTATGTGAGATAGTTCCACCTAGGTTTACTTTCTTTCTTTTTTTTTTTTTTTTTAGCATTAAAACTGTTGCCAAGTTCATTTTTTTTTTTTTTCTTTCTCCATGAAATTTCTTTCTTTGTTTGTCTTTCCTTGGTAATAATGCTAGGTCACCTTGTTGCTATAGTAATGATTAGTAATGGCAGCACATCGCCTTTAGGGGAAATTTACTAATAGAGTTTACATTTTATGGAAATTGTTTGTTCTATTATTCTTGTAGAAGTTTTCGTAATTTAGCTCTGAAATTTTATGGATGAATCTGTTGTTAAAATATAATGTTTTCATTAAGATTGTGCTTGGTGATATTTTTCCTTGCTTCATTTCGTTATTAACTATTTGATCATAAATACGATATACAGATCTTGGTGACATAAGTTTATAGCATATAAATCTGTGTGTATGCTGGGACAAGATCTTTAACACTATATCTTAATTTAGCAGTACCTAAAGAAAATTCAGAAAATGTTGTGATCAATTTCAAGCAAATTGCATTGTTATTCAGTCACAGACATGTTTATATCTTGAGAAGACAAAGCTTTTGAGTAGAGTAAAATTTTAATCTGGCATGTACACAGGGTCATACTTGACCAAATAATGACATGGAGAGCAGAGTTTGTCAGATACAAGTCAACAAATTGTAGTGAGATAGGTATTATTTTCTTGAATATTAGTTTTCCTCTTTATTTTTTTTTTATAATTAGACAAAGGGGCTCATCTTTCTCAGTATGAAAAATAAAAATTCAAGCTTCGTAGGAAAAAACTAGTGAAAACATTTCTAAATATATTGTACATTCAAGGAATACTGGAACAAATCTAATAAAACAGTTTGAATTTAATCAATTATGAGACATTGGGAAATTACTTAATCAAGCAAATCACTAACTAGATGTTACTTGATGGCTTATATCCATTTTGATACAACAATTTAAAGTTTGCAAAGCTCTTTTCACATAACAATCTTGTGATATAGAAGTGTTATTATCCTCATTTTGCAGATGAAGAGCATGATTCTTGGAGAAATAACTTAACTATTGTCCTGATATTAACTGTGTGAAGTTGATTAGAAACCTAAAGCTTAGAGCAGGCTTAAAACCAAGGTCTTTGTGATTCGAATTTCATCAAGTTCTATCTCCTGTTTTACCTAGTTGCCTGCTATATTGTAAGCATGTGATTGCTTCTCTAAATTGAAGTCTTCTTGATTTAATAGATGACAATTCCCTGCTCCTATGTAAATTTTAGCATGAAAATGGCATAATTCTCTTTCTGCTGTAAAAGTACCTTGTTTGGGGAAAAAAGCTGTATTTTAAAAAACTTAATTTGCAGACATTTCCTGTCTTTCAAATAAATTGGTTGACTTTACAAAATGATTCACGGTAATATTCCATCAAATGAAAAGTCCTCTTGGATATTTAACATGATTTGCTTTACACAAATCTAATCTGTAGGCTTTCAGAAACATGTCTGTGGAATAAAATAGTGTATATGTATTTTTTCACTATAATTATTCATTTCCATTTTGAGGGGCAGAGCCACAGTGATGGAGTAGAAGGAGATTTCTAACTAACGTCTCCCATCATTCCTTTTCAAACAACTTCAAAATAATATGCCAAGTAGAATTCCAGGCAGTGAGACATTTTTCCAAACCATGGCTCATTAGAGGGTCAGAAGAAGGATTTAGACCTGGGGTAGGGGCTAATTTCAGAGCAGAGCAGGAGCAATACCAGCTGTGGCCCACAGAGGAATAGCAGTAGTGATAATAACAACAACAGCAACATTATCAGAATCTCTCACAAGTAAAATGGATGAAAAAACTTGTTTTTGTATAATGAAACAAATGTAGTCAAAATTAGAAGAACTTCTGGAAAGTAGGGGAAAATATCCCCCAAATGTATGGGGAACTGAGTCAAATTATAAAAATGACAATCATTTCCAATTGATAAATGATCAAAGGATATGAACAGACTCTTATCATATATTAAAAATAATAAATTAATATTAAATAGAATAAATCAATGTTATCAGTCATATGAAACAATGTTCTAAATCACTAATCATCACACATTAAATCATGAATAATGCAAATAAAAACAATTCTACAAATTGAAATGACTTCACACACTTATCACATTATCCAATGTGACAGAAAAAGACGATGAAAAATAGGTGCATTGATACATTGTTGGTGGAGGTGTGAATTGGTCCAACCATTCAGGAAAATAATTTGGAGCTAGCTATAAGGATTATAAAACTCTTCATATCCTTTGACTCAGCAACATGATTTCTAAGTCTGCATCCTGAAGAGATCAAAGAAAAAGGAAAAGGAACTATATATAGAAAAATATTAATAGCAGTTTTGTGTGGGTTAAAGGGTGAGAAATTAAGGTGATGTCCTTCAGCTGGGATAGCTGAACTATTTATAGTAAATGATAGTGTTAGAATACTATCATATTGTAAGAAAGGATGGACAGTTTTAGAAACACAACAAGAAATCTTCCTTGACTTATATTAACTTACGCAAAGAAAAGTTAGAGGAACTAGAAGAACATATAGCACTTAGAAGCAATATTGTAGTAATACTACTTAGCTACTCTGATCAATACTATAATTTATGACAAATTCCAAAGGATTCATGATGAAAAATGCTAGTCACCTTCCAAGAGAGTACTAATGAACTCTGAGATTGAAGCAATTTTTTATAGATTTTTTTTTTTACAACATGGCTATGATTATATGTTTTGCATGACTTCACAGGTATAATGGTTCAAATCATTTGCCTTTTCAATGAGTGGGGTCAGGGCTGTTGGGAAGGAGAGAATTTAAAATCCGAAATTAAAAAAAATCCTTACAAAACATTTTGAAAAAAAATAAGTTGATTCACTGATTAAACATAGTAGAAATACTTTAATTTGTGTTTCTTATATCACAACTTATCCCAACTAGAATGCACCTTGAAAATCATCTAATCCAGTGGTGTCAAACTTTAATAAAACTAGAAGTTTGGACTGTATATGTACTTAGAAAACCAAAAATTAGTGTTATTTTGCATTTTTTAGTCTTTTAAAATTTTTACTTTTGCATGTAAATTTTTTATTCATTTAAACTTCAATACAAAATGAAAACAAAACAAAGAACATCTCCATATGCACAACCCAATGTAAAAGGGATTTCAATACAAAACAATATATTTCTATTTGAAGAAAATTTGTGCAATAAATAGTATATAGTGTTTTCGAAGCTACTCAGTTTTCTTTGCTTTCATCTAGGTTATTTTGTTGTTATTCTTGTTGTTGTTCTTTGCTGTGTTTTTTTTTACTTTATTTTTTCTCCTTTCCTTCTCAATTCACCCCAGAAAACTATAATTAAACATGCACGCATGCACATGTACACACACACACACACACACACACACACACACTCACACACACTCACTTATACTCCCATTGTAATCTGGTTCAGGCTGAGGCTACATTTGTGTGTTTTTGCCAGTAATGGATTTTATTACCTTAATATTTCTTGTAATCCAATCAATTCATTTTACAGATGAGAAAAATAAAGTGCAAACAACTGTGACGTACCTAATGTTTTATAAACAGTGAATGAATGGGAAATAACGACACAAACTTTTAAAAAAGAAATTATTAAAATTTTTTTCCAAAACATATGCATGGATAATCCTTCAGCATTGGCCCTTGAAAAACCTTGTGTTCCAATTTTCTCACCTTCCCCCACCTCCTTCTCTAGATGGCAAGTAATCCAATATATGTTAAACATGGTATATGTTAAATCCAAAATATGCACACATATTTATAAATTATATTGCTGCACAAGAAAAATCAAGTCAGACTGGGGAAAAATGAGAAAGGAAATAAAATACAAGCAAGCAACAACAAAAAGAGTGAAAATTTTATGTTGTGAACCACACTCAGTTCCCACAGTTCTCTCTCTGGGTACAAATGGCTCTCTTCATTACAAGGTCATTGGAATGGGTTTGAATCACATCATTATTGAAGAGAGCCATGTTCATCAGAATTGATCATTGTATAATCTTGCTGTTGCCAAGACATAAACATTTATATAGAATTTATTCTGTTCCAAGCACTGTGTTAAGTGCATTACAATTATTATCCCATTTGATCCTCACAACAATCTTGGGAGATCTGTATAATTATTATTCCCATTTTACAGAGAAGAAAACTGTGGCAACCAGAGAAACAACAATTCCAGATGTCTCTAGAATCCTGGTCCAGGTCTTTTTATTCCACCTGATTCCCTACTTATAGAATAGACATTGGCTTCATTACTGTCTTTTTTAGATGACCTTTATATATTTCAATTACTTTTTTGTGCTCACTACTATGTTAGAGAGATTAGGAAGGGTCATCTCTGTTATGGTTCTGCTACAGTGCTCAGCTTTGGATATTCGGTTTTACCTTCTCCAATAATGTAGCCAAAGCATCCTTGCCAACCATCCTGTGCAACTCCTGCCTAAGGTCTCATGTAAAGGGCGAATGGCAGCCATCTTTTCCACACCTCCTAAGTATTTTTATATTATTGCATTAGATGATCCCCTTTCTTCTCAATCCTTTAGGCAACCATCTTCCAACAATACCCACAGCACAGGTCTATGTGCATTGTTGTTAACTGCTACTATGAGATGTCAGGTTGGTCTAATAACTTCAGAATCAGAAGACATACCTATGTTCAAGTCCCTGTTCCATCACGTACAACCTGGGAGGTCCCAAACAAAAAAATCACTTAAAACTCTTTGGGTCCTACTCTCCACATGTGTAAAATGGGAATGATAATGCATCTATTTCATGAAAGAGTTATGAGAAAGGTACTTTGTGATTCTCAATTTATTATTTTGAATGATATAAATCTAGGACCTTCCGTCTTCTCTTTGTTGTCACAAAAGAGAAAAATAGCCAATAATGTGACTTAGCAAGTTTACAGGAATGGATTTACAAAATTGCTGTCATGAATGATGAACAATGTTATTACTTTGGTTAAAGGCCTTATGAATCAGTTTAATAATTGCTTCTACAATGTGCATCATGGCTCAGCAGAGCATACTGTGTCATAAGTTTAGTTTTCTTTAACTGACACATGATTAACCCCTCTCCCTGTGATCATACATTTGTGGATATCTTTGTATGCATGTGGTAGGGTCATCTTTGGGGGGTGGGGAATCAATATATCTTGGTATGAACAAACTATTAAATATAAATCTAGAAATAAATTTTGACTATGAATATTGTAATCCCTATAAATAGAATTGTAATTCACTTTATAAAATATTTACATTCTTTAAAATCTGATTTTTATTACTTTGACCCAATTTCAAATATTTTATAGAGTTAGATAGTTGGAGAAATTCTGTAGTGAATATTTTTCTAAAATGTAGCATCAACTTGCCAATTTTACCTAAGTATGTAGCTCTTCATTTCCATATGTTCAGTTTGTTTGAAATAAAGTGAACCTATTTTAAGATATTTCTTTCTTTCCCTGCTCCTAAAACTGGGAGTTCTTTGAAAAGGAATAAAAGTTAAAAAAGAAAATAAAACAAATAAAAAAACCTCCTTTGTTATTTAGAACTTAAAAAACTTATTCTCATAAAAATAATGGCTTACTAGTTGATTATGCTCCTGGGCCAATCTTTAAATGCTTATTACCCTTTATTAAAATACTTGAAGTTTATTATGAAGCTGCTATAATTTTGGAGCAGGACATGACTTCAGAAATGGTGCTCTTTAATTTCCTTACTTTAGAATCATAAGAAAGAAAATATAGAGTTGAAGCAAACTTCTGGAGCTAACTAGTCCAATCCCATAATTTCATAAATGAGAAAGACAAGGTCTAGGAAAGTAAAATGACTTGTATAAAGTCATACAATCAACTCCAAAGAAAACTGAGACTCAGGAAGGTTAACTTGCTTGCCCAAGGTCACACAGCTCGTAAACCTCAGAGGTAACACATGAAACCAAGTCTTATTTCAGGGCTAATGGTTTTTTCCACTTTAGCATATTTACCTATAATAAGAACATAATTATCACAAATAACCCTCTTTCTGTGGGGGGAAATGCATTTAGAGTATGATTGGGATTTTGGAAATATATCTCTGTACATTTTCAACCCTACCCAACTAGGATTACAGAATTAGCTACCTCTATGTATGTATAATCTTAGAGGACCTCAACGAATCCAGCTCCCATTCATTATGGATAGCTGAACTTTCCTAGCAATAGGTACCTGAGCAACATAGTGCCAAAAGGAATGAACAGGGACATATTTGAAACAGTATAATATTGTTATGTGTTTCTCATTGGTGAGCTCTGTATTCTCTTCACATGTAAAATACAATGAAGTTTCCTTAAATCATAACCTTATAGTTAGTGAATTCTTATTTTTCCCTTTGGTCTTTGATCTTTGCCTTTCTCCATAGGGACTAAAGCCCCATAGATAATTAGCATTCTTCAAATTGAATAATGGTTCTTTCCTGAATGAGCTTGAGGATTATCTGAAGTGGGAAAGATTGATTAAAGATATGTTTTAGACATCTTGAGAGATCCCTTGTAGAAATTCTGTAAAATTTTTGTTGAATTAGTTAATCAAATGGGGTCATTTATGAAAGGTATTTTGGAAACCTTAATGTTATACTCATGATACCTGAGATTTGTTTTGAGGAACAAATGAAGTAATGCATTTAAAGTAGTTGTCAAAACTTAAAGTGCTATCTTAATGTGAAATGATACTTATTGAAAACATGATATGAAGTTTTTTATATCATTTTCCAAACATAACCCAATACTAAAACCTCCAATTTGTTCTATTGTGTTTTATGCCCTTTTAGAAGCTTTTTTTGGATGGTAGCTTCATTTAAAGTCTATATAAATTTTTGTTATTACATTGATTCAAAGAACTTCTATTAAGCTAACTCCTTTCACCATTGAAGACTGGCAATTAATCTACTCCTTTAAGTCTTTGTTGTTTTGGACAAATGACTTGCTGAGAGTCGTACAGATAGTATGAATGAGGCTATCTCTCCTACTATATAATGTTTTCTTTCATAAGGGAAAAGGTTGTCTTTGCCACCATTTAAATGTCAAAGTAGTTCTTATTTTTGGTAATCCACAAGAAGTCAATAACTGATTATATTCTTTTTTATTTCTATTTTTGAGTTATTTTGATAATCATACTTTTGTCTCAGTTTATGAGTGATGTCATTTACTGTCATTCATTTGAATGTTAGTACATCCTTCCCTAAGACAGATGGACTTGGGAAAGGCCTAATCTATTCTTTTTTACATTATTATAGACATTCTGGTGTGCAAAATTTCAATTGTAGAAATTGCCCAATGCTTCAAAATTATACATCCATTAATCCCTTCCTTGCATCTAATGCATAATCTTACTTGTATTTGATTTGAAATATATTATCGGAACTTATTTATAGACTTTAAATATTGGTCCTATATCATAGAAATGAAGATTAGGTTGTTGTGCAAAAAATAAACTATGTGTTGGTCAGATTTTCTATCTAAAATGATACTTTTCTATGTGCTTATTTGGTTACAAATAATTTTAACTTATCTTTTTCCATATGTGCATTAATGCTCATTACAGTTCCCAAAAATTTGAAAACTTGCTATGAGAAGATATAATATACTACCCAGTATTTGATTTAATCCTCATAGTGAAAAAAAAGCACACCTTAAATTTTTTATAAAGACATAATTTATCCTAATTCACAAGATAACAGTTTGTAAAACACCTTTTCTAGAGTGATAAATGGTACCCACAGGTTCCAAAAGTGAGAGTGCATTTTCAAAAAGTGAGTAATTCCCGTTTCACCACAGTAGAATTGCATAGATTATACTTTGTCCTTAAATCCTGGACACATGTGTGAAAGGCGAAAAAATTATCTTTCATGATGTAGAAGTCTCTGATTGAAGTTAAGTGTGTAACCAGGTCCTCCTTTTTAGTCACATTTCTGACATAAATGCACTTTTCAGAAAATGTCAGTAATTTGATAGAAATTATTTGAGGCTTCGTTCTCTAGGGGACTAAAGTTGCCTATCCTTAAAAATTGCTACAATTTTCTAGCTTGCATTTACTACTCTATTTTTTGCTCTTAGAAGTTGGAGTTATTTCTGTCAGCGATAACTGTCTGTGGCATACTTTCTAGGACTTCAGGAGGGAACATTGCCATAGAGGAAAAGCACATTGTAAAACAATTATATCGATATCCTAATGTGCCTCAGAACTGGGTGACATATAGCAACATTTTCTATCCTTATACCTTCCTTCCTCTCAGAACAAAAAAAAAAGCTCTGTAGCAACTTGAGGCCAAGTAGAGATTTGTACGTATTTTGATCTGGGGAAATGCTATAAAAATTGAAAGTCAGAAGTGGTACAGGGAATGCTGCTTAAATTCAGAGACTCTACATTGGATATGGAAAGGTTGAGAAATTTGGCTACAGCATCTGCTAAAGAGAGGGCCCTGAAATGAATGTCAAGGAAAAGAACTAAGTCATGCTATGAGCATACTTTTGGATATAAGCATTATATGATTGATAAGTTCTTCCAAATACTCCAACTATGTTTTTTAACCAAGTTGCTCATGATTTATGCATTAAGAGGTATATAGGAGAGAATGGTACTTTTACCTAAATTTTTAGGAAGCACATAGGAAGGTGACTAGACAATTCTCAGAGAGAACACATTAAAGGTTGTCTCAATATAGTTAACTCCAGCCTACCTTTAGAGCATTAGCAATAAGATTGTGTCCATTTTAAAATAGATTTTGCTTTTTGATTTATTGTTATATTCAAAATGTAAGGAGATTCAAATTATTGAATCGGTTCAGAGTACTATGAAAGCCTCTTTTATGCTTAAGTGCCTGCTCTCTAAAGTCAAAGTCTTCTTTAAAGCTAATTAGACCTTTCCTTGCAGGTGACATCTCTAATTAAAACATGTGGGTCATATCAAGTCCTGCAGTAGAATAGACTATAAATAAGCATTCACCATGGACTTGATATAGCTAATATTCAAGTATTTTTCTTCTCCCTCTGTTCCTTAATCCAGTACTCTTTGTTTTTTTTTTTTTTAGTGCTTCTTGGATATTATCCTCCTTCATGTAGTCTAAACGGGATTATTAGCTTTTCTCTGAGCTGAATATTATAACAGCAGTCTCCAAGTACCTTTCACAAATCAGTCCTCACATTGCAAATATACTCCATCTCAGTTGATTCTTCTTAGAAACTTTAATTTTCATCAAGGCTCAACTAATGTGCCAGCTTATCCACGAAGTCTTCCCTTGTAGCAACTAGTAGATTATCTGTCTTCAATTTACATTGAAGTATGAAAATTGTACAAACCAAACTAACTCTATCCTGTAAAAGGGACTTCTTTTTGATTTTTTTTCCTTTTAAATTCTACCTGCTTATTAATAATGAAATTGAGTAATATTCTGGTTCACACCTGAGAAAGGCCACTTGCTTACTTCCTCCCTTTTCAATCCCCTAAATTCACTCATCTTCCTGTCAATTTGGAAAGCCCTTAATCTTTCCTCCTTAATCTTGTATCTTGGTTTACATTCTGTTAATTGTTTACCTTTAATGCATAAAAATACATATCTCAAATTAATGGGAATTTATTATGCAACTGTACACTTAATAAAATCAATATACTAAGAAATCCAAACCTTTATTTCTTCAGTTATTTCAAATTTTACCCAAAACAAGTATTAGGATACATGTTACATCCTTCTAGGAGAATACAAATTCATTATTATCAGAGACTTTACTATTTTAAAAAAATGTCATGATGGAAGCTCTAGGGAATGAAGTTTTGAAAACAATGAGAACTTGCTAAAACATTTGTTTTTAAATTTGTAAAAAAGATGGAATCAAAAGCAAATTTATGAAAATAGGTCAAGAAGAAGGTGAAACTGCAAATGAATATAAAAGACAATATAAAAGTTTTTCTCAAATTTATGTTGTTGACAAGAGAAAGATCAGAGGAAGCTAAGACAACTAATTAAATCAGGATGATAACAGGTGATGAAAAAAGTGCAAAAATACTAAACTATTTTGCTTCTGTTTTCTATGCCAAGAATAATGATCCTAGATCTAAAGAGTGAAAAACAAATGTACTTAAAATGAAATTAAAGTTAACTACAGAGAAGGAAAAAACAAAATTAATTTCTTTTAATTAAGTGAAATCAAGAGGACAAAATTAAGTAAAACCCAGGTTATTGACAATTCTTAATAAGTGTGATGTTTAGAGTTTCTAGTGTTGATTTTTTTGAAAAAATTCTGATGAAGGGGATGGGATGTAGGCAAATGATGTTCTATCTTTTAAATCCAGGGAAAGTTAATAAGTGTCAACCTAAAAGCAGTTATGTCTAACTTGGTTTAATTGTAGAATTCTTCATACAATTAATCTCCACATGAAGAATTTTCAGGAAAAAGTGAAAAAAATACCTCATATACATTTTCAGGGCATGAATGAGTTTAAGCTAAATTATTGTAGAGTTGCCACATTGATAAGATCCCAGATCTATTGACATTTTATGAAATGAATGGTTTACTATGAGTTCATAAAGAACAAATTATATTAAATTAGCATCATTTTCCCTCAAAAGGATAAAACAATGTAAATAAATGCAAATAAATGCCTATCCTCATTTATATTTTATCTGACATAGGATTCATGCATTTCAG
The DNA here is from genome assembly GCF_048593235.1 of Sminthopsis crassicaudata. NCBI lineage: Eukaryota > Metazoa > Chordata > Mammalia > Dasyuromorphia > Dasyuridae > Sminthopsis > Sminthopsis crassicaudata. The sequence continues at coordinate 157,587,159 of NC_133617.1, read as the reverse complement.
TAAAAATTTTTTCATGGCCTCTCTTATTATGAAGAAAATGGAAATAAAGAAATATAAACTGGATATTTGTATAATTCAATGCATTTGCAGTAAAAAGATGAACCCAGTGAATAGTAATTAATGGATCAATATCAACCTGGAAGGATGTCTCTAATACTCTTGAATTCTGTCCATGATTCTGGGCTGTTTAACATTTTTATCAGCAGCTTAAATTAAGTCAAGGATGGCATGCATATTGATTTACTGCTTACATGAAGCTGGGAAAAATAGTTGACACATTGGATGACAAAATCAGGATCTCAAAAGATGTTGGCAGGCTTAATAATTGCCTATATCTAATAAATAATGTCTAATAAGAGTAAATTCATATAAAGGCCTAAGGATGTTTAAAAATTAACAAATAGAGAATGTGGAAGTGTGGTTAGACAATGATTCAAGTGAAAAATACCTATTTTTATGTATTCTTTGCTTAATGTTTATCAACAGTGGGGCAACCTCACAAAACACACATATCCCCCAAATATCAAATCAAACCAAATAAACTGAAAACAACACCCTAATTTGTTCACAGGTTCTATTTGTAATTATGAGTTATCATTTATATGACATTGTAAAGTTAAAAAAATAAACTTCACATAAATTCTTTCATTTAACTCAACAAAATTCCCACAAGGTAGCTGCTATTATTACTGGGAATGCACAGATGAGGAAACTGGGATTCAGAGAAGTTTCCTTGGGAACACATTCTGATTCATATTTTCTAACTCCACGTACAGCCAAAGAGCCCAGACCTGAAGATAGATAGTGAATCTAGCAGCTGCTAGAGGTTAGAAGTGTGGCTGAAGTGGGGCTACTCTGGGATATCTTCCTTACTTTCCATGCCATTGATAGGATTGGGTAACAACTCCATTGTTGTTTTAACTTTTAACTCCACCATTTTAACCAATATATTTCTTTGTCTAAGAGTTTATATTTCTTACTGCAAAATTATCAAGTTATTATAAATAAAAACTACTTCATTCCATTGATAAATTTTACTGAAATGTAGTCAACATGATGACGATCAAAACTGATTCAAATAAAATTTTGTCATCTATTTTGTATAAGGCTTGGCATGGGGTTGTTGTGACTTTTAATACTGATTTAGAAGACTTAAATTTTGACATATGCCCTTATTGTTATTATCTTGGACACTTATTTAAATATTATGTAGACAAGAAAAGAGAAACTTGGGGAGGTTATATAATAATACTCATCCAATATATAAAAAGCCATTAATATAGAAGAATTAAATTTGTTCTTTTGCTCCAGAGAGTAGAAGCAGAGTAAAGATGCTGGTTGTTTGGTCCATTCTCAAAAAGGATCAAAATGACATCATTCTATTGGAGTCAAGGTATAATACATCTGACTATGTCTGATCAAAATAACATGAATTATGAAGGCTCTATCAGTAGTCAGACAAAATAGTCCACATGATCATTTTGATGTCTGAAAATCTGTGCAACTCATGTTTATTTGAAGTATTTAATTCTGCTTCACTCATAAAGTACAACACCTTCTTTGACATGGGAATGCCATTCAAGATGGTCTCCAACATCACATACTTGATTTCAAAGTTCTTTAGGGAGACCTTGAGAGTGTCCTTGTATCATTCCTTCTGACTTCTTGAGTCAGTTGTTCTAATGAACACTTATATGAGTTCTTGAAACATATGCTTGACATTCAACCAACCATGCCCAGCCCATTGGGGTTATGTTCTGTGCAGGAGAATTTGGATTTTTGTCAGTTTAGCTTGAGAAAAGACTCCATGTCTACTATCTTTTCTTGCCAAGTGATCTTCAGAATCTTTCTAAGGCAATTCAAATGAAAGTGATTTAGTGTTGTAGACTGCCCAGGTTTCATAGACATACAACAGTGAGATCAGCACAACAGCTCTGTAGACCTTCGGTTTGGTAGGCAAACCTCTCAAATACCTCTTTCTTTTCACACTTTCTTTTGGAGTATCCCAAACACTGAGCTACTTCTGGTAATGCTTGTATCCACATCATCATCTAAGTGTATATCCCTGGAAAGTAAAAATACTGCTACAATAAGTGAATTTGCCATTCCTGATTTCTCTATTTGCTGTAACCAATGGCTCCACATATGGATGGTGTGGTGCTGGCAGATGAAGAACTTCTTCTTTTCTTAGTGTTAATTGTTAGGAAAAAATTTACTACAATCTGTAGGGATTCTATTCATATTTTGTTGCCTTTTAAACTAAGCATCAAATGTATAATCTGCAAACCACCACCACAACAAAAGCAAGCACTAATTCTCCTTCCTCTTCAGTCTTGGCTTGTAGCCTTTTCAATTTACATAATTTACCCTTATTGTGGTAGTTGACTTTTATTCTGTATTCAACCTCGTTGAAGGCATCTAAGCAACAATGCTGAAAACAGTGCTAAAATAGGGGAACAAGGACATGGGCCCTGCTTCACTCCAATGCTAACTAGAAATGCATAAGAGCATTGTCCATTATCCAGAATTTGTGTAATCATGAAGTCATGAAGCTGATGTACAATATTGATAAACTTCTCTGGGCAACTTTATTTTCACATGATTTTCTTTTATTCCATGTTGTCAAATCTATTTTAATGAGTTATATGCTTTTTCCATTTAGCTAAATTGATTTTTAAGGAGTTTTCTTAATATAATTTCTGTTTCATTTTCCAGACTCTCCTGCTAAGTTCTTATGTCCTTTCCCTATTTTTCTTCTCACTTTCCTTTAAGTCCTTTATTCCAAGAGAGCCTTGTGAGACGGAGATCAACTCCTATCACCTTTGATGCTTCATCTGGAAACGTTTTACCTTGTATCCTCAGGGATTGAGGTCTGTTCTTTTCTGTCTCCATAAAAACTATCTATGGTCAGAGCTCTTTTTGCTCATTTTTAAAGATTAAGTTCTGCTACTGGGGCAAAGGGGAAATTGTCCCAGGTTTCCTCTATAGATGAAAGTGACTTCACACTATCCGGGGCTGTTGCTGCTGGCTCCCTTTTCATGCTGGGTAGACAAGTCAAGTCCCCTGTTATTCAGAGGTTCAGGAACTCACTCAATTTGCTTTCTGTAATTATGTTGGAGGTCTCAGCAGCTAGTTTGCTGACCCATTGGCTTGAGAACCAAGAGAAAGTAGCCAACGTTTTGGCTAAGAGCCTCCCAGTAGATTCCCCTGGAACACACTCCAAAATCAGTTTAGAGCCTTGATATAGTGTTGATCTGAAGGAAGCCAGGAAGAACTCAAAAATCTGTCTACTCTCTGCCATCTTGGCTCCCCCCCCCATGATTTTTATTCTTTTTTTATTACTTAGGGAACTTCATTTAATAAAATGTTACAGAAGTCAGTAATGATTTGTTGCATAATAATTTCCTGCAACCCTCAAAGTATTAAAGGCTTTAGATCAGCAAACACATACAGATCTCTGTTCTGTTCCTGGCATGTTTCCTGGAGTTGCTGGGCAGTAAACATCATATCAACTATTCCTTGGCCCTTTCTGATGCTACACTGGCTCTCATAAATAACTATCTTTCAGGTGATGGATAAATATAGTTAGGGGGACTCAGGAAAGAATTTTGCCAGCATTGCCTGAAAAAGGCCTTTCTTCCTCCTGTGATTATCACAGGACAATCTATTTCCTTTACATTTATAGAAATGGACAATGAAGGTACATCTTGCCATATAAGTTGGAAAAAAATGTTAGCAGCTTTTGTATGGGCAGTAGACCCTTGCCTTGTAAATCTAAACAGGAATAGAATCAGCACCAGGTATTTTTCTATACAACAGTAAGCTAATGCCATTCAAAACCTCTGGAAGTTCTATTCAAATGGACTTAACTTCAATCTGAGGTATATATATTATCAGTGGCTTCAGCCTTGGTTAATGACCCTGTGTCTTAAAAACATTATGGAAGTGTTTAGTCCATCTCTTCAGGATTATGTCCTTATAATGAATCAATGTGGCTTCATCAACCTTAAATAGTTGAAATATATCATAAATCTTTGGCTCATTAACTATATCCAGGGCATCATAAAAATTCTTTGGATTTTTGTTAATCATAAAACTGGATTTCATCTGCCTCCTTATTGAATCAAGTTTCTTCCCTTGAACTTTACTTTTGGTGGAATTAAATTCTGTCTTAGAGACAGATGAACTATCCTGCTGATCAACTCTGTGGAGTTTTTAGTTTATCAGTTTCTAGATTTCTTTATTTCTATTAAATCAATCTTGAGATTTTTGAGTGTTCTGGTTGAGATAAGTAAATGTGGTGCTGTATACCAAATCTCTGAAAGTTGTTCATTGCTGTTCTGCTCTGTTTTTGTCAACCACATTTTGGCTCAGATTTCCCTTTAAGTTACCAACAAAGTTCATACTTGGAGAAATTCTCTAATTTTTTTTAGGTAAGTTATCCTTTATTGTAAGCATTTTAAGGGAAATACTAAATTACAAGGGGTATCTACTAGGTCCTATTTGTTGATGTATAGGAGTTCTTTGTACTTGAATTCTTTCCGGCTATTTCCAGTATATTTTATTTTATTTTATTTTATTTTTTTAGAGATTGAAGGAATTTTTAAAATTAATTTTATAATTATAACATTTTTGACAGTACATATGCATAGGTAATTTTTTACAACATTATCCCTTGTACTCCCTTCTGTTCCGAATTTTTCCCCTCCTTCCTTCCATCGCCTCCCCTAAATGTCAGGCATTCCCATACATATTAAATATGTTATAGTATATCCTATGTACAATATATATGTGCAGAACTGAATTTTGTTGTTGTTGTTGCAAAGGAAGAATTGGATTCGGAAGGTAAAAATAATCTGGGGAGAAAAACAAAAAAATGCTCACAGTTTACACTCATTTCCCAGTGTTCCTTTTCTGGGTGTAGCTGATTCTGTCCATCATTGATCAATTGGAATTGGATTAGCTCTTCTCTATGTTGAAGATATCTACTTCCATCAGAATGCATCCTACAATATATCATACAGTATCATTGTTGAAGTGTATAATGATCTCCTAGTTCTGCTCATTTCACTCAGCATCAGTTGATGTAAGTCTCTCCAAGCCTTTCTGTATCATCCTATTGGTCATTTCTTATAGAACAATAATATTCCATAACATTCATGTGCCATAATTTACCCAACCATTCTCCAATTGATGGGCATCCGTTCATTTTCCAGTTTCTAGCCACTACAAAAAGAGCTGCCACAAACATATTGACACATACAGGTCCCTTTCCCTTCTTTAGTAAGAAATTCTCCAATCTGTTAACATTGTCGGCTGTTAGTCATTTGTCTTGGAACTGCTGCTTTTATTGAATGCAAATATATAGTTTGAAGAGGATAAGTATATAATGAATCCAGTATTCTATACCACATATCATTATAGTTACTCTCACATCCTCTTTCCTCTCCTTATAATGACAGTATATTAAATGACAATGTTGTCACTGAGAGTGCATCCAGGAAGTTTTATTGCATTTGTGTAAATGGAAGACTGTGTTGGTGATGAGGTCACAAGCTGCACAAGTCTTCAGTAGTATGTAACCATTGCTATTGCTATTGTTATAGTGAAGTCATGTGTATGCAAGAAGGAATAAGATATAAGAAACCTGGAAAGGTTGAAGGGGATTAAGTTATGGAAAGCTTTAAATGTTAAACATAGGATTTTATATTTGATTCTGGAGGACCTAAGAAGATACTGGAATTTATTGAATGGGAAGATGTATGTGACATAAGTGACGTACGATTTAGGAAAATCAGTTGGTGGCTGAATGGAAGAGGGTTTGGAGTGAAAATAAACATGAGGCAGGAAGATCACCAGTAAGCTATTGTGAGGAGTGAGATGATAAGAGCCTGCATTAGTGTGATAGCAGTCTCAGTGGAGAAAAGAGGAGGTGTTGGAGAGAATTTGAGAGATGTTGCAAAGGTGAAACTGAAATGCCTTAGAAACAGAATGAATATGTGTAGGGTATCAAATATGACTGAGCCTGAGGAATTAGGAGGATGATTTTGTACTCTACAGTAATAAGAAAATTAGGAGAAAGAGGGTGGGTTTAGATAAAAAAGATAATGACTTCCCTTGTGTATATGGTGAGATTAAGATATCCACTATTCAGTACAAGATGTCTAAAAGGCAGTTGGAGATGAGAGAATGGAAATCAACAGAGAAGGTGGGACAGTAGAGCTAAACATGAGAATTACGTGATGACATGAAACTTTTTGTGTATTTACCTTGTCTCTTCTCTCAGCTTCTAAAAGCTAATGAGCTTACCTTATATTTTGCATTAGCTTTTAGTAAAAATGATTTTTCTTCCTAACATAGTCAGTTTTTAGATTATCTTCTCTTAAGACTCAAGTCTTAGTCATTGAAACAAAGTGTCACCACAACCTTTATAAGCACTACCTCTATAAATAAATCATCCTGCCTGAAATTGTTTTCAGGGTTGTTCTCAGTGGCCTATGCAAACTCTTTTCATATGATCTCCATTCTGGGGATTCTGACAAGGGCAGATTATTTTGTCAAGGAGCTAGAAGTACTTGGCACCTCCTTCAGTCTTGTGATTGATGTAGAATAGTTCAACAAGACTTCAAGCAATTCAAGAAATTGCCTTTTGCTTCACAGGAGAAATGTACATTTACTTTATTTTATTTTATTTTTCTTACAACACTGTCTGCAGATAAACAGAAAGGCTGTGAAACGGGAAATTAATTTAAAATAGATCTTAGAGGTCAAATCTGAAAACAAATCCATTCAAATGTAAATCTCTTAGCCTAACTCTATCCACAATCGGTTAGTGAAATCACTTATTATTTAAGGTTGTTTTGAAAAATTTCAGGAATGAAACATCTTAATGTCCTTATTCATATAAAAAGTGCAAGGTATTAAAAGTTTGATCTTCAGAAAATCTCCATGACAGGAACATCAGGATAAATGTCATTAAGGATTTAATCAGAGTTGACAGGAGATTACTAGCAAATGAGTCAAGGGAAATACTGAAATGTCATTTTCTGCCTCCAATAGCATATAGACAAGGTGCCAGCAACACAAAATCACTTCTATGCCTTCCCCTCCCGGGAGGCACCGTCTTAGGGCACTCTCAGGTAAGACTGGTAGGGGCCAGGTTAGCGTTTTCCATCTGTCTGAAAAGACTTCCCCCTGTTCAGGGGGCCTATTACTTCCTGCTGTCACCTCACAAATGTTTTCCTCAAATGAAATGACAAAGTGCCCTATTGTCTTATGTCTTCTGTCTCTTGACAGTGTAATGTGTTCCCAAGGGGAAGGCTGCAAGGGGCCAGACTGGTAATCTTCCAAATACCTTAAAACAGTGACTTTTATCTGTGCCAGCACTTCTCAATGCTAGCCCCATTTCTCAATTAGAATATTGGATCCTTCCTTGTCTCTTTGGTGCAAAGAGGAGCAGTCTATACTTCAGGCATTTCATCTCCTACTCTATTTGGCCTTTGAAAGAAATGGAAGAGGAAAGATGGGAATAGGACTTCTTGGTGAGTTATCTTGACTTCAATTTCCACCTGAAACTAATCTCTAGTCTTAGAGGGAAGAAAACTTTAAGTAGGACCTGTCATTTGAACATTTGGCTATTGGGAAGAGGAGTGGTGCCGTCCAGTCAATGAGGAAAATTTTCACATCCTTGTGGCTGAAGTCTTTATAGCTATATCCAACTCTTCTTGATTACATTTGGGATTTTCTTGGCAAAGACACAGAATGGTTTTCTATTTCTCTCTCCAGATCATTTTATAGATGAAGAACACTTACACATTGTAAATGTCTGAGGCCTTATTTGAACTCAGGTCTTTCTGATTCCAGACCCAGCATTTTATCTACCATACCACCTAGCTGCTTAAACTCCTGTAAATCATCATCCAGATCCCATTCCCCAACCTTATCACCTGATACCTCATTCTCATTTCCCTCAACTCTTCCATCAAAGTTTCTATTTGACTTTCCTTCCAATTTGCATTCTGGAATGCCTCTTCCACAGGCAAACAAAATTCCCTACATCTTAAATTTTTCCTCTCTTACTCCTTCCATCCACTAACTATTATTGAAACTTAGCTTTTGCTAATGACACAGCCTTACCTGGATGCCCTTTCAAATAATGGCTTTACCCTCATTCATTCTCCTTGGCTCACTGGTTAAGATAGGGGAGTTGGAATACTCTTTGCTCCCCATTTCCACTCACAAACTTTTCCTCTGTCTGTCATTCAGTAATCCTTCTTCACTACGTCATCCTAGTCATATCTATGACCCAATTAAAATCATGTTATTATCTACAGACCTCTAAGTCGTTCCCATCCATTTTTAATGTTTGATGTAAGGCTAATACTTTTTGTCTCCTCATAGTAGGAAACTTAAACATACATATCAACTCTCCCTGAAACACAGTAACCATATTTCAACTCATTCACTTTCCATGAGATTCTCCTTTATCTCCCCTTAGTGCCACACATAATGATGGTCAAAATCTCTATCTTAACAACACCCACAAATGGAACTCTTCTATGTTTGAAGTTTCTTAAATTCTCCCAAATAATCTTAATCTTTTGAATTTTAACATATCACTCTTCCTTCCTTTAACAAAAATCTACTCTGCATTCATACTGTGACCTCAATTCCTTAATCCTTCAATTCTCTCCCAGGACATCTCCTCTATGTTAATCACCATTTCCTTTTTTTTTTTCTCTTCTATTATCTCTTGTTGAACAAATTCAAATCTACATATTCTTGTCTTGAATTCTGAGCTGTTTTATTGTATTTATGATTATGCACATACACATGTTTCTGAATGAAGATGGAGAAAATTATACATCTATTTTACTAGGTTTATTACAAATTTATATTATCTAAATTCAACTGTACCCTTTCAGATGCTGGACAATTCTATTACATACTCCTCTTATCAACTCACATTCTCTGTAATGGGTCTTCCAAATCGGTTCACTTTTCGTAAATCTTTCAGGTGTCTTTTTCCCGAACTTTCATATTTTACAGAAAAAAAGGTCATTCAACATGATCTTTTCCTCTTATCTGTCTCATCTTCCATTATTCACATGCCTTTTATCATTATCGCCTCCTTTACCCCCTTTTTTATTTGGTAAAGGATCTTTGTCCGTAGCAAGACTAATCCCTCTATTAGTTCAAATGTTCCCAATATATCCTATCTACAACATTTTCTCCTCTCATTCCCTTCTGCTTACAAATATATCCATTTTCCCCATATCTTGAAAAACCTCACTTTGTCCTTCTATTCTCGGTGTCATCCTATAGCTATTCTACTTTTTCTAGGTAAACCCATTGAAAAGACCCTCTACAATAAGTATACCCACTCTTTCTTTTCCAACTCTCCCCCTTTACCTCTTACAATACAACTTCTGATCTTATCATTTGGCTGAAATTGCTTTGTTAAAAGTTATTAATAATCTCTAGTGATTGATGATCTCAAAGACATTATAAAAATTTCCAGAAGCCTTTTCTTTTTCTATTCTCATTCTTATTCTATCTATAATTTTTACCCTCTTTTTCCTCCAAGTTTTCAAAAAATTACTCTCTATTAGTTTTTATCCTACTTCTCTGATTGTTCCTTCTCTGTTTCCTTTGCTGGTCTTCCCTGTAACCACAGGTGTCTCCTAGTTTTGGGCTATCTTCTTTTCTTCTTTACTCCCTATTCCCTCCATACATAATTTAGTGATCTCATCAGTTCTCAGGAGTATAAGCACCATCTCTGTGTTCATGATTTTCATGTATTCTTACTCCAATCTCTCTGCTGACCTCTTATCTTACATCACTAATTGCCTTTTATATATTTCAAACTAGATGTCCAGTACACACCTTAAATTTACCATGTTCAAAAAGGAAGTTGTTATTTTTCCCTTAAACCCCCTTTTTTCCTACCTGCCCTATATATATCATCTCAGACATCATCCAAGATTCTTCACAAACTCTGTCATTATTCCCCACCATTTTCCAATATGTTGCCAAGGCCTATTGATTTTACTTTTTCAACATCTCTCAGAGACAACCTCTTATCTTCTCTTCTATTGCCACCATTTTAGTATAGACCATCATCACCTAATGCCTTGAACTTATGGTGTTTTCCCTGTCTTAAATCTTTACCCATTTTAATCTATTCTCCATCCTATCACTAAATGATTTCCATAAAGCACAGGATCTGATCATGTTGCTTCCTCTATTCAGTAATATCTCTTTTTGCCCCTAAGAGCAAATATAATATCTTTTGTTTGTCATTCAAAGGTCTCTTAGCTCTTAACTTAGCTATCTCTTACCTTTCCAGTCTTACATTTTACTCCTACCCTGTGTGTCTTTCTTGTCTTACAACCAACACTCCATTTCTGGACTCTGGGATTTTCTTTCTCCATCTCCCATACCTGAGATATTTTCCCTTTCTCAATCAGCCTATCAGACTTTTAGCCTCTTTTAAGTTCCAATTAAATCTTTTTTTTTTAATTGAAAGCTTTTCCTTACCCCTCTTAATTCCAGTACTACTTTTTTCTGTTAATTCATTTCTATTTATCGTATATGTAGCATGTTTACTTCCTTTCTCTTACCTCCCAACAACTATGTAAGTTTTTGCAGTCAAGGATCTGAAAAGTATCTCCAGAGCTTAATTGATTGATTACAAGATAGCAGAATTCCTAGATAGCCCCAAATGGAATTTTCTTCTGAATAGCAGAGTAGATTACAATCTGCTCCTGTTGCCTTATTTGAACCTCTCAAGCACATATTGCTTTATTTAAATTAGGGAACAGAATTAGGTATCACATATGTTAGAGACTGTTGCATCTGGAAGAAAAAAATTAGAGCCCATTAAATTTAATCCTCTTTTTTATTCAGAAGGTAAAACAGAGTTTCAGAACATTTAACTTGAGTCAACTACATGGTACCATGGATCAGAGGGCTGGTTCTGGAGTTTAGAAGATACAAGTTTAAATACTGACTCAGATACTAATTATATGACCCTGGGCAAGTCATTAAACTTTGTTTGCCTTAATTTCTTTTCTTTTTAATTTTAATAATTATTATAGCTTTTTTACAAAACATATGCATGGGTAATTTTTCAACATTGATGCTTACAACACTTTCTGTTCCAACTTTTCCTTTCTTACCCTTCCACCCCCTCCCCTAGATGGCAGATAGTACAATACATGTTAAACATGTTAAAGTATATATTAAATCCAATATATGTATACACATTTATACAGTTATTTTGCTGTACAAGAAAAGTCAGAACTAGAAAGAAAGAAAAAAAACAAGAAGAAAAACAAAAATGTAAGCAAACAACAACAGAGAACGTGAGGATGCAATATTGTGGTCTACAGTAATTTTCCATAGTTCTCTCTCTGGGTGTAGCTGACTCTCTTCATTACTGAACAATTGGAACTGGGATCATCTCATTGTTGAAGAAAGCCACATCCATCAGATTTGATCATTGTATAATTTTGTTGTTGCCATGTGTAATGATCTGGTTTTGCTCATTTTCACTCAGCATCAGTTCATTTAAGGTCTCTTCCAGGACTTTCTGAAATCATCCTGCTGGTTATTTCTTATAGAACAATAATATTCCATAACATTCACAACTTCTTCAGTCAGCCATTCTCCAATTGATGGGCATCCATTCAGTTTCCAGTTACTAGCCATTAAAAAGAGGGCTGCCACAAACATTTTTGCACATGTGGACCCTTTCCCTTCTTTAAAATCTCCTTGAGATATAAGCTCCCTGCTGGATCAAAGAGTATACACAGTTTTATAACTTTTTTTTTTTTTTTAGCATAGTTCTAAATTACTCTCCAGAATGGTTGGATCTGTTCACAAGTTCACTAACAATGCATCAGTGTCCCAGTTTTCTCACATAACTTCCAATATTCATCATTATCTTTTCCTGTCATCTTAGCCAATTTGAGAGGTATGTAGTGGTATCTCAGAGCTATCTCAATTTGCATTTCTCTGATCAATAGTGATTTGGAGCACCTTTTCATATGACTAGAAAAATCATTTTCTTCATCTGAAAATAGTCTGTTCATATCCTTTGACCATTATCAATTGGAGAATGGCTTGATTTCTTATAAATTTGAGTCAATTCTCTATATAATTTGGAAATGAGGCCATTATCAGAATTTTTGAATGTAAAAATGTTTCCCCAGTTTATTGCTTCCCTTCTAATCTTGTCTGTAATAGTTTTGTTTATATAAATTGTTTTAACTTAAAATAATCAAATTTTTCTATTTTGTGATCAATAATGATCTCTAGTTCTTCTTTGGTCACAAATTCCTTCCTCCTCTACAGGTATGAGAGGTAAATTATCCTATGTTCTTCCAATTTATTTATAAATTCATTCTTTATATCTAGCTCATAAACCCATTTTGACCTTACTTTGGTATATGGTGTAATGGTATATGGGTCAATGCCTAGTTTCTGCCATACTAGTTCTGTTGTAGGGTTGACTGTGGTAGAGTCCTCCCAGTAGATTCTGCACCCAGCGAAGATGTACCCCGCCCTGGGTCTGCTCAGCTTGGGCTGGCCTTCTTGGTCTTGTCTCCCTGCCTGCTCTTAGCCACTTCCTCTTGTGTCTGCCTAAAACAGACCTTTTCAGGCAATCTTTGAAATTATCTTCTGTTGGTAATTTGTTGTACTCCCATTATTTATGGATTCTGTTAGTTTAGCACTATTTCAGAAGCTGAATTTCATAATTAGTGTGAGGGTAGTAGGAGAGCTCAGAAAGAAACATGTGTCCTCTTTCTCCATCTTGGCTCCGCCCCCTTCTCCTCAATTTCTTCAATGAAAAGTTTAAATCAATATAATTATTATATTATATATATGTATATTATATATCTATATTATTATAATTATATAATTAATTAGCCAATTTACCAAAGACTATGCAACTGAGAAATGGTAGCACTAGAAATCAAATCCAGTTCTTGATTCTTTTCTTATTGCCCTTTATTTGGCTAACTTAACAGCCATTTTTTTTTTTTTTTTACTTAATTCAGTTTTTGCTTTTTTATCCCTAGGAAACTTTAGGAAGTTAAATGAGATCAATGAAGGGAATTAAAATATATAGGAAAAAATGAGTTATTATGCCTTCATTATAAGAAAAAAATCTACTGTAATCTATAGTTATTAATAGAAACAAAGATTTAACATAAACAACAATGAGTTAAAATTATTTTCTTTACAAATTTATCATGAAAAATTTTGGGAGTTCATGAAAATAAACTTTATTCTCATACAAATCTGCCAAGAACCAAATCTTTAAATTTAAGATGTTCATTTACGTCTCACATATGGTGTTCACAGATCTTGAACTCAGATTTTTGAGACTCCATGGCCAGCTATGTATTATTTTATTCTGACAATCCCATTCCTGGTTATATTAATAGATTTTATATTAAACTAGCAATAATTTCATTAAATTCTTTAGACTTGAATATTATTAATTAACTAAAATTCTACTTTAATAACTGACAATACATCACATTTATATAGTATTCTGTGGTTTACAAAGAATTTTCCCTACAATAACTTTTTTTATGACCTTTACTTTGCCTCCTTGTAGGTTTTCTTTTGTTCTCTGTTGTGCACTTTTAATTTATTTTTTTTCTCCTTTCCTCCCTCCCACCTCCCTCAAGAAGACTAAGTGTCAATGTGTTTATATATACTTATAATATGTATATATATATATACATGTGCATAAATCTCTATAATCATAAATACATTTATACATACACATATATATTCATATCCATCCATGTAAGGTCATACTCTGCTAATTTGTCCTTTATTTCTCTAAAGGTGGATAGCATCATCCTTTAGAGCTCCAAATCTTTCCATATTTTTCTAAATCCATGAACTTATCATTTCCCATATCATAATAATATTGTGACTTTATACTACATAGTTATTTTGAATAGACTAAAACAGTATTGATTAATATGGCTGACAGTGTAGTTTCCCTAGTTTCTCTTTTGATAAAATCTATTTTAGCTTTTACTTTTTTTGAGATCAATGATTATTACCCCTACTTTTTTCTTAAGATAGTATACTCTAATCATTATTATTATGTTTGTGTGTATTTCTTATTTCCTGTCCCTTCTGATTCCCCTGCTTTCCTTCTATCAACTACATTGCCTTTCTATTACTTGACCTAATCCCCCCAAGTATCCCTTCCTTTTTCTTCATCCCTGACCATTTTCTTAATCTTTATTCTATTCCCATTAATCTACATACCTTAGTCCATTTCTATTAGTTTACATAGTTTTTACACCTATTCCCCTTATCCCCGTACCATCATGATATTTCTGTATAAAAGTAGAAACTTTTTATAACCATATGTACATATATATATATATGTATATATAGGCATACATACACACATAAATATACATAACTATATGTATAAAACCATACAATTATATAGATATATAAAATACATATATACAATATGTATATGTTCTTTCTTTAACTTATTCTCAATGAGAGTAGAATTCCATTATAAGTAAGAATATATATTATATCATATACATACTATCATATTATATTATATATTAATATATTATATGTTGCATTATAATATATATTAATATTATATATTAATATTATTTTTATATATTCTATTAATTACATACATATATCCACATATATGTATATATATACAATTATGTAATTGTTTGATTATATAACTATTATCACACACACACACACATACACACACACAAACACACATACATATTAGCTTCTTTAACCCATTTCCAATGAGAGTAGGATTAGTCTAATTTCCTGTCAGTTTTTTCTCTTGTCCTTTATTCATATAATATTACACTTATTTACCTTTTCCTACACAGCTTTGTTTTTCAAAATCATATCAAGTTCAGCTCTACTCCAATCTTTCTTTCAAGCTACCTAATTATTAATGACAATTTTGAAGATAAGATTTGCATTTCCGTATAAAACATAGATTGTCCTTATTGTTATTTGTAATTAGTCTTTAATTTTACCTTATGTTTCTGTTGAATCTTAAAAATGAATTTTTCTTTTAAATATTTTTAAAACAAAATCCTGAAAGTCCATTTAAATATTTAAATATTTAAGTCTGTTCATTTTTTGTTCAAGATTGTGCTTAATTTTGCTGGATATATTTTTTGGCTATAATCCTAGTTCTTTTGCTCTTCAATATATATTATTCCAAAACTTGTAATATTTTAATGTAGCTACTGCTAGGTTTTGTGTGATTCTAATTGTGATTTTGCCATAATTTAAAAAAATATTTTTCCTTGATATTTGTGATATTTTCTCCCTGATCTGGGGGTTTTGTATTTTGGTTATGATGTTCCTGGATGTTTTCTTCACAGGAACTCTTTTAGGTTATGATTGGTATATTTTTTTTCCTATTTCTACACTTTCCCCTTGTTCTAAGTCAGGACAATTTAATTATTTTTTGTACTGTATTAAAATTCTTTTTTTTATGTTTAATTGTAGCTTTCAATTATTCTAATTATTCTTATATTTTTCTATTCTTGATCTATTCTCCAAATCATTTGATGTTCTTATGAGTTGTTTCATTTCTCTTCTATTTTTCCATTCTTTATATTTTATTTTATTTTTTTCTTGGTCTCATAAGTTTGCTGGCCTCCTCTTGCCAGATTCTAGTTTTCAAGGAATCGTTTTCTTAAAATTCTGAATATCATTTTCTAGCAGCTTTTCTTTCTTTTTAAAATCTTGTTTTTCTTGGACTTTTCTTCAGTTTGTTCTCAATATATCTCATTTGATTTTTAAAATCTCTTTTTGAGTTCTATGGATTTTGAGGAGCAGATAACCATTTAACATGATTCTTTGGAGGTCAGAAAAGCTTTTTTTAAATTTTTTTTTCTTCAATATCTTACTCTGAAGATGGATCATTTTTATTCCCATAGAAACTTCCTATATTTGGGTTATTTCTTCTTGGATTGCTCTCTTTTAAATTATTATTATTTATAGCAAATTGTTGGTGTAATCACTTCTATTTCTGAGGTATGGGGAATGATACCCCTACGCTGAGATACTCCCTCAGTTTTCCCCTCTTACCCATGATCCCAAAACAAGAATTATACCTTCCTTTTAGTATCTGCAGCCAGCAGAGTCCCTGCTCTACTGCTTATGCACTCATCAAGAGTCTGCTGGTTCCTTCTGGACCAAGGCTATGTCTTAGGTGGCACATTTTGCCCTGGAGTCTCTTGTTGGCAGAGGTTCTCTCAGTTTTCCCCAACTCAGACTCCTGACTCCCAGGAGGTGAAAATTTCTTTGCTAGTGATGAGGCTAATTCTCAACCAATCTAACCACATGGTTTGAGGCTTAGTGTTAGGGAAACTAGCCTGGTGATGTCAAACCTTCATCCCGGTGTCTTTTTTGGGATCTTCTCTGATTATCCTGGGGGCCACTGTTCTGCTTCAACATTTATTTGCTTTTACAACTCTATGTTGGCCTTGAGATGCACTTTTGTTTTGTTCACTGGGGTAGTTTAAAAAGCTTGGGATTTTTTTTTCAATCTTCTCTCATCATATTCCCAACTACTTTCCTAGTTGGAAGTAATAGGAATTCTTTGCATTAAATTGAAGACAGAGGAGTGATGTATGGTGTGGTAGCAAAAACTTTTTACATGTCATATAATCAAATCTATTTCTTTGCTTTCTATAGTCAGTGATACCATCTCTTCTTAGTTTATGATTCACTGTCTGAATGTTCATCATAAAGATCCCTATTTGTCACAAAGAACTAGAAACTGAGAGGACCCCCATTGTCAGGGAGTAGATGGATAAATGTCAGTATATGAATTTAATAGAATACAATTGTTCTATAAGAAATATTTAAGGGGATGGTTTCAGAGAAACCTTGGAAGACTTCCATGAACTTATGCAGAATAACCTATGCAGAACTAGGAGAAAAATTTGTATAATAGTAACAAATATACAAACAATTATAAGAAATTTGAGAAAGCTAATCAATATATTGACCAACCATAATTGCAGAGGATCCATGGTGAAACATGTTAGCATCTGAGAGAGAGAGAGAGAGAGAGAGAGAGAGAGAGAGAGAGAGAGAGAGAGAGAGAGAGAGGGAGAGGGTTAGTTAATGGATTCAGAGCGCCAATTGAGACATTTATTTAGTAATTGATCAGTGAAGGAATTATTTTTCTTAATTATGCATATTTATTAATAGCATTTTCATTTCCTTTTCTATTCTTCTCTTTCCCTCTCTTTTTCTCTCCTCTCTTCTCCTTTTTTTCCTTTCCTAAATTAGGAGAAAGAAAATAATTTTTTGTTGCAGTAAAATTTAAAAAAAAGATCCACCTGATTTCCAACTTTTTAATTATACAGCACCAGTACTTTCCTGTATTCTTAATTTCCCCCCTTATAATTCAGAATCTTCAGTAAATCATTACTCATATTGTTATATTATTAACATTTATTCTATCATTTTTGCATTTAGTCAATTAAATTAAATTTATTATTCAAAAACTACCATCAAAATAATAAATCCTAGCGATTATAGTAAGAGGGGAATGAGGAAACATTAGAGGGAGAGGGATATTAAAAATCAATCTATTTTTTTCTTAACATTCTTTATGTTCTATTTAAAATTTTTTTTCAATTACAAATTCTCTCTCTCTCCCTCTATCACCCCTTCTTCCCCTTAACTAAAATGGCAAGCAATATAAAGAGCAACTTTTGTTCACTTCAGTGTTACCAATACTAGCAGTTGGGTTCAAGATTTTAGCTTCTGCATATGGTAATACTTTATAAATTCTCTTGTCATAGACACTATTTTTAATCTCATTAACTTCATAGAACCAGTTTTCATACTTTCATTCTTTTAGCCCATTTATTAAGTACTATTCTCAAAGCCCTGTTAACCAACTGATGTGAGTGATAAAGAGTAGATGAAGTAAAAACATAATAGCTTTGACATATATTTATTTTATATATGCTACTGATGGTCATTCAGAGGGTTTAACTGACTTTAGATCTCGTCAGTATTAGCAGATATGGGCAAGCTTCTTGCCATTTTTTACTAACTGTGAATTTCTAAAAATCTGAAAAACAATTAAATGGAAAATGTAATTTAAACTAATGGTGTCTGAGAGTGTTGGCTCAGAAATCCCTGAGTGTTTTCTAGGTTAAAAGAACAATGTTGTGAGTTATTTGAAAAAATGATGCTAATATTACATGCAATATTAGTAAATGCTTACTTTTTATATTTAGCATAGGGCATTAAAAAACCCTTCATTTTGGAAAAAAAAATCTTAAATTGGAAGAAAGATGGTCTTTGGCCAGTTGGCATTTTAGTATATTATTTTCCCTTAAAAAAGTGCATTTTCTGCATCAAGTCAATAAAAGCACACATTGTCTACTATATGCTACGTATTGTGGTAAGTACTAGCAATACAAAGAAAGGCAAACAGCCTCTTTACCCCCAAGCTCAGAATCTAATGAGACAACATGAAACAACTATTTACAAACACGATTTATACAGACCAAATTTGAAAGTAAACTAAAGAAAGCCACTAACATCAAGAAGGACCAGGGATGGGATTTATCTGGGATTTAAAGGAATCCAGTGAATCCAGTCCACAGAGAATAATGGGAGGGGGAGAATTCCAGGTAATGGGGGGTGAGCCAATGAAAAATACCTGGAAAATGGAGTTGGAATGTCTTGTGAGAGAGATCACAAGATGGCCAGTGTCAATATACTGTAAAGTAGATGGAGGGAAGTGAGTAAAATATAAAAAGACTGGAAAGGAAGAACAGGTCCAGGTTTTAAAACTAAGTTGAATTGGGTCAGCTAGGTGGCATAGTGGATAGAGCACCAGCCCTGAATTCAGGAGCATCCCAGTTCAAATCTGATCTCAGAAACTTAACACTTCCTAGCTGTGTGATCCTGGGCAAGTTACTTAACCCCAGCCTCAGGAAAAAAAATAAAATAAAATAAAGTTGATTTATAATTATCCAGTATTCCCATTCAATTATTTTCAAAAGAAGGTCCTTACTACCTGCCTGTCAAATTAATGAACTGGGACTTGCAATATAGATGGACAATGAGCTTAGTCCAGAGTGGAACATGATAGGACAAGCAGGCTAGAAAGTTTGACAATAAGGGAAAAAATATTTCACTGACTTGAGTTTCCAATGGAAGTGAAAGTGTACATTTTCAATGATTACACTTTACTGGTGCTGCTATATGACAACTATATATGAGCAGCCACTGCCTCTAAAGAACTTTTCTCCAAAGAAAAAAATGAAAAGGTGCATGGATGTACATACACACACACTCTCTCTCTCTTTCTCTCTCTCTCTCTCTCTTTTTCTAAAATTGTTCTCAAACAAGTTATAGGAAATACTTTGGGGGTACATAATGAATGTGTTTTTGATTCTTCAGAGGATAAAGCATGTAACTTTAAAATTGGCTTCATTGCTTTTTAAAAATTTATTCATAGTTTGTGACCATAGCTATAGACTTTGAATTCCTTCTGCCTAACACAGTGCCTTATATAACTAATAGGAAACTCTGGAGAACAGAGTTTGTCCTCAAAGAATTGTTTGATAAGGAGGACAGATGAAGTGGTCATGTATCAAGAGCAAGAGATGAAAGGTAGACAGAATGCTCTAATGGTACCCTTTCAATGTCTACAGGAAATACAAAAGCCCTCTAGAAAATTAGACTTCATTGGATGAATTTTTGGGAGAATATGCGCATGAGACACCTATAGAATAGCTAGGAATGGATAGATTCTAATCAGATCACCTATTATATATGCCTCTTCCCTAATGTGCCGTGTACATCACTTATATAGTCAGTATTTCTTATCATAGTCTTTCATAGAAAAGATTCCCTTTGGGTATAAACAAGCATGTTCACAGATATGCACGCACACATGTAATACATACATGCATGTGTGTATATATATGTATATATATATGTGTATATATATATGTATATGTGTGTACATGTGTTATAAGAGAGTCTGCCAACCCCCCCGTCAGCCTTGGACATCGCACAGGGCACAGCTCAGGTAATCTGAGGGTAGCCTTGTAAGGGTGAACAAGATGGTGCTGGGAGGAAGGGGGTCCCACCCTAAAGAGTAATGTGGCAGTTCCCAGGAGAGGTGTGCCAGACCTTGGAGGGCAGTACTTGAATATCCCTATTAGGAAAGGGATGCACACACATCATATCTACATGTAGCTTCCTGTAGGGAATCATGTATCTAGTATAGGCTAGGATGTGATTATGTAAGAAGTAGTAACTAGAAACAAGCACCAAGATGATAAAAGCACCTGCAGTTTTTGTAATAAATAGAGTCTCACACTACCCTGGCTCTTGCCCCTCATTGCTCATGGTTTCTGACATTTCAAGCAGACAGGCAGTGCTGGTCACATAAGGCCTGTTCCGCTTGGGAGTTGGGGCTGTGATCCCCAACAATGTGTCCCTTCGATTATGCTTCCCAAAGTACTCTGAAAACATTAAAATTTGTAGTCTATAAGAGTAGTGAGATATGCATGAGAAATTACCTATACCAAATTTCCATAATTATAGTATATATTTATGAATTGTCCTAACTAAATGATGAAATATTATTCTTAGTGTATAAACTGGCAAAAATATAAGATAAAAAGTATTAGTTAAAATATGGCTGGGATTTTTGAAATAAAAACATCTATGAGAGCTGCAAGATTGACATAAACAATAGACAACTACCCTTATTAGTTGCCTGTTTGGTGGTAGTCTTAGTAGTAGTCTGAAGAGTAATGGAAGTTTCATTTGATTTATTTTAAAGAAATTCTTATTATTCAATACGATTAATTACTCTGATTGGTAGTAATATTAAAAATCTGAAGTTGTAACTTGTCAACTGGGTCTTTTTTACTCTTGTTTCTACAGTTGTCCTAATTTTATTTGAATAGTTATAACATTCACTAACTTTTTTATCATTTCATTTACATTATTAATTACTTTCTATAATAATTACTACTGGCGTCTCCTTTTACATTGCTATATAAACAGATGTTTAGTACATGTGCACAGATGTGATGCACACACATACACATACACATGTACACACTTAGCCCTTTGCCACCTTCTTATTAAAATTGTTCTCAGCCAAGTTGTGATAACCTTTCAAGGGATATATAATGAATATACTTCTGATCCTTAAGAGTGAAAAAGCCTATAACTTAAAATTTTCTTCATTGATTTTTCTATTTCTTCATAGTTTGTGACTATAATTATAGACTTTGAATCCTTCATATATGGCACAGTGCCTTATTTACTGAATGTAATATAAATATATAAATATAAATATATATATAAATTTTGAATTGCATTGTATTGGCTGTGTTTTGGAGCAAGAGGAGAAAAAAGACACCGTTTTATAGCATATGCATACTGTTGATTAAATTACATTCTCTGCCTTGGTAAAATGATGTTACTTTTTATTTTTTAGTGCCTTAGAGAATGATTGTCATTACAAATCTGACAAAATATTGCATAAACATTTTTTATTCTACCTTTTGGAAGTAATGTTACTTTATATATATATATATATATATATATGAATTAACCATGTGATAGGTAATGTTTTCCATTTTTATATATGTCTTAACTTCTTAGATATTAATTCATCAGAAATGAATTAATATATCCAAATATCATAACTTCTTTAGACATATTGAAGTTTTAAAAGTGATAACCATTAGAATCTGAGAAATGGTACACATTGAATCAAATAGATAAGCGTTTGAGAGACATATATTAATTAAAACAATTTCTTATATAGGTAAGTATATATAATTTATCTTTTGCAGTATTGGTGACAGATGGAGAGATCATTTCATTTGTGGGTTACATCCAATCTGGATTTTGTAACGTTTATAGAGAAGTTATTGGACTTGTAAAGTATCAAGTTAGGAAAATGGTAAGTTATTTTAACCTTAAAAAAAAAAAGGATCTGTGATTTAATTGGTTTGGGGAACTCCTGGTGAGATAATATCTTATACAAATGCATTTCATTGAATGATCTTAAACTTTTAGGCTGCCTTGGGGAATTGAGAGATTAAATAGTCAATCAGTCTTTGCATGGAGACCTCTACTGAGAAAAAAAACAAAACAAAAAACAAATGTCATCATCTCATAAGATAGACTATTCCCTGTGAACAGCTCTAATTTTTAGATGATATCCTCCTTACCTAAAGTTTAAGCTTCCCTATTGGCAATTTCCATTCTTGTTATTAGTTTTGTTTTCTTTTCTAAAAAGAAAAACTTATCACTCTTCCCTTGATGATTTTCCAAAAGCTTGAAGATAGCCATCATGTCCCTCCACATTTTCTCTTCTCTAGGCTAATCATCTCTAACATGACATGAACTCAAGACCCTTCACAAGTCTGTTTGTCCTCCTCTGGGTGATTTCCATCTCATCAAAGTGTTTCCTGACATGAAAGGTCTCAATATGAAGACCATATTCTAATGGTTGTTTGATCAGGACAGAGTATAATGAGACTGTCAATAATTTAGCTTCTTTTAATATACTGAGATCACATTAACTTTTTGGTCAGCAGTATAAAATTGTTGATTCAAATTAACTGAATTCATTAAAATCTTCATATATTTGCCAGTTGAACTGCCTACTGTCTAGCTACACCTCTCCATTTCTGTAACTTTGATATTCATTTTTGACCACCAGACATTTCAGTAATTTCTATTTTTATCTTATTCTAATCTTCACAATACACTAGCCTATCCTGATGTTTTCTTTCTTTTTTTTAATTTTTTTTTCTGGTTATTCATGTACATTTTTAAAATGCACATTTATTCAAGAATCATTTTAAGAGAAAATGATCGAAGAAAATGGAAAAGTCATGAGAGAAAATAAAAGAAGAAAAAGAAAAAAGTGAACTTGGCAAGTGTTGATTTAAGTTCACTCTCCATAGATCTACGGAGATGGCATTTTCTATCAAAAATTTATTGGGATTGCTTTGCACCACTGAACCACTGAGAAGAACCAAGCCTTTCCTAGTTGATTATCACACATTTTTGCTGTTATTGCGTATAATGTATTCCTGGTTCTGCTTGTTTCATTCAGCATCAGTTCTTATAAATCTTTACAAGCATTTCTAAAATAAGCTTGTTCATAATTTTTATAGAATAATAATATTCTATATTATATTCAGACATTCTCTAATTGATGGGTCTTTTCTCATTTTCCAATTCTTTGCTACCACAAAAAAGAACTACAATAAACATTTTTGCATATATAGATTCTTTTCCCTTCTTTATTATTTCCTTGGGATACAGATCCAGTAGTGGCACTGTTGGAACAAAGGATTTATAGCCCTTTGTAAATAGTTCCAAATTAATTCCCAAAGTAGTTGGATGATTTCACAACTTTGCCAACAATGCATCAGTATTCCAGCTTTCCAACACTATTTCCAACATTTAGTATTATGTTTTCCAGTCATTTTGGCCAATTTGAGAAGTGTGAGGTGGTACCTAAGGGTTGTTTTAATTTTTATTTTTCTAATCAATAGTGATTTAGAAATTGTGTTTCATATGACTATATACAGTTCTAATTTTATCCTTTGAAAATTGTTCAAATCCTTTGTTCATTTAAGATTTGGGGAATGACTTGTATTCTTATAAATTTGACATAGTTTTTATATATATTTTTGTTAGGATTACAAGGTGCTAACTCAAGTTGTCTAAACAATTCTCTAGCTCAGAATTCACACCTTTAGTTCAAACCTTTAAAAGGAGTTTACACTTTTAGACTTCTGAAAAAGGAGTTTACACATTTAAAGGAGTTTACACCTTTAAAAGGAGCAAGTTCATTGGCTGTAGGAGTTCTCACAAGCCCATTCTCTGTGAGGATAAAAGAAGGCAACATTGAATCTGAAGAGCAGTCTAGACTGTGACATTGAGTTGGGATGGCAGTCTGGATTGAGTCAAAGAGAAGACCTCCCATGAATTCTCAAGTCCAGCAATCCTACACTTTTGGATGGGAAAGTTCCAGAAGCCTCCCAAGAAACCTGCTCACAGAGGAAAAGATTCACAGAGAACAGAAACCTCCTCACAGAGAACGATCTACAATCTAGAGATAACAGGACTTTACATTTTGGCGCCCAACGTGGGGCCAGAACTTATTCTGAGCCCTTCAGAGGAGCTAGCCGGACCTTTACATATTTTAAATGAGACCTTTATTGGAACTATTGGTTGCAAAAATTTTTCCCAGTTTTGTACTTACCTTTTAATTTTGTTTGTGTTGATTTTGTTTGTGTAAAACCATTTTAATTTCATATAACCAAACTTGTCCGTTTTGCCCTTTATAATTCCTCCCTTATCCAAAAAAAATAATAGGTAAACTATCCTTTGCTCTCCTAATTTGCTGGTAGTATCACCCTTTATTCCCAAATCATGTACCCATTTTGACCTTATTTTGATAATGGGGTGTGAGAGCTCTATGCCAAGTTTCTTACATATTATTTTCCAGATTCTTCAACAAATTTTCTGAAATTTTGTGAAATTTTTGTGAGTTCTTATCCCACAAGCTGGAGTTTTAGAATTTATCAAATATTACATTATTAAAATCATTGATTATTTTGTCATATGTCATTTTGACACATGCCTATTTGTGTCTTTCAGCTACCTTTCTTTGTATTTTTCCATTAGTTCCCTTGATATTCTTGACATTTTTTCTTCAAGATGAATTTTGTAATTAGTTTTGTTGCTATATAAAATAATTTTTAGAAGTTTGATTGTCATGATATTGAATAAGTAGACCAATTTAGAAAGGACTGCCATTTTTATTATATTAGCTTGACCTAATTATGAGCAATTGATATTTTTCCAGTTGTTTAATCTGACTTTGTGTGAGAAGTATTTTGTAATTTTGTATATATAGTTCCTGGGTTTATCTTAGAAAACAGACACTGAAATATTTTATATTGTCTATAGTTTTTTTGAATGGAATTTCTCTTTATATATCTTGCCCATGGGCTTTGTCAGTATTATATAGAAATGCTGATGACTTTTGTGGGTTTATCTTATATCCTACAACTTTGCTAAAGTTTTTAATTCATGATTTTCTAGGATTCTTCAACTATATCATAATGCCCTCTTCACAGACTAATAGTTTTATCTCATTACATATTCTAATTCCTTTAATTTCTTTTTTTCATATTTTTTCTTACCCTTACTTCAATATGATACCCTCCAAATTTTTCATCATTTACTTATTTGCTAAGCATGCTATTCTTGGATTTATCCAAGTTATAGATAAAAATGTTGAATATTAGGAAAGTATATATCTCTAGAATATTCCCACAGAGCCCTCCTTCAAAGTTCACATTAAACCATGATTTGGATCTGGCCATTCAAATATTTTGAGTTCTTCTGATTGTATTGTCACCTTGTTTTCTCCTTTCTTCATCATTTTTATATTGAAAAATTAAGGTTAATTGCAACTTAAAAATTATTAACTATCTTGCTTTAGGTAGAAAAAATTCTGTTAAATATCCTCCCCTTTCCCTCTATTCTATTCCATCTTAGACTCTTGATATGTTTTTTCTAATTCAGCATTCATATGCTTCTGCCAATGCCAATCCAAAATTTACTCTACCTGCACTGACCTCTGCTTCTCAATCTGATGCTTAGATTTTTTTTTTTTATTAGTAGTTAACATTAATGTTACTGTGGTCAAGTTTCAAATTTGTCACCTTTGTTTATTATTTATAATACCTCTTCTTTATTCTCTATATTTTGTGAATATATGTATAACATCTGAGACTATTTCATCTATCATAGGCTCCTTTCTTCCTTGTTATATCCCGCAACCTTCTGAAATAGGTCATGATTCCTTTCTGCTTTTTCATTTCCTTTTTCTTTTTTTTTTAAATCAAGAAATACTTTGTCCCTTTTTTTTTAAAGGAAAACTTCACTTTCCCTGATAAATTAGAAAGACACTTTTTTTTCTTTTTTGTTTTTCTTCTGGGAAAAAGACAACTATAATTTGAACACAAGTAACCATCTTTTATTTTGTCTTGACAGAAATATAAATATCATATAAAAGGCAGTGAGTTCATTGCAAATTTATCTCTGCTTTCATGTTTGCTTGGACATGAGTGAGATTTTCAGTCATTTATCATGTCTTATAGTTGGCCTCTTGGAGAATTGCTTTGGCAAACTACTTCTCTGGATATTCAACTCTGGGAATTTTCACCTTCTTTTTTTTTATTAATAGTTTTTATTTACCAGATATTTGCATGGGTAATTTTACAACATTGACAATTGCCAAATCATTTGTTCCAATTTTTCCCCTCCTTCCCCACTGCCCCCAATGACAGGTCAACCAATATGTGTTAAATATGTTAGAGTATAAATTAAATACAATATATGTATAAATGACCAAACCGTTGTTTTGCTGAACAAAAAGAATCGGACTTTGAAACAGTATACATTTAGCCTGTGAAGGAAATCCAAAATGCAGGCAGACAAAATTAGAGGGATTGGAAATTCTATGTAGTGGTTCACAGTCATCTCCCAGAGTTCTTTCACTGAGTGTAGCTGGTTCAGTTCATTACTGCTCTATTGGAACTGATTTGGTTCATCTCATTGGTGGAGAGGACCATGTCCATCATAATTGATCATCATACAATATTGTTGTTGAAGTATATAATGATCTCCTGGCCCTGCTCATTTCACTCAGCATCAGTTCACGTAAGTTTCTCCAGGCCTTTCTGAAATCATCAAATTGGTCATTTCTTACAGAAGAATAATATTCCAAAATATTCATATACCACAATTTATTCAGCCAATCTCCAACTGATGGGCATCCACATAGTTTCCAGTTTCTGGCCATCACAAAGTGGGCTACCACAAATATTCTTGCACATACAGGTCCCTTTCCCTTCTTTAAGATCTTTTTGGGATACAAACCGAATACCAACGCTGCTGGGTCAAAGGGTATGCACAGTTTGATAACTTTTTGAGCGTAGTTCCAAATTGCTCTCCAGAATGGCTGGATGTATTCACAATTCCACCAATAATGTATCAGTTTCCCTGTTTTTTCACATCCCCTCCAACATTCTGCATTACCTTTCCCTGTCATTCTAGCCAATCTGACAGGTGTGTAGTGATATCTCAGAGTTGTCTTAATTTGCATTTCTCTAATTAATAATGATTTGGAGCATCTTTTCATATGACTAGAAATAGTTTCAATTTCTTTATCCAAGAATTGTCTGTTCATATCCTTTGACCATTTATCAATTGGAGATTGGCTTGATTTCTTATATAGTAGACTCAATTCTCTATATATTTTGGAAATGAGGCCTTTATCTGAACCTTTGACTGTAAAAATGTTTTCCCAGTTTATTGTTTCCCTTCTAATCTTATGTGCATTGATTTCATTTGTACAAAAACTTTTCAATTTGATATAATCAAAGCTTTCTACTTTGTGATCAATAATGATCTCTAATTCTTCTTTGGACATGAATTCATTCCTCTTCCACAGGTCTGAGAGGTAAACTATCTATGTTCCTCTAATTTATTTATAATCTCATTCTTTATTGCTAGGTCATGAACCCATTTTGACCTGACCTTAGTGTAAGGTGTTAAGTGTGGATCAATGCCTAGTTTCTGCCCTTTTAATTTCCAATTTTCCCAGCAGTTTTTGTCAAACATTGAGTTCTTATCCCAAAGGCTGGGGTCCTTGGGTTTGTCAAACACTAGGTTGTTAGAGTTATTATTTTGTCCTTTGGACCTAATCTATTCCACTGATCAACTAGTCTATTTCTTAGCCAATGGTTTTGTTAACCACTGCTTTATAATATAATTTTAGATCTGGTACAGCTAGGCCACCTTCGTTTGATTTTTTTTTTCATTAATTCCCTTGAAATTCTTGACCTTTTGTTTTTCCATATGAACCTTGTTGTTATTTTTTCTAGGTCATTAAAATAGTTTTTTGGGAGTATGATTGGTATAGCGCTAAATAAATAGATTAGTTTAGGTAGTATTGTCATCCTTATTATATTTGCTCGCCCTATCCAAGAGCATTTAATATTTTTCCAATTGGTTAGATTGGACTTAATTTGTGTGGAAAGTGTTTTGCTCATATACTTTCTGATTTTCCCTTGGCAGATAGATTCCTAAATATTTTTATACTATCAGTAGTTACTTTAAATGTAATTTCTCTCTGTAAGTCTAACTGTTGGACTTTGTTAGTGATATATAAGAATGCTGAGGATTTATGTGGATTTATTTTGTATCTAGCAACTTTGCCAAAGGTGTGGATTATTTCTAATAGCTTTTTAGTTAAATCTTTGGGGTTCTCTATGTATACTATCATATCATCAGCAAAGAGTGATAATTTGCTTTCTTCATTACCTACTCTAATTCCTTTAATCTCTTTCTCTACTCTTATTGCCAAAAGTAGTGTTTCTAATACAATATTGAATAGTAATGGTGATAGTGGACAAACTTGTTTCACCCCTGATCTTAATGGGAATGGTTGCAATCTTTTCCTATTACATATGATGCTTATTGATGGTTTTAAATAGATGCTACTGATTATTTTAAGGAAAAATCCATTTATTCCTATACTCTCAAGTATTTTTAATAGGAATTCATGTTGGATTTTATCAAATGCTTTTTCTGCATCTATTGAGATGATCGTATGGTTTTTGTTAATTTTATTATTAATATGGCCAATTATACTGATAGTTTTCCTAATATTGAACTACCCCTGCATACCTGGTATAAATCCTACTTGATCATGATGTATTATCCTGGGGATGATTTTTTGGAGTCTTTTTGCTAATATCTTATTTAAGATTTTAGCATCAGAAATGGATATCTTCAACATAAAGAAGATCCAACTCACTTCCAGTTGATCAATGATGGACAGAAATAACTACACCCAGAGAAGGAACACTGGGAAGTGAATGTAAATTGTTAGCACTACTGTCTATCTACCCAGGTTACTTATACCTTCGGAATCTAATACTTAATGTGCAACAAGAAAATGGTATTTACACACATATATTGTATCTAGGTTATATTGTAACACATGTAAAATGTATGGGATTGCCTGTCATTGGGGGGAGGGAGTGGAGGGAGAGGGGATAATTTGGAAAAATGAATACAAGGGATAATATAAAAAAAATTACTCATGCATATATACTGTGAGGAAAAAAAATTCTAAATTAAAAAAAAAAAAAGATTTTAGCATCAATATTCATTAGGGTGATTGGTCTATAGTTTTCTTTCTCTGTTTCAACCTACCTGGTTTGGGTATCAGTACCATGTCTGTGCCATAAAAGGAATTTAGTAGGACTCCTTCATTCCCTATTTTTTCAAATATTTTATATAACATTGGAGCTAATTGTTCTTTGAATGTTTGGTAGAATTCACCTGTGAATCCATCTGGTCCTAGAGATTTTTTCTTAGGGAGTTGATTAATAGCTTGCTCTATTTCTTTTTCTAAAATGGGACTATTTAAGCAATTTACTTCCTCCTCTGTTAATCTGGAAAGCCTATATTTTTGGAGGTAGTCTTCCATTTCACTTAGGTTATCAAATTTATTGGCATAAAGTTGGGCAAAGTAACTCCTTATTATTTCTCTAATTTCTTCCTCATTGGTGGACAGTTCCCTGTTTTCATTTTTTTTAAGACTAACAATTTGATTTTCCTCTCTCCTTTTTCTAATCAGATTTACCAAAGGTTTATCTATTTTATTGTTTTTTTCATAAAACCAACTATTAGATTTATTTATTAATTCAATACTGTTTTTTTTTTACTTTGGATATTATTAATTTCTCCTTTTAATTTTAGAATTTCAAGTTTAGTATTTCATTGAGGGTTTTTAATTCGGTCTTTTTCTAGCTTTTTAAGTTGCAATTCATTACTCTTCTCTTTCTCTATTTTCTTCAAGTAATCCTCCAAAGATAAAAAAAATTCCCCTTATTACCACTTTAGCTGTATCCCACAGATACTGACATGATGTCTCATCATTGTCATTATCTTGAGTGAAATTATTGTGTCTACAATTTGCTGTTTCACCTAATCATTCTTTTTTTTAAATAGTTTTTATTTGCCAGACATTTGCATTTTTACAACATTGACAATTGCCAAACCATTTGTTCCAATTTTTCCCCTCTTCTTCCCCCACTCCCCCCAATGACAGGTCGATCAATACACGTTAAATATGTTAGAGTATAAATTAAATACAATATATGTATACATGACCTATTAGTTGTTTTGCAGAACAAAAAGAATCATACTTTTAAATAGTGTACATTTAGCCTGTGAAGGAAATCCAAAATGCAGGCAGACAAAATTAGAAGGATTGGAAATTTTATGTAGTGTTTCATAGTTATCTCCCAGAGTTCTTTTGCTGAGTGTAGCTGGTTCAGTTCATTACTGCTCTATTGGAACTGATTTGGTTCATCTCATTTTTGGAGAGGGCCACGTCCATCAGAATTGATCATCATACAATATTGTTGTTGAAGTATATAATGATCTCCTGGTCCTGCTCATTTCACTCAGCAGCAGTTCACATAAGTCTCTCCAGGCCTTTCTGAAATCATCCTGTTGATCATTTCTTACAGAACAATAATATTCCATAATATACATATACCACAATTTATTCAGCCAATCTCCAATTGATGGGCATCCACATAGTTTCCAGTTTCTGGCCACCACAAAGTGGGCTGCCACAAACATTCTTGCACATACATCACCTAATCATTCTTTAAGATGAGATTATTTAGCTTCCAATTACTTTTTGATGTATTTATCCCTAACTTTTTGGTGAATGTAGTTTTTATTGCATCGTGATCTGAAAATAAAGCCTTTACTATTTCTGCCTTCCTGCATTTAATTTTGAGATCTTTATGTCCTAATATATGGTCAGTTTTTGTATAGGTTCCATGAACTGCTGAGAAGAAAGTGTGCTCTTTTCTGTCCCCATTCAGTTTTCTCCAAAGATCTATCATACCTAATTTTCCTAATATTTGATTTACCTCTTTATTTTCTTTTTTATTTGTTTTGTGGTTTGACTTATCTAATTCTGAGAGTATAAGGTTGAGATCTCTCACTATTATAGTTTTGCTGTCTATTTCTTCTTGCAACTCTCTTATCTTCTCCTTTAGAAAGTTAGATACTATATCACTTGGTGCATATATATTTGGTATTGATACAGCTTCATTGTCTATTCTACCCTTTAGCAAGATATAGTTTCCTTCCTTATCTCTTTTGATTAGATCAGTTTTTGCTTTTGCTTTATCTGAGACAAGGATGACTACCCCTGCTTTTTTATTTTTATTTTTATTTATTTATTTTTTTAACTTCACTTGAAGCATAATAGATTCTGCTCCAGCCTTTTACCTTTACTCTGATGTATCTCCCTGCTTTAAATGTGTTTCCTGTAAACAACATATTGTAGGGGTCTGACTTTTGAGCCAGTCTGTTATCTGCTTCTGCTTAATGGGAGATTTCATCCCATTCACATTTACAGTTAAAATTATTATTTCTATATTTCCTGCCATCATGATATCTCCTGATTATGCTTTTTTCCCTTACCCACACCAAATCCCTTCCCCAGTGTTAAACTTATGAGCCCTACTTGCATCACGCAGCTTTCCCTCTTTTATATCCTTCCTCCTCTCTTTAAATCCCTTCCCCTTTCTTATTCCCTTTCCTTATTGCTCTTTTCCTTTTCCCTTTTCCTTTCCCTCTTTTTAATGAGGTGAGAAAGAATTTTCTGTAAAACTAATATGTTAATTATTTTCTCTTTGATCCAATTCTGATGGGAGTATGGTTCACACAATGTTTCTCCCCCTCTCTAACTTCCCTCAGATATGATAGGTTTTCTTTGCTTTTTTGTGGGATGTAATTTTTCTCTTTTTATCTCCTCTTTCCCCTTTTTCTTACTACACTGTCTCCCCTTTCCATTTCTGCTTCCCCCCTTTTTTTGTGATATCCTTAAAATCAAATTATACATATAATCTTAATGTATATCCACAACAGAAATACAGTTCTCAAGAGTCCCTTTTTCTGCTTCTCTTGAGTCCTACAATTGGAAATCAAGATTTTTCTTTAGATATGGTTTTTTACTTAGAAACATATGGAATTCATCTGTTACATTAAATGTCCATCTTCTTCCATGGAAGAAAATGTTCAACTTAGCTGGGTAGTTTATTCTTGGCTGCATTCCAAGTTCTTTTGTCTTTCGGGATATCAGATTCCAGGCACTGCGATCCTTTAATGTAAAGACAGCCAGATCTTGAGTGACCCTTATTGTGGAACCTTGGTATTTGAATTGTTTTTTCCTGGCTGCTTGTAATATTTTTCCTTAGTCTGATAGTTCTGAAATTTGGCCACAATGTTCCATGAGTTTTTTTTTTGTTTTTTTTTTTTTAGGGTCTTTTTCAGAAGATGTTTGATGAATTCTTTCAATGTCTATTTTACCTTCTGGTTCTATTATCTTTGGGCAGGTCTCTTTGATGATTTCTTGTAAAATAGTGTCTAAGCTCTTTTTTTCATCATAATTTTTGGGAAGTCCAATAATCCTCAGATTATCTCTCCTAGATCTATTTTCCAGGTCTGTTGTTTTGGGAAGTAGAGAGCTGACATTTTTCTGCAGATTTTCATTTTTTTGGCTTTGCTTGACTGATTCTTGGTGTCTTAGTGAATCATTCATTTCTATTTGTTCAGTTCTGATTTTTAATGAGTTATTTTCTTCATTAGCTTTTTTTTTTTTTAACTTCTTTTTGTATGTGTCCAATTGAGTTTTTAAATGGGCTGTTTTGCTCTATGGAATTTTTTTTCCATTTCACTAAATTTGTTTTTTAGTGAGGTATTTTCTTTTTCCAATTCACAAATCCTCCTTTTTTTTTAGGAATTCTTTATCTTTTCCAATTCACAGATGCTACTTTCCTGTGATTTCTTTACCTTTTCCAATTCCTTAATTCTGTTTCCCTGCACTTCCTGTGAATTCTTTATCTTTTCCAATTCACATTTCAGGAAGTTGTTTACCTTTTCTAATTCACATTTCAGGACATTGTTATTCTCTAGCATAGCTTCTCTTTCCTTTCCCCATTTTTCTTCTAATTCTCTCTTCATATTTTTAATAGTTTCTTCTAGGAGAGCGGTATTCGGGGAATTGTCTGGAGGTTGTCTGCTATTAGTCTCCTCAGGTTTGGAAGCCAGCTCTTTTTCTGCATAGACGCTTTCAATTGTTTTCTTCATTTTTTTGCTCATTTTTAAAAAAGCTTTCAGGGTCTACCCTCAGGGCAAGGAGATTACCAGTTTCCTCTGCAGAGTGAGGATGGGTTTAAGGATAGTATTTGCCCTCTCAATAGGCTGCAATGAATAGCTGAGAGGGGGGAGGGCTCTAGGAAGAACTCCAAGGGGAAGTGATTATGCCTGGGTATCACCAAGGTGCTGTGTAAGTGTCCTGCTAGAAGCCCACTGTGAGGATTAATGACCACCTTGGGGTTAGAGGTTAAGGAATAAAGGTTTCACTGCCCCCCACACAAATGCCCGCTTTGAGTATTTGCAATAGTCCTGTCTCTCACCTCACTGGAAGTGTCACTGCCTGGGGAGCGCAGTCGGGCTTGGGAAATTCCACTACTCCTGGGAACCTCTGGACGGTACAGATGAGAGGCTGCCTGGAGCTGTGCCCCTGCTGTGTGTGACTGTCCCCCATCACAAGCCCCTCACTGCTGAATGCCGTGAAGAGCTGTGTTATGGTCTGTGCTAGGTCACTTCCTGTCCTGGGTGGATGCAGCCAGAGCCTCTGGGGCTTTGGAGTCTCTCAAAGTACCCTCTATCCCAGGCTCCAACTTCTCTGCTGGTCCCCTACTCAGCCACCAAAGCAAAGCAGTCAGGCTACAGTACAGAGCTCTGTGTAAACCTTCCAACTGCAGAAGCCACCCCGCTTCCATTTCTATCCCTGCCCTGTGCTTTTCTATTCTTGCCACCTCAGGTCTAACCTTTCCCTAATTCCAGATTCTCTTCCACTGGTAAGTTTTTCTACTTCCAATCTTCATGGGTTTTATGAGCCAAGAGCTGTTTTTGAGGCTGAATTAAATACTTGGTAGAAAGGGGATTAGAGAGCTTAGAAAATTCCGTCTAGCTTCTCTGCCATCTTGGCTCTGCCATCTTGGCTCCGCCCCCCCACCTTCTTCTTACTCAGATACCCTCTTTTCACTTTTGTAACACAATAAAAGTAACACATAAATTGTTTTCCTACTTAAAACTTTTAAATTTTTTTGGTTTATCTTGTTTTACTAACTTCCTTTTTTTCTTATTTTCTTTTAGTTTCTCCTCTTCCTTTCTTTTTAGGTTACTTTTTTTTCTGATCAGCACAAATCTTTGCTTTTTCCCCCCTTCCTTTAATTTGTCTTCAAGTCTCCACAAATATATTTTCCCCAAAATAAATGATTGAATTTCAAAAGCCCTTAAAAAAACTTTTGCAGCTCCCATCAGAAAAAAAAAAAGACTGATGCCAACAGCATAGAATCATGAGAGTAAATTTTGAGATGTAAAAGAGACATTGATACTAATAAAGAAATTGAAGCCCAGGGAAATCAGTGATTTGCCAAAATTAGTTCTGGAGAATAGAGCCACAATTAGAGTCTAGGTTACTTGAATGACAACTTAATGCTTTCCCAAAAACATTACTTCATCTCTGATTAGAATTCACTTTAATGAGTGTTAATTGAAAAATTCATTTTCAATTAGCATGTATTAATATGAATATGCGATCCATCCATACATGCAAATGCTGTCTTTTATAGAGCACTGGCTTAGAAGTCAGAAGATGGGAATTCAAATCACACATTTGATGTTTTCTATACTTGTGAACTTGGAAAGTTTATTTACCTTTTTTCCTCATTTGTAAAATAAGAGATTTAGACTAGGAATTCCTTTCAAAATTTGATCTATAATTCATATATATGTGTATATATAAAATTGTATTTTGGTAGAGTAGTATATATAAATCTATATTGAACCATATATAGTATCATATAGTACATGTAATATATATGTATTATGTATATTTGAATTGACTCCAAATTAATTTTAAAAGTCAAGTAAATAGAAATTATGTAATGGGTTCATTTTAATGTAATCACTAATATATACCCATTATATGTATATAACTACCTAGTTGGAAAGGAAAAAAAACAACACAGATATGTAGCTAAATAGGTGACTCAGTGCTGGTCCTGGAGTCAGGAAGACTCTACTATTCTATTCTAATCCTGTATTCAGTATTCAGAATCCTGTATTCTAATCCTGCTTCAGTAATTTACTTAAGTTCCTTCAGCTTGTTTCTTCATCTGCAAAATGGCATATACAGGGGTTGGTAAGAGAATTAAAATTAGCATAGGGAAATTGCTTTACAAACATTAAAGCTCTATGTACACTTTAGTTGTTATTATTCTAAATGGGTGAATGCAATTGAATTGTTTCACAAAATATATAAATGTCCTCTTTCCCTTAAACAGAAAAAAAAGCGTAGGCGCGTTTTTATGGGGAAACTTCAGGAGAAGGAATCCTTTGGTGAGATCAGCGTGCTGCTTCAAATACCTTTCACATGCACAATCATTACTGGATCTGAAGTTGAAATGGGAATCATCAATGCTGAGGATATGCTAGGTAACTGTAAAGAAAATTTTGCTTAATATCTACTTCATTTATTTCAGGTTTATGATGAACATACCACCAAATTTGGGACAAGCATCTTTTAATTTGGAGGATGATATTTAATCTATTACTGCAGAACTTTAGTAATTTCTTAGGTAATGTATTAAATAAAATAATCAATGCATTCAAAGTATAACCAATGTATAAACTCTTCTCAGCCACATCTCCTCACTAAACTAATTCATAAATAAAATGTTTAAAATTATAATAAGAAAACATATTTAGCAATTACTTCAATCCATTACTCTTCTCTTTTATGTATCAGAACTTCACAAGCATCTTGCTGTTTCTTAGTGGCCCATATCTTATTTACATGAAAGTATATAATTTAGTGTTTCTAAGATCAATGTGATAGCATCCAGCACTGGCTCACCTATTGGAGCTTCAAGAACACATCAAAGAGGCTCAAACTATGTGTTCTACTACCATAACAGCAATGGGATCATGACCTGGAGTTCAAAGAAAGAGATAAAATGGAGATAGAGTGACAAAGATAAAATGATAGTGCAATCAGAAATCCCACATATGCTTGACCTTGAAGCATGTCTTTCTCTTTCTAAATTGTACAAATAGTCAAAAGAAGAAAATAAAGTAGCAGGAGTCGGAAAAAAAAGACCGGAGGGTCAGAAGTCAAAGCCCAAATGTATAACAGCATTAATGAAAACCTTACTTGAGATAAAAATAGAAATATCAAAAGTTGGATAAAGTGAAAAAGAAGAGCAATTGGTAGAAGTTATAACCTGTTTAGGAGGCTTGCTTATAAAATGATCTAATAGTAATTCTGCTAGAAATATTTAATAATAATTTGACATTGAAATAACATAATAAGAATATTTCAGGTTCACGATAGCTGCTCAGTGCCCTTATGATAATCTATTTGTGACCACAGGCAAGGCATTTAGCATCTTTGTTGTTCACCTAACTCCACAAAAATTCTTTATTAATTCTTAGGAAGTTTTGGTGGTGGGAGTTACCTATATTGATGTGTTCAAAGATAGATTTCCTGAAATGTTTGAGTTGTCTAAATTCATTCGTATTGAATTTCAAGTATTTTATTACTCTTTTTAAAGAATACATTCAAGGTTCCTGTGTAACTCTGATTAGCCATGCGAAAACCAGCTGAATAATCACATAATATCTGAAATTAAAATGAACAACTACGGGTTCAAATGTTACATTTATTACCCCCTGTGACATTCAAACATTTAAAAAAAAAATAAACACCCTCAAGGTAAATAATCTTTAAAGAGGGACTGGTGATATTTTACTAGTGCTATGTTCTCTCTTGACATGATGCATTAATTTTCCCCCTGTACTAATTATGTTAACTGATGCAAGACACATTGGACTGTTTTCTATAAATCAATATTTCACACATGAAAGTACTTCTTCCAAGTATATATTAAAATCTTCTTTGCCATCTGGCAGACTGAAATCCAAATAGATGATATACTGTTTACAGGGTAAAGGAGTGGGGCGAGGTAGGGAGGGATGGTATATATGCATCTTTACTATAGAACCCTATCCAGATTTTAAATTTCATTCTATGTGAAATTTTATTGAAGTCTCTGCTATATAGAAGCTGAATTTATGTGCACCTAATTAGTTAAACATTACTTGAACAGGGATCAGGTTTAAAATAAGCTTCTCCATCACTTTTTCACAATAAGGGAGTGAAAGAAGGATGCTAAATCTATTGATCTGTTCTTGTTTCTGCAGTTTCCCTATTTTGCTCTGATTTCCAGGGGTAGAGGGAAAAATGAAAACTAAACAATGAAAATGAACTAGTAATTGCGCCATAATGGAAAATTAGGCAATGAGGATATCTTCAAATATGAAGGACAATCCTCCTTCATGGGCATTTCTGTGGTAATCTGTTTTCATTTCTCTCTATTCATCTTTTTTCTTAATGTCATCAGTAAATATGAACCCTTGAAAATTGATATAGACCAAGGCTGAAAATAAATGAGATGAGGAAATTAGACTGCAGGTACGTAAAAAATTAAAATGAAAAACTGCAACCCAAAGAACTGGGCTTCTGAGCTATTGTTCACATTATAGATCATCATTAAGATCAGATTTATTGTCTCAATGGTGTTAGGTAAATCTGGGGAAAATGATATGGAATATAGATATGTGTAAATGTATATATATATATATACACATATATATACATATACATATATATTACTATGTTCATGCAGTGTCTATTTTCACATATACATATTTGCTTATATAAATGGAATTTATGTGCTTGCACAGATTTACATATACACATATGACATATCTGTATATATGGTTGTTATGAAGATTGTCAGTAAGCCATAAATTCCAATAAAATATATAATTATTAATACTAAGCATCTAAAATTTCAGTCATTCATTAAACTGAAGATACTAAAAATTACTGTTTAAATTACTGTGTTTTACTTAGAACTGAAATATATTTGTGTATATACATATACATATACAAGTAAAAAACATCAAGATTTAGTTTTTAAGTATAATTAAGTTTTATTTTTTAGTACAGTAATATGTGATTTTGCATCTGCTTCATAAAATCCAAAAAGAGAATACCTTCATGTATCTCTTTTATTTGTTTATATAATTGTCAGATATTACCTTGACTGTTAAAATTAAAATCAAACAAGTACATTATATGTTTAAAAAATGGCTTTTAATTACACCTACTTACTTATAAGTACATTCCTGGTGATAATAGGGATTCTTCTCCACAGATCTGGTGTAGTGAGAATAAAAGTTTGGGTTTAAAAATAAGAAGAGCTAGGTTCAAATCCCTGTCAATTGAATTATTTGAGTTTGAAAAAGTCATTTAAATTCTCTAATCCTCAACTTCTCACCTGAAATAAGGAAATTAGCTGAGAGGATCTTTAAAGTGCCTTCTAGTTCCAAATCTAGGCTATTATGTTCTGTGATTTTCCTATTTATGTAAATTTTATTTTTAACCTTAATGACCATTGACTATTCTTTGTGAGAGTACCTTTTTGGATTTTTTTGAGCTTATACATTTATATCTAATTATCTATCTAACAATAACAAAAAGAAGCATAGAGACAGCTGTTTTTTAATTGAATTCTGATCTAAAATCAGTTCTTTGTTCTTAAACCAAATTCTGTGCTTTTGTTGTGGTAAAGAATAGCTTTTTCTAGCATAAGTGATGTCAGGTTATTCATTAAACCTCTCTGACTGAAAAAGAGTGAATTACAGAAAAAACATAAACATGAGTGTAAATAGCTTCTCCAGAAAGGAAACCACAAGGTGACATTTGATACTATTTTTTAAAGAAGTTTTTAATGGAGAGGATTTTTCAATCCTTTATCTCTGATAATGAATTTCAAGAACAAAAGCACAGTACTAGGTTTCTCAGTAGAGCAGAGGACACTATAAGAAATTACAGAGAAAATGTATATGGTCTTATAAATAGGGTCAACATCTGGATAGTACCAGTCTTTTCCTATGGAGCTGATAGAACTACACCCATGGAGAAATGCTTTTTTTTTTTTTTTTCTTTTATATTTAAACCTTTCTGCAAATTGCCTCATTAAAGATGTCCTATTTTATTGCTTTATAATGGAAATATTGATCTGCCAAATTATTTCTATTTTAAGGACTTATATTCAAGTAACCTTTACCATTTTCTAAGGTTTCAAACATATCACATCCTTAAGTAAGGAAAATAAGTTATTTTAGAATGAAAGTTATTTGTTGTTGAGTTGTTAACACACGTATGTATGATCTTTCATAATTCTGTTTGGGGTCTCCTTGGCCAAGATACTGAAGTGGTTGGTCATTTGCTTCTCCAACTCATTTTATAAATGAGGAAACGGAGGCAAATAGGATTAAG
Organism: Sminthopsis crassicaudata; assembly: GCF_048593235.1. Lineage (NCBI taxonomy): Eukaryota > Metazoa > Chordata > Mammalia > Dasyuromorphia > Dasyuridae > Sminthopsis > Sminthopsis crassicaudata. The sequence continues at coordinate 157,547,492 of NC_133617.1, read as the reverse complement.
TGACTTGCCCAGGGTCACACAGCTAGTATCAAAAGATAATATCTGAACTCAGGAAAATGCATCTCATTATGGGTCCAGCATTCTTTCAACTGAGCCACCTAGTTAACTGAAAATTATTTGGATATATTTTTGTGGAAGGAAGCAAAATTTGTATAGCCTTTTTGAATCTGAATGCATATTATATTTTTATGTTATTGACTGCTCTCTTAAAAATACCTGAAAAGCTTTGGTTAATGAAAGAAACATGTGAGGAATTGTTTTCATTATCTAGCTATTGACTTTTTAAAACTTGGCATTAAATTCCCACAATTAAATTTTTTTAGCTTCATAATTATATCATAATTAACTTTTTAAAATATCCCCAAGGTCTTTAGAGGCATAGGGTGATAATTGAAACATGATACATGAATTTTAAATCTCTTATACATGTTACATAAATTTTAAATCTCTTAACAGTTATTAAAACCATTGTGGTCATTGTCACCATGTTATTAGGTAAATGATTATAACAAAGTTAAATCATAATCTTTTAAGCTATCTTTTTACTCTCTCTTTTTAAAAGCAGGGCTAATTTATTTTGAGCTAAAAGAAATCAAAACATTGAAATGCTATCTATGAGCTTTCATTTTTTTTTTTACCATGAAAACTTAGATTAATACATTTGGATAAAGTTTCCAAAATGAGCATCAGATAGAAAGAAGTTAGTATTTGAAAAAACAGATGAGACAATCAATAGTAATGAAAGACGGAGTGCCGAAAAACCTAGGTGTTAATTACCCACATCTTGTGATTCTATTTTCCTTTGTTCCCTGTTTTACTGATATAGGGTATCCAGTGAGAAACTTCCTTCTGCCAATACTAATCAATTGTTTTTGTAGCTTGTAATTTTAGAGTTGCCTAGGACATTGACACATTGAGTGACTTGCTCAGGGTTTCATTGCCATTCTTAGCACTTAAACTCAGTTTTCTGGTTCTAGCGGCTACTCTTCTAGGCTGAGAAAGAAGCAAAAGTTATCATAATGTGATATAACCAGATGTTTAAACAGATTGAAACTGAGTGTAGAAAAATACTCTAAAATCTTACTCTAATCCAGAAAACTGTAGAACCTGGCAGGCATTTTCTTTTCCCTCATAAAGGGACTGAATTCATCAGAAGTTCTGGGATACATTATGTTGAAGCTGTGGCATGCATCACCATAGGTGTGTGGTGTCAGTGAAATAATGATGGTGAGGGACAGAGTCAAAGACAAACGTGGGCATTCTGAGGAATAAATTCAGACATCAGACTGAAACCGTATAGAGCTGGCTACATTGGTCACAATCTTTGCTTCTTTGGAAAAACAACTAAAAAGTCAAAAATCAAAACAAAAATTCTCTCACAAGAGGAAGCTGAAACTATATGGATTGTTGTTGATTCTTGGGAATCAATGAAAGGAATGAAAAAGCAGATTCAAAGGAGATAGGATATTTTTCTTTAAGTAATTAAAGAATCAGCATGTGAAAAAGGGACTATTCTCTACAGTGCAAAAGAACCAGATTTTACTTTGATGTAAGCAACCTAACCTCTTAACAGTGAGAGGTATCCCAAATGAGAATGGAATGCCCCAACCTATTATTACCCCGAGGTATTGAGGCAAAGGCTGTATAACCATTTGTAAAGGAAGATATAGAGAGAATTTCTATCTCCAATCATCCTGATCTATATCTGGCCACTGGAATCAGATGGTTCTGGAAGAGAAAGTGAGACAAGTGACCTGATCCAACTTTCCGTAACTTAAATCCAGTTCACTTGCTGGTCATGGAATCATCTTCCTAATGTCATGATCTTCATTGAGAACAGGGCAAACAACAACAATTCAGACAATAGCTTACAATAGGCGACCTTTGAAATTCTTCCAGTTCTGATAGTCTGTGATCTTAATTTCATAATTAGATTAGATATTGATAAGTGTAGTATAGTGGATAGAAAAGCATCTGGAATTCAGAAAGATCTGGCCTCTGGTTGTCTTTGTAATACTTATGGGACGTGTGAGCATTGGCAAGCTGTTTAAACTCTCAGTGCTTCATTCATCTCTTTGAGACTCCTAATTACCGAGAAGTTCTGATCTATATTAATAGAAGGTGTTTCCTCCTAGAGGTTCCCTATGCTAACAGAATCACAGGTGCACAGAATCTTGCCAATGGTAATTTATATAACATAAAAATATAGTGGAAAGATGGCAAGTAGAAAATTATATGTCTTTGCTTTGAATTTATGCATCTTTGCCTTGTTCCAAATGCTTAAATATGGAAGCCATCCTGGCTTCCAGAATAAATGAAGAATGAAAAAAATCATTAAGTGTTTAATGTGTGTCAGGATATTTTTAGGTATTAAGAGTACAAAAGTGAGACAGTCCCTGCTCTCAATGGGCTTATCCATATCAGTGAAGCAAATAAACATACATAGAAGACTGATGATTAGAAAAGTGTTATTTAGTCTGGATAGTTATAGGGATGTAGAGAGGAGCAATGGGATTGGGAAAAGAAAGAATTGAAGAGAATAAGCATTTATTAAATACTCACCTTGTGCCAGGCAATATGTTAAGTGCTTTAGAATTATGATGTCATTTTATTCTTATATCAACCTTAGAAGATAAATACTATTGTTAACCTCATTTTATAGTTGAGGAAACTGAGGCAGATAGAGACTATGTGACTTGCCAAGGATCACACAGTAAGTGTCTGAGACTGGATTTGAATGCAGGTGTTCCTGATTCCTGCTAAGTTTTGCATCCTCTTATCACAATGCTCTCTCCAAGTCTAAATATAGTTACTGTTCCCCAGAACAGGGAGTGAAAAGTTCTTCAGTCTCAGGAGAGTAGTAAAATACACTCAAAAGAAAAATGCCTCAAATATGTAGCTTTGTCTAAGGTCTGTTACATTTAATGGGTGAAATTACTGCATTCATTCATTCATCAATTAGAATGGTTCTAGCCCAAGGCAGACTTCCATGGGTGAGTTCCTTGAGTCCTCCCCCAGAGAGAGGCATAGTCTTTGGTGGGTTGGTCTTAAGGGTACTACTGTTCTAGATGAGAAAGTGGGGGGGGCAGCAGTGAGAGGACCGATGGCCATCTATATTTCAACATATTGAGTAAATTAGTATTATATAAACATTTAATACCTTACTGATTCATTGGGGAATATTCTGTTTCAAATCAGACTATCCAAAATATTTGATACTTTTTTACAGCTCTATTCCTAGACAGTAGTTTACTTTTAAAAAAATCAAGTCTTATTAACTCCAACTTCCTTTTCTTAGACTTCCCAAAAAGTAGAATGCTTCTGGAAGAAACCTGTATACAATGTGTGTCTCTAAAATGAAACATAGGTTTATATTTTTGAACCTCAGAGGGTATTCACAGATGCAAGGAAATCCTTTTATTCATTTCTAATTTATATAATTTTGTATTCCTTAGAATGAGTTTTCTATGTCTATTTATCTCCTTAAACTTTACATATCACACCACCCACTTCAGCTGATGACTGGCTCATATGTTACTGAGAAAATAGAATGAGCTCTTTTCCATCTACTTTATATTTCAGAATCTTCAGTTATTATTGTCTGTTCTTTTCCTCCTTTATTACAATTTTTGATGAATCTTTCTGCTCACCAAAACCTACCTGCTATTAAAGGTACCCTTGAATCCTATCCATTTTAATTTTCTCAAATAAGACTGATCTTCCAATAATCATGACTTTTTAATCTTCAAAATACATTTTGTATACCATTTCTTTCCTTTTGTCAACAACATGTCCAAGTATTACTCTACTTAAACATGAAGCAAAAGCAAAAACCTTAAAAACGTCTTCATTTGAGCTGATCTTTTTCTTAAGCTCTCATTCCATCTTTCTTCCTGTTCACAATCAAAATGACAGAAAAATCTGCCTAGCCTCATTAATTTCAATTTATCTACTTTTACTTCTCAATTGAAATGCTCTCCTCAAAGTTACCAATCATGTCTTCACTGACACATCTTTGTCTTTTTCCTTTCTTAAAGTTTATAGAATTTGAATTTAACCTACTCTTACTCTCGTTTGCTCAGTTATTAGCCATACTCTGATACCTAACTGTAGGTATATCTGAAGTCTCTGTTCTGTTCTTATTTTCTTCTTTCCCTATGTTTTCATTGGGGATCTCATCAATTTTCATGGATTCAATTGTCATGTCTGTGCAAATGATGTATCTATTTCCTCATTCTAGTTTTTCTATTGAATTCCAGTAATTTATCACTAGCTGCTGATTAATTAGACTCAGTGATGAATATTAGAGATATCTCAAACTCAACATGTCTAAAACCAAACTCTCTCCTTGAATCCACTACTTTTCTTAACTTCCCTGTTCCTGCCAAGATACTACTAGTTTTCTAGTCACCTAGGTTTGTAATCTTATGGTTATCATTGACTCTTGAAAAAAAAATTCTGAACTTCCTAAACATCAATTACTTCCATATATAGAATAGAACAGAGCACTTCTATATGTAGGGTAGAATACAGAGGGAGAAATGTGAATCTCTATTATGAATATCCTCCTTTTCTTGTTAATAGCCAACAAGCTTTCCTGAGAACCTACCAAGCAGATATTAAACTGGTAGTAATAAAAAGAAACCACCTGAGAATAGTTTTTTTTTCAAGGAGTTCACAGTTTAATAGGGAAGATAGCATATAAAAATATTTACCAAAAACAAACAACAAAAAATTCCCAGAATTCAAAAATCAAAATCAACAACAATAAAATTATAAAGAAGTTAAGTATAACTTCCTTCTTTTTTCTCTCCTTCCCTTCTTTCTTCTTCCCTTCCTCCCTTCCTTCTTTCTTCTCACTCTTTCCCTTCCTCCTTCCCCTTCTTCCTTTCCCTCTTCCCCTTCTTCCCTTCCCTTCTTCCTTCCTTCTCTTCTTCCTTTCCTTCCTTCTCATTTTCTTTTCTTCCTTTTTTACTTCCTTCCTTCCTTCTTCTTTGACTCCCTCCTTGCTTCCTTCCATGCTTTCTTCTTTTCTTCCTTCTTTCACTATCTCCTCTTTCTCTTCTTCCCTTCCTATCTTCCTTCCCTTTTTCCTGTCTTCCCTCCTTTCCCTTCTCTTCTTCCCTTCCTTTCTTCCTTTTTTTCCTTTTTCCCATCTTACCTCCTCTCCTTCCTTCTTTTCCTTCTTTCTTTCCTTTCTTTTTTCCTCCCTCCATTCCTTCTTTCCCTCCTCCTTTTTTCCCTTGTGCTTAAATGTGCTTTCATTTACATTTATACCTACCCATATACATATATGTATATGTATGGCCTGAATCTGAATATATATAAAATTCAGAATTATGCATTCCCCTTAATGGTCTCATTATTCAAATTTGGGCTGCTATTTCCATTGAGATAGAACTAATTGCCATATTTTACATAATTATATCTTCGAATAGTGCCATTTGGAATATAAGCCTCCACTTCAGGGAGATTCATTAGTCACATTAATGGGGTCCTTGATACCTAATTCAATGTATATTCCCTGCAAGAAGGAGACATTTCATTTTTCTTTGTATTCTCAGGAACAATCCAACACATAACACATGGTGTACATTTAATGACTTCTTGTCTTTTGAATGATTAACTTTGTCACATTTCCAAGAATTGCTATTCTGAACTCTGTTTTTTCTTCTTAAACCAATAATTCCCACTCCCTCATTCTCAGTAGATAAACTACTTACCTCACAGAGTTGTTGTAAGGATCAAAGAAAATTATGTATGTAAAGTATGGGGTAATTATTAAGCACTGCATAGCTGTAACAGAAATAATTACAACTGTTGTTTTTATTAATAAAAGTCAGCTTTGCATATGGTGTGTTCTCTAGATATTTGGGTCAATTTAAAAATAATATTTAAATTTAATAATGCCCTCTAGAGGTGAATAAAACTAAAGAGTTTTATTCTAAACAAATGGCTATATTGAACCTAATACTTACTCATTAAACCCTAGAGAATAATCAGTGATTTTTTAATCCTTTAATTTTCTTATTGCTATTTTTCAAATAATTTAACAGTACAAAACTGCATATCAAATAAGTCAACATGAAATTATAGGAAACAAGTATTTTATATTATAAAATAATACTAGTATTTAATTTTTGTCCTATGGTAATATCACTGACATTGATATATAAAAATGTCTTTTCAGCAAAGATTTACTAAATGCAAATTTTTTAAACACTTGTATTTTATTCCAATTAATGAAAATATATTTCTCTCAGTTTGTTTGGTGTATTTTCAATACAAGAACAGTAATACTTAATAAAACCCTATAAATGATCATAAAATCATTTAAAGTCATAATTAAAAGTGATTTTCTCTTTTCTTTCTTCTTTTTTCTTGTTTTTCCTTGTGGCCCCCTTCCTTCCTTCTCTCCTTTTTTCCTTCCTTTTCTCCTTCTTTCCTAATTCTTTTCCTTTTTTCTTCTTTCCTTCCTCAAGCCTTTGTATAGTACCTCTTAGTTGGAATGATAAAAAATGAAGCAGGGTCTGCCTTAAAGATCATAACAACATAAATCAGAGGTAGATTAATATAAAGCATAAATATGCATGCATATATACTTGTATACATATGTGTAAACACGTACGTGTACACACACACACACACAATAGGAACTACACCTGTGATTTCATTCATAACTCTCTCCAAGTTAATGGGGCAAATTTACTTTCTGCAGTTGATAGTCGGTTGTCTGGAGCACTAAAATCTTAAATGCTCTGCCCATCAACCTACAGCCAGATCTCTAGAATATATGAGAGACAGAACCCATATAAGGTCTTGGCTTTGAGACCATATCTCAAGTCACCATGTCAATTTGTATGTATGCATGACTGTGTGTGTGTGTGTGTGTGTGTGTGTGTGTGTGTGTGTGTGTGTGTGTAGAACGAAGTACTTTAGGAATAGGAAATAGGATTGGGATGCTGAAAAAAGGGAAGAAACAATAATATGGTTCCATAGAAGAGAAGGTACATAACTTGCTCTGTAATTATTTCAGTCACACAATTGAAAAATCTTGCCCTAATAATTCTTTGGGGATTGGAGATGTTCAGTAAGATAATCTGAAGCAAAATCATTAGAACTATGCTCCTTCATTTTTGTATCAATCAGCCATTTCTTAACCCAGACTTTCTGCAATATGTCTAAACAAAGATTCCACAAAGGTCATTCCATATTCAAAAGTGGGGGAGGAGAGATGGCAAGATGACCTTCCTTTCAGTTAATTAAAACTTCCTAAATCCAAACCTATGGAGAATTTACAAACATCTCACTTTTCTGCTCTAGTGGAGCACAACATTACATTCATTATTGTTGATTTGGAATCTATAAAATGATTTTCTTTTGTTTCAAAGTTTGTATGACAGATATAAAATGAAGTAAGTTCAGTAAGATTGCTCAATCAATATACCATATGCCAAAATGACAGTTTAGCTGTACACCTATACAACATAAAACAAAAAAATATTTTATTTTTCTTGCTAAATTTTTTCCATTATATTAACTTAGGTTATTGTTTCTGCTTCATATATTTTAAGAAACTATTTTTAATTTAAATATTCAAATGTCTATTTAAAAATGAATCTGTAAATTTACCATTCTAAGGAACTCCCACTGAGAAAATTCTCCCTATTAATATAGATCCATAACAGCTCTAAACTTAGAGAACTGGAGTTTTGTGTTGACAGTAAGGAGTTATATGGCTTTCCCATAGTCCTTCAGTCTTGACTTTAGGTCTTTCTAATCCAATCTTTTCCAAATCCAGCTATATATTTATTAAATGCACACTTATTAAACCTTTTTCTGATGGTACCACAAAGTAATACCAGACCAAATTACATGTCATGTGATCATGAAGGCACTATTTGCCTTCTATAAAAATGACTATTTTTTAAACTAATATATTGGCTAATATTAATTGGTTTAGCAGCATTTATGGCAAATTTTTACTGGGGTTGTATAAATAATAAAATTTTAGTTTCCTTGATTACATTTTTAATTTCATATTTTCAATAATGATTTGCCCCAAATCACATCTCTAACCAGTGGCTGAAGCCAGATTCAAACTAAAGTCCTCCCATCTCCAGGCCAATGATCCTCCCATTGAAATACTTATCAGCCCCACATATTCAGTTACATGGTTTGTTTAGGATTTTAAAATAGATGTTAATTTTTTGTTGAAAACTCCTATAGGTAGGTAGCTTATATATGTAAGTATAATATAGTAATGTTCTCTGATACCCAAAAATAAAGCTATACTTGAGGTGGGATTGGAATAATGACTGGACTGGTGATTTTGAAGTCATGATTCAGAGAGTCCCTCTATGAAAGTGTCCTCCATCAAAAATCCTCCTTTAATGCCTCATTGTTTGGTAGAGGTGACATTGCCTTATCAAAGGCTAGGCCAAAATAGTTAAGCTCTGGCATACCTGCCAAGTTGGAAAGATTTCAAGTACAGGTCAGATGATGAGTTGCATGTCTAATATCCAAATACCATCTGAGCTACATTTAAAGAATTCATTATGGGAAGCTAAGCAAATTTTAAAATTAAAAAAAGGATTGCAAACCAGCCATTTGCTTATCTCAGACCTCTTGCAAAAATGGATGAGCAAAACTTCCAGCAAAGGGTCATTTCTATTAAAATAAAAGGCATGGAAGAAATACCCATGCCAGACCATCACAGGGCTTTGGAATTCTTGGTAAACTCACCATTCTGTGTTAATTATTCAGTAGAAAAACATAACTTTTTAATAATTTATGCAATCTATTCTTAATTGTTTACAATAAAATAGAATTCAGGGATCAATAATTTAATGGTATTTAATTAAACAAAAAATGTTGTTAAGTGCATTGATCTAAGGGCTATAGTAGATACAATAAGAATAAAATAGAATCCTTGCCCTATAGGTGTTTACAATATAGTGGTGGGGTTGGGTAGATAAGACAGAGAGATCTAATATTACCCAGAAAATGACAAGTATCTGTAGAGAGGTATAAGCAAAAACAGCTATCTGAGGATCCTTTTTAAAGTGCTATTAATTAAATTTTATTAGTAATCATCAGACTCCCATTCTCACCCCCGTATTAATCAAAATTAAGAGTAGGTATTAAATTTTACAGAAAACATAGGGGCAGCTAGATGGCATAGTAGATAGATCACTAGTCCTAAAGTCAGAAGTTCACTTAAGACTGACTTGCTGTATGACCCTGGCAAGTCACTTAGTGCCAACTGCCAAACATGCACACAACAGGAAAACACAATTCTATAACCAACGATGTCTTCTGGCAAACATGAGGTATACATGAGGTCAGCTGGCAATGTGATTGTATGTGTGTAGTATGTCTGTGGAACTTGGGCCAAGAAAATGAAAATCATGCTGCTAAAGAAATTATTGATGACACTGCTTATTGTTCCTCTTTTTCTGTCATTTCCAGTTCTTCATGACCCCATTTAGTGATATCTTGGCAAGGATACTGTAAAGGTTTGCCATTTTTTTCTTCAACCCTTTTTATAGATAAAGAAACTGAGACAGAATGAAATGGCTTACCCAGCATTACACAGCGAGGAAGAGTCTGAATTCAGATTTAGAGTCAGGTTTGAATATAAGTATACCTGACTCCAAGTCTTGGGCTCTATCCACTGCCTCATCTTGCTATATGTAGTTACAGCAATATAGGAAGAAACTATTGAGTTGTTACAATGAATAGAATGATGGGGTTAGTGTCAGAAAGAACTGAGTTCAAATCCAGTCCCAAATGACATAGCTAATAAATGTCTGAAGCCAGATTTAAACTAAAGTCCTCCCACTTATTAATTGTCCTCAGGCAACTATTAGACTTATGTCTACTTCAATTTCTTCAATTATAAAATGGGAATGATGATAATAAGCATCCCCGATGGTTGTGATATATTTGTTAAGTCCTTACTTAGCACAGTTCCTGGCACAAAGCTAGCACTATATAAATGCTTCTTCTCTTTTCTTTCCTCCCATTCCATTGGGTACTTTACAGAATTAATAGGATGCTAGTTTTGGAATGAAAGGAACCTGGGGGCCATCAATTTTAGCCTTGTACTTTAAAAGCCAGAAAGTTTAAGTGACTTAAACATGCTATAATTATAAAAATATTTATACATTTTAATAAGCAAAGGGGATATATTTGGCTTAGACTGATATTTTAGAATATATTCTACAATGACTTTTAAGTTCCCTTTCCCAGGTTGTACTGTTACTGAGAGATTAATGTGTTTTATTTTATAAACATAACATTGTGAGACTCCAACCAACAGTAATTTAGTACAGTATAATACATGATCAGTTCTACAGAATAATTTCCCTTACTCTTTGTCATATAGTTGTTTGTCAATGACTTATATTTTCAAGTTATTATTACTCAATCTTATCTACTGTAGGCTGAAAACACAGACATCTACGATGGAAATGGACCCTAGTAGAGATTAAGATCATTTAATTCAATGAGAAATAGCTTTTCTATAAATGTTAACCTAAAGTTTAACTACCATGACTGGATCAGGGGACAGATAGTATGTGTTAGAATTCAAATGAACAGCTGGTACAGTCAGAATGTGATTGACTATAACATTGACCAAAATAATGATTTATTGCTCTAATCCTCACAAAATGGATAGAAAACATTTTTTGCATAATTTCTTATGAATGTCAATGACAGACATTTACCTGAAATGAAAATTATTTAATATTTGTAGGGTAGGCCTCATTGGATTTTCCTGAAAAGTTAAAATTTTAATGTTCTGCCCAGTCTATTGACCTTCTAAACTTGGGCCACAATATGGGGTAGGTAGGATCTATAAATCATTAAATGGAATGAGCAAGGTACCAAAAGTAGTACCTAAGAACTCAGTGGAGCAATTTCTAAAAATGTTTCTTCATTTTTGAAATAACGTCAAAAAAATGGTATCTATTCCCTAATTCCTCTAAGTCTGAATTTCAATATCCTCTGCCACTTATACTTTCTGAGTTTTCTCATTTTTGTTACACTCAAAATGATCAATTCCACACAAATCATTAACATTTCTATATATTCTAAACATTATTGACAAAGTCCATCAGAAAGAGATAGAGAAATTCCATTTAAAATTACAATGGACAAAATAAAATACTTGGGGGTCTACCTGCCAAGACAAACCTAAGAACTATATGGACATAATTACAAAGCACTTCTTACACAAATAAAATCAGATCTAAACAATTGGAAAAATATCAATTGTTCATGGCTAAACTGAGCTAATGTAATAAAAAATGACAGTTCTACCTAAATTGTTCTGCTTGTTCAAAGCCATACCGATCAAACTGCCAAAACATTATTTATAAAATTAAGAAATAATAATAAAATTCATCTGGAAGAACAAAAGATCAAGAATATCAAGGGAATTGATGAAAAAATACAAAGGATGGTGGATTAGCAGTACCAAATCTAAAATATTATAAAGGAGCAGTCATCAAAACCATTTGGAACTAAGAAATAAGAGTAGTGAATCAGTAGAATAGATTAGATACACACAGCAATCTATAAATAAAATTTCCAAACTCCACATTTTGGAACAAGAACTCACTATTTGAAAAAAATTGCTGGGAAAACTGGAAAATAATATATCAGAAATTCATCATAGATCCACATCTCAAACCCTATACCATAATATCGTCAAAATGATTTGGAGACAATGATACTATAAACAAATTAGGAGAATAAAGGATAATTTACCTGTTAGATCTTTGGAGAAGGAAAGAATTTATGATCAAAGAAGAAGTAGAGAACATTATAAGCAGAAAAATGTACAACTTTGATTAAATTAAAAAGGTTTTGCACAAACAAAATCTACAGAAACTACATTAAAAGGGAAGTAGTGAGTTGGGAAAAAATCTTCATTGCCAGTTTTTCTGATAAAGATCTCATTTATAAAATATATAAAGAACTGTGTCAAGTTTATTAGAATTCAAGTCCTTTCCCAGTTGATAAATGGTTAAATGATATGAATAGACAATTTTCAGGTGAAGTAAAGGCATCTTTGGTTATATGAAAAAATGCTCTATGATTGTTGATTAGAGAAAAATGCGTATTAAAACAACTCTGAGAAACCTCACACCTCTCAAATTGGCTAAAATGACATGAAAACACAACAACAAATATTGGAGGGATGTGGAAAAATTGGGATACTAATGCATTGTTGGTGTCATTGTGAAATGATCCAACCATTGTGGAAAGCAACTTGGAACCATGGCCAAAGGACTATAAAACTGCACATACCCTTTGACCCAGCAGTGTCATTACTGGATCTGTCTTCCAAGGAAATCATAAAGAAAAGAAAACCAAAAATTTTTGTAGGTGCTCTTTTAGTGATAACAAAGAATTGGAAAATGGATAAATGCCCATCAGCTGTGGAATGGATGAACAAATTGTGGTATATGAAGATAATGGAATATTATTGTTCCATTAAAAATCATAAATAAGCTGATTATGATTGTGATGGAATACTACTGTGTTTTAAGAAATTATATTTAGAGAATGTATCTCCTCAGATATGTCCAATGATTTTTCTCCCTTGGACTTCCAAAAGGTTGGAAAGGAATTTTCTGTAGCCAGTTCCAATGACAATAAGTACAAGACAGCATAACTATGTGATTTTCTAAGTGAGCTTGAATTTGGAATTAAGCCTCTGACTCTCTTGTTTGCTTTCTGTGTTCTTTCTTAGGAAAAGTAGCTATTTCCATGCTCAGAGACCATCTTATGAGTTTGAAATTTTTTTTTGGTCCATGATCCAAATGTTAACTGCTCAGTAGAAGGTATTTCCGATAGCAGGATCTTTTTCAGAAAAGAACATGATCAATTTCATAAAACCTTGAAGACTAAAGAATTATCTCTGGCTTGTCACTACTTCTGCATCTTATGAGCTCCTATGACAATAGAGGGGAATATAAATATATATATATATATATATATATATATATATATATATATATATATATATATATATGAAACATTTATATTATATATGTACACACACACACATATATGGCAATGTCAGAAAGAGCCTGAGAATGTCACAATTAAGTAACATTCCATTAATATATGTATATATAGCTCTAGTAGACTATGCCTGATAAATGTTCATCAAAAGTTAATAGAAAGTGACCTAGAAGCATTTGTAGACAAGGTTATCAGTAAATCTACTGAAAATTGCTTTCTATGATTTGCTTTCATAAGATAAAACATCTATTATAAGTTAATCTTTGTATTCCTTAGACATATAACTAACGCTTAAGCTGATGTGTTCTTTTCTTCACCCTCCTCCATATCTCTTTCCTCTCTCAAATATTATCTTTTAAGGAAGAAATACTTGTTAAAATTGGGTTCTTGTGTTAAGAAACAAGTCAAAAATTCTGAAAGATAGTCCATTGACATATCTAATACCTAAATCTTTCAGACTTTGTATTTTTCTGTTATATATCTTTCCATGTATTCTCAAGTCATACTGGACAAGTAGTGTAATACTGGAGAAACTGAGGCAAGATCAAGATTAGAGAGTTTTTAATAATTTATTTGAAAGAGAGATTGTGCTGGGGGCATGTTGCTCCCAGGGCTGATGTCCAAAGCATCCAGCAACTAATGTATGCTTCCCATGAAGTATATATACACACATGGCTCAGCTACAGAGGTAAACTGAGGCGGGGCAGAGTCAGAGCACTGAGAGAGGGAAGGGACTCTCAATCCAGGTCTGACAGAGTGAGGGGAAGCACCTGACATTCTGATAAGTTGGGATGGAGAGAGGTACCAGATATTCTGATGAAGTCTAAGATAGAAGATCTTTATCCTTATCAAATATCCTGATGAATAAGAGGGAGGGATGCTGTTGTAGCATTGAGAAGAACAATTAGGAACTGAGGCAGAACAATTCAGGGAAACCAAGGCAGGACAATTTAGGGAAACTGAGACAAGACAATTAGGGAAACTGAGTCAGGACAATAAAAGGGAATTGTGGCATAACATTAGCTGTTCATTAATAAGTGCCTCTATGTTTTTCTCAGTCTATTCTATGTTTCTAGAAAGGACTGAACTCTAACTTATGACTCTCAATATTCAACTCAAGTATATACTCATATGTGAAGGCTTTTCTATGCTTCTTCCCTTTTAGAAGGGGATCTTCCTAAAACATGTTAGTATTATTTCCTTCCTCAGACTGACTTATATCTATTTACCTGTTTTATTGTTTCTCCTCAATAACATCTTTAAAAGCATGACCAGTTTCATTTTGTATTTGTATTCCCCAGCACTTATTGTTCTGAATACAGTAGAGATTTAAAGTTTCTTGATTTGAAATATAACTTAACTTCACTTAGCCAATTACTATTGTGACTCATTGGAAACTTTAAAAAATCATTTGCAAGTAATTTTTTGAAAAGAACAATTTGTGTTAAATTTTCATCATTTTATGAAGATTTTTATATGCTGTATTTTTGAAAGTTACTAATTATGATTTCTAAAATTTCCTTGATAATCTCATTGAAATTCTAACAAGACTGGGATACAGTTAAATAAAATTATGGTTCCATCAATTAAAAAAATCTCATCAGTCTTTACCCTTGAATCTTCTTTTAAAAAGTAGTAAGGCATATGCGAATCTTGGAGGAAATTAATTTTTTAGTAAACAAATTAAATATTCTACAAAACTGTCAAAATCATTCTCCTTATGTTAGTTTGAAACTAACAGATGAACTTGTCTAACTAGATTGTCGTGAATTCAATAATAGAGATTACCTGAAACTGAGGTTTGTAGTGACAGATATTTTCTCTCTTCCCACTCAGCACTTCTCCACTCCAATTACCCTGCATTCTCTTTTATCTCTTGCTAGAAGAATTGAAGGAAGTTGCTGATTAGTGGGACTGATAGAAATATTGTCATGGGGATTGGGGAGAAATCTCTCATTTTACTTTTCTCTCCATTAACAAAATCCTTTTTAACTTGTCTTAATTGCCTCCCTTACAAATTCTTATCATCCAGTTATATTACTTTTGTATACCTTTGTATTACTTTTGTACCCCTTTGTAATTCCCTTTTATAAATAATATATCCTTTGGAATATTAATTATATTCTAAATAAGCTCTCCCATCCCCTTTCATTTTCTCCCCAAGAACTTACTCTATATCCTTGAAGTTTGGATTTCCCCTGAAATTTCTTTCAATACTTTCTGGGAAATCCACTACTTTATCAATATCCCCTACCTCACAGAACCATGAAAGGTATCATATCTATCACTTCCCTGGCAATTCCAGACTATTATTCTACCAATAGCTTTTGACATTCTCTCTTATGATTGTATTTTTATTGTCAGATTATATTACCCTTTCCCCATTCTATACATGTTTGTTGAGGTGAGCTCAAGTTGTACCTTTTCCCACAGTTACAACATACACATATCTTTCCTTTGAACTATAAACCTGTTGTCAGGTTAAGCATAATTACAGAATTTTAGATTTGAATCAGAATAGATTTGAAAAAGAATTTCAAGATCATCTTTAGTTTATGGAGAAAGAAACTAAAATCTAGAAAAGTAAAGTGAATTGTCTAGCTTTCTAAAATTACTAAATGGCAGAGCTTGGCCCCCTCATTCACTTAATCATGTATAGCTTGTGTGTTCTGAGTCACTAAGAGCTGTGTGGTACATTTTCTCTTCAAGGGAAGGGGCATCCTGAGGGATTGGCGCATCTCTTTCTCACATGCCATCAGCTTGGAGTCCCCAACAGTTGTGTTCTCCCTGTTGTTAAGGGCCTGTGATAGCTCACAGTTCTATTTAAGCACTTAACATTATCAGCTTTTGTAAAAGGATATTTATTTCAAAGGTATGAAAAGAAAAAATGCAAAGTATTTCCTCCCATCCTCAGAATCTTAGGAACCATATCCTCTTCCATTTCACCTCAAACTGGGGTAAATTGGGGAGATGAAAGTTCAATTTTAGTTCAGCTCCTATATAACATGAGTCTCACCAATTTTATATCCATTTATTACACAGCTGCCAGAAGAATCCTCAATGTATCCCCAACTGGCATGGAATTCCAAAGGACACATAATTACTCAAGGCCATGATACTACATACTAGTTTAAAATGAGGCCTGACTTCTCATTTCTAGATTTTTGTGACTTCTCTTAAACTTCTAATTCTTTCCAGGTTGTACACTGGACTTTTTCTACCCAGATTTTCTTTTAATCTGGGAGCCAACACAACTTTGGAGTTCTCAAATTTGAAAGTAGCTTCCAATCTTAAGGCTTCTCTCTGTGATTGAATGGTTCTTCCCAGAACCTCCATCTAAGGAGAGTACCCAACCCATTTAGGTTTCATTCCTTTCCAGGATGCACTTGAATTTTTTTCCTACCATATACATAGTCTCTTCATTTCTTCCTTCCACTATACAATTGTATTTTCCCTCAATCACTGGCTTTTTGGTTTTGTTTATTTGATGATGTACTTGATTAAAATATAATATCCATCATAAAACAGGATATTTTTGTAATTGTATTCTCAGTTCTTAAATTTTTATTCTCACATTGTATGTGTATTTTCAGCTCTTAGCATTATGTCTCATACATGATAAGAATTTAATAAGTGCTTGTTAATGGCCAGCCTAATTTTTGAAACTTCCAAGGTTAAAGGTCTAACTGTCCTTACTTAGAGTAGAAGAAAAAAAGAAAATTATAGATCAAGTCTTTCTTGATTATACACGACTGCAAAGGAGAAAAGAAATTAAAGTTCCTCCCAACCTCTTAGAATTTCTCTGGACACTATAAGTGAAGTTACTTACCAAGATACCCCCAAACCTAAGGGAAAGGAAATAAAGCTGGTACATCTTTTGATAGGCCAAAGAGGCTCATCTCCATCTCATTTTTAGTTGATTGGAATCAACTACAGAATATTTACTTATGCTCCATAGTATCTGCAAACTGCACATTTTCATAATTGCTTGTGAACTAAGCTTCTTGGTATTAGTTGAGAAAGTTGATGGGGTTTGCACATACACCAAATCCTCATCACACACACACACACACACACACATATACACACATCACATATATTTCCATTTTTGTTTAGAAACTTCTAAGTCACATGATCAACAAGATGGCGCATGAGACATTTTCTTTGATTCAACAACTTAAAGCTCTCCTAAATAAAAATTATGCATAAGAAATAAAGATATTTCAATTATTTATGCTGTTTATGACACAACACTAATGAGGATTTTTTAAAAAAATTATGAATAGCATAAGCTAATCTCTATCCCTTAACACACTCACTTAGAACTTAAACCATCTTAAACCCCCTTATATCCTGTAACACACACACACACAAAGAAGCAAAAGGCAAAAGCTTGCTCTGGATAGTACTACAGCATGGAAATATAGGCAGTTCACTATTTATGAACTGAGGCAATTCAACAGTATATACGTTGCTCTTTTAGGTTGCAAGGAAACAAGACTTATGTCTAGCTGGGCTGGCTGTGTCCTTCCTGAAATCACCTAAAACAAAGACCGAAATGGCTAAAAAGTGGATTCCTTAATTCGTTAGGCTCTGATAATTTTAAAGTTCAGTTCTCTGTTATCAAAGAGAAAGGAGTTGGAAAGTTAACACTAAGAAATATTAAAAAAAAAAGATTGGAATTAACAAAGATGTTAAAGACCATAATTATCAGCAGACGAACCAATAGGGAAGAACTTAGTATCAGAGTAAGGTGATAAATATTTATTAAGCACAAATTCTGTACCAAGAACTGGGATAAGTGCTTTACTTATATTACCTCATTTGATCCTCACAACAAACCAATAATATAGATTCAGTTATTATCCACATATTATAGTTGAAAAAACTGAGGCAGATAGATTACTTGACTTGCCTTGGGTCACACAAACAGGAACTATCTGAGGCTGAATTTGAATATAGGTCTTCCTGTCTCTAGGTCCATGACTCTATTGCACAATTGACTCAGGAGATAACAGATGTAATAAGGTAATATGAAATGAAATCCAAGGAAAGACCATATAATGCCCTATTACTTCATTACAAAATGTGATGGAATTTATCCTGATGGAATTCAAAGATTAACTTGTCTTTGGCTGGCAAATATTGACCCTGACTCCAGTCCTTTAAGTCTTGATTTGCCAGATCCAAGGAAAGTTAAGACAGCTGAAACAAGAACCTTTTTGAACTGTAATCTCACTTCTTTTAAGGGTGACAAGGGGCATGGGATCAGATTTCTTTCTCCTCTCCTACATATTCTGGCAATAGCCCCTTGGAACTTCTACTAGAAGTAATACATGTAGCTCTAGATTTTGAATAAGAGAAATATATTTATATAGTCAATAGATTTTACTCAAGGAATATGACCTTTGAATGAAGAGAGTCTTAATTTTTAAAATAAACATAAAGTAAAAAAATATTAAGGATAGGTGATGGATCTTTAACCCCAAAGTATATCAAGATCACAAAAAAAGTGTTAACAGTATTAATGTTTAGAATTATGAGACTAAAAAGTAAAGTAAAAAAAAATTACACTAGGGAAAATAGGAGAGCAGATGATTGTAACTTATGTTTAATGGAATATGATAATTACTATATTTGCTGTTATGACTTAGGTTAAAGCAAATACCTGAATTCAGGAATGTACAGGGAATTGATACATGAAAAATTGATACAATCAGGAGGTTATGTTACATAGTTAGCAAAGGAAGAAAATGCATACACATACAAATACAGTATATGTCAATATAAAATATTGCATCAATAGATCTAATATGTGGACAGCTATGTGGAAGAAGATGAGTTGGGGAAAACTATGCTCAAAGTTGAGGTTCATGGATCTAAGTTATATACCCTAAAATAGGTTTGTAAATAATAGACAATTGGTACCAGATATGGAATGGGTCATTTTAAATCAGATTGAGAGGTATTAAAGAAATTGGTTGGGGTCACTTTCAATACTAGATTTGGGTGAGGCTTGGATAGGTTAAGTTTATGAGAACTAACTACCTATAGCAGAAATGTCTCAGCTGTCTCAGATGATAGGGAGATTGATATAATTAGAAATTGTGAGCATTAACTGTTTGTAATAGGGTTAACAAGCCACAACAGTGGAAAAGTACAAATCTGTTGTTCTTTGCATATTAGCTTTATGGACATTAGGATTCCTTAGTCTAAATGACTCCTTATTGGAATTTTATTATTTTATCAAAATAACAAGGATGAGAAGGCACTATTCAGTTTTTCTGTACCTATTTTCTCTATCAAAAAAAATGATTTTGAATTGAAAAAAGAAGACAAAAATGTCTGATAAATAGTTGGTATCTAGACTTGCATGGAGATAAGAAAATCTTTGAATACTTTCCTTGAGTTCAAATCACCAAGCTTAAATGTATTCTCTCTAATGTACTGAGAAAATTTGTGGATATAATTAATGAACCATTATTATGATCTTTGGAATATTGGAAAGAATGGGGAAAGTACTATAGATTTGGATATAAGTAAATATACCAGATTCCCTCATTCACCTTCTCACCTACCAAAAATTTTTGGGAGATAGAGAATAGAACCTATACTATAGTGCTATTAATAATGGAATAAATATAATTTTATCAGAAACCAAGTCAAGTCTGATAAAATTATATTTATTTCATTATTAATAGCATGGTTAGGAAATATATAGAAAAAGAAATAATCAAAAATAATTATTTTCAATGCAATTATCTTCTGTGTTCTATATTTTATCTTTGACCAGAATTGCTAGATTTAGATATAAGGAAAATATTACAAATTTAACTTAATAGATTTTTGTCAAAGTACCTCCTCCTACTATTATTTTAGATAAAATGAAGAGGTGTGGCTTAAACAATAATTAAAGTTAGATAGATTGAGAATTGACTTATGGACTTGATAGAAAGACTAATAATAGGCCTATGTCAATTTAGAGGTCACAAGTGAAGTACTCAAGTCATCTGCACTTAATCTTGTATTAGTATATACATAACACATATACATACACATATTTGTGTATATATATATATATATATATATATATATATTATATAATAGACTGATAGGTGTTTGTATATAAGTAACACACACATATACCTACATATATATGTGTGTGTGTGTGTGTGTGTGTGTGTGTGTGTGTGTGTGTGTATGTATATATATACACTCTCCATCTGGCTTTCCATAACTTTATGTCAACATTTGTATATCATATGTATCTATATATACCTAGATCTAGATATGTAACTAAACCTAGTTCTATATAGATACTGATTTTGATAGACACAAATGACTTACATAAGTATAGAATCCTATACAAAATCAGGATTCTAAATGACGTAGTTTGCCAAAATATTAGGCCTAATCCATTATGATAAATGTTTATTGGTAGAAGTAAAGGCTCTGGGGTTCAAAAATCCAATTTACAAGACAAGATGGGTTCATTCAAAAAAAAGATAATAACAAATATGTCAGTGTGTATCATATTTTCAATATCATTCAGCAGAGATACAGTAGCATCAAATGTTACTGCCATATTTGTCTATATTAGGAGAGTCATAGTGATGATCCCTTGTATGATGAATTTTAAAGTATGATTTTGCATTCTGAGAAAAGAACATTGATAAGTTCAAGGATATTGATAGAACTATTGATATGATAGTAAAAGAAATTAAGGTCATGATATACGAGAAGTGCTTAAAAATTAAAAATTCCTATACTGAAGAAGAAAATTTGGGGTTAGGGATCTATATCTAATTATCATTAAATTTTTGGAAAGGTTGTTAATTCTGAGAAGAAGTATTATGCTTAGCTTAAGTATGAATAACTAGAAACAATGGTTGAAAGTTGCAAAGAAGCAATATGAAATATAGTTTAAGAAAATAATTCTAATAATTTGAGCTATCCTGAAATAGAATACTCTTCTTGCAGAGAGATTTAGTTTTTCTTCATAGAAATCTTTAGAGGCAGCTAAGTGATAGAGTATATAGAGCACTGGGACTGGTATTAGGCAGACTTGAGGTCGCATTCAACTTGAGAAACGTAATAGCTTTGTGACACTGGGCAAATCACTTTACTTTTCTATGTCTAAGTTTTCTCAACTGTTAAATGGGGATAATAACATCATCAATAACATATTTGTAAGTGATAACATAGAGCTGGTACATAGAAAATATTTAATTAATATTTTGGTCCTTTCTTCACTTTTTTCTGGAGCTCTTAAAGCAAAGGCTAGATCACCACTCTAGGTTTTATACAGAGAATTATTCTTATTTGGATTGGACTATAAGGTTTCTTCTATTCCTTCAACCTCTAAGATTCTATGTTCCTTTGGTGTGATTAGATAGGAATGAATAACAGCTAAGCCATTTAGAAATTAAATTAACTTCCAAATGTATGATTCATAAGTTATTACAAATGGTTCCATATATATGGAAACATTGCTATTTTAGGTAGAAACTTTCATTTGACTAATGCTTTTGTTTATGATTGTATGAATATTTTAATATTATTTCATAAATCCCAGGAATATACACTTATGTTTTCATATCATTTTTCACTTCCCAAAGCATTAATATGTCATACTCTGCATATTCTAAGAGCTTCCAAATGGCAAGTTATTTCCTTTGAGTGGCAATGTCTAGGTATAAAAATATCCTGTCCTTAGATTTCTGTGTCACCTTCCTCCAGAGTAATGCTAAATGCTTTATAAACATTAACTTGTGGCAAGTTGTATTAGCTTTACTTTAAGCACAGAAAATCTACGGCTAGAAAAGATAAATGACTTGTCCAAAGACACATGACAAATCAATGGTGTAGTTAAAAATAAAATGGCAAAACAATTGAATTCCTTTCTGTTTCCTAGTTCATCTAAATCCATAGAATGCCAGGCCTAGAAAATAGCTTAGCTCATGTAGATTTTAGAGGTTAATCTTTCATTTAAGTTTCTCTGCACTTTTTATCCTTAAGTCTAAAGAATATGCTTTATTAAAACTACTTTCATATTAACTTTCAAGCTTTTATTTGACTTGTCCACTTCTCATATTCCATGTTTTAGCCAGGCTGGAAGCTAACTGTTTATTTCAACCTGCCCTCTCTTTTCTCCATGTGTTCATTTCTACAGGCTCTCCCCTTCATCCATATCTGTGTTCATTGAAATATTTCTCTTCTTCGAAGTATGTCACTATTTATATGCAAGTCAGTGAGACAGTGTGACACAGCGGATAGAATGTTAGGATTGAAACTATAAAGTATGTTCAGTCTTTTCGAGTTATGTCCAATTCTTTGTGACCCTATTTGGGGTTTTCTTGGCAAAGACATTAGAATGGTTTGCCATTTTCTTCTCCATCTCATTTTACAAATGAAGAAACTGAGGTAATAAGTAATGACTTGCCTAGTGTCACACAGCTAGTAGTTGTCTGAGGCTAGGAAAATGATTATTCCTGACTCCAGGCCCAGTAATTGATCCATTGCACTACCTAGCTGCCCCAAAACAGAAAGACAGGTTCAAATTGTGCCTTTAGCACTTAAATATATCACCTCTCTCAGCCTTGTTTCTCTCTATGGGATATGGGCTGGCCCCTGAATTGGTCATCTGTAGAACAACTAACAACCTTCTAAGTCTAGATCTAAGATTCTAAGAGTCTATAAATCTTCTAGCAGAAAGTAATATTTTTTTCTGAAATTTATTTTTGCATTTTGCTTTGCATTTGATATGATGCTCATGGTTTGAACCAAAATAGAATTAGATCCACTCCAATACTATCGTTTTAAAAAAAAATAAAGAAATGTTTACTTAGGTAGATAGACGGATTTGTCTAAAGTCACATAGCTGGTTAATGGCATAGTAAAGACTAGAACTAGGTTTTTAATTCCCAGGCTAGAACTCTTTCTACCGTACCATATTTCTCACCCATCTCAGTTCCCTATCATTTTAGAACATGGTATTCAATCCACCTAGCATTGGTGGTACGGTTTATGAAACAGAAGCCATCTAGTCCATTATACTGACATTTCTTGCTTGTTGAAGCCATAACTTCAAGTGTAACATTTCTTGACATTAATAACAGTCATCAAAGATGCCTGACCAACTGAGTGATAGAGAAAACAGAATGGTAGAGTGGGCAGAATTTGGCAGATAACAGCAGTGAGCAGTCATAGAAAATTATTTTCCTCTCTTCCTTCTGGTCCAAAACTTTAATTTTATCAGTAGGGGTAATTACTAGTGAAGAAACTCCCTCAGTCTATGGAGATTGGAAATTTAGCAAATCATTTGCAAAAGCTAGGTTTAGAGCATTGTCAGAATTTGCAGATGATGAATTTAAAGCCATGTAAATCATATGAAAAAATGCTCTAAATCACACTTGCTTAGAAAAAATGCAAATTAAAACAACTCTTGAGGTATTAATTCAGACCTCTCAGATTGATTAAAATGACAGGAAAACAATAAATGTTGGAGGGGATGCGGGAAAACTGGGACACTAATGCATTGTAGGTGGAGTTGTGAAATGATCCAACCATTCTGGAGAGCAATATGGATCTATGTCCAAAAGGTTATAAATCTGTGCATACCCTTTGACCCAGAAGTGCCACAACTTTCTCTTCATTCTAAGGAAATAATAGAGAAGGGAAAAGGATCCAAATGTGCAAAAATGTTTGTAGCAGCTCTTTTTGGGATAGCAAAGAATCGGAAAGTGAGTAGATGCCCATCAGTTGTGAATGGCTGAATAAGTTGCAATTCTGAAGATAATGCAATATTATTATTCTATAAAAATGATAAACAAGTCGATTTTTAAAAAGCCTGGAAAGATTTACATGAACTACTTTTGAGCAAGACAGGCAAAATTAGGAATATATTGTTATGAAATAACAACAAAAAATGTGCAGTGATCAACAATGAAAGACTTGGTCCTTCTCAGTGGTTCAGTGATCCAAAGCAATCCCAATAGACTTTGGACAAAAAATGCCATCTGCATCCAGAAAAAGAACTATGGAGATTGAATGTAAATCAACACATGCTATGTTGACTTCTTTGTTCTGTTTTTTTTTTTTTTCTCTTCCAATGTTTTTTCCCTTTTGTTCTGATTTTTCTCTTCCAATATGATTCATAAAGAAATATGTATAAAAATAAATAAATTAAAGAACATTGTCTGACCTCATTCAGAAGTTTTGCCTATAGTCAGATAAACAGTATGGTGAGAAGCAGGTCCTGAATTGACATTTTTTTATATTCATTGTTTCAGTTTCCAGTTACAATTATTTTTATTATTTCCCTATTATTTTTATACAATTTTACATCATGGTAGATAGCTGGTATGATATATATATATATATTTTTTCTTTTTTTTGTACTGCTGTTATACTTCCTATATGAAAGGCTTTCATTAAATAATGCATAAGACTTGTTTTTAAAAATAATAGTTAATGTTTTTTTCATTAAAGACATTCTGTACACAACCCTAGAAGTTCATTTTGTGAATCTATTCAAGCGGCAAATGGGTCATATTAATTCTGTCCTATGAGAGATTTTCAGAAGCGAGCAAAAATCAGCACTACATTATAGAGCTTATGCCTATTTTCCTTCTTTTGTTAAATTATACTCTATCAATATTTCTTGAAGCTCTTTATATACTCAACACTGTGTTAAGTCCTATTGCTAGGGAAGTAGAAATGTACAAATGTATAAAATATGGTCTCTTACCTCAAGAAGCACATTCTATTTGTGGAAAAAAAAGTAAAAATGTGATTGCAAGCCCTGTCCTATACTTCTTTGTGTTTTCTATAAGGTCTAATAATGCTTTGTCCATAGCAGATACTCGATAAATATGTGTTCAATGGATGGGTTAATGTAAAAACTATATGGCCATAGGGCACTCACTCTAAAACATGTCACAATGAATCATTACACTATGAGTCCCAAGTAAGTGATACAGAAAATAGCAGCTGAATTTAGGAGAGAAAACATCACTGTCAGCTGGAAAAGTCAGGGAAGGCATCATAAAGGATGCTGAGATAGACTTTTTATTGTTTTTTTTTTTCTGGATATACGTGTATATTAGCATTTTAATATACATTTCTTTATGAATCATGTTGGAAGAGAAAAATAACAATTATATCTTTTCACAAGAAAGAAAAAAAATACAGATAAAGAAGTGAACATAGCATGTGTTCATTTACATTCAATCTCCATAGTTCTTTTTCTGGAAAAAAGATGGCATTTTCTATTCAAAGTTTATTGGGATTGCCTTTGATATAGTTTTGATAGGAAGAGAAGAGTGAAACACATAATGGGTGAGAAAAAGAGTATGAATAAAATGTATTGAAGTTTAGAATGAATATTGCTTATTCAAAGGATAAGCAGTTGGACCATTCTAATTAGAGTGAGGATTGTCCCCCAATGACAAATACTAGTATAAAGAGAAAATGAATAACACTGATGTCATCAAAGAGTGGTTATATATTTGTTAGATATTTATGCATGTGGTCAAAGACCATGATTTGATCAATGCGGATAATTTCATATTTTAATATTTCTGTTATCCCAATGATGTTGGCAACACCTTCAAACATATAAATTGCAACCATAATAAATATACATATAATAGTTATATAATAAATTATATTTATGTAATAAATATAAAATACAATTTATTTCTACATATTCATTCTCATTATTGGCTTATGTCCTTCCATATATTCTTCAAAAATGGTAAACCAATATCAAGAGATGTTGGTCTAGACAATTTAGTATTGTGTGGAATACAATAGAAACTATGAACTGTTCCTTGATAACCTCATTATTCTACATGATAGGTCCAACTTCTTTACCAAGAATCACTTTTAACTTTTATACACTATTTTTGTACAATTCTAAATTGGTAATATTCAATGGCCTACTCACTCCCAACATCAATCACTAAACTATCATTTGAGTTATTTGAATGCTTTAGAGATTGCACTACTCCCATACTTGATAGCTATATGAGATAATGGGAAAATAATAATGATGAAAGTTGTTTTTTTGTCTCAGAAAGAAACTTAGTATTTATATTGTTAATTACATTGCAGGAATTACATACATACATATATTTCATGAACATATATTTATATTTTTAAAATTTCTAATTTATGAAATTATGAAATGGGGGAGATACTGTATTTTAGAATACTAACTTAGAGAACCACAAAGACAGTAAAACCAAAATAGGGCCCAGACAGTATGTAACAAAAGGCAAAACAAGTATAGAAACATGGCAAAAATGGAGCAGCTAAATTGTTCAGCAAATAAAGGGAAGTTCCTAGAATCAGGAAGAACTGAGTTCCAGTCTGTTGTTCATAGAGAGTATAGCCCTTAAGCAAATCAATTAATCTCTGTTTGTCTTAATCAATTGAAAAAGGAAATAGAAAATTCCTCCAGTGTCTTTGACAAGAAAACTATATGGATAGAATGGTCCATGAGATTATGAAGAGTTGAGCCCACCTGAATGACTGAACAAAAACAAAGAAGAGACAGCTTGGGGATAAACATATCCCTGCTCCGTATAGGATGGAGCAGGAAGGCAACAGGCATGGGGAAAATGATGGAAAGAGAAAGATGCACCAAAAAATCACTCACTCACCTTGGATTAGAGTTGGGAATATTTAGCAACATGGATCTGGACAAAGTAAGAACGAGGTTCAAGAGGCAGGAGTTTGAGGTCTCTTATTTATATTTTTGTGGGGGGTATAGACTCTTATCTGTGACAACCTGAGAATAATTTATTAACATATTCAAATCATTTCAAAATTGTTTGTAAAACTTTAAAGAGAAAAAAATCCACATCATCTTGACATTATCAACATTATTTGTTGTTATTCTAGCTTTACTGTAGCTTTCTGGAATTAATCTGACGTTTACATACCATAGAATCAAAAGACCCTGATAGATTCTGCGTATGTGACTAGGATGTGATTTTTTTGGTTAATCTATGATACAATTTGTAAAAGTTATTTTCTTTGGATCTTTGGGATGATTTTTATGTGACTTTTAAGTTCCACTTTGTAATCTCATTTCTTAGTATTACTACTTTATACTGTTTATTTATAAAGTTGCTATATTAACTAGAAGTGGGGTAAGTAGTTAGGAGATCCAGAATAAAATACTCTTCTAATATACTAATACAATATAGATAGATATAGATAGAGAGATAGATAGATTTATTATATATGTGTGTTCAATCTATCTATCATCTATCAATCAAATACATAGTCTCTGCCCTGAAGGAGTTTCAATCTAGTTAAAAATAAGGCCCAACCACTAGGAACATATCCATAATAAGTCAATGAAATAAGAAAAAAATTATTAAATGCTTTTTAAGATTATAAATGCTAAATATCCATTAAATGCTATATATGATACTTAAAAAAGACCATCGTAGTGGGTGAATTTTCCATTTTGCCTTTGTGATGTGAATTGGAAACAAATACCACGTGATTGAAAAGTATGAATTTATTGCAGTTTGTACTTGTAGAGAACATAATCACATTAATGAAAAGATCTTGGCATTCAGAGGAAGAGGAGAAGTTAAAATGGAAGTAGGATACTGAAGGTGGCCTTTGAAGGATGCCAAAAATATAAATTCTGCATATTAACCAATTAATGGAATTTTTATTTTCCTTAGTGATCATTTAAAATAACTTGGATTCTTGATTATTATCTCAGATCTTTGATGGTTACTTATTATCAATGTGAAATTTTTAAAGTATGTTTGATAAAATTAAAATAGAAAAAGAAAAGGTAAAATGATGTTTACAATTTTACAAATTTTCTGATAAAAATAATTAAGGTTAGTGAGAACCTGCTCTTGTACATTTATCCAGATAAAGATATTTGATATTACCCCAATAAGAGTAGAAAATGAAGGATATTTTTTGTTTTCGAACATTCATATGTTCAGTTGTTGTTCAATATGTCATTGAACTAAAAAAAATCAAGCTGCACTGAATAAGGAAAAATAAAGAAATTATTTGAAATAAGCATTTTTATGTATTGTTCATTTGAATACAAAGTTCTTTGGTCTTCCATGATTAAATACTGAAGAGTAATAAGCATCAACCATCAATGAATTGACCCTTTTCATGTTCTGTTTCTACTTTTAACTTATTTCCCAGTTTAAACTGAAAAATTGCAATAGATATTCATTTTTTTTTCTTCTATGTAATTCTCAGTCTTAAAAAATACTCAATAGATGGCTAATGCAATTGTCACTGATTCAAAGACTGACTAATCTTCAGCTTCTCACTCTGCTACAAGAAGTAGGGTTGATTTGGGTAGCAAAATCAGGCACTTCATCATAAATTATCTCATATACAGTAATAAAGAGTTCTGCTTTTTCAAAGTATGTTTATATTTTCCTCTATTATTTGAGTCAAGTAGGAAAGGGATTTTTTTTTCTTTCTCCACTTGATAGATAAGCAAATAGTCAAAGAGAGATTAGGTTTGAGAATGTAAGGATTTTAGACCTGGATGGGTACTTAGTAGACTTCTACTTATACAAATACCTGGAAAATAATCTCAAGTACAACACAATCAATGCAGGGGAACACCTTACTCCAGAGTTTACTTAAAGTTCCAATAAGGCCCAAACCATTACCTCCCAAGTTAGTTCATTCCATTTTTTGGATAGTTCTACTAAGCAGTATTTTCCTGAATTAGACATAAATTTTCCTTGTTATTTTCATCAGTTGCTCCTAGATTTGTCTTATGGGGCCAGGTCAGGTAACCATAAATCCCTTTTCCATATGACAGCCTTGCAGATAATTGAATATAGCTATCATGTTACTCCTGAGTTTTCTCTCCAAGCTAAACTTGGCAAATTAGTCATCATGGGGTATGATCTCTGGATTTTTAATCATTCTTGTTGTCCTCCTCCACTACTGTCCAAATTATTAATGTTCTCCCTAAGGTATTGTGTACAGAGTTAAATATGATACACTAGATATGTTTTGATTAGGCCAGAGTGTGGCAGAATTATTACTCCAGAAGTCCTAAGCATTTTGCCTCTCTTGCCTCAGGCTAAAATTGCATTTTAGCTCTTTGGTTTACTGTATTACACTGTTAACTCATATTAACCTTGCAATTCACCAAAAACCCCAGATATTTTGAGATTGACTTGCTGTCTAGACATACGTTCCCCATCTTATTCTATGAAGTGAATATTTTTAAACCAAAATATAAGACTTTGTATTTATCCTTATTAAAGTTCATTTTATTTACTTTATCACAGCCTTCTATTCTGCCAGGGCCTTTTAAAATCTTGGCTTTGTCACCCATTTTCTTAGCTATCCCTCCTAACTTTGTGTCATATTCAAATCTGATAAACATCTGTACCCTTATATGAGTCATTAATATAAAGGGCCAAGCATTGCTGCCTGGAAAATTCTGATGGAGCACTCCCATGGCTACTCTTGGAGTATACTATTTCAATCAGTTCCAAATCTAGCTAATTTGCTCTTTATCCCACATCATTCCATATTATTTCACAAGAATACCAGGAGAGACTTTATCTATCTTGGATATATTTTTAAAAAATCAAACAAACTATCACATACAATTTTGAGTAACATTTGATTTAATTCTGCATAGGTGAGATAATTTTCTCCTTCAATCATAGCTCATCCAATATATTATCTATAATAGAATCCCCAAGTTTCCACTGGAATATCATGGTAAATGAAAAAGAGCTCTCTCTCTCTCTCATTCTCTTTTTCTCTCTTTTCTTTTCTCTCTTCCACTCTCTTTCTCTCCTCTCTCTCCTTCTCCCTTTCCCTCTCCTCCTCCTTTCCTTCCTCCCCTCTAATAAACTTTTTTTTTCTTCACAATCAGAGTCTACAGTACTTAAGCACTGGTAAAACAGAATATACACATATTTTCCTTTCAAATTTTTACCACTTTGAAAACTCTGCTTTCCTGGACCATTTTTTACCTGGACTACTTTTACATGGTCAAAAAAAATCGAAACATTACAAAGTGGAATTTTTCAGTCTGCAGATCCTTTCCAAAGACAAGTCTTTTTTTCCATAATAAAACCCATCTGGTGCATAATGTATTTTATCTTTACAAACGCTAACTGATACACTGCTCTTAGGTCCTCTGTTACTTTCATCCAGTGTTGCAGCTTCTATTTTCTGTTACGGTAGAAACATTTAACATTTATAACAAATCTTACCAAATGAAATCCATGGCCATGTGCCCCTGGGAGGCTCAATGTCAGGACCTTTTCCTCCATGTTTCAACTTCAGCAAGACTCTGAGATGTTCTTACCTTGGACTTAGCTTTCCTTTTCCATATCACATATCTAGATTGACTCTTCAGGTGCTTATTCTATGATAGAAAATACAAGATAGATTTCGTACTTTTTCTACCTATCAAGAACCATCTAAGAGTATTCCCCAGAAGTTCTCTGATGGAAAAAAATCGCCAATGTGTGTTTTGGGGTTGCACTTCCTTCCCTAAATTGACTAGTGTGAGTCACCAAACATTGTCAGTTCAGTGCTAGTTCATAATAAAAATGGATTTGTTTCTCTTGACATATATTTTTTATAATTTAATATGAACCAATTCTAATTCCTTTTCTGTGTTACTGCATCTTCATGATGAATAATGTTATTTTCTTTTAGACAATGATAAAATGCATGATTGTTCATGACCTTGTGCTGGTCTACCACATAGCAAAGATTGGAACATTACTCTCAATTCCTTAAAAGTTCCTCTTATAATACTTACATTATAGTTTCCTATCAGTAACTGAAGGGTTACTCCCTTATATTTGAAAATTTTAACATTTAACTTATATTCACTTATATTATCAACTATCTTTCTAAGTTCTTCCAATTAGTTACTCAAGGGTTCAACCTCTTCCCCCACTAAAAATATAAAGTAAAGAAAAATCAGGAGCTATATTTAAAGCCTCTCATAGAATGGGCAGAACTAAAAGAAGTATGTAGGGAATCTATATAAGTGATAAGGAGCATGTTCCTGGAAATGTTTGCTCCTAAATTTTCCTGTTAATCTCTGCTGATTTGACAAACATCATAGCATAGCTTAGGATAGCATCATGTTATACCCTACCCTAATTTACCCTATCTTATCTAATTGTTACCATGAACATACCTAACATACCACAATACCACATGTAGTCTTGTAATCTTTATTATATCCAGTATCTTTTATTCTATACTTAGAGGTACTTCCATAAGGCTTAAGACTTTGATTTGTTTGTAATTACTCTAAGGGGAGTGTTTGAGACCCCTTCTTCTCCCCTGAATCCATATTTTTTTCTTTTTGCAATCAGTTTAAAATAAACTTGATGTTAAGATAAAATAATTATACTGATCAGATTTGAGAGAGATGAAAATAAAATCATTCTCTGCTTCAGTTAGACTTATGAGGGTCAAATGAGACCCAATAAAATAAGTAGTATTTATAGAGTATTTGCAAGGATTGTCAAGAGCTTTGTCTTATTTGATCTTACCAAATTCAGTATAGGGTCATTTTTATAATTATCCCCATTTTACAGATGAGGAAACTAGAGAGCTAATTATTGTCTAGCCCTTGGTCATAGAGCTGTTGTGTCTGATGCATAGTTTCACATTAGCTATCCTGACTTCAAGTATTTTGTATTCCATCTACTGTACCACTTATTTGTCAAATATATGTAAATATTATATCTATATATGAAATACATATGTATTTATGTGGTATATTTACAGTACAATGTTTATGTATGTGTACATTATACATATACATATATATATATATACATATATATATATATATTCACAAACTTCATAGCACTGTACAGTGTATCCCAAAATTTTTAATGACTAAAGTTACTAAAGCTTAAAATTACACTCTATCTTTCTGTTAGCTATTGTTATTAAGGGCTAGGGAAATAGAAATTCAGAATCATCTATATAAAAATGATCACTGAATTTCTGAAAATAGCTATTTTCTCCAAAGCAACCAGTTCAGATAATACTAAAACACGCTCAGGGACAGGGCCTTGTTGAGCCGAAATAATATTTTGGGACTGGAACTTACAAAACCTAGGGAGGATGTAATAGAAGAACCAAGAGGGTGTGATATTGTGAAAGCCAAGTTGGGAAAAAATATCAAAAGGGAGATTTGACAGAGTTAAATGTTTCAAAATGGACAAAAAGAATGAGATTTCAAAAAATAATTGAATTTCATAGTTAGAATG
Organism: Sminthopsis crassicaudata; assembly: GCF_048593235.1. Classification (NCBI taxonomy): domain Eukaryota; kingdom Metazoa; phylum Chordata; class Mammalia; order Dasyuromorphia; family Dasyuridae; genus Sminthopsis; species Sminthopsis crassicaudata. Next base: position 157,515,162 of record NC_133617.1, on the reverse strand, counting down.
TCATGAACAAACTTTGGAGAAATTGGAAGCCTGTTGGAAAAGATGTAAGATTTTAAGAAGTTATAGGGTTAGGAAAAAAACTAGTAAAAAGAATGGATTATACTTCCTAGGACTTTGAGTCATGGAGGGAGAGGTTGAAGAAGTAGAAGGATAAAGAAAGATAAAGTATAGGATTACTTACATGTGTACACACCTTTTTCTCCCTCTCTCCCTGCTCGCTTTCTTTCTCTCTCTCTTTCTCTCTCTTTCTCTTTGTCTTTCTCTGTCTGTCTGTCTCTGCTTCTGGTATGTGTGTGTGTGTGTGTGTGTGTGTGTGTGTGTGTGTGTGTGTGTGTGTGTGTGTATACCTGTGTTTGCTTAAGTGGAGGGTAAAGGACTTTATGTACTTCGAAAGGGAGAGTGAGAGAAGCTATAGGCCCAGAAGATTATGATTAAACTGGCAAATTACAATCAATATTTTAGAGATGGAGTAGTCTTGAGAGACTGTAAATGCTAAGGCACAGCCATTTCAGTGAGTGACTGAAGTAGGTAGAAATCCTAGTCAAAAAAAACTGGAGAAGTTCAAGCAACTGTGAGGAAAGGATGTTAGAAAAGTCATCAAGAGGATATTGAAGTGTCTGGAGATAATAGTAGAGGACAGGCTGGGAGGACGACTGCAAGACAGGTGCAGAAGTCAGTGGAAAAGGTCCTGAATGCTTCCATCATTTCTGATTGAACCAATTGTGTTTGGGGGCAAGCGGGTGAGAATTTACTATAAATCTGATGAAAACACACAGCTCTTCAGAAAAAGAATAACTTTGAAATGCAGAGGATGATGAATTTCACTTACTATCATCAGAATAGTAACAAGAATAGCATTTGTTTGTTTTGACTATGCTCACATAGTATTTAGTAAAAAGAACCAAAGCTCTTTCCCTAAAATGTATCAGAAAAGATGAAAAGAAGCTAAAGAATTTGCTGTATGAATCACTACTTTTCTTTTAGGCAAACTAAGACGCAAATGAATGACCTTTAAAGAAAGTCCTCATGATGTGTAGAAATGATGGTGAATGGAGATAGTGTCAGAAAAAAAAAAAGGCTGGGGAATGCTCGATGACATTTGATTTTGTTTTACTTAGTAACTACAAGTTTGAAAGACATTTTTTTCCTGATCTTATCAGTTAAGGGGAGTTAGGGGAGGTGTATTTTGGAAGGGCTGAGACAAGGCTTTTTGATTTCTCCTGAATTATTTTGCAGAGAAATACAAGGGATAAGTGGAGAAATATTGCATCTTTCCATTTTGAAATGTGAAAGATTTTTATCTCTTATGTATGAAGAAGGTCAGGACCAATCACATCTAATCCAGCATTTTTCAAGCTCAACAAACATTTATTAAATTCCTATTCTGGGTGAAGTCCTGTATGGAGAGGGATTCACAGATGAAAAATAGTATAATCTTTGGCCTTGAGGAATTTATCAGATCCTCTATATTCAGGTACCCTTTCACTTTTTCTGTCCCTTCTCTTGTTATTTTTCTAACAACCTTGGATTGTCATTCTCTGTTTCCTGAGCATAATCTACACTTTTTGTTTTACTTGTGAATGGCAAAATTCTCTATCTTTGCCTATTAAGGGCCTGACAGTTTTTAGGGCCCAGGCCCAGTGCTACCTCCAACACCTAACTTTGGACGCTACTCTTACCATGTAACTCTTTGTAACTTTTCACCTTTCTAGGGACTAATTCAGAAATTTTATGCGCTGAAAATTAAATTAAGTGAACAAGTATTCCTGTTCAAGTGTTAGTCATGGTGTGAAGTGGTAGAAATACAAGATCAAATACAAAACAATTTGTGCTGTAAAGAATTTGCATTCTTTTTGTGAGGTGGTATAAAATGCAAGTAATCAGATAAGAAAGCACAAAGTAATTTTAGGGGAGAGTGCACTATTAAGTGAGAAGAGAAGATTCCTTTGTAGTTTGGGGAGGGATGTTACAATAGCAATTTGGAGAACAGAAGAAAGCTTAATGCTTTGGTAGCTCCTCAGCTGAAATCTTAAATCTTAAAGAAAAGATTATGAAAGTTAATAATAAAAGCAATTCTAGGTATAGTGAATTGATTACTATACCAATGTAGGAAGACTAGAGATGAAATGCCAAATTGAGGGGATAGACAGTCTAATTTGGCATGAAAGGTAATAATGTGAAATGAATTTTAAAAGGGAGGTAGTGGGTCACATCTCTAATTTAGGAAGATTATTTGAATAGCACTTTACAATTTGGAACCAACTATTGTTATCTGTTTTATCCTGTATCTTATTTTCCAATGAATAAAGAGCCTGGGACCAAAGCTTCCATTTCTTTTTGTAGCTACTCCCACTTATCAGCACTTAGCATAGTCCTAAAGAACTGAATTGACCATTTTCTTTCTTTAGAAATTTCATTATCTGCCTCTTCTAGGAAAATTTAGACAGTTAACAGTAGCATTCTAAGGAGAATTATCTCCCATAGAGCATCACATTGTTCTAATTTTTAAAAAATAAAAATATTAACCTGTCAAAAATGTGCGGCCTTTTATTGCCAATGTTTTTTTCTCAAACATACTGACAATCACCATTCAAATCTGTATCTTTGGATTCCTTCAAATTGCAACTTACATCCTACCTTTTATAAGAAGCCTTTTTGATCTCTCTCCCCTCTTTTATGCTAATGTCTTCTTTCAGTTGATTATCTTCAATTTATCTTGTATATGTAATATTTGTACATAGCTGTTTGCATGTTCAGCTTATTAGTTTCTGCTCTCAAAGGAATCAGACTTTTTCCTTTCTTAATATTTCCAGTGTTTAGCACAGTGCCTGGAATATAGTAATAAGTGCTTAATTCTTAGTATTAATAATTAACAAGCACTGGCTTGTTTACTGACCCACCCTTTTCACCTCCAAGATCCTAACTTCTTAAAGGAATACCATACAAAATCCCATCACTACCACCATCATTTTCTGTTCTTCCACTTTTTCCCTAGCTTCACAAAGAATCATATTTAGAATTTTAAATTTAGAAGGGACCTTAATAACCATCTGCTACCCTGAAGAATACAATCACCTCTTTGACATACCTGACAAAATGTTATCCATAATGTTTTTAGCACAATGCCTGCCACTAAATGTGTTAGTTAAGATGATCTTTATTTGGAAATTGAAGAATTCCAGAGAGGGAGAGTCCACTAACTTCCCAAGCATTTCATTTTACCTCTCAACACTTCTAATTTTCAAGAAGATTTTTTTTCCTACAAAAATGCCTAAACTTGTCTCCATGCAAGTTCCACTCATTGTGTTTAGTTCTGCTCTTTAGGCCATTCCCTAATTCACATGACATCATTTCAAGGTCTTGAATACAGTTATCATATAACCCCTATATTTCTTCTCAAACTGCTTTTCCTCCTTTTTCTCTATGTCCATCCTCATTGTCTGACTTCCCTTGTCTTCCTTAATAATCTTGACCCTGTGGTTAGCCATTGCAATAACAATTTCTTATCCACATTTCTTTCTGTTTCTCCATTATCCTGTGGGGAGACACAAAACCTTGCTTGCTGGGTTCAGAATAAATTATACTATTTATCTGCAGTTAGTCCTTCACAAATGTATGAGTTTTTTTTTTTTATCACTTCTTATCGACATCCATTTACCCACCTCACAAAGGCTAGTTCTTAAACGCTTCTCTCTCTTTAAGCCTCTTCCTCTATTTCAGTAAATAACCTTTGTATCTTTTTTTGACAGCACTGAGACCCTCCATTATAGTTGTTTCATGAGTAACATTGTAGAAAAAAGGACAAGGAGCTCAGAAAACTATGGTTTGAATTCTATTTATTTGATGTGTTACCCTAGGCAACTCATAATCTTTCTGCAATTTAATTTCCTCATCTTTGGACTGAGGAGGTTGGACTCTAAGGTCTATTTTACTTCTAAATCAAATCTCCCCTCCTTTTTGCTTCTCTTAAAAAATCATCTTTATATTCATTTACTCACTCTCCTTTCAATCTCAAAGTATCTTTCCTTTATCAATGGTAAATTTCACTAATGCTCTCAATGCCTTCTTCTTCTATCTTATAGTTTTGTTTCACTGAACCTTTCCTATATTACCACTGATCTTTCCATATTGGGGGATAAAGCTCCTTCTACCTGCTAACTTATTTAGGCCTTTCCAATTCCCAGAAAACTCCCTTGATGTTGCTGTCTTTTAGAGCTATCATTCCACTTTCTTCTTCTTCATAAGAAAATTTCTAGGAAAAAATAGTTTACAACTCTTCTATTTTCTCACCACCCTATCCTTCCTTAACCTCTTGCAATCTGGTCCATTTTTGTGCTACTCAAAAATAATAAAAATAGCAGTTGATATTTATATTATGCTTTAATGGTCACAAAGTACTTCATATATATTCACTCTGCTGCCAAAACAATTTATTCGAATACACAGATCTAGGCTAACCATTCCCCTACCCCCCAAAACTTTCAATGGTTCCCATTATTTTGGCAGTTAGATGTCATAATGAATGGAGTCCTGGATGTGGACTAGGGGAGAAAGAGTTCAAATCTTATCTTATATGCTTACAACTAGTTGTGTGATGCTGGGCAAATCACTTAACTAGTTTGGATCTCAATTTTTTAATTGGCAAAATGAGGATGATAATACATACCTCAGAGGACTGTTATGAAAATAAAATGAGATGATTAATGTGAAGCATTTTACAAACCTTAAAGTGATACATAAGTACTAATAATTGATATTATTACTAACTAAATGCAAATTTTTTGACATTTAATCTCTTTATAATATTAACTTGAATCTACCTTTGTAGACTTCTCTTTTTTGCACTATCCTTCCTTATTGGAATTCACTGCATTTTTTCAAACTCTTATTTCAAGAGAAAAGGCTGGGAATAAACATTTATGTGGTATTTACTATGAACCAGGTACTATACTAAGTTTTTTATAAATATTATTTTATTTGACCCAAACTAAGGAAGATAGGTTAAATGACTTACTCAGGATCACAAGGCTATATTGAAACTCCTGACACCAGGCATAGTTTCCTATCCATTTCACCATTTAGCTACTTCATTCAGGGTCTATATTTACTCTAAGGTCTTTTCATATTCCCCTGGCTTTAAGAGACCCCTTTCTCCCTCCAATTCTAATCTCCTTGCTTCTTTTCTAATGTACTTTTTATATTTTAATTTGAATATTTGTTTACATATTGTAAATTGTAAGTTTCTTGAAGTCAAGGATTTTGTTATTTTTATTGTTCTATCTATAATTATCATCTAGCATAATAGCTTACTGAGTTTTCTTTTCTTTTTTTTTTTTTTAGAGGGAAAAGGTACACCTATATTTTATTAATGTTGAGAGCTCCCCAACTTATAAACCCCACCTACTAATGCAGATCGAAACTTTCTTTGCAGTGTATGGTCTCAGAGAGTGTCCTGGGGACAAAACTCTCATTTTGAGAGTTCATACCTATATCAATGAAATCATAGATCTGGATATGTATTGGAATGAATCTGTGAGATAATCAATACAGAAAAACAAAATTGAGGAGACTCTTTACATCCATCCATATTAGTGTACAAATTACCTGAGGAAACTGAGAAATATTAAATGCTTTGTTTAGATCACACACCTTGAATATATATATGTATATGTATATATGTATATATATATATGTATATATAAACATACATAAAGAGGCAGAATTTGAATAAGGTTTATCTTATTCAGTCTTAGAAGATTATCTGGGGACACTGAGAGTTTTTAAATTACTTGTCTATGGTCACAACCTATGTATATTAGAGACAAAACTTGAATAGTCTGTCTTATTCTAAGACTACTTCTTTATCTTCTATAATATTCTATCTCTTGTCACCTTGACCATAGTAGGAATTCAATAAATGTTTGGTGAATTTAGTGAACTGAGTTCTGGCCATGCTTCTGTCTTATTTCCTGGGAATTCCTGTACCAAGCCAATAAAGTAGATTTTGCTGGACCAACAGGACATCAAAAGATTTATTTACTGAATTAGAATTAACCTCTAAGTAGAAGACTGGACACAATAAAGGGTACTATATGGCGAGTTATATAAGTCAACTTTTAAATATTTATTAAATTTTCTTCCTAAAATTTATGTTCTAGCCCATAATCTATGTAGTTTGGTTTTAAATATTATTAGTGACAACAGTTCTAATATGAGAAATAATAGCAGCTTTATTGAATTGATAATATAATTTCCCTGGCCTTAAGGGGCTAAGTAGCTGCTAATGGGCAGGGAAATTAGTCTAGTTTAGGTTTCTGCTCTCTTTCCTCTTTCTTACTCCTTTAATTGTCCATTAGAAATTGCATTAGCTGCTAATAACTGAAGTAGAATGTACTCCTTTGCTATTATAACCAATATAAAGGTCAACTCCATTTTCAAGGCCGCTTCCAATTTGTATGTATGCTATTATGAAGAAAGTCATAATTTTATTAACAGGTTATATCCCAAAAGTTTATTTAGAATTGCATTGTTAGGAATTTAAAATGAATTTCCCCTAGAAACAATATTGTAAATGATTATTGGCTTTCACAGGACAGTCCACTAAAGCCTATTTACACCTTTGTCCTTCTATGTAACTGAACTATAGGACTTCTAATAATGTAGAATGTGACTACCATTTATAACAATTTCTATCAGGAAATGTCTTCAAAATTCCATCCCAATGGGAGCTGACAAGCATGGGAGGCTTTAGTGTAAGCCGAGGGTTCTTATGACTATTCTATAATTTATGTAATTTCAGCCAAACTCTGCTTTTTTTGTTTGTTTGTTTTTGTATTTCCAACATCACAGTAGGCATATATACATATATATATACACATATATATGTATATTTATATACATACATACATATATATATATATATAATAGGCAATTACTTTATGCTTATTGAACTGAATTCAACATGAAGATTTTGGCAGAAAGGCTAGAGAGACACAGTGTCTACTGCTGAGGCAAGAAAGTGGAAAAATTAGAAGAGAAAGGAGGGAGAGGGAGAAAGAGATCAATCAATAAAATTTATTAAGCCTCTACAATGTGTCTACTATCTAAGCACAATCAAGCAATATGCAAACATGTTTAATAATCTTCTGTAGGCCAGACTAGGTACAATGTGGATTGTTGAGGATATAAAGACAAAATGAAATAATCCTTGTCTTTAAGAAACTTACATTTTATAACTGGAGACAACATAACTACATTTCAGTATATATTTAACCATGGTATATGAAACATAAGTATATGCTAAATATTGAATAAATACAAGAAAATTTAGCAGGGAAGATACTAGCAATATAGGAAGGAACTGAAAGGTCTCATTTAGAACATACTATTTAAACTGAGCTTTGAAGCTCTAGGAGAAATAAATATTTGAGTTAGAGGTTTGCTGTGAAGGTATAATATAGGGAGTTATAGGAACTTGGAAAGGGCAAGGAGTGGGCTGGGATGATGGACAGAAAATAACAAACTTTCATATATAAGGTCCATTTGAAATCAGAGACAACCTTTATATGATATATGACAACCCTTTATTTTGTACAATTGTGGTATCTAAGTCTACTTAACCACTGTAAAGGGAAAAGCTCTATTATCCCTAGTAGCTACTATTCTATAACCACAGTGTAGATATTTTGGAAGACTTAGCAGACATTGTTGGCTACTCATAAATACCCACACCTTGCCTTTTTATTCACTCTTTAAAACACTTGGGAACAATACAGAATTCTCTCCTTTTCTTGTATAACATTTCTATTGTTCAACTCATTTTGTGAGATGTTATTTTTCTAGTCATATTTCCCTTGGAACTAACCCATAAAATTCATACTGGCCTTGAAATATTTTTATAGAAACAAATGTCTTATGTATTTCTTATGAACATAGTTCTTGCCTAGTGTCATGAATATGCCCCTTTGGGAAAATTGCGTCCACAGTCCATCAGTCTGTATTTGTATTTACTTGTCAGTATAGTCAGTTGAAAAGTAGAAATGATGATGCTATTGTTCCTGAATAGGAGCCCTCAAAAGCAATTGTCTATCATTATATTTAATGTTTCTATCCTTCCTTTGTCTCCAAGAACTCATCCTTCTTATTTCATCCACTTTTGTAGGAATCAATATTTGGTATTTTCCCCCTACTTTCACCTAAAATGTCATGGCTTTCTATTACACAAATGACAACTTTTCTCATCCCAGGGCATACCTTTGTCAAGGACTCAACTTACTCTCATTTGTGAATTGTTTTGAATACAGTATGCTAAGAGTTTTTTATCTTGGAGAAATCAAGGAGGAATGTTCTACTCATAAAACTGCTATTCCACAAATCAGTGTTGGGGGGGAAGGAAAATAAATCCTTTTTTCTTATTGTTTAGAGAGAAAACAAACGATGCTGTCAAAAAACATAACTGAAAATCTGAGTATATTCTACCATCATTACAATATAAAACAGATTAAAAAAATAATATACCAGGAGAAGTGAAAGTACTATGAAGTTGCCCAGGCCAAACATTTTTTTCATTTTTGTCACAAAAATGACCAGGGTTGTTATCCATGCCTAATCATTGACTTAATAAACAAAAAAAGGTTGACTTATTCTCAAAGAAGAGATGATCATTTTGTTAGCCTTTTATTCTACCAAATGAGGAAATCAAAATAAATAAATACAGAAATAAAAAAGGACTAACAGGGAAAAAACTGGCATCTGAGAGATGGAGCAGTGGATACTTTATAACTATTGCTCATCCTTGTTAATCTGATAGGAGCTCTTTCTATAAAATGTAAGGATATTGTTAGTAGAAAACACAATTTTAATAAGAGTAGAAAAAAAACAAATATCCATAATAATATTGTCTTTACAAGCACATTACATGGTCTACTTAGACTTGAATACTTTTGCTGTATTCTAACATAAAATCTTTGTCTCTGTCTCTGCTTTTTTGTCTTTATTCCCTTCATCTCTCTGTCTTTTCATCTATTTTTGGTCTTATTTGTCTCTGTCCCTCTCTTTTTCTCCTTGTGTTTATACATGGATATCATGAATCAGTAATTTTGTTTTGAAAAATTTTGATCCCAAGGAAACTTTGTTGTTTTAATTTTATTTTAAACTTCAGAAACTGCCATACTAGGGAGAGTTTACTGACTTAATAGGAGTTACTACAATGCGATCAATTTAATCCTGTGCTTTCTGTCTTAACTTTGATATCTTTAGCTACAACCCTGAAAGTATCAGAAGACTTCTTAAATTCTAGTAGTTATCTAGATCATATTTTTATTAAGACACTTATGGAACTGGATGGGCTCTCAGGAGTCCACTCAGGTTATCTTTTATTTTTTAGCAGAATGTTTAAATCATCTAAGATAGATGGTTGATTGTCACATTTATAAAAATTTTCACTTTTTTTTTTTGGAAATTCCCGAACAATTATACATTACAGTGTCTTAATAATCAACAACATCTCTGATTCCATCAGAGTGGACCTTCCCTCCAGTTGATACTGTTATAAACCATGTAGATCTTTGCTAACATTGAATTGCCATTTTAGCAGCTGGTAACACATTCCTAGTAAGAAATATGTTCAAGGTTTATATTCAAAGGATCCACGTATGATTTGTTTCTAAGTTCATAATTAGGGTCTCTCCATCTTTGTTGAATCTTTCTGGGCTTACACTCTACTGTTGCAATGCTCAAAAACTTGATATAACTTTCATGCTTTATTTAATTCAGTATTAGAGGATTAATTTGATATAGGACATCATATATGGAAATTGAGGAGTCAGTATAGATGAGAAATTCTTAATTTAAATAAAAGGGTACCTATACTTGAATGGGCTACAATTTTTTTGTATATACTTGATTTCCTTTCAAATCCTACATTTTGTTTTGAAAAGTATTCTAAAAAGACATACACAGGGTAAACAGACAATCCAAAAGGATAAGGGCACTCAATAAATATTTACTTAATACTCAAAATATAAACATATACTAATACTAAGCATTTACTATATTTCAGTTACTCTGCTAAGTAATGTGGATGCAAAAAAGAGGCAAAATCTAGTCCCTGCCCTCAAGAGCCGGTAGAGGATGGTACAGAAATTGTTTTGAGTAAAGGAATAATTTTGGTCAGATTTTTTCTTAAAGAAAATCACTTTGGCAAATTTGTGGAGAATATATTGCAGTAAAGAGACACTTGATGCAGGCAGACCAATTAGAATGTTATTATAAATATTTAGGCAAACTATGATGAAGGCCTAAATTAAGGGGGTGGTTATAAAAGAAGAGAAGGGATCATATATAAAAGAAATTGTGCAAGTAGAAAAGAGAAGATTTGGCAACTAATTGGAAATGAGGACAAATGCCAAGCTGCTATGATCCTAGGATAATTGAAGAGCAATAACACAATGGCTGGTACATAATAATTATTGATTGGTTGACTCAGTGACTTCAACAGAAATAGGAAATGTTTGGTGGGGTTGGGGGAAGGAAAGAAAGATAAGTTCTGTTTCATACTTGTTAATTTTGGGATGGTTCCAGGATATCCAGTTAAAATATTCAAAATTTAATTTAATTGTTGCTATAGTTTTGAAACTCACAAAAAACAAAAACGAAAAAACAAAACAAACAAAACGGGAGCTGGATATATAGACCTTGGAATCATCTACTTAAGAGGTAATAATTAAATACAAGGGAGCTGATAGTCACTGAGAGTAGAAAGAGAATACTTATAACAGTCTTCGGGAACAGTTATAGTTAGAGAGAATAATATGTATGATGAATAAACAATAATAAAACACCTGAAAAGAAGCAGCCAGAAATTAAGAGACTGACTAGAAGAAAATAAGCACAGAGGAGAGAGTAGCCAGGAGAGACTGGTCAACAATGTCAAATATAGCAGATGAGTGGAGGAAGAGGACTGAGAAAAGATTTAATAATTGAAAGGTCATTGATAACTATAGAGAAAATAGATTTTAATTGTGAGATGAGATCGGATTGCAAAAAGTTAAAAAGTGAGTGAGAGGAAAATAGATGAGTTAGTGAAGGTATGTATTTTTATCTAGGAGTTTGGCTATAAAAGAGAGGAGAGACAAGAAATTTCAAATTTTCAATTTTAACCCACTCTGTATTTTTTTGTATTTCAAAATATGATGTCAAAATATCATAGGATCAAAGTTCTAGAATACTATGGGACCTCTGAAGACAATTAACTATTTAAAGATGAAGAACTTAAGATCAGAAAGGTTACATGACTAGATTGACCCCAAATCCCATGAAGAGAAAATAGGAGAGATAGGCTTCAAACACAGAAATGTTTATGAATCCATATTCACATGATGCGTAGTCCCAAAATGCCTTGTGTTAATTAGTAACGATAATGATAATAATAATAAATAAGATTTATATAACAATAATTGACAAAGTTCTTTATAAAACTTAATAGATCCTGCTACTCAAAAAAATTTGAATTACTTGTCAACCAGCTAGGGTCAAAGACGAGGTGTGTATAGCAGGAATTACTTTTTTTTCTTCTGTCATATACTCTGTTAATCCATTTCTTTTGTATTATAACACTATAGTTTAGTCTGTTTATGACTCAAAAATATTTTCTCATCATTCTTATTCTATATTTGTGTTTAGCCAGTACTAACCTTACATATATAAAAGGTTTATACACATACACACATCTTCATAGCATATGCATATATATATATATATATATATATATATATATATATATATGTGTGTGTGTGTGTGTGTGTGTGTGTTTTGAAAAAAATTCAGTTCCTCTGCTTTCAATTCAATTCAATAAACATATATTAAATACTTCCTCTTTGACCATCACTTGGCTAGATAATGGTGATTCAAAGACAAAATGGAGCTTCAGAGACTTTCTTGCTTCTTTCCTTTCCTCTGGATCTTTCCTCCTTTCTTTCCTCCTTCCCTTTCTTCCTTTTTTATTTCTTTTCTTCTTTCCTACTTTCTCTCTTTGTTTCTCTATTTCTCTCTCCCTGTCACCCTTCCTTCCTTCCTTCCTTCCTTCCTTCCTTCCTTCCTTCCTTCCTTCCTTCCTTCCTTCCTTCCTTCCTTCCTTCCTTCCTTCCTTCCTTCCTTCCTTCCTTCCTTCCTCCCTCCCTTCCTTCCTTCCTTCCTTCTTTCCTTCCTTCCTTCCTTCCTTCCTTCCTTCCTTCCTTCCTTCCTTCCTTCCTTCCTTCCTTCCTTCCTTCCTTCCTTCCTTCCTTCCTTCCTTCCTTCCTTCCTTCCTTCCTTCCTTCCTTCCTTCCTTCCTTCCTTCCTTCCTTCCTTCTTTCTTTCCTTCCTTCCTTCTTTCTTTCCTTCCTTCCTTTCTTTCTCTCTCATTCTTTCTTTTTCTCTCTCTTCTTTTTATTTGTTATCCCCAGTTACATTTAAGGCATGTTATATATTTGTTTGCAAAACTTTTTGAGTTTCATATTCTCTCCCTTATCCCCATGCCCAGGTCTTCCTTATTAAAAAATCACATGTGAAGTTATATAAAACATTTCCATAAAAGTCATGCTGTGTCTTTCTTTTTTGAGAGGCAATCGGGGTTAAGTGACTTGCCCACAGTCACACAGGTAGTAAGTGTCAATCGTTTAAGGCTGAGTTTGTACTCAGATTCTACTAATTCTAAGACTGGTACTCTATGTCCTGTGCCATCTGGCTGGCTCATGTCAATATAAGCGTGATGAATCATCCAAAAATGAAAGTAGTATTCAAAGAGAAATTTTTATAAGTTATCTAACCAAATATCGTGATAAAATAAAAGGCATTGTTTTTTGTAAAAAAATAATGAAAAATTCTCTGAAAGATCTATCAACATTGTTTACTGAATGAAGAGTAGTTTCTACTAAATTTTAACTTCTTGTTTTGTGGAGATTTCTTATTGTGATATATATTACATAGATAGCTTGCCTTTAATCTTCAGTACTGGCCATATAATTATTCAAGATGTCAGATTTCCAAATTGATTTAAAATAAATGAGAAGAGTGACAGGCATATTTGTACACCAGACTGTAAATTACCTTATGAAAATTCTCAGTAATACAATCCACTATGTGATTTTAGATAATTTTTTCTCTACTAAATATTTAAAATCTTACAAAGTGACATCTGTGTTCAAACCCAATTACGAAATTAACGTAAGCATAGAACTGGTTATACAATATCATATCACTTTGACTTGCATAGTATGGAGGAAATTCTGCTTCTGCTTTTCAAGTGTTAAGCAAAAAAGGAGGAAAACTGATCATATCCAAAAAGTGATATTAATTCATTCCATAGGGTTCATTATCATCCCCTCTGTACCCCATTAATGCAAATTTTCCATCTTTGCATAAAAAGTATTATTGAACTTAGGTAAGGGTTAAAAATTGAATATAACAATATGATATTGTATACAACAATTGGATATAACATTTTTCTCTTGTTCTGATATGTATATACATATACATATACATATATGTAGGAATAAAGACATAGGTTCTAATGCATTGATGTAATATGATTAGTATTCATCAGATGATGTCAACATTATTGCAAATATTTTTTGCAATTTCAAAAATTTAAAATTTAGGAAAATTCCCAATTTTTTCTAATCACACATTTCTCTGTGATTGTCTTTTATATCATTTCTCATATGTCCTTATTGATAACAAACTGAAGACTCTTTAAATTCAATATCTTTTATTTATTTATCCCTTGGATATACCTTGGTATCCCATGATTTACAGCTATATAATTTCACCAAGGAAATGTCATTAAAGATATATAAATAACAGAAGGATAGATTAGATAAGATAGATATTTCAGGATTACTGAAAGTACTGCACAATTCCTTAAATGCCATTTAATCCAATCAGCTAATCAGTTCTGGATCCAGCTCAATATCCAACATTAACACCACCAAGATAAGTATGTCTGCTACACATGAAGATTAGTTGTATGCTAGTTGGAGGAGTCTCTCTGCTCCTTTGATCATCTTATTCTAGTATAATTTTTGCATCATTTCAAGTTCTCTTATAGAGTCAATATCTTCCTTTTGTTCATTTATGATGTTATAGTCCTCTTGTTTAAACAAAGCATATTAGAATGGCCATAATCTTTTCTTCTTAACCACATTTTTTTGATACTTGATATTGTTTTTGATGTCTTTCTAAAGTTTCTGCTTTTATAAAAACTAATCCTAAAATAATTTATGATTTAATGTTATACAAAAGCCTATTCTAAGATTATTAATATGCTTATAAGGTATACATGGAAAGTTACTCCATAGGGATCTATTAATATTATTGATAAAAGATAACTTAGAAGTCCAGAGAATACAACCATTTCATTTTACAAATTAAGACATTTGTATTACAGGAGGTTAATTGACATTTTTGGGGTCATCAGCCTTCAGAAATCCAAGATTACCCTATAATATTATAATGGAGTTTCTTACCATTTATTAGAAATAGCGTAGTGTACATATAGATATATACATATATATATATGCATATAAATATATATATATACATATTTTAGATAGTCTTTCCTTTTTTCTGATTTTCTTTGCTCTAGCAGATGCTTTCCAATTCATTCATCTACATGTGTCTATTCAATTTTTCACAATCTTTCTCCAAGTGGAATAGTTTTGTTAACTATTGGGTCCTTTAATTATTATTTGATACTTTGGGAAAACTATGTAATGATAATGATGGTATCATAAGTCCAATAATAAAAGGGACCCTGTAAATTATTGAGTTAAAATCTTTTATTTTACTGATTAGTAAACTGAGGCCCAGAACAAACTTGCCCAAGATTACAAAATATCAGAATTAATATTCACAGGTATTTTTTCCAAATTCCATGCCATCTCCAACATACCCCTGTCTGTCAATGTTGTCTTCAGTATACAATATACCTGATATATACAGTACTCAATATATAATATACTTGATATATTATTATGAGGAGGGTATGCAATTGTAATATTTGTTTTATTTTTCAACTAACATTGATATATTTTTGCTGCCTCATCCACACATCCATCTTGGGAGGAAAACTTTATCTCTGAGAAAATAGAAAATCTAATGGACCCGCATAAAACCAAACCAAACCAAACCAAACCAAAACAAAACAAAAACAAAAACAAAAACAGCCCACTTTGGCTTTAGCTTAATATTGTTGTGTCCCAACCAATGAGGCTAAAAAGATAGCGAGTATTTTCTGTACTAATTCTAGAATTGCAATAGCTGTAATTCACTATGATAATGTCTTGTAGAAAATAATCGAGCTCACTCTTTGGAGAACTGGGATTAATATTTAAGAATAGCATTTATATATAAATTTAGAATTAGTTGTATGACTTGATAAATAATTTAGTAATGACAAAGCCTATATGATCATTTTTTTTTTGACTTGTCAATAGTTTCTTTCAGTTCATACTGAAATCATTGAAAGCTTCATTTCTTTTCCTCCCTCTTTAGAATTAGATTGGGTGACCCGGAAACTGGTGCTTCAAACAGCTGAGCAAACTTTTGGCTACCTCACAGATGTAAGTAAAATGTTGCAAGTTTATTTGAGGTAAAACACTATAGGAGATTAAATACAGAAAAAAAAAATTAAACTTGGATTGAATTAAACTTAATAGGACTTTAGGGGAAAATGCTGTTTACCATATGAAGTACAATATAAGAATCAATCTTTTTTTTTTTTTTTTTGAGAGGGGAGGGATATAATAGAATAAGGGAGAAAAAATGAATGAAATATGTTTTGTTAACTCATCCACCTAAATTTGTGTGTTCATTTGGTTATGTCAGTATTCTTGACAGATAACATGAGAATCTCCAATAGTCTATACAAATTGTCATATTCTAGTCACAACAAAAATACACAAAAAAGAGCCTTGTTTAAAAAGCTCATTTCAATCCTTTCAAAACATAGCATGACTTTCAGAACTGCTGTTTCTAAAGCTTCGCCATTCTATTTTTAATATTCCCTACCTGCAACATGAATGAAATATTATGTTGTGGGTATAAAATAGCACTATTATGCTTATTTTTACAAATTAATATTTATAACTCACCTGTAGGATACATAGCATTATTCTAATTGCAACATCAAGGACTATATGCCCTAGTGAAGAAAAGTAGTCTTCAGTGTTAGCAGGCTTACAGTTTAGTGCAAAAAAAATTTTGTATTCTTGACTCCCCCTAGAGCAGATATATTTGGACACATTATTTTGCATTTGTTGAAATGTAGTTTGGTAATTGTTCTTAGATTGATTTATAATTTGTTTCTTAAAATGGCCCCTACACCTATTAAGTAGGCAATAAAATCTAGTTAACTGATTATCTTTGATAAAATTATATAAACCAAACCGTCATGTACATATTTAAACATCTTTTGTGGATTTTAGGCATGCTAAAAATGGGATTTATTAGGCAGTCCACTGGACTTGTATGAAAATAAGGTAACTTTGTGATTTTATGAAATTAACATATAAAATTCCTAAGGCCCAAAAGGGGTAGCTTGGTAGTGCAGTAGTGGATCAAAGACCAGTCCTGGGGTTTGGAATTGAGTTTTCTTTCCCGAGTTCAAATCTGCCCTTAGATATTTACTAGCTCTGTGACCCTGGGCAAATCACTTCACCCTGTTTGCCTCTGTTAACTCATCTATAAAATGAGGAGTGAATAGCAAACCACTTCAGTTTTTTTGCTAAGAAAATCCCCAAATAGGGTCATTAAGTATTGAACACAACTGAAATGACTAAAAGGAAACAACAATAATGGGCCCCAAAAGATAGAAAAAAAAAATAATAGGAAATTTAATTAAAAATGTAAAAATAATCCACTGAATAAAAGTGTTAATTTTTCAGCATTCATAGATCTACCACACAAAATGACAAAGAAACAAGACTTCTCCTGTAGGAGGACTGAATTAAAATGGCTACATAGCTTAGTTCTGGGTTGGCACAAATACACACACACACACACACACACACACACACACACACACACACACACACACTCCCATATGGAGATGAACAAAAGTTTGATGGGATTGGGTATTGTAAATAAATTCTAAGAGTTGAGGACATAAGCCTAAAGTTTACTTAAAACTAAAGGTGACTTGAGTTTGCTTGCACATAGAGGAGAAGAATGACAGAGAAAGTAAAAGTGATTTAAAGTGACAGGAATCAAGTTAAATATTAGACTAAGTTAATAAAGACCTTATTTTTTTACCCTCAGGAAATCCTATTAAATTCAGTGCAATATATTAGGAGGAATCAAGTTAGTTATTTCTTCTATAGAAGAGTACAGCTAGTGACAGCAATGAGAGCCAATAGTCTGATTACACTAAGGTAAGGAAAGATTGTGAAAGAGCAAAGCAATTAGCTGCAGTTCCTCAGGACATAAATCTAAACTTTTCATACTGGAAGACTGTTTCCAAGTTAAGTGGAAAGCTATTGGGAAAATTAAACGAAAGTTCATTTTCATTCTGCTCTTGTTTACCACCTTTTCTTATCCTTAAGAAAACTTTCCACTCTTCACTATAGGTTATCTTTCACTATTTTGTAAGCTCCTTGAGAGAAAGGATTGTTGCCTTTTATTGTATTCCCAGCTCTTTGCAGTTTCTGGTACTTAATGGCACTTAATAAATGTTTGTTGATTGATTAATTGTAATTTTCACAAGAACACATTTTCAAGGAAAAAAAATCACACTACTACTATCACTCATTCAAAAACATTCCTTCCTTCCTTCCTTCCTTCCTTCCTTCCTTCCTTCCTTCCTTCCTTCCTTCCTTCCTTCCTTCCTTCCTTCCTTCCTTCCTTCCTTTCCTTCCCTCCTTTCCTTCCCTCCTTTCCTTCCCTCCTTTCCTTCCCTCCCTCCCTCCTTCCTTCCTTCCTTCCTTCCTTCCTTCCTTCCTTCCTTCCTTCCTTCCTTCCTTCCTTCCTTCCTTCCTTCCTTCCTTCCTTCCTTCCTTCCTTCCTTCCTTCCTTCCTTCCTTCCTTCCTTCCTTCCTTCCTTCCTTCCTTCTTTCCTTCCTTCCTTCTTCCCTACCACCCTCCCTTCCTTTTTTCCTTCATTCCCTCCTTTCTTCTTTCCTTCCCTCCTTTTTTCATTCAGTGTTGTGCTCAAAAGACTATCTTTTATGATACCTCATTGCCCCAAGATGACCAGCTCAACGTTTTCCCTATCATACTTTTAATAATCATAATAATGATAATGATGATGAAATCTTAGTCCTTTAAAGGCATTATTTTGTGTGATTCTCACATCCCTTTGAAATAAATGGCATAGGTATTATCCCCATTTGCAACTGAAGAAATTAACCTTTTTGTCTGGTTAAGGAATTTCAGTACAACAATGGGTACTGCCCCTTGAGTCTAGATCATCACTGCAAAAATACTGTAGGCAACATATGTCTGCTATATCACTCTCCATAGCACACTTAGTCACCTGCAACTCGGAAGTCTTGGAGATTCTGATATTCCAAGATATGTAACCACACTGCCTCATATGGGGAACATCAATAAAAATGAGGGAGCACATAAGAATCTTTAAGGTATAAAACCCTTATTTCCCAACACAATACTTTCCTTATGATCCTTTCCTTAAAATAGGAACTGTGTAATACATAAAAATGTGCTTTTTTAAAGGTAGCCTGAAGTGGAAATGGAGCTATATGATCATAGATTTAGAGTTGAGGATTCTTTTTTTTTTTTTTTTCTTAATTCAATTCCTGGGAAATTATGTGCAGGTGGATGAATTCTATTTATTTATGGCATGTATTATTTATATTTCAATCTTCTTCTAACTGTGCTATATACACTGCAGATGTTTAAAGAACATCATGGTCATGACATTCAATGTGTTTCAACCTTCAGAAAGCATGCTGTACTTGGTAAAAGCACAGCTAGAGTTCGGCCCAAGATTTTGACAATTGTTACTTGTAAAATTTTAGTTTTCTAATCTGTAAAGTGGGAATAATATTTATACATTCTACTCACATAGGATTAATGTGAAGGTCAGATGAGACAAAGTGTATACTGTCCTTTATAAACATAATAATGCCAGTTAAGTTATTTTATCATTTATTACGTCCTTTGTATACTTTTTATATATTTAAATGTCAGTAAGTTAAAAAAAAATTGTTAAATGCCTTCTATGTGCCAAACACTGAATATCAAGTTTGGAAGATACAAAAAGACAAAAAACAAAGAAACAAAAATAGTTGCTGGTCTCAAAAAGCTCACACGCTAGTGGAAATGCATCCCTAATATTTAGTCAGCATTTCATCTTTCAGATGATTGTTTCAACATGAATTATAAAAATGTACCAACTAAACAATAATAAACTTCAAGGAGAGCTATGTTTTTCATGAAGGCCACAGCTATAATAAATATTGATTAAACAGCAATTGGAATTGTTATGCAAAGTTGTATAGGTTGGAATTGAGACAAGAATTAAATAAGTCATTTTTTTTTAACAATTTGAACTTTTTGAATCTTTCTGCTTATGTGGTACTGATCTGCCAGTGAACTTTAGGAGATGCCTACAAGTGCCTTAGAGTCATACTAATAGTTCTAAATCCCAAAGGTTAAGGTCTACCAGAGAGCCTGTGCTAATTGCCCCAAATCCTTTAGGATATTGTCTTCTGTTTTTCTCATGACCTGAAAAAGCTCCCATTCCCTGAATTTCTGGGCACAGAGCAAGGGGCATCTGTTCAGCTGAGCATTTTTTAATTGATATCTTAATTAAAGATGACTTTTCTGTTTGATACATTGGGTTTATTTTGTGCTATACATTTGCCCAGTGGCATTTTACAAAGATGGTTATGTTATATATTATATTCAAAAATAAAACGGACCTAACAGTATTGCATTATTGCTTCTGGACAAGTTATGTATCATGTTACCTCAACTGCTTCCTCCCCCCCACTCCCAATCTTTGGCTCACCATAAGGCTCTGGGATTTTCTCCAGGATAAAGATTATCTCACTGGGATTCATGCATCTGTCACATCTGGACTATTTCAATGTATTCTACCCAGTATGTGCAGAGGCCACATTAAGGATGCAGATTTCATAGAACATGGCAACTTGCCTGTACTGGGAAGCCAAAAAATACAAACTCATTACTTATTTGCATGCTTTCTAATATAAGATTTTGATACATCAGATTTATTATCAACATTAGCCACATAATAATGACAAAGTAATGAATAACTAGATGTCATTCAGGATAGCTGTAGAATTCCGGAAAACAATAGCTGGACACAGAACAATTTATCTATAGCTGACAGAGAAAGAATAGCTATTCTGGAATGAGGCGAAGAAGCACAGCTATAAACACTGACAAAGCAGAGAATCACAATCCAAAAGAGAGTTTTTCCATCTATGCAGATTAACTGATTTGAATTTCATTTCCATTTTTTCCCCTCTCCAGTTCCCAGTGGAAATGTTTGACTGTAAAAATCTCCAACAGATGGGTAGGAGGATATGGATATGAATAATATAAAACCCAGGCTCTTAAAAAGGAGAACTGGCAATGTTAGACAATTCCAGGAAGTTACGTGTACAAGGCAGGACCCACCCTTTAAAAAGCTTATAATGCAAAATAGCAACTTAAAGAAAGAATAATAAGGTTAAAGGGCCACAAAATTTATCATGAATACACGTATATTACATTGATTTGTAGAATCATAGAATGAAAGCATGGGAAGAGGATACTATCATCATCAGTCCTACCCATTCATAAAATGAATTCTCACTATAATATACCAGCCTCTGTGGATGAGGAAACCTAGTACTTCTCAAAATAGCTCAGTGCTGTTTTAAACAGTTCTAATAGGGAATTTTCCCCCCTGACATCAAGCCTAAATTTCCTTCTCTGCATCTTCTACTATTTTTTGCTCTGTGAAGCTAATCAGAAAGTCTAATGCCTCTTGAGGACAACTTGAAGATAGTTATCATTTTCGTTCTATTTCCACCACATCTCTCCCTACTCCAAATCTCTTTTTAGTTAAACATGCTTAATTCTTTCTCAACTGCTCACAATATTTGGACTCAAGAACTTTAAGTTCCTCTCTGGATATTCTCCAGCATAATAATTGTTCTTTATTAACTATTGTTCCTTGAAGAAAACATAAGACTTTTAATGAGGTCTGGTAAGGATAGAGTAGAGTGGCACTACTGCTATAGTGCTGCCTTATTCTGGAATTAAGCCTTTCCAAATGTAACCCAAAATTAACATAGTTGTTTTTTTTCTTTTTGTGTTGTTCACTGCTACATCATACTAGTGACTCACATTGATCATGCAGTTGTCTAACAGCCACATTTTTTTCAAAAGAACTCCTATCTAAACATGCCTTTGTCATTGAACATGTGAGGTTGATTTTTTGTGCCCAAGTATAAGATAAATTTATTTGCATTGAATTTTATTTTAATAAATAGCTAATAATTTGTCACTTCAAGGAACTTCCCTTTACAAGGGGTGAGTGACACAACATTAACATATAAACTTACTTTATATAAGTAAAATTATTAACTTAATAATGGGAGGAAGCATAGCATGGTAGATAGAAAATTGGACTTGAAATTCAAAAGATTTTAACGCATATCTAGTCTCTGACAATTAGTATCTCTGTGACTTTAAGCAGTTCACTTCACTTATGTGTACCTGAGAAAGCTCCACAGAAATGATCTATACTAAGTTGTAGACATGTGACTTTGGTTCCTGGAAAGAAATCTTTTCACTAAAAAATGTATGCATACTAGATGAATGAATAAGTGAGTGAGTGAATGCAGTAGTTTTAAGTGCTTATGATATTTCAGGCATTGTGCTAAACACTAGGGATACAAAAAGGCAGGATAAATAGCTACTTTTTTTCAAAATGCTTAAATTTTAATAGTTGTTCACTTATTTGGCTGTGTCTGACTCTGTGATCCATTTTTTGTTTGTTTGCAAAGATATTGGATTGGTTTGTCATGTTTTTCTCCAGCTCATTTTACAAATAAAGAAACTGAGGCAAACAAAGTTAAGTAATTTGCCCAGGGTCACACTGGCAGTAGTTTCTAAGGATAGATTTGAACTCAGGGAGATGGTGAATCTTCCTCGCTGTGAGCCAGTCACAGAGCCACATAGTTGTCCTTTGATAGGAGTAGGCAATGAATAAACAAGAGCTAGAAGTCAAAGTGTAGAGTACAGGGGAACATGAAGGTTTGAGTGGAGAAATTTGATTTGGGGAAAGCTGAAAAACCTGGGTTACAATACAAATAGCGATAAATTTAGTGAAATATCATTAGGAAAATTCAGGAGTTTGTGTTCCAGTGAAGGAAGAGGTCAGATTGAAGGCAACAACGGCTTGGAGATGGCTGGATAGTTTAATAAGTAGCAATCGAATGACGACTGATATTTTTGTGGTTCTTTAATGCAATGAAACTTTGCAACTTCAGTGATGTGGGATCCCCAGGTATTTTCTTTTCTGTGTTATCTTTGTAGAATCTGGCTGAGTTTATTGGTTAAGTTTTTTAAAAAATCAAACAGACAACACGTGCTCATTAACTTAGCAGGGACTTAGAAAATTTTCTTGGGGTCAGACCTAGACTAGAAGGTCAGGGTGCCCCTTCATTCAATAAAATATATTCTTAGAACAAGTGGTCATAATGAGCAGGAGACCTCCCAAGAAAGCAGACAAATAGAGCAGGAAGCACATGGGGGCAGGTAATCCTGGAAGTTATGTTAAGGTAGCTATAATTACAAGACTCTGTTTTGGCTCAAACATAGGTAAGTGTTATTCTTAAACAAAAGATGACATAAAAACTTCTCCTAATGGTCTGTTCAGATGCATTTACTTTATAACAAGAAACATATATAGCAAATACTGAGGATGACAGGAACAAATGAAATACATACAAAACACCAAATATTAGGATGTAGAGGAAGGCTTTTCATATTGTTATTTTTGTTTGTTTTTAAAGAGAAGGGTAAAAGTGTACTGTACCAAAGGTATGATTGGCCAGTTAATCTCTTAACTGATAATTTGCCAGACTATAATGTTCAATTTATACATTAAATAATATATCAGGAGAAGACAGCAATATGGATACCCTTAATTTACTTTCAAGGTCTTAAGATTATATCAGTAATTTATACCTTTATCTTTTGTTCTAATATTATTTTAGAAAAATTAGAAATACTTGACGTTATTTATAATAACTAAATAATTTCTTTTATATCAGAGCCTGGGATGAATGAATAATAGTTTTTTAAATAAATAATGTAGAAACAAGTTATGTTCTTTGTTTTTCCCAGGTATCCTCTAAATAATTAAAGTTCTGGAAATGAAGCCAAGATGGTAGAGTAAAGGCAGGGCCTCACCTGAGCTCTCCTTTAAACTCCTCAAATACCTTTAAATAATGATGATAAACAAATTCTAAAGCTTTCCTTTATTTAGTCAAATATTATTCTTATCATAAATAAACAAAAAATTCAATGGAGTCACATATTCCTTATACCTTTCAGTTACTTTTATACCTATGAAGAAGTTTGTTTGCAGAACTGTTCCCTAACTCTTAAAGATTTGGGGACTCAAAAGAGATTATGGAATGATAAATATAAAGTTTTGAATCATGACATGTATTATTATTCTTAGAAATACATATGCCCCACATGTTTAACTGAGTAGGACACAAAATCGGGAAACCCTAAATTCTAGTCCTGTTTCAGACACATAGAGGCTGTGAGAAAATCACTTCACCTCTCAATGCTTGGGAACCTCTCTGTGACTACAAGTTACAGAGAAGGATCCAATATGTATTATTAGTATAAAGAGTTGCTTCATCTGGATGTTTGCTTCTACCAATAGAATCATGGTGATGATCTCTATCACAGTCTGGCATAGAGTACACAGCAAACCTTTAAGTGCTTTATCTATATACTACACATACAGACTCTCATAATCACACACATACACTTGACTACACATGGCTAACTAGACATACTGATAAATAAAATTTTAAAAAGCACTTTGACTTATCGCTTCCTCACTAAATTTAGAAGGAATGACTATATTGAAAACTTATTGTGGAGGAAGTTTCTAAGTGGACAACCTTAATTTTAGGAATCATCCCTGCCTTTCTTTTCTACCTGCAGTGTCATTCATTCCAATCTCACTACCATGCAGCAATCGTCTTGCCATTTTCAGGTATTAACTGATAAAGTTTAAGGGGTTAATCATTAGCATCGACATTTCAATACATCACTCTTTAGAGAACAAATAATCTTTTGAAAAAGATAATACAAATGTTTTAATGTGGCATTAAAGGCACTTTCAGCTCCAAATGATTGAGTTATTTTCAAATATCCTGACAATTTTTAAATCTTACTGATGAAACTGTTAGCTGTTCACTTCTTCATAAACCTAGTTACGTAGCTGCATCTCATGGAATCACAGTAATCCAGAATCTGAGAGCAGTTCTCTGCATCAAATGACATCTGAATAGCAAATTCCTCTAAAATGGTGGTAAGACTCGGGGAATATTCAGTTAACTAACCAATACAATTACATGGTTAATTTGGTCATTTTAAAAAAAATCAGGTCACATAAAATCATAAAACGTGTTTGTTTTCTTTGCCTGAACAACAAACTTGTTTTTCTGTACTGTTGAAATAAAATTGAATTTTACCAGAGAAGCAGCAAAATTAAAATTCTTATGGAATTTGCTGACCAATGAAAAATTGTATTCTTGAAGTTTTAATTTTTCCATATCATGAAGTGAATGTGTTGTTCCCATGTAGGAGGAACCAATGCAAATGTCCAATTGTGGCTTATGTTCCAACCCCAAAATGGTTTTTCTTCTAAAGCTGTGACATTTCGGGGCTTATGGTAGGACCAGATTGCCTACAAAAGGATTTTGCTTATGTACAGGTAATAGCAAGATTTGTTCTCACAACTCAGTTTGTTTATTTGTTTGTTTGTTTTCTGTCAATTTTTACTGCCAGAATGTTTGTTGTTGATGGGATCCTTTATCTAGCAACTAGAAAAAGTGGAGGGTTGTCACTTGGGATGAGCTACAATCATTAAGAAACTCAGATGTTATCAAGTACAGTCCTTTTATTTCATATATGAGAAAACTGAAGTTTAGAAATTTTAAATCATTTGGTCAGTGTTGCAAAAAATAATTCTAGCAGAGTTGATATTTGAAGCAAGATCTACTCTACAACCCAGCACTCTTTTTACTGTCTCCTGTTGTTCATTTATTGGTGGGGAATTAAACAGAACATATTCTTGCCTAACAAGGCCATTTTGGCATTCCTATTGAAACTCTGACTGTCAATTCTTTGTAGAGACATCTCCAGAGAAGAAATAAAAGTCACTCTCATACAGAGCTTGTCAGAAGGTGTCCAAATGCTCAAACTCTCTACCTGCCATTGGTCTACTATTTGTTCCAATTAATTTTACTGAGATGAACTATAAAATAATGGTTCAAGAGTTGCTAATTATTGTCAGCTGGAAACCTGGAAGAACCACTTGTACAGGTCACAGGATACAATTATGATCTTAATGGAGCATAATACAATGACAACTTAAATGGACTCATATTTCACAAGAGTATTAAGCATCATAGTTTCTCCTGTTCTCTATTTTTTTCTTCCTCCATGAAACATGACATATTGATGTTAGGGATCATCTAAAGGACAAAGATCAGATTCATGGTGCACAGCATGTGAACACATTATAAAGGAGGAATTATATAGATGAATTTGTTTGAAGAATATTATCAAATAAATGGTCTAATAACACAAGAAGAGTGAGGGGCATATAATGACCAAATCAAAGATTCCACAAAACCACCAAAAAAAGTGAGAAAGACTATGAACACAAGGCAGAATTGCTGTGGCAAATTTGTGAAAAAACATAAAGGAGATTTGAGCAGGAAAGACAGCCATTGATTAGTTTTAATCTTCTTCATTGTAAGAAATTATTCACATTGATGAGATCACAGTTCTATTGGAATATAACATATATATATATATATATATACACATATATATATATATATATATATATACACACACACACACACACACACACACACACACACACACACATAGTTGTATACGTATACATGTATATATATATTTCCAAAGATGCTGTATTATTATATATAGAATAGAAGCTCCTTTTGTTTTGGTTGTATATGTTGTTTTTGTATCTCTTAACACCTAGAATAGTGCCTGGAACATAACAAGTATTTAATAAGTAAGTTTTTATGAAATTTTGAAGCTGTCTTCTATAAATAAACTTATTAGATTTTTTAATAAAACATTTGCTACTACCCTTCTCCATTTTGAGTATGAACTCATACTGTTTTTTGGAATGATTATGCTAGTTTCTTTTTCTCTACTTCAAAATCTGTTAAAACATTTCTTCCTTTATGTTATATAAGTTCAATTTCTAATGCCATTTTAGAATAACCTAAACCAGATTTTACATATTTCGGTTCCTCAGTGGTTCTTAGATGAGGTGAAATCTTTTTTACACTTTCAGCATGTTAGAATTAGGTTTTCCCAATCATTTCCAGCTCTTCTATTTTACTCATTTTTTCTTTACCTTTTTGTAAAATCCCTTTTGAATACTGCATTTATATTTAAAGGTTTTTCTCCAATTCAAAAAAATTTTTTTCAAAATGAATGCTGCAAAGATAACAATTATATTAAAATATCTTTTCCCTATAAGAAATATGCTTTATACAGATTTGCTGGGAATTAAATGTAAATGATTTTATTTTGCTTTTCAAACTTTAGCCTTTCCCTTTATTTTTATTAATATTTTAAAGACATAGGTAATTCTGGTTGGAGTTGTTTTTTTGTGTGTCTGCTTTGATTACTTTTTATGCTTATATAATTTTCTTTGACTTAGGAGGTCCAGATGATGACAATTACATTCCCAGGTATATTACATTTGCTATATAAAAACCTATGATTTACATCACTCAAAACTGTGCTATTTTCTCAAATCTTTCTGTATTTTAAAAACTGATTTCCAGAAATAGTGTTATTTTTTAAAACTTCATATTATTTCAAGATTGCAGATTAGCTCTGCAAGTTCAATGTTCCAGGTCATTTAAAAATTAATTTTTGCTATTTCATATGATCTTCTAATTTTTCTTCCTTTGGCTTTGTTGTAGTGATTTTGGGAAGTATATATGTATATATGTATATATGTGTATATATATATATATATGTATATATATATATATATATGTATATATGTGTATACACACACACACACACACACACACATTTCCCCCCCACCCCCCCAGGACTTGCCCAGGGTTACACAGCTAGGAAGTATTAAATGTCTGAGACCACATTTGAACTTGGGTCCTCTTGAATTCAAGGCTGGTGCTCTATCCACTGCGCCACCTAGCTGCCCTGGGAAGTATATTTTTCAGTGTTTGAGTTTTAGTTCTTTACATTTTTAAGAGTGTTCAATGAATTGTAAAGGTTTCCCAACTTCTGTGTAGTCATTTATACTCATTTTGATTTTTCCCAATAAGCTCCAATATCATTCTTTATTTCTTCTATTTTTATTATTTTTTCCAACTTTTGGAATTTTTATGAGCTTATCTATAATCCCTTACTCAGTCTTCTCTCTAGTTTAAAAAAAATTGTCACTCTTCATGTAGACATAGTTTAAAACTTACATGTATTAAAATTTTAGTTTTAGATCCCTTTAAAACAAAGTCATCAATAAATGGACCTGCTAATTTCATTATGAAATACTGTCCAGACTAATATTCATTCAATGCATTCAAAACTATTGCTTGTCATGAAATTCAGCAACTCAACCAGTTAATACAATTTGAAAATCTGCTTATGATAGCTTAGACTTCATAATTCCTTCCAACTCATTCCTGAATTTTCCTGAGGTTAAAATTTAATATCTCTTGTCAAAATGAGGCAACAAATGGTGCCTTGATATCTTTGCTTTCAAGACTTAATCCAACTTAATTTCATTTGAAATAATTTGAATATTATTCACTATCATCATAAATGATTCCTGCTTCCCCTCAAACACATTGTTTTGTAGAGGTTCTTTTTGTCGTAATAAGGGCAGTCATGAAGTTCTCATTAGTCAGTGATCTTCCATGGTCTCTTTATAGAGTCTTGGATCTACCTTTTCCCTATGAGTCTAATTTATCTGCAATCCCTTACTATTGTACCATTCAGTACAATGAGTGCTATGCTAGAGAGAGTTAATAGATAATAGTAAAGACTTCAAATCCTCTGCCTTCAGAAATCTACAATGTCATTCTCTATTTAAGTGCAATGGAGCAGATCCAAGCTGAAGTCTAAACGGATATTCTCTTCTTTCTAGTGATTTGATCTAACTTAATCTGGGAAATTTGAATTCAAACCCCTCCTTAACATAGCTAACACGTACTGTGCTATCTAGAGCAACTCATGAAATTAGTTCTGTTTTTTAGTTTTATTAAATAGCAATTTCAGGATAAAAGAAAAGGAGAAAGAAGATAATAAAGAAGGATAGCCAAAGAGAATAAAGAAAGTGAAAGTTCTTTTTAGTTTTATGAAAACATAAAAATTGTTATTTTGGATATTAATACTTATCTAACATGATTATCCCAGAAAACATTGAAAATATGTTCTAATTTAATATAACCTAATATTTTAGAAAAAATGAAGATGATTCATACTATAGCTATGAAGGTCTGAACTGATCCATTGTTCTCACTGGATAGAAATGAAAGAGATCTTTCCAAATCATGGGGAATTATTTTGATCTAGTGCATTATTTACAAAAGTCAAGGAGAGAACTCTTCTTCTCTTTACTATAGGAATACTTTCTGTCTCATGGGCAATTCTCATGATTTTTTTTAAACAAATCAAGTTATTTTCTTGCTTCTCTAAACATTTGTAAAAACTGGCTTCATTAATGATTCTTCCAGTGATTTCATTTCTTGTAGGAATAATTACTTTCCCACAAACCTGGTTTGTTCTGATGGAGACTACTGTTTTCCAAATGTAAAAGGGTTATTGATCTGCCAAGAATGGCTTCATTTGTAAGACTGGGAACAGATTCTGAAAAAATAAAGTCAATGCATCCACATGATGTTTGGCAATCATAAATAGAAAACAAAAATTGGTTTCTGGATTTTCTGGCCATTTATTTCTAGGGATTTCCAGGTGATTTTTGCATATAAATCACAATAAGCAAAAATACAAAATAGCTTTATAATCATAAATATATAATTGGAGGTGAACTTAATTTCAGCTTCTTAATTTCAGTTATTCAGCTTTATAGTAATAAAAAAGTAGATGTTTTCTATTACAGGCAATGAGCTAGATTAGGGAAAGATGAAAAGGTAAGATGCTTTAGTGAATTTACCATTTTGATTTAACTCGATAAAATACCCTATTTATAAGCTAAAATGCCTATTGGTACTAGCCATGATGCTAAATTCTTTAATTAGACCTTCACTTATTTTCAAATTTTGTTGTCACAGAAAAGTAGTGTCATGAATTAGAAGAAACTTCACAAAGCATCAAGTACAATCCATACCTGAAAAAAAAATGTTCTCTGTAATATATCAGAAAAACAGGTAGCCTCTGCCTGAAGATATCTTCTAGTAGAGAGGAAGCCACTATCCCTTGACACAGTCTATTTTATTTTCAGATAGCTTAGAGTATTTTTTCTTATCTTATATTTGAATTTACCTCCTTTTGATCTTTTCTCACCTGCTGAAAAATCTGGTGAGGTAGATAGCACTAATATTACTATGTGCATTTTATAATTGAGGAAATAATTGAGGAAACTCAGAGAGTTTAAGCAAGATAGCCAGAATTACAAAGTTAATAATTTTCTGAGAATTAGAACCAAGACCTAATCTTCTGACTCCAAATCATTCATTATACTAAGGCTACCTATCAAAATAAAAACAAATGTTCATGTCTAAGAAAAAAGTTTTACAAATGAATATCTAATAACATTTACCTTCTATGAAATATGGCTTTTATGATGCATTATTTTTTTTCTTTTCTCCCCAGGAATTTCCCAATAGGAGATATAACTAACATAGTATGCTAGGTATATTTTTTATCTATTAATAACTTCATAGCTCTGCTTTAGAAAGCGGAAATGCAAACACAAAATGAAAAATAATGTTCCTTTACTCAACTAGTATATATCCTGTTGAGGGATATAGTATACAAGCAGTTCAATTTATTAGTGATAGTTTAAAGATGACTAACAACCCTGAGAAACAGGAAAAATTTGAAGGGAGTTTTGGAACATGAAGGAAGTAAGGAGGCAAACATTAAGTGCCTAATATGTGTCATGTATATTACTAAACTCTCTACAAAGATTATTTCATGTGATCCTCTTAGCTACTCGGGGATAAACAGGCTATTACTATTTCATTTTTATAGTTGAGTAACCATACACACAAAACTAGCAAGTGTCTTTGGCAGAATTTGAACTCAGATCTTATTGATTCCAGGCACAGCGCCTTATAAACTTAAACTTTAAAAAAGACAAGCAGGTCTAACATGCAGAAATGAAGGTGGAACATGTTCTAGACATAGCTCAAGGCTATATGGTATGCATCTGGGAGATAGAGTACTGAGTTTAAAGATTAATAAGTAGAGCATTTTAACTAGGACATAATATATGTGAAGTAGTTTAATGTGAATTAAAGATGGAAATTTAGAAATATGATAAAACATGCTTTGGAAAGATCATATTGGGTGACATTCTGAAGGGTAGATTGGACAAGGGGGCATTGAAAGCATAGAATCAAATTAGGAGCTCAATACTATAGTCCCAGGATGAAGTAGAAGATCCAAACTAAGAACATAATTTAAGTCTAATGAACGTTTATAGAATGTATTCCAATATTCTTTGGAAAATTCTTTTCTCCACTTTTCTTCTATTTTTTTTTGGATGGTGAAAGTTGCTTTATCCATAACTTAAGCTGAAATTTTCAACTTACCAGCTTTTGGATACTGTGTTCTAGGATTAATCTGTGTGATTCCCTGACTGAATGATTCAAGTTGGTCTTTGTACCTCTGGCAAAAGAAAAGTTCCACAGAGCTGCAGCTGATAATATTAAGTGTAGATGATTCTGCCTATGAATATGAATGGCTTCTATCCATTTACCAGTAGATAGGCCCCACTCCTTGCTTCTATGTCTGGCTAGCTTATTTCATGATAACTAACCAATATCCCAGAAATAAGTATGATTACTTTCCCTGCAATTAAATCTTTGATAAAACAATGGGATAAAACTTGTCTCTATTGCCTTTGGTATAGGGGTTTCATTTAACAGTTAAGGCTAGCTTTCTGGAAGTCCTCCAGAAGGGCCTTGGTCTCAGCAGGATAGACACCGAGAGAATGGACAGGAAGAGAGTCCAAAGTCTTTATTGTCTCTTACATAGTCTGTGTCTGTCATAATCTGACCCAGTCTCTCTATATATTAGGTCCAAAATCAGAGCATTACTAGTATATTTAGAACAGGACTTTATTGTCATTTGGCTTCCCCAACAAAATTTCCCTTATTCCTAGTTATTCTGTTGGCATTCAACCTCAAGAACATATAGACAAACTATTAAATTTTAAGTATTTGTTAATAGGTGCTCATGTGATGATTACCACTTTTCTTTATGAAGGAAAGAAGGAAACAAGCATTTATTAAGTGCCTACTTTATGCCAGAAATTTTACAAAAAAAATTATTTCACTTGTATTTTACAACAACCCTGAGTGGTAAGTATTATTATCATTCTATATTTTATAGTTGAAGTTACATTTGTTTCAGGCTACAGAGTGGGTGGAGTCACATAGAGCCCTACAAGGCATGGGAAAATTTGCCAAACCATTCACATTTGAAAATGAGAACTGACTGTACTCTGTGTGTGTCTGTACACACATGCACATATATACACATACATATACACCCATACACATGTATGTATATATATATGAAATAATAGAAACACACATATCTATATTTATATATCTATATCTATATCTATACACACATATTCATACATACATACATACCAACAATTGCTAGGTAGATCACTGGATAAAGTGATAGGTTTAGCATTGGGAAGACTCAATTTCTTGTACTCAAATCTGGCCTCAGACTAGCTGGGTAACTCTGGGCAAGTCACATAACCCTATTTAGCCTAGTTCAGTATCTTTAAAATGAACTGAAGAACAAAATGGCAAACCCTTCAGTTATCTTTGCCAAGAAAATCCAAAATAAAATCATGAAGAATAGACACTGAACATCAATAATACAAGCACATATAAGTGTATACATATAATCTGATGCATACAGTAATTCTAGGAGGTAAATAATAAAAATATTATTCTTCCAATTTACAGAGGGGGAAATGGATTCAAGCTAAATGAATTGTCAAAAGTAATACAACAAGCAAATGACAGAGGTTGATTCTACTGCTCTTTTCCTTTTTTATTATACCAAAATGGTCTAACTCAATGGTTAGACTTTCCAATCTGTGGCTTCTCAGGGTCCCTCATTTCTTGTATGCAATCTTAGACTTTCACCTCAGCATCATCCTCTAATACATCTTCCTCTTTCCTCTGACCCCATCCCCATCTTAGTGTAGGTCCTTATCATCTCATATATGGACTATTGCTGTAGCCTATTCGTGGGTCTTCCTGTCTCAGGTCTATCACCATTCCAAACCTTCCTCCATTCAATCACCAAAGTCACTATCCTAAAATACAAATCCAACCATGTCATCCCACACTTAATAAATTCCAGTAGCTCACTAATACCATCTGTATCCAATTTTAAAATCTATTTGGCCAAAAAGCCTTTCATAATCAAGCTCTTTCTTATCTTCCCAATCTTCTTATGCCTTACTTCTCAACATGGACTTTTCTATCTAAGTGATTATTCTCTTAGCTACTACATGAACAAGAGACTTCACCTCTGATCTCAAAGCATTTTATCTGAATTTCCCCCAATGACTGAATCTCCTACTTGCTTCCTTTAAATTCTAACTAAAACGTCATCTTTTACAAAAAGCCTTTCCAAATTCCCTTTAATTTCATCATTGACTCTCTTACTTATTTCCCATTTATCTTGAATATTACTAGTTAGTACAAGTTTTCTTGTCTATTGTCTCCCTCTTTTTACTGTAAATCATTGAGGGCAAGAACTTTCCTTTTTCTCTTTCTTTTTTAATTCCCAATGCTTAACATAGTGCCTTGTACATAGTGAGAATTTAATAAATGCTTATTGACTGATTGATTGTCCAACTCTATAGATTGTTACAGGAATCACCTAATCCAATTAATTCATTTCATAATTAAAAAACTGAAACCTAGATGGAGGAAAATAACTTGACTGAGATTACATAATTGATTATTAGTTGAGAATAGAACCTGGTTCTTTTGACTCTCAGTACTATGTAAGTTCTCTAGAGCACATGGCTGCTCATTATTACTCTTTTTTTATATTTTAGCATGTCAAATGATAGATTATTTTCTTAAACACAAGACAATTATGCTTTATACTATAAAGCAAAAATTATTTCAGTATTGCCTGAAGTTGTAAGTCTGTGAAAGTGTACAATATGTGAATTTGGCAGTGGGAATCTCAGGCTTTGGGCCTTAGTAATATAGTTAAAACTGTTTTAGGAAATTGGAAGGAAGTACCTGATATTCTTACCAAGTGAAGAAATATTACAGCCAAAGGCAACATCAATGTAGTGTACAAACTTGTTTGTGAAACATTACACAGGAGTATGGTAGAAAATTATGAGCAATATTATCTCATAAAACAGCAAGAAGCAATAGAGGGAAAATCAAGTTTGTGGAAAACATCTATAAATATTTACATAACAAATTATTTCCTTTATCAGCTATAATAAAGATATAACATTTGGACTTTAATATCAAAGTCCTTGATGTGCCACACAAAAAATAGAAATAATACTAAAGAAAAAAAATTGGAAAAACAGGTGGATCAAACCTCCTGACACTGAAGAAATCTATATTAGAGAAAATGGAGGAATCAATTCTCAATATATTTGAAAAAGAAGATGATATAAAGGACTTGTGGGAAAACCCTTGAAACATTTTTTTCAATTAATATTAGATTAACACTACTGATGAATATCCTAAATTCCTTGTCTAAAATTCCATTGAAAAATAAACTACAAGACTTATGGGGTTTGGAGCCAAAATGGTGGAGACAACATTTCTTTCTGACTTTCTCTACAACCCTCAGACTAATTAACAAATCCAGACTCTGAATTAACTCTGGACTGGCAGAACCCACAAATATTAGGAGTGAAACAAATTCTCAGCAGAAGGTAATTTCATAGATCACCAGAAAAGGTCTGTTTCAGTTGGAAACTGGAAGGAAGCAGCCAAGCACAAAGATGCAGACTCTGCAGGCGTTCTGCATGGAAGAGAATTTACAGGGAGGAATCTACAAGAATCTACAGCAATGTTGTCTTATCTGCCCTGGGCAAAAAAAGTAGATCAGCAGAAAAGTTATAAAACACTTAACACAAACACAGAAGATCAGTAGTGAACCCTGAAATGCCAGAATCTCACAGGACCTGGCAACATCCAACCAGCACCAGGATTGAATCAGCATTGACTCAACATAGCTTTGGCTGCTTGGAAAACCTCACCTGCCCTAAAGGCAGTTCTTAACTTTAAAAGAAAAAAAAACAATTATGAGTAAAAATATTAAGAGGACTCTGACAATAGACAGCTTTTATGGTGAAAGAGAAGAACAGATTTCAAACCTGAAGGAGACTAAAGGAAGATTGTCTCTAGATGAAGTCCCTTAAGGTGATATAACTTGGTCTCTATCACACAACACTTTCCTAGAAGAAATTGAAAAAATCTTAAAATAGAGATAGAAGAAAAATGGAGAAAAGAAATGAAAAAATTGCAAGAGGATTTGGAAAAGGCATATAACTCATTGGAAAGATAGATTTGATAAAATGGAAAAAAAACTCCCAGAAAAACAATTTGTGAAACAGAAAAAAAATAACTCCATAAAACAGAATTT
The DNA here is from genome assembly GCF_048593235.1 of Sminthopsis crassicaudata. Taxonomy (NCBI): domain Eukaryota; kingdom Metazoa; phylum Chordata; class Mammalia; order Dasyuromorphia; family Dasyuridae; genus Sminthopsis; species Sminthopsis crassicaudata. Next base: position 157,480,023 of record NC_133617.1, on the reverse strand, counting down.
GTGAAATGGAAAAATAATATAATTCCTTAAAAAAACAGAATTTGTAAAATAGGAAAAAAATTCCTTAGAACAAAACAACTCATTTAAAAATCCAATTGGACAAACACAAAAATAAATTTTAAAAAAAGTAAATGAAGAAAATAATTAACTAAAATTTAGAACTGAACAAATGGAAATGAGTAACTCCATGAGATAACAAAAATCAGTTAAGCCAAATCAAAAAAAAAAAAAAAAAAAAAAAGAAAGAAAGAAAGAAAAAAAGAAAAAGAAAAAGAAAAAAATATATATATAATACCTAATTGGGAAAACAACTGACCTGAAAAAAATATCTAGGAAAGACAATCTAAGTAATATTGGACTCCCTGAAATGCATTATGAAAAAAAGAGCTTAGACACTATTTTTCAAGACATCATCAAAGGGAACTGCCCACATATCATAGAAACAAAAGGTAAAATGATCATTGAAAGAATTAACTGAATGCCTTCTGAAAGAGACCCCAAAATTAAAGCCCCAAAGAATATCACAGCTAAATTTCAGAGCTATCAGAGCTAGGAAAAATATTACTAGCAGGCAGAAAGAAACAATTTAAATACCAAGGAGCCACAATAAGAATTAGTAAGGACCTAGCAGCTTCCACTTTAAAGGATTGAAGGGGCTGGAATCTGATATTCTGAAAGGTGAAGGAACTTGAAAGGCAGCCAAGAATAAATTACCCTGCTAAATTTCAGGGAAGAAGATGGATATTCAATGAAACTGGTGAATTCCATTTATTTTTGATGAAAAGACCAGAGCTAAAAAAAAAAAAAAAATGACCTCCAAAAATAGAACTCAAGATAAGAATAAAAAGCTAAAAAAAAACCCTTGAGAACTGTATTTCTGTTATGGGTATATAGAAAGTACATGTATAGTCTGATTTTACTGTTATAAAAAATAAACTAGAGGTGGAAAGAGGATTATAACAGAAAAAAGGGGAAATGAGGCAAAATAAGAGAAATTACATCTCAGGAACATGCAAAGTAAACCTATAATAATTGAAGGAAAGAAGGGAGGGTGACAGACATTGTGTGAATCTTACTATCATCAGATTTGGCCCACAGAAAGAATATTAGATATATTTGGTTTCACAAGAAACATATCTCATCTGTAGAAAAGAGGAAGGGGCAAGGGGAAAAGGGAAGGGGTAGGTAAATAAAAGGGAAAAGAGAGATAATAGGGGAAAGGTATAAGAAAGGGGAAGGGTGTCTGTCTAAAGGGGGAGGACTACTTGAGACAAGTAGTGCTTATAAGTAAAATATGGGGGAGGAGGGAAAAGGAAAAAAGAACAGAGAAAAGTATAATTTGGGGTTAATAAGATGGCAGAAAATACAGAATTAATAGTTTTAATGGTAAAAAGATGAATGGGGTGTATTCTCCCATGAAACATAAATGGATAGCACCAGATTAAAAGCCAGAATCCTACAATATGTTGGTTACAAGAAACACATTTAAAGCAGAGCGATACATATGGAGTAAAGATAAAAGGCTGGAGCAAAATCTATTATACTTCAAGTGAAGTAAAAAAAAAAAATCAGGGGTAGTCAATCTGATCTTGGATCAAGCACAAACAAAAATTGATCTAATTAAAAGAGATAAAGAAGGAAACTATATCTTGCTAAAAAGTACCATAGACAATGAAGCAATAACAATATTAAACATATATGCACCAAGTGGTAGAGCATCTAAATTCCTAAAGGAGAAGTTAAGAAAGTTGGAAGAAGAAATAGACAGTAAAACTATAATAGTGAGAGATTTCAACCTTGCACTCTCAGAACTAGATAAATGAAACCAGAAAATAAATAAAACAGAAGATAAAGAGGTAAATACAATATTAGAAAAAAAAAAAAAAACAACAACAAGATAAGATAGATCTTTGAAGAAAATTGGATGGAGACAAAAAGGAGTACATTTTCTTCTTGGCAGTTCATGGAACCTATACAAAAAAATGACCATATATTAGGACATAAAGACCTCAAATTCAAATGCAGAAAGGCAGAAATAGAAATGCATTTTTTTCAGATCATGATTCAATAAAAAATTACATTCAATAAAAAGCCAAATAGACCAAAAAGCATTTGGAAGCTAAATAGTCTCATCCTAAAGAATGAATGGGTGAAACAGCAAATCATAGATACATTCAATAATTTCATCCAAGAGAATGACAATAATGAGACAACATAATAAAATTTGTGGGATGCATCCAAAGTGGTAATAAGGGGAAATTTTATATTCTAGATGCTTACTTGCATAAAATAGAGAAAGAGAATATCAATAAATTGGGCTTGCAACTAAAAAAGCTAGAAAAAGAAAAAAATTACAAAACCCCCAATCAAATAGCAAGCTTGAAACTCTAAAAATAAAAGGAGAGATCAATAAAATTGAAAGTAAAAAAAAAACAAAAAACCAAAAAAAACTATTGAATTAATAAATAAAAGTAAAGTTGATTTTATGAAAAAAAAAAACAAAGTAGATAAACCTTTAGTTGATTTGATTAGAAAAAGGAAAGAGGAAAATCAAATTGTTAGTCTCAAAAATTAAAAGGTAGAACTATCCACCAATGAAGAGGAAATTAGAGCAATTATTATGAGTTTCTTTGCCCAACTTTATGCCAATAAATTTGACAACCTAAGTGAAATGGATGAATATCTGCAAAAATATAGATTGCTAGATTAAGAGAAGAGAAAATAAATTACTTAAATTGTCTATTTTTTATTTTTTATTTTTTAATTTTTATAATAACACTTTTTTGATAGTACATAAGCATAAGTAATTTTTTTTTTACAACATTATCCCTTGTACTCCCTTCTGTTCCAAATTTTTCCCCTCTTTCCCTCCACCCCTTCCCCTAGGTGGCAGGCATTCCCATACATATTAAATATCTTATAGTATATCCTAGGTACAATATATATGTGCAGAACCGAATATTGTTGTTGTTGTTGTTGCAAAGGAAGAATTGTATTCGGAAGGTAAAAATAATCTGGGAAGAAAAACAAAAAAACAAACAAAAAAATGCTCACAATTTACACTCATTTCCCAGTGTTCCTTTTGTGGATGTAGCTGATTCTGTTCATCATTGATCAATTGGAATTGGATTAGCTCTTCTCTATGTTGAAGATATCCGCTTCCATCAGAATACATCCTCATACAGTATCATTGTTGAAGTGTATAATGATCTCCTAGTTCTGCTCATTTCACTCAGCATCAGTTGATATAAGTCTCTCCAAGCCTCTCTGTATTCCTGCTGTTGGTCATTTCTTACAGAACAATAATATTCCATAACATTCATATACCATAATTTACCCAACCATTCTCAAATTGATGGACATCCATTCATTTTCCAGTTTCTAACCACTACAAAAAGGGGTGCCACAAATATTTTGGCACATACAGTTCCCTTTCCCTTCTTTAGTATTTCCTTGGGATATAAGCCCAGTAGTAGCACTGCTGGGTCAAAGGGTATGCACATTTTGATAACTTTTGGGGCATAATTCCAGATTGCTCTCCAGAATGGTTGGATTCTTTCACAACTCCACCAACAATGCATCAGTGTCCCAGTTTTCCAACAGCCCTTCCAATATTCATCATTATTTGTTCCTGTCATCTTAGCCAATCTGGCAGATGTGTAATGATATCTCAGAGTTGTCTTAATTTGCATTTCTCTGATCAATAGTGATTTGGAACACTCATATGAGTGGAAATAGTTTTAATTTCATCATCTGAAAATTGTTCATATCCTTTGACCATTTATCAATTGGAGAATGGCTTGATTTCTTATAAATTAAAGTCAATTCTCTGTGTATTTTGGAGATGAGGCCTTTATCAGAATCTTTAACTGTAAAAATGTTTTCCCAATTTGTTACTTCCCTTCTAATCTTGTTTGCATTAGTTTTGTTTGTGCAGAAACTTTTTAATTTGGTGTAATCAAAATTTTATATTTTGTGATCAATAATGGTCTCTAGTTCTCCTTTGAACACAGATTCCTTCCTCCTCCAAATTGTCTATTTTAGAAAAAGAAATAGAACAAGCTATTAAACAACTCCCTAAGAAAAAATCCTCAGGACCAGATGGATTTACATGTGAATGCTACCAAACATTTAAAGAACAATTAACTCCAATACTATTTAAACTATTTGAAAAAATAGGGACTGAAGGATTCCTACCAAATTCCTTTTATGACACAGACGTGGTACTGATACCTAAACCAGATAGGACAAAAACAGAGAAAGAAAATTATAGACCAATCTCTTTAATGAATATTGATGCTAAAATCTTAAATAAAATATTAGCAAAATGATTATTGATAATCATCCCAGAATAATGACACAACCAAGTAGGATTTATACCAGGAATGCAGGGCTGGTTCAATATTAGGAAAACTATTAGCATAATTGACTATATAAATAACCAAATTAACAAAAACCTTATGATTATCTCAATAGATGCAGAAAAAGCATTTGACAAAAATCTAATGCCCATTCCTATTAAAAACACTAGAGATTATAGGAATAAATGGAATTTTCCTTAAAATAATAGCATCTATTTAAAACCATCAGCAAGCATCATTATGTAATGGGGATAAACCGGAATCATTCCCAGTAAGATCAGGGGTTAAACAAGGTTGCCCTCTATCACCATTGATATTCAATATTGTATTAGACATGCTAGCTTTGGCAATAAGAGAAGAAAAAGAGATTAAATAAATTAGAGTAGATAATGAGGAAACCAAATTATTCCTCTTTGCAGATGATATAAAGGTATATTTAAAGAATCCCAGAGAATCAACTAAAAAGCTGTTAGAAAAAAATCCACAACTTTAGCAAAGTTGCAGGATACAAAATTAATTCACAAAAATCATCAGCATTCTTATACATCATGAATAAAATCCAACAGCAAGAGATAAAAAGAGAAATTTCATTTAAAATAACTGTCCATAGTATAAAATATTTGGGAATCTATCTGCTAAGGGAGAGTCAGGAACTATATAAGCAAAACTATAAATCACTTTCCACACAAATATAGTCAGATCCAAGAAATTGGAAAAATGTCAAGTGCTTATGGATAGATTGAGTGAATATAATAAAGATGACAGTACTTATCTATTTATTTAGTGCTATACCTATCAAACTCCCAAGAAACAATTTTCCTGACCTAGAAAAAATAACAAAATTCTTCTGACCAACAAATGGTCAAGAATTTCAAAGGAATTAATGAAGCAAATGAAGGTGGCCTAGCTATACCAGATTTAAAACTATATTATAAAGCAGCAATCCTCAAAACTATTTGGTCTAACTAAGAAATAGAGAAGTTGATCAGTGGAATAGGGTAGGTTCACAGAAAAAATAGCCAATGACTATAACAATTTAATATTTGACATACCCAAAGGCCCCAGCTTTTGGGATAAGAATTCACTATTTGACAAAGACTGCTGGGAAAATTGGAAACTAGTATGGCAGAAAGTAGGCATAGACCCGCACCTAACACTGTGTACCAAGATAAGATCAAAAAATATTCATGATCTAAACAAAGAAAAATATTGTGAACAAATTAGAAGAACATAGGATAGCTTTCCTCTCAGATTTATAGAGAAGGAAGGAATTTGTGACCAAAGAAGAGGTAGAGATCATTATTGATCATGAAATAGATAACTTTGATTATATTAAAAAGTTAAAAAGTTTTTGTACAAACGAAACTAATGCATACAAAATTATAAGGGAAGCAATAAACTGGAAAAATATTTTTATATCTAAAGGATCTGATACAGGGCTCAGTTCTAAAATATATAGAGAATTGACTCAAATTTATAATAGTTCAAGACATTGTCCAATGAATAAATGGTCGAAGGATATGACTAGGTAATTTTAGATGAAGAAATTGAAATATTTGTAGCCACATGAAAGGTGGTCCAAATCACTATTGATTAGAGAAATACACATTAAGACAACTCTGAGATACCACTACACACCTCTTAGATAGGCTAAAATGACAGGAAACCATAATGATCTATGTTGGAGGGGATGTGGGAAAACTGGGACACTGATTCATTGTTGGTGGAATTGTGAACGGATCCAACTATTCTGGAGAGCAATTTGGAACTATGCTCAAAAAGTTATCAAACTGTGCATACCCTTTGATCCAGCAGTGCTTCTACTGGGATTATATCCCAAAGAGATCTTAGAAGAGAGAAAGGGACCCACATGTATAAAAATGTTTGTGGCAGCCGTCTTTGTAGTGTCCAGAAACTGGAAACTGAGTGGATGCCCATCAATTGGAGAATGGCTGAATAAATTGTAGTATATGAATGTTATGGAATATTATTGTTCTGTAAGAAAAGAACAGTAGGATGACTTCAGAAAGGCCTGAAGAGACTTACATGAACTGATGCTAAGTGAAATGAGCAGAACCAGGAAATCATTATACATGACAACAACAAGACTATACAACAATCAATTCTGATGGATGTGGCTCTCTTCAACAATGAGAGGACTCAAATCAGTTCCATTTGTTCAGTGATGAAGAGAGCCATATAACCCAGAGAGAGAACTGTGGGAACAGAGTGTGGACCACAATATAGTATTCTCACTCTCTCTGTTGTTATTTGCTTACATTTTGTTTTCTTTCTCAGTTTTTCTTTTTCTTCCTTATTGATCTGATTTTTCTTCTACAACAAGATAAATGTCTAAATATGCATACACCTATTGAATCTAACATGTATTTCAACATATTTAACATGTTATTATACTACCTGCAAACTAGGGGAGGAGGTGGGGCAAAGCAGGGTAAAATTTGGAACAAAAGGTTATGCTAAGGTTAGAGTTGGAAAAATTAGCCATGCATATGCTTTGTAAATAAAAAAGCTTTAATAAAAAAAGGAAGAAAGAAAAAGAAAATAAACTGCATATGTCTTAAAGGAATCCTTATGCTGTAAATAGGAATTCTCTTGTTGAAAACCTTTACTAGCATTAATTCTGGGGTCAGGGTCAAGAGAATGCAATAAAGGCCTAGCCTGAGTTTTTTCTAATTCCCCTCCAAACAACTTTAAAAAACACACTTCAAAATAAAATTTAAAGAGGGAGAACCCACAGAAGGATGGGGTGAAATAATTTTTTCAGAATTTGATGATTTAAAAGGTCAGCAGGAAAGGTCTGCCGATGCAGGTCACACAAGCTCTGGATAAAGTAGTGCAGGCTTTACCCTAGTAAACCAGTACCATGTCTTAGGTGGAGACTGATTCAATTCTCATGGATGTGACTTTTATAGAGGCACCTGCCTCCAAAACTCTCAGTCTACAAACAGTAAGGGTGGAAAATAGATCAGAATGAGTTTACATGAAATTCTTTTCTGATGCAGGAAGCAGGTTGCTGTTGCATTGCCCATATATATTTCTGGGTCATACTCAAAGGTAAGGAGAAAAACTAATAGGAACAGAAACAGGCTTCATACTTCCAGTGTGAAGAAAAGTACTTGTTTATCTCAGACAAGAGTACATCAGGAGATCAGACTACATTTCTGCTTTAAATCATACCATCTTGGAAGAACTGAAACTTATCGACCCTCAGAATTAACTCTGAACACAGTAGAAAAAAAAAAAAAAAAGCTTGGGAAAGTGTCCTGCGCTGGGGACAGAGCCTACTTTTAATATAAGGTAAAAGTCAAGAAATAGACTGGAGAAATGAGCAAATAACAAATAAGATCCTGACCACAAAAAATTACTAGAGAAAAGGAAAATCAAAACACATGCTCAGAAGACAATGTCAAAGATAAAATCCAAAACCTCAAATGAAGTTGAGAATTAATCTCAGACCCCAAAAGAATTCCTGAGAAGAATCAAAAAGGATTTTAAAAATCATTTAATGGGGTAGAAGGAAAAAAAGAAATGAATGATCAAAAATCATGAAACACTTTAGTAAAAGAGGCACAAAAAACACTAAAGAAAAAGAATACCTTAAAAATAGAACAGACCAACTAGTGAAAGAGGCATACAAATCCACTGAAGAGAGTTCCTTAAAAAGCAAAATTGGATCAATGGGGGCAAAGATGTATTATCATTGCTTAATATAAATTAATTATTTAATATAAATATAAAATAATTAATAAAATATATTTTTATTGTTCAGTTATATCTAACTCTTTAAGACCCAATGGACTATACTATCTGTGGGATTTTCCTGACAAAGATGCTGAAATGGTTTGAAATTTTCTTCTCCAGTGTATTAAAGTGAACAAAGGTTAAGTGGCTTGTCCAGGGTTACACAGTTAGTAAATGGCTGAGGCTGGATTTGAACTCAGGTCTTCTTTATTCCAGGTTCAGAACTCTATTCATTGAACTGTCTAGCTGCCCTCAAACAAGATCCTATGTGTTTGATTATAAAATTAAAAAAAAAAATGCTACTTCTTCAAAAAGGTAGCTCATATGCACATGTTAAAATACAATACTCCTTGAAAATGCAACAAAAGAAAGATTGTTTATTCAACAATCCTTTAAATAGAAATATACAGTAAGGCATAAAAAAGAAAATGGACTCTAAAGAAAGTTATTTACTATTATAATGGAAGATGTCCAACAAAGGATTCAAATTAATTGAAAGGGTTTCTTTATAGATGATAAGAAGATAGTTTAGATATTCTATCTTTTGGATGCAATTATACTCATTGTATCCTATCCTAGAACAATCCAATATCTCATAATAAGATCCATAATCACTTGAATGAATTTAGGCTAATAATCTACATAAAAATAGTGGATAAGAATGCTTGTTGTCTGGAATATTGTTGTCTGCTAGATAGATGCATACATCATAGACCATAAACTAACAGCATGGTTGAGTAGTTTATCTAGTAGTTTAATGGACAAATAGCTCGACTCATATTTGAGTAAGAGAAAAAGAAACAGATTAAATTAAATTTTTGAAATTCCATAATGCTGTCAATGATCAAAAATTTATTCCAGAAACATATTTTTACTTTGTTTCAAACATATTATTGAGGCAAATATATAGGTAATTCAAAGAATACTTCAATTTAAAAATGGAGTTTAAAGGCATCTTAGAAATTAGAAAGTACATGGGGGGCAGAGAGCAAGTAGGTTTAAATGTATTACCAAATAAGAACTGTACACACAACTTGGCAAAAAGCTACCATCAGAGAGATGAAAAATCAGTAAAAAAAAAAAAAAATGGAATAACTGTGTCAATATAAGGATAGCTGATGGGCAGCTCCTATTTATTTATTTATTTATTTATTTGTTTGTTTATTTTGAGGCTGAGGTTAAGTGACTTGCCCAGGGTCACACAGCTAAGACGTGTTAAGTGTCTGAGATCAAATTTGAACTCGAGTCCTCCTGAATTCAAGACTGGTGCTCTATCCATTGTGCCACCTAGCTGCCCCCTGGCAGCTCCTATTTATGCACTGTCAAGAAAGCTCGAGAAAAGTTCATGGCATTCTGGATAGGCCTCTATAAAGACTATATGGGAAGACACTGACAAGGATTACACCAACAAGAGTGGTGTTGTGGATGAAGATCACAAGTTCATCTTTTGACTGAGTTAATAGATTTTCATAAATTCCTAAAAACATTACCTAAAGGGCATATAAAATATATCCAGAGCTGAATATAAATTAAGATATAAATAGCTACATATATCAGAACTAAAACTGCCAATAGTTATTTAGGTTCAGTGCCAATTGAGAGTATGCAAATGTAAAACTGAGAAAGGCTTTAGGTAATAATGAATATGAAATTCTCTACTAGTTCTAGTTGGTATATATAGGTTTAATTCCCATAATCCATTAACTTTTATACCCTTATTTTCAGGTCCCTTTGGAATCTCACATCTGCATGGTTTACAAACAGTATCTGTTTGAACATTGCTCCATCACAGAATGCATTAAAAAAAAAAAGTTCATTTAAGTGATTAAGATTTAAAAGTTTAATTGGTCATCTATCTTTCAAACTTGGACAAAATTCTACTCTTTGCAAAATGTAATGATTTAATTAGGAAACCCTGAACAATCCGGTCAGCATTTCTTTTACAAATGTGGGAAGATAGAGAATCTCACACTCTGCATATGTTTACTGTTTCAAAAGAGACATCTGCTAGCTTTAAACATCTGTTTTTGTTTTCATTGAAAGACGCCTTACTTTTGGCTGCCAGAAAAAGAATGGGGTCATTAGTTATTTTCTAACCTGAAGTTACCCAGGCTCATCCTAGTGGGAAATAATAATGTACAAACCATATTTGAGTTTAGGCAGAAAAATCACAGTCACAACAAGTAATCCTTTGGACTACAGGGAACTGATGGTTATTACAGACTTTTTCCCAGAGATGGCTATTCAAATAGCACATGGAATTGAATATAATAAAGCTCCTGGATTTTAGCTAAGATTCTGTCAGATTTTGTACTTCCTATTTACCCTTTATATAAGCTTGCTCTGTATATATTTCTTTGCATATTGCTTCTACTATTAGATTAGATCCTTGAGAGTACGGAGTACCTTTTTTTTCTTTTTGTATTCCCAACACAGTACATAGTGGGAGCTTAACAAGTGTTTATTGATTAATATATTGAATTATTGAAAGTATGGTGAATATTTTAGTATTTTATTTTAGAGTCAGAAGGCATTTCATAAAATCTCAGATCTTAAACTGAAAGGAATCTCAGAGATCATATAGTCCAACTGTCTTGTTTTACAGATTAGGAAACAAAGGGCTGGGATGGTTTTTTCTAATGGTTACAAAGGTAGTTATAAGGATAAGAAATCGAATTTAAATCCAGGTCCTCTGACAATAAGTCAAATAAATGCTTTTCTACTTAGTACTCTCTCCTAGATTTTTGAGACACTTGAACTTCCATGAACTGTGGCAAATCTCTTAAAATTTGTATGATTTTCCTTATCTATAAAATGGTAATATTGCATAAGTCACAAGTGTTTGAAAGAAATGTAATGGGTCATGTGCAAAAATGTTTATGGCAGTCCTTTTTGTAGTGTCAAGAAACTGGAAACTGGGCTCATCAGTTGGAGAATGGCTGAATAAGTTACGATATATGAATATTATGGAATATCATTGCTCTTTAAGAAAAGAAATTTACATGAACTGATGCTAAGTAAAATAAGCACAACCAGAAGATCATTGTATATGACAACAGAAAGATTATATGATGATCAGTTCTGATAGACATGGCTCTTTTCAACAATGAGAGGACTGAGGCCAGTTCCAATGATTTTGTGATGAAGAGAGCCATCTGTACCTAGAGAGGGGACAGTGAGAATTGAATATGGATCACAACATCACATTCTCTTTTTGTTATTGTTTGCTTGCATTTTGTTTTCTTACTCATTTTCTTTCCTTTTGATCTGATTTTTCTTATGAAGTAAGATAATTGTATACATATATTTACATATATATTGGATTTAACATATATTTTAACATGTATAACATATATTGGATTGCTTGCCATGTAGGGGAGGGGGTGGGGGGAAGAAGGGGAAAATTTGGAACACAAGGCTATGCAAGGGTCAATGTGGAAAAATTATCCATCCATATATTTTGAAATTAAAAAGGTTTAATTAAAAAATAAATACTGAAATACTCTATAAATATGTGTAGTGAATATAGCCGTTTACTTGAGGTTAGGAATTCTATGACGCAAAGCCCTTTTCAGACCGTCAAAAGCTATAGAGACCCTTTTCCTGAATTTAGTTTCTGTATCAGTAAAATAAGGATAATATCTTTAGTACTTTAATTAACAGTTGTAATATTTTGTTATAAGTGTTTTTAATTGTTGTAAAAAAACAATAAAATTATGTCTGTAAAGCATTTTGCAGACCTTATACCATTAAATAAATGTCAATTGTTGATATTTCCAGTCATTTATGATGCAATGAAAAAAATAATGATCCAAAGACATCAAAAGATCCTTGAGAGTACTTTCTGAATCATTCAAAAAGGATTACATTACATATTGCTATAGTATTAAATTTATGTCCATATGTCAAGGATTTAGGTGGCCTCTTGAATAGTGACAGGATCATAGGATCATAGTCCTGAGATGTCATTAGTTCTAATCTCCTCATTTTAGATATGAAAAAGCCAAATGGTAAATGATTTATCCAATATCAGCTAGTAAAAGTTTGAGGAAGATTTTGAGGCTATTTCTCCAAATGCAAAATTCTCTCAACCGTACTTACATGACTGAGATGGACACAACTGAAGCTTTAGTCAGAAAAAAAACAAAAGCAAATAAAAACAAAACAAAATTAAAATTGAGTTGCATCTCAGACACTTACCAACTATGAGATTCCTGGGCTATATGACCATTAACTGCTCTCAGCCTCAGTTTTCTCATTTGTAATAATAGAGATAGCATTGGCATCTACTTCTGAATGTTGCTGTGAGGATGAGATGAAATAATACATGTAAAAAATGAAAGAATTACTACACCACATTGGTGTGGTGATTGTGTGTGTGTAAATATGTGTATATGCAGAGAGAGAGAGAGAGAGAGAGAGAGAGAGAGAGAGAGAGAGAGAGAGAGACATATACACACAAATACACATACACACATACATATATAATGAATGAATATAAGGTATATAAGTAGTTTGGAAGGAAATGAATTAATAGCTGACAGCCCCCAAAAAGTCTGGTTTTGATGATGTTCTCTCTTGTAACATCTTCCACTTTCCATGCCTTTGTAATGTTATAATATTCTCTTGTTTCACATCTTGTATTCCCCAACTTCCTTTCTGGTTCATATCAAGTGCTATTTCCAAAGCATGACCTTTCCTGATCTGTCCAGTTATTACAGGGAAGAGAAAGAGAAATAAATATGATTTTGCATTGTCAAAATTGCTTTGTACTTTGTTTTTTAATAGATTCATCTATATATTTGTCTATCTACCTATCTATCTATCTGTCTATCTATCTATCTACTCTTAGAAAGATGTACCCTTTTCAAAGTCAGGAACTATTTCTTTGTCTTTGTATTCCTAGCCCTAACAAACCCTTAGAACAACCCTAGTATTTTTTTATAAATGCTTGTCCAGTTGAAATGAATTGAGTGACACATTTATTCTTGAAATTTAAGCAAATTTAGCTTGTTTTTAAATATCTTACTTCAGAATCTTTTTACACATAATTTCTAAATATCCTTACTGTCATCCTTGTTACTGTGCTGATTGTGCTGTATCTATAATATAGGATTGCATTAGAGATAAAATATGAATATACTTATGTAATTTAAATGCAACAGGTATGCAGAAATATAAAGAAAATGATAGTCAGCAAAAAAAAAAAAGATTTGTCACAGATTTCAAGACTGTAGTGTTGCTGATTTAATTCTGGTGGTCACTTAAACTGTCATGCATTTCATAAAGATTTACTAAGTGTGAATGGTTAAGAGATGTTAGGCTAAAGTCTGGCATGATTTTTATATAGATAGATTTTCTGGCCATTAAAGAGCTTCAAGGAAGACTAGAAAGAGAGACTCTCACTAAGAGAATGGAACACTGGATTTGGAATCAGAAAACATCATTTCCTATCCTGTTTTAGACCTATAATGACTTTGTCACCTTAGATTAAGTAAAATAGGTCTCAGTTTCCTTATCTATAAAGTGGAAAATAGCATCTAGCCCTCAGAATTATTATAAATCTTAAGTGATATATAGTTTGCTAAACCTAATAAACCTATTAAAGTTTTATACAAATGTGAGTTATTTTTGTTACAGGAAACAATGAATGATAGAGATGAAAAAATCAATAGCAATATTTATCAACACTAACCAAATGGCGGAATAAGAGTGGAAAATTGGTATCTAGATGAATACATCTTAAATTGCAGAATTATCAATCTTGTTTGTCCAACATAATGTTGGCACTGCTGTCTATAAATGCAGGATGGCATAGTGAATAGAATATTGGACTTGGAGTCAGGAAGTGGGCAAGTTGCTGACAGTGGGCAAATTATTTAACCTGGGCTACCATTTCATTATATGTAAAATGAACATATTAAATGAGATATTCTCTGAAGTCCCTTCCAATCTAAGTTGTTAGAATTCTGATGCCTAAACAAAGTTAAATCTTATATAAGACAAATCTTCTTCTAAGGGAGAGTATATCTGTGAAGACTGATGCAGCACTAGCTTATCTTTTTCATTTCTTATAAGAGTGAAAATCTCTCATTATCAAATATTCAAAATCAAATATCAAAAAAGTGACTTTTTGCCAGAACCTATCATTCTCCCTGTTCTGCCTCTTTTTCTTCATAATAATAAATAACATTCATATAATACTTTCTACATGCAGACATTTTGTTAAGAGCTTGACAAATATCTCATTGGATCCCCACGACAATCCTGGCACCTGGGTGCTATTGTTATCCCTGTTGTACAGATGAGGAAACTGAGAAATACAGAAATTAAATAATATCCTTGAGGTTATGCAAATGGTGTCTAAGACTTTTTGGACCCAGAGCTTCTTATTTCCAAGCCCAGAACTGTATCAACTCTTGCACCTAGCTATCTGGTACCTTTGCTCCAATAAATCTTTCCATTAGCCATGTGAATCAAACTCTTGGTTCAGAGAATCTGTGAGTTGGAAAAGATTTCGGTGGCCATCAAGTCCAACTCATTTATAAAAGTAATTCACACTGCAATATACTTGACAAGTGGTCATCCAGTCTCTGCTTAGAAACTTACAGGGAGGAAGGAACTCACCAAATGTCCAAGAAGTCCATTTGTTTTTGGCTGATCTTCTGGCTATTGTTCTCTTGTCTTCAGTCATCCCACACTAACATCGATTCAGATTGTCATTTATCAGTCTCCTGACATTCATTCCTCTTTCTTTGGTCTATACTATGCCTCCTTTAGCTCATCATGTAGTAGAAGACAGGTAAATATAGGCTTCTATTCCCCTCAACTTGCTGATGATAAGTCTTTCCTTCAAATGGTACAAAGTAACAAATGTTTAAAAACTTACTGATAGACAGATAATACAGTAAATAATGCTTCTAAAGCCTTTGACACAAAAGTACTCAAGTACTATAGTTCCTCCTCTGTAATCTTTATCTGATTTTGAACAAGTTGTCAAGATTTTTCTTGCATTTGTTACACTTAGCAACTAAACGTTTTTGAGAGAGACTTTACAATTTCCATTTTTTCCAAAGAATATTCCCTTTTTATTTTTTTTATTTTTTGAGGCTGGGGTTAAATGACTTGCCCAGGGTCACACAGCTAGGAAGTGCTAGGTGTCTGAGACCAGATTTGAACTCGGGTCTTCCTGAATTCAGGGCTGGTGCTCTATCTACTGCGCCACCTAACTGCCCCGAATATTCCCATTTTTGAGAAAGCTACAGAATAGCATTTGCTAATATTTATTTTACTCCTCTGGACCAATATGCAAGGTGTAGGAGTATATGATAGAGATCTGGCCATGAATCTTGAAGGAATTATAAAATCGGTATTTGAAATTCAGCTACAGAAGATCTTAAATAATTGAAAGAAAACATTGATTTAGCTAATCAACGCGGTTCTATTTTCATGCAGGAGGATGTCCAAAAGGAATACATAATGCTACAACGACGTAAAGAATGGAAAAATTTCAAGGTACTGGATTTTGTATAATATAATGTGGAGAATTAACTGAGTATACTTGCTATTTTGACAAAAAAATTATTAAAATTAGTGATGACTTAACCTTAAAAAGAAAGAAGATTAAGGAAAGTTAAAGAACTGATGTAATTATTATATTAAAGAAGGAATTTTCCTGAAATTAACTATAATCTTTTATTCCCCATCTAGTCTAACAGTGTTTTACAAATGCCATACAAAAGAAGACAATGTAACCTTTATTCTCCATTTTTATTTATTCTAAAAAGGATTGCAAAATTGGGAATGGAAGTAAACGAAGAGACAAGGGTATTCATTTATTTGTTTAAAAAATTCTATGGTGCAGTGAAGAGAAGCATTTCTGAATGAGATACTTTCCATACCATCATGGAGATTTTTGCTAGAAACTACTGCCAGTTTGAAAAATTAGCTATCCAAATCATTAGATGTTCTGGGAAGAAAAGGAGATGGGGGTAAACTGAAAGGATGTTAAATCTTCATTCTAGATACTCATAAGCATATTCTCTACTAGCAACAATGAAGGAAAGAGATAAAACTGTCATCAAATCTAAGGCAATAGCCACTATTTCAGTAACCATTATTCATTTCTATTTCCATTATATTATGTATGGTATAGTGATATCACATAAGGGAAATTAGGAATCACAACTCTCTATGATTGCCAGAAGAGGAAAAAGTGAAAAGGGCAGCCAGAAATTGGGGGTGAAACATTTCATTTTTATTGTACTAAATGACTTATAGAGGCTAAGTACTCGATTCAGATGACATATGATTATTCTAATGATTTAAATACCTCGATTCTCTAATTTGAAGTCTGGGTCTCCATTAGGTAAGAACTTGTCAAACTATATTGGCCCTTTCACCCAAGTTGTTTCCCTACTCCCACTACTCTCTCCTTTGCATGTTGTAAGTCTACACAGATGTAAAAATTCTATGAAAAATAAGAAGAATATGGTTTACTGAGTGTTGTGATTGCATCTGAAAAAAAAATACTCCCCTCCAGAGAAGTAACAAACTACTGGACAGCAGGGTAGAAAAAATTCTCACACTCAGTGTTTACTGCAGCTCAAAGGAATGTTTTTCTCTTGCTTGCCTGAGGAACTAAGTAATTATGACTGGGTTTTGTTATTGTTGTTTTCCTTTGAGCAACTGACTTAGATGTATTTGCACATAGAGTGCGACTGTTGTCACCAAATGTATTTGGAACATCCTCAAGCACCAGACATTTTCCAACTATGGCTCAACTTCCTTATTGAATTAGCTGCAATATATTCCTGAACTCTCCTGGTTGTTCACGTAAAATTCTAGTTTACATATGTGTGTGTGTATGTGTATGTATATGTCTGATCAGTCTAAAAACAAAATAATCAAGGTGAAAGGCTATATAATTAATGTACTGTTGTAGATTAGGTATACTTTGTAATTATTCATTTAAAGCATAAGGAATATTCAAGGAAAACCTGTATATATGCTTCAACTGGGCTTCTGAAACTCACTACCCTCAGTTATTTATTGTATAGACAAATCTAAATAAATTATTGAGCATGCTCAGTGTGAGTGACCAGTACTCAGAATAACTTATGTTTTTCCCCCCCTCTAGTACAAAAATCAGTTTAATTCAACAAATGCATGAAAAGAGATGTTTATATCATGAGTGAGATGACCCTTAGCAAACCACATTTTTAGTGGAGGGTATTTGATAGAAATACATATAATTATCTTACCAAATTTGGTCATTTCATAAGAGTGGTACAAAATATCAGGAAAATTTTGAGAATGACCAGTTACTTCTATTTAAATATGATCAGGCAAAGGGATCAAGTAAGATTTCATGGTGCAGATCACATAAGGAAGTTGAAAGCTCTTGAGACAAAGACTAGAGCTAAAGTTGGAAAAGTATTGATAAGTTGGAATTGATAATTAAAGGGATCCTGAAGAGAAGAAAAAAAGCACAGTACAATATAAACAAAGAGAACTCTGCTTCTGATTTAGCCACTTTGTGACCTGGCACAATCTCTTTGAGCCTAAATTTTGTCAACTGTAAAATTAATATAATAATATTTATGCATTTACAGGGTTATTATGAGGCACTTGCTGATAATGTGTTATAAACTTCAAAAATAAGTTTAAGGTATAAACATTAAATATTTGAATTATCCTTGGTGTGGACATATGTAACAAGACCCATAAGATATAGTATAGATGAATATGATCAATATTGGAGATAAAATTATCAATCTTTTCAATTCAAGTTCTACCTGCTACAAAAGATATTTTCTGAAATCTTCAGTTGTTGGTTTCCTTAGCTTTTTCTGATTATTTTATATGTATTTGAACATATTCTATATTTACTTCTCTGGATATAAATTACATACAACCACCCCAAACCTGTAAAATGTTTGCTACATGATACAAGGTGAGTTTCATTTTTGACTTTGTATCCCAAAGCTTCAGCATAGTGCCTGGCAAAAGTAAATTGTATTGAAGTAGAGTGCTAACATAAGAGAAAACAAAAGATGGGGGACTTATTTTTATAAAAATTCCAAGAGATCATGTGGTTTTCTGTCACACTTTATTCCTTTCTAAAACCCATTTAATGCATAATTTAAATGAAGACAGACTTGTGATATGATTATTTTTGTTTCCTCATAATCTTGCTCTTAGGAAAATCCCTTCCTTGTTCTGTATGTTTCCTAGTTTTATCTCCTCACTAAAACTAGATAGAATGAAAGGTACCTGATAAAAAAGAATTGAAAGTCTTTTAAGTTTGTGATTCCCACAGTGTTAAATAAGCACTCAATTAATTATAGTCATACTTATAAAAACTACCCTTTTCTTTGAAAAGGCCCTGGGAAATACAATTATATATTCCTATGTCAAGCTTTTTTTTTTAAAAGTGCCACAAACCCTGGATTTCATTTGAAAAAGTGGGCAGCAAAGACATCAATATAAAAGAACAGGAAGTTTTGTATATCCAAGTAAGACATTCCTATCGATCCTTGTCTTACAGATTCAGGCTCTGAAAACCTTATTCAGACAAAATAATTAGAAAAAAAATTAAAAATGTAACCCATAGTTCTTATTCTAATTTGTTTGCATAACTGGCACTTCTTTGAATGAGGCACCCATAATATTATTTGATACTTTGAAACATATTATCTTATTTATACTGCTTTATATTCAAGGAATTTGAAACTAAAATGTTCTCCAATCTTTTCTTTTCCAAGATAAATCTTGCCAATTCTATAGTTTCCCTCATAAAGCCTATCTTCCTATCTTTTAATAATTTTATTGCTCTCTCCAGCTTCCTCAAAGAATAACAGGAAGCCACTAAACTAATTTTCACTTGTTATGCTTGGATCTATGTGTATCGAGGTACTATATTAATTAATCAATTGCCTCAGGCTAGTCTCCCTGAATAAAATGAAATATATGATCTAGAAGTAAAAATTATTATAGTGGTGAGTAACGCCAAATCTAGAATGTTCCCCTTTTGATAATAACATTCAGATAATTATTTATTTCAGTAGACTGAATAAAAGTATTCCATATTAATCACACATGGACACTTTTTTTTAATCTACAGAATCAAATGATAAACTGCAGAATTATCTAACAATTCAGTCATAAAATCATTTTCTTCTGAAATGTGCATAAGAATTGATATGAAAGTTACTTTTTTCTTGAACTATCTAGATAATTTTATTAATTTTTTTGCTCCTAACAACTCAACAAATACTTATTAAAAGCATTACACTATGTTACAGTGATGGAAAGAGTTGGAAGTCTGAGTTCAAATCTAGCCTTTGACATTTACTAATTACATGACATTGGACAATTATACTTAATGACTTTCAGTTTAATCTTTTTAAAATGAATGTTTTGACTAGATAACATCTGAAGCCTTTTCCAGTTTTAAATCTAAAATTGTGTCATCCTAAAATTGAAAATCTCCCTGCCTTCAAGGTAATTATATTCTATCGGGAAGATACAACATCAATTTAAATGCTATAATTTAAAAAGGAGGAAACACTAATAACTGAGAGAATGGGGAATACCTTTGCTTGGGAGATTGTATGGGAGATGACACTTGAAGGAAATTAAAGATTTTTTTAAAGTCTAGGTCTCTGATTGGTTCAGTTTCTTTTTAAAGTTTTTGTTTGTGTACTCACCATTTATCATATTTATTAGTTTATGCTCGAATCATAGCTCCTAATATTTATAAATCTTATAGTTTCCAGGGAATATAAAATCACTTCTTGCCTGAGTCTTGAAATAGTACAGACTTTAAAGTATTAAAATTGATAATTGCCAAAAGGCTGGGAGAGGCTCATGGAAATGTTATAGCACATTTCAAAAGTAGAAGTTGTATAGAGGGTAGCATGAAAGGCATGTAACAATGGAAAATGAGATGTGATTTTCATACAATGAGAGTAAAGAATAAATAATAAGCAGCTCCATCTGTATCTTAGAAATCTGTAGAGAAAATAAAGCAGGCACTTTATTCCATGATGGACTCCTTCTCCTCATCTTTTAAAAAAGTTATTTATTTGTTTTTAATGCACATTGATTTATGAATCATCTTGGGAAAGAAAAATCAGAACAAAAAGAAAAAAAACCAAGGTAGAGAAAAACAAACAGAAAAAAGAAGTGAATATAGCATGAATATAGCATGTGTTGATTACCATGCAATCTCCATAGTTCTTTTTTTCTGGATTCAGATGGAATTTTCTATCCAAAATCCATTGGGATTACTTTGGATCACAGAACTCATGAAAAGTACCAAGTCTTTCATGATCAACTGATCATCGCACGTTCTTGCTGTTATTGTGTATAATGTATTTCTGGTTCTGCTTTTTTTGCTCCACATCCATTCATGTAAATCTTTCCAGGCCTTTCTAAAATCAACTTGTTATAGAAACAATATATAGAGCAATAATATTCCATTACCTTCATATACTACAACTTGTTCAGTCATTCCCCAGTTAATGGGCATTCACTCATTTTCCAATTCTTTGCTACCACAAAAAAGAGTTGCTACTAACATATTTTCATATATAGGTCCTTTTCCCTCCTTTGAGACTTTTTTTAAGGCTATAATCCCAGTAGAAACTCTGCTGGATCAAAGTGTATGCACAATTTTATAGCCCTTGGGGCCTAGGTCCAAATTCTTCTCTAGAATGGTTGAATCAATTCACAACTCCACCAACAATGCATTAGTGTCCTAGTGTCCTTTGATGATTTAATTGGGGCCTCTTCTTATTTTTTGCATTTTATTTTAATAATATTTTATTTTATCAAATACATGCAAAGATAGTTTTTGATATTCATCTTTGAAAAACCTTGTGTTCCCACTCCTTTCCCCTCTCCCTCTTCAAGAACAAAGCACTGATGTAGGTTAAACATGCGCAATTCTTCTAAACAAATTTCCATATTTGTCATGATATGCAAAAAGAAAAATCAGATCAAAAAAGAAACAGACACAAGAAAGGAAAAAGTAGAAAACAAACAACAAAAAGCTGAAAATAATATGTTTTGATCCACATTTAGTCTTCATAGTACTCTCTCTTGATCTAGATGGCAGTTTCCATTGCAAGTCTATTTGAATGGCCTTAAACCACCACATTGTTAAAAAGAGTGAAGTCCATCATTCTTGATCACCACATAATCTTGTTACTGTAAACAATATTCTCTTGGTTCTTTTCATCTCACTTAGAATCTTCTGGAATCAACCTTATCATCATTTCTTATGGAACAATAATAATCTATTGCATTAATATGCCATAACTTATTCAGCCATCCCCCAACTGAGGGGTATTTGATGGACTCTTCTGATGAAACTATGAGAGGACATGGATAAGAGCTGTCCAAGATATATAAGCCTCCATAGATTGTAATTTATATTTTTGGAAAGATCATCAACTTCCGTGAGGCTATAGTTCATTTGTGTATATTGTGTATGCAAGTACCATACTCAAATTCAAGAGTCATAATTTGTTCCCGCTTCTATTTTCTTGTAATCATAAGTCTCAAAAATTGACTTCTTAATATTTCCTTAGTCTTCAAATTAGTTCTCTCTCCCTATCTCTGGTAATTGAAGTGACTCCTGAAAACAACCCCCATTTCTCTTAACAGCCTCCTTGCTATTCCAAAACAGTTATCATGAGAAGCCTTTTTCTCCAGTATTTCCTCATTCAAGCTTAATACATTATTTATCACAGGATTTTCATTTGACAGGCATTTTCATGCACCTGCTTTATGCTCAAATTTTAGGGATAAGAGCAGAGGAATAAAAAAGTAGAAAAGGACAGTCTCCATCATAAAGGAACTGACATTTTATATTTTTGGAGGGGAAATGGAGAGAGGAAAAATGCACATTAAACTAGAGAACAATTCCACAGCATTATATAAGAAAAAATGAAATGCTGTATAATAGACTATATGGACAAGTAAGTGGTTACTTATTACTCTCAAAAAGCAGAAGTAACTGAATATTAAAGTGGATAATTGAGGTTCAGACCCTGAACCCTGACACCCATATAAAATTAGCCAAGACACTTGACTTCTATTAGCTTTGTTCTTCTTCATCTTTAAAAATGAGAGGATTGGGATAAATGACCGCTATTCACTCAGTGGCAATGTCCTCAGTGGACATGATGGACTTTAGACTAAAAAATAAACTCTTTTTAATTTTTTAAAGCCCTTTACAACAGATACCTAACCTAACTTTCATCAACCTCATTTTATTTTACTTATCCTTCCAATACCCTGCAATCCAACCAAATAGACCTTCTCATTTCCTCATATACCATCAGCAATTTCCATGTCTTTCTCCCATACTAGTAATGCACCCAATTCTTACTACAACGTAAATTTAAATAAATTCAATAATATTAATATTGTAATATTAATATTAAGCACCTATTATGTGCCATACACTGTGCTAAGTATTAAGCTTCCCTATTTTTAAGATTCAGCTTAATCATGAAGCTGTTTTGGATGCTCCTAACTTTTCAGACCTCCCAAATAAGCTTGCATTTTGCTACTTTGAATATACTTGCATTGATTTACTTTATATACATTCCTATTATGCATGCTTTTTTCTGTATTAGAATGTAAATCCCTTGGGAGAAGTAATTTTTGGAGGTTTGTACTTCAATATTGTTTCATAGGGATATATTTATAGCCCTAGCTCCTATCACTAGTACAGTGCTTGCTAAATAATAGATACTTAATAACTTCTTACTGATTGATTATTAATGGATACTCTGCAATTCTTTCCTTCCCCTCTCTTCATATTGAACATGCTAGCATACTCTAAGCTAAAATAATATCTTTCAGGTTAGGGAACTGGCTCCAGACAGCTTCTCAAATTTGTTATATTTGTTTATAGAATCAAAGTAGCAAAATTATGTTAAGTAGTAAATAATAGCACAACTATATAATTCTTGGCCTAAAGGTTCTTTAAAAATTCAATGCGTAATCTTTATATTACTAACTGCTACCACTTTTTTTGTGTTTTAGTCCTAACTATCTCCACTGGGAAACTTCAAAGACGAAAGCTCACATTTAGTTATTTAAAACCCATGTATGTTTTCTACTGTTTTTCCTTTTGACATTTATTCTTTTTGCACATTGGAATGTGTTGTTACTATTATAAAATATTGTTAAAATTACAAATAATAAAGGTAATAATTGAATTATCATTTTGTTCCAGGATAAGGTGATCCAGTCATCTTTGGATTACCGAGGAATTATACCTGGAAGTGGAAAATGGCGCCACCGTTGGACAAGAAGAGAGAACTTTAAGAAATCACTTGCTGATAAATAATTATTAAGAAATATCAGTTCCTGAGAAACTTGGAACTTCCAAGGTGGTTTATGAGATACTTGATTCTTTTCTGTCTTTCTTTTGGTCCTTTCTCATTCTCTATCAACCCTTTGCTTCCCTGTCTTCCTGAAAATCTCTTTTATTCATATTAGGTAAATTTAGGCTTCTATTACCTTATACTTCCCACATTCTGACCCTATTACATATTTTAATATTCACAGGTATAGATGTATTAAAAACATTAAAATAATTGTCTTTCAAATGGAATTTAGATTTTTTTCTTTATTGAAATAGTATGCTTGGCTGAAAACGGCAATTTATTTCTGCATCTCAAAGTTTTATGAAATATGCTTTATCTTACTATCATTTATAATTATTTGAAAAGTATGACCTACTTAAAATAATATAAAATGTAAGAAAACACACAGTTTCTATTTAGGAAGCTGCTTTTAAAAGTTCTATTTCATAGAGTTTATATTATGAATACTCCTCAAAAGTATTTTCAGATTAAAAATTTAGAGAATTTTTTTGAATATTCTTTTTTTTAAATTTAGTATTTTATTTCCCCAATTGATGGAAAACAATTTTATTATTCATTTTTAAAACTTTGAGTTCTGGATTCTCTTGTCTCCTCCATCTCACCCTTTCCCTTCAGAATGCAAGTTATTTGATATTGGTTATACATGCATAGTCATGCAAAACATTTCCATAATAGTTGTGTTGTAAAAGAAAACATACACCACAAAACCAAACAACCTCCACCAAAATTTCAAACATAAAATTACAAGAGTAAGCTTCAGTCTATATTCAGACATTGAGTTCTTTTTAAAATATGGATAGCATTTTTCATCATAATCATTCAGAGTTGTCTTAGATCATCATATTGCTGAGAATAGTTATGTCATAGCTGACAATTTTACAATATTTCTATAATTTTTTGCACATGATATTTTACTTTACATCAACTCATGGAAATCTTTCCATGTTCTTCTGAGAGCATCCTGCTTATCATTTCTCATAGCAAAATAATATTTCATCACAACTACAGTTTTTTTTCAGCCATTCCTCAATTGATGAGCATCCTCTCTCGATGTCTAAGTCTTTGCCCCCAGAAAAGAGCTGTTATACTTCTTTGTACATATAGATCTTTTTTTTCCTTTTTAAAAAGTCTCTTTTGGGATATATACCTAGTAGTGCTATTGCTAAGTCAAAGAGTATGCACGATTTCATAGCTCTTTAAACATAGTTCCAAATTGTTTTGCAGAATAGTTGAGTCAGTTCACAACTCCACCAAGTTTATTAATGTCTCATTTCACTCACTCTCTCTCCAATATTTATTATGTTACTTTTCTTTCCTGTTAGCCAATCTAATAGGTATGAAATTGTACCTTAGAAATGTTTTAATATGTATTTCTCCAATCAATAATGAATTAGAACATTTTTTCATATGGCTATAGACACTTATGATTATTTCACTGAAAACTGTTTATATCTTTTGATTATTTATGAATTGGAGAATGGATCTTATTTTTATTAAATATTATGCAGTTCTCTATATTTTGAAGTCTATGACAGAAAAAGCTTAATTTTCTCCCACTATTACTCTTGCTAATTGTATTCCCCATGTTTATTTCACTCTCTTCCTCCTTTCACCCTGTCCCTCCTCAAAAATGTTTTGTGTTTGATTACCCCCTTCCCCAATCTGCCATCCCTTCTATCACCCCCTTCCTCCATTGTCTTATCCCCTTTCCCTTACACTTTCCTGTAGGGTAAGATAAATTTCTATACCAAATTAAACATACATGCTATTCCTTCTTTGAGCCAATTCTGATGAAAGTTAAAGTTCACTCACTTCCCTTTATCTTCCCTTCTTCCTCTCCACAATAAAAGCTTTTTCTTATCTCTTTTATGTATAATAATTTGCCCCATTCTACCTCTCCCTTTCTCTTTTCCACCAGTACTTTCCTCTCTTATCCCTTAATTTCAACTTTGTAGATATCATTGCTTCACATTGAACTAACACCTGTGCCTCTGGCTGTTATACTCCAACTGCCATAATAATGAGAAAGTTATGAATTACAAGTATCTTTTTGTATAGGAATTCAAATTTCAAAATTCAAATTTCATCAAGTCCTTTGTGATTCCCTTTTCTTGTTTCCTTTTTTATGTTTCTCTAAAATCTAGTATTTGAATGTCAAATTTTCTGTGTCAAATGTCAAGTGCTCGCATCTTTTCATCAAGAATACTAGAAACTCCTTTATTTCATTGAATATCTTTTTTCCCCCTGAGATTATACTCAGTTTTGCTGCGTAGCTGATTCTTGCTTATAATCCTAGTTTGATCCTTTAATGTGGAAGCTGCTAAATCTTATGCTATATATTCATAATATTTAAATTATTTTTTCCTCGCTGCTTGTAACTATTTCTCTTTTTACCTGGGAGCTTTGGGATTTGGCTTTTATATTACTTGGAAGTTTTATTTTGGGATCTCCTTCAGAATGTGATCAATGAATCCTTTTTCTTTTTTACTGTCTGATAAAATTGAAGTAGGTATTCCCTTGATTTTCTTTGACAATTTTGTAAAGATGATGTCTAGGCTCTTTTTTTTGATCATGACTTTCATATAGTCTAATTATTTTCAAGTTAAGTCTCTTGGATTCTATTTCCCAGGTCAGTTGTTTTTCCAATGAGACATTTTACATTATCTTTTATTTTTTCATCCTTATGCTTTTATTGATTTCTTTCTTGATTTCCCATAGCTCCCATTTGCTCAGTTTAATTTTTAAGAAATTATTTTCTTTAATGAAATTTTGTATTTACTTTTCCAAAAATTTATCCAGTTCTACTTTTTAAAAAGTGTTTTATCTTCAGTGGAATTTTTCCTTATTTTCTCAATTCCACATTTTAAAGAATTATTTATTTTTCTTCATTGACTTTTTATACCTTTATTTCCATTTAGCCAATTCTATGTTTTAAGGTATTCTCCTCATTGGCTTTTTGAACTTCCTTTATCATTTGCCATAGTCTCTCTTATAAGGTATTATTTTCATTAGTATTTTTTGTGCCTCCTTTACTAGGCTGACTTATTTTTCATTATTTTATTGCATCACTCTCATTTCTCTTTCTAATTTTTCCTCTGTTTCTCTTAATTTATTTTTACTCATTTCATATGTGTTTATTAAATTCAACTTTTTAGTAGTCCCAATTCTTTTTTTTTCTAGTAAATTTATTTATTTTAATACACATTATTTTATGAATCATATTGGGAGAGAAAAATAATAACAGAAAAAAATCATTGGAGAGATAAAAAAAAAAAAAACAGAAAAAAGAAGTGAACACTGCATATGTTGGTTCACATTAGGTCTCCTTAGTTCTTGCTGTTATTGTGCACAATGTTTTCCTAGTTCTGCTTGTTTCACTCAGCATCCGTTCATGTAAATCTTTCTAAGCCTTTCTATACTCATCTTTTTATCATTTTTATAGAACAATAATATTCCATTACCTTCATGTACCATAACTTGTTCAACCATTCCCCAGCAGATGGGTATCTACTCATCTTCCAATTCTTTGATACTATAAAGAGACTTGCTATAAACATTTTTGCACTTGTGGGTCCTTTGTCCTAAATTGTAGTTGCAAATGCTTATATGGTAGTGCTCCTCCTTGTCCTAAATTTCCACCCAGAACTACAACTTGAATGAACAACAGGAATCCTGCCTTAGTGCTAACAAAGAGAAGAGTTGAAGAGAGTTCCTGCATTTTATTCTACCATTTTGGTTCTAGCTCCTGACTATTCCTTTTCTTCATTTTCCCTCATCGAAGCTCTACTGGAGATTTAATCTCTGAAAAAGGCATGCATCCTAATTATTTAGTAAGTATCTTAGGTCTTAATTTCAAATACTGGTGTCAGAACAGAATTCTATCCATATGATGTCTCAGAAATTGTAGGTGAAGAGTTTCTATAGAAGAAAAATTCACCTTAATATGGTTACTAATGGAAATATATTGACAAATAAGAAGGGGACTGTTTGGTTTTGTTTTTGAATCCCTAGATTCAGTGCTAGATAGTAGGAACTTAATAAATGTTTGCTGACAAACTAACTCATCAGAGGATGGGAGATTGTATAGCTACTTTAGAAGAACCCCCATTCTTCCATCAGAAGGAAAGAATACAGAGATTCATGAAGAATAACTTATGAAAGGTATCTGTAATTATCTCTAGTGGATTATGAATATCCACAAAATATTTCATGTTTACTCACTCTTCTTGGAAAAGACTACAAAATTAAATAAGCAATGAAGTATCACAATTCAAAAATGAAAATCATTTTTCTGATATGTATTTAATTACTTAAGAGGAAAACAAATATGTTCTTTATATGTAATTTATATGTAAGCTTGCCTTCTTATCCCCCCCCCCCAAACTCTGGACATATTAAGACATCAAGTCTCATCTCTGGTATTCACATAAAAGATTATTATTTTAGGCTCATTAACTTCACCTGGGGTTGCTGCAAATAAAATATCAAAGTATAGTTTATATGTGATTCTTGTCTAGTTTTCCATAAATATGACTTGAAAAAAGTCCTCCACTCAAATAAAAATATTTTACTCTAGCCAAGATACATGTTGAGTAGAGGATAGCATTTATTTAATCCCATAGAAAAATCCAGAAGGTATTAAAGACTCAAAGGATCTTCAAATAGTTATAGAATCAATTAGGATGAAGTGATCCAAAAGTCTTTATTCAGGGATAAATATGTAAGAGGTCACTAGAATGTAAAGAAAAAACAAATATTGCTCCTGCCCTCAAGAAATTTACCTTCCAATGGTGGAGTCAACATATCTAAATCAAAACAAAAAAAAAAAATCAAAATTAGCAGGAAGGCACATTTAGATTAGATGTAGGGGTCAGGAAGATATACTTGTACTCAGATTTAAATGTTTTTTATGTGAAAAACACATAAGACATTCAGGATTCAAGGAGTCCATAGAAAGGGAAAATTAAGCACTCAGAGATTCTTTTCAGAAGAAACAAACCTCGCTATTAGATAAAGGAATTATTCTTATGATTCAGTGAATACTTAGTTTTTTCTTAAGGTTATATACAGTTCCCCCCAAACTTACAATGTTCTTTCTAATTTCTGTTCTTCCCCCACATCTCAGAAAGAAAATCCATTCCCATTGGAACTGCATTGCCTTAATGTCACAATGATTAGGGGTTAGGGAATGAGGGAGTGAAAAGAAAGAAGATTCAGATATTTAACCCTCCAGCTGCAAGGGTCACTTGCATAATTTTCTTACTCTAAGAAACACATTTTATAATGATTTTCCAAATACTGAACACATAATGAATTTAATTATCCCACATATTTTTGTATTAAATATACATTTACTAGAAAATAAAAACATCAAAATAGTTTAAACTGCCATGTTTGCAAATGTGTAAAATGAAATCCTAAATGAGATTTCCATGAAAAAAATAAAATACATGGTTTGAGCTAAAAATTATTACTGAAAACATTTTTTCAAGAAAATGTATTTTTATTATTTTTTTATTTTTTTTAGAAAAAGTTGTTATACCTATTTTGGCTACCACTGTTCATCTTCACCACTTCCCTTTTTATAATATTCAGAATATTCCCACAACACATGATTTGTATGTTGCAGTTAAAATAAATTATGATTTGATATATTTTTATTTTATTAAATAATTCCCAATTACATGTGAATTAACATTTAAAATAATTGTTGTATTTTTTCTGGTTACATTCATTTTCTTTAAGACCATTTCCTTATGAATCATTTAGGGAAAGAAAATCAGAAAAAGGGAAAAGCCATGAGAGGAAAAAAAAATGAATAAAAAAGGAGGGGAAAGTGAATATAATATGTACTGATTTACATTCAGTCTCTATATCTCCCTCTACGAATGCAGATGGTGTTTTCCATCCAAAGTTTTGTGGGATTGCCTTGAAACATTGTACCTCTGAGAAGGACAAAATTTGTCATAGTTGATCATCACATAATCTTACTATTGATTGTACATCATATTCCTGGTTCTGCTTGTTTCGCTCAACATCAGTTCATGTAAATCTTTCCAAGCCTTTGTAAAATCAGCTTGTCTATTATTTTTATAGAACAATAATATTCTATTACTTTCATATACCATAACTTATTCAGTCATCCCCTAACCTATGGGCAATCACTCAATTTATAATCACTTGGCACTACAAAAAGGGCTGCTAAAAACATTTTTGTACATGTGGGTTCTTTTCTCTTTTTTATGTTTTCATTGGGATACATGTAGTGGCACTATTGGATCAAAGAGTATGCACAGTTTTATAGACTTTTGGGCATATATCCAAATTGCTATTCAGAAAGGTTGGATCATTTCACAACTCCACCAACATTTATTAATTTATTAATGTATTTATTTATTAATAGTTAATATACCTATTAATAATTAACATATAATTAATTTATTGATGCATTTATTAATACATTTATTAGGGTCTGTTTTCCCATACCTCTTCCAACATTTATAATTGTTTTCCTGTCAGTTTTACCAATTTGAGAGGTGGCAGGTGATATCTCAGAGTTGTTTTAATTTGTATTTTTCTAATCAATAGTGATGTAGAGCATTTTTTCATCTGACTGTAGATGGCTTTAATTTCATCATCTGTTTATATCCTTTGACCATTTCTTAATTGGGGAATGACTTGTATTTTTATAAATTTGACACAATTCTCTATATATTTTAGAAATAAGACTTTTATCATAAACACTGGATATAAAATTTTTCTTCCCAGCTTTGGGCTTCTCTCTCTCTCTTTTTTAAATTAATTAATTAATTAATTTGATTTTTACAAAAAAATTTATGTATAGGTAATTTTTCAGCATTGACAATTGCAAAACTTTTTGTTCCAACTTCTCCCCTCCTTCCCCCCACCCCTTTCCTCAGATGGCAGGTTGACCAATATATGTAAAATATGTTAAAGTATAAGTTAAATACAATATATGTATAAATGTTCAAACAGTTATTTTGCTGTACAAAAAGAATCAGACTTTGAAACAGTGTACAATTAGCCTGTGAAGGAAATAAAAACTGTAGGTGGACAAAAATAGAGGGAATAGGAATTCTATGTACTGGTTCATAGTTAACTCCCATAGTTCTTTTGCTGAGTGTAGCTGATTCAGTTCATTACTGCTCTATTGGAACTGATTTGGTTCATCTCATTGTTAAAGAGGAACTCGTCCATCAGAATTGATCATCATATAGTATTGTTGTTGAAGTATATAACAATCTCCTGGTCCTGCTCATTTCACTCAGCATCAGTTCATATAAGTCTCTCCAGCCTTTCTGAAATCATCCTGTTGGTCATTTCTTACACAGAACAATAATCTTCATATACTACAATTTATTCAGCCATTCTCCACTCAGTTTCCAGTTTCTGGTCACTACAAAGAGGGCTGCCACAAACATTCTTGCACATACAGGTCTCTTTCCCTTCTTTAAAATCTTTTTGGCATATAAGCCCAGTAGTAATACTGATGGATCAAAGGGTATGCACTTTTTGATAACTCTTTGAGCATAGTTCCAAATTGCTCTCCAGAATGGCTGGATTTATTCACAATTCCACCAATGATGTATTAGTGTCCCAATTTTCCCACATTCTGTATTATCTATTCCTGTCATTCTAGCCAATTTGACAGGTGTGTAGTGGTATCTCAGAGTTGTCTTAATTTGCATTTATCTGATTAATAATGCCTTGGAGCATCTTTTCCTATGGCTAGAAATAATTTCAATTTCTTCATCTGAGAATTGTCTGTTCATATCCTTTGACCATTTATCAATTGGAGAATGCCTTGATTTCTTATAAATTAGAGTCAATTTTCTATATATTTTGGAAATGAGGCCTTTATCAGAACCTTTGACTGTAAAAGTGTTTTCCCAGTTTGCTGTTTCCCTTCCAATCTTGTCTGCATTAGTTTTTTTTTTTGTATAAAAACTTTTCAATTTGATATAATCAAATTTTTCTATTTTGTGAGTAATAATGACCTCTAGTTCTTCCTTCCTTTTCCATAGGTCTGAGAGGTAAACTATCCTATGTTCTTCTAATTTATTTATAATCTCATTCTTTATACCTACGTCATGAGCCCATTTTGACTTGATTTTGGTGTACGGTATTAAGTGTGGGTCATTGCCTAGTTTCTGCCATACTAATTTCCAATGTTCCAAGCAATTTTTGTCAAGCAGTGAGTTCTTACCCCAAAAGTTGGGGTCTTTGGGTTTGTCAAACACTAGATTATTGAAGTTATTGTCTGTTTTTTCCTTTGAACCTAATCTATTCCACTGATGAAATAGTCTATTTCTTAGCTGGGCTTCTCTTTTAATCTTGTTTGTGTTGGTTTTGTTTGTGCAAAAATTTTAAATTTAATGCAACAAAGTTGTGCATTTTGAATTTCATAATGTTCTGTAATTCTTCTTTGTTCTTAAATTCTTCTTTTTTCCAAAGATCTACTAGGTAGATTATCCATTGTTCTCCTAACTTGCTTATGGTATCACCTTTTACACCCAAATCATGAACTCATTTTTAACTTTTTTTTTTTGTTTGGGGGTGTGAGGTGTAGGTTTATGCTGAGTTTCTGACATATTATTTTACAGTTTTTCCAGCAATTTTTTGTGAAAAATGTTCTTATCCCAGAAGTTGAAGCTTGGGGGGGTTATCAAATTTTCAATTATTTAGTCATCAATTATAAATTAACATTTTTAAACTTTGAGTTCTAAGTTATCTCCATCTCTCCTGCCCCTCCATTGAGAAATCAAACAATATAATATTGATTATACATGTGAAATCATGTACAAGGTATTTCCATATTAGCCATGTTGCAAATGCACACATACATACATAATGAGAAAAAAAAGTTTAAAAATTTTAACTTTGACCCACCCCTTCTTAAGGATTAGATTCTTTAGTTTCCAATTAACTTTTAATTTATACTTCTGAAGCTCTTTTATTGAATGTAATTTTTATTGCATTATGGTCTTAGAAGGTACATTAAATATTTTTGTTTTCCTGAATTTGTTTGTGAGATTTTATGCCATAATAGATGGTCACTTTTTATGAAGGTGGCCTGTAGAGCTGAGGAAAAGGCATACTCCTTTCTGTTCCTAATTAGTTTTCTCATGAGGTCTATCATATCATCTTCTAAACATCTTTATTTATTTTTGGTTAGATTTATATATAGCTCTTCAGGGGAAAGAGAAAGTGTCCCATTAGAATATTTTTACTGATTATTTCTGTAATTCATTTAACTTTGCCTACAAGAATTTGGATGGCATGTTATTTGTGGTACATATATTTGTCAATGTTTATATTTGAATATAATATGATAGCTATTCATTATGAACACGAGTATAAAATTACATAACAGATTTGAGAAATTATGATATTTTACTTTGCTCTCTATTCTTTTTTTCTTTGTTGAGACAATTGGTGTTGAATGACTTGCCTATGGTTACACAGCTAGGAAGTGTTAAGTGTCTGAAGTCAGATTTGAACTCAGGTCCTCCTGACTTCAGGGCTGGTACTTTATCCATTGCACCATTTAGCTGCCACTTTGCTCTCTGTTCTTATGGCTATAACTTGGTTCCTATACTTAACCTTATTTCATAATCTCTGTAAAAGCAAAAATTCCTCACATCATGTACTCCTGTCTGTAGATGAATAAAGTAGTCTCAATTATTTCATATCCAAAAGAATTTCCTTCAAATGTTTTTGTAGTAATTTTATTTATTTTTAATACACTCAATATTTATGAGTCATGTTGAGATACAAAAATCAGAGCAAAAAGGAAAAAAATGGGAGAGATAAAAAAAGAAGTGGAAAAATAACATGTGTTGATTTACTTTAAGAGTTTTCTGGAACAGATAGCATTTTCTGTCCAAAGTATATTGGGATTGCTTTGGATCACTGAAATAGTCAGAAGAACCAAGTCTTTCATAGTTGATCACCTCACATTCTTGCTGTTATTGTATACAATTTATACCTGATTCTCCTTGTTTTGCTCCACATCAGTTCATGTAAATTTCTCCAGGTCTTTTTACAATCACATTATTCATCATTTATTATAGAAAAATAATATCCCATTATCTTCATTTATCACAACTTGTTCAGTCATTCCCCAATTGATGGGCATCTACTCCTTTTCCAATTCTTTGCTATAATAAAAAGAGCTGCTACAAACATTTTTGTATACAGAGGTCCTTTTCCACCTTTAGATTTCCCTCCTAGAATCCTTCCCTAGGTATCCTTAGGCTACAAGCCCAGTGGTGGCACTGCTGGTTCAAGGAGTATGCATAGTTTTATACCCTTTTGGGGATAGTTCCATATTGCTTTCCATAATGGTTTCATCATTTCACAACTCCACAATGCATTTGTGTCCCAGTTTTTCCACATGCCGTCTAATATTTATCATTATCTTTTTCTGTTAACTTAGCCAATCTAGAGGTATGAGGGAGTATCTTAGCATAATTTCAATTTGCACTTCTCAAATCAATAGTGATGTAGAGCATGTTGTCATCTATAAATGGCTTTAATTTTATCATCTGAAAATTATCTATTTATATCCTTTGACCATTTATTAATTGGGGAATAACTGGTATTCTTATAAATTTGACAGAGTTCTTTATATGTTTTAGAAATATATTTTAGAATACCTTTATCAAAAATGCCAACTATAAAGATTTTCCCCCAACTTTGTGCTTCCCTTTTAATCTTGTTTTTGTTGGTTTTGTTTGTGCAAAAACTTTTTAATTTAATTTAATATAGTTGTCTGTTTTGCCTTTCATAATGTTCTCCACTTCCTCGTGGTCACAAATTCCTCCCTTCTCTAAAGATCTGAGAGGTAAATTATCCTTTGTTCCTCTAATTTGTTTATAATATCATGCTTTATGCCCATCATGTATCCATTCTGACATTATTTTAATATGAGATATAAGAAGTAGATTTATGCAAGAAAATGGTATTTACACACATATATTGTATCTAGGTTATATTGTAACACATGTAAAATGTATGGGATTGCCTGTCATCGGGGGGAGGGAGTGGAGAGAGGGGGAGTGATAATTTGGAAAAATGAATACAAGGGATAATATTATAAAAAAATACTCATGCATATATACTGTGGAAAAAATTCTGAATAAAAAAAACTCAAAAAAAGAAGTAGGTTTATGTGCAGTTTCTGACATTATTTTCTACTTTTCCCAAAAAATTTTGTCAAATAGAGAGTTTTTATTCCAGAAGCTGATGGAGGATTATCAAATACTACATTGCCATAGTCCTGTGTATCTAATCTATTCCACTGATCCATCACTCTTTTTCTTAACCAATACCAAATGATTTTGATGACTGCTGCTTTATAATATGGTTTTAGGATTGATATTGCTAAGCCACCATCCTTTGTATTTTTTCATCAATTCCCCCAATATTCATGATCTTTTGTTATTCCAGATGAATTTTGTTATTATTTTTTCTAGTTCTATAAAATAATGTTTTGACAGATTGATTGGTATAGCATTGAACAAGTAGAACAATTTAGGCAGAATTGCCATGAACAATTGATATTTTTCCAATTGTTTAGATCTGATTTTATTTGTGTGAGAGATGTTTTCTAGTTGTTTTCATATAGTTCTTGGGTTTGTCTTGACAGGTAGACAGTAATTTTAAATGGAATTTCTCTTTCTCTCTCTGCCTGATGGGCTTTGTCAGTAATATATAGAAATGCTGATGATTTATCTGGGTTTATTTTACATTGTGCAAATTTGTCAAAGGTGTGAATTATTTCCAATAGGTTTTTAGATGATTTTCTAGGATTCTCTAAGTATATCATCATATCTTCCACAAAGATTAAGAGTTTTATTTCCTCATTGCCTAATCAAATTCTTTATTTTTTTTCTTTTCTATTGCTAAAACCAACATTTCTAGTACAATGGTGAATAATAGTGTCTGACCTTTCTTGAAGTTTTTTCATCTCTCTTGAGCTGGAGAGGGGTTTCATTCAATCAGACTCTGTTCAGAGGCTTGGTTTCATGTGGTTTTTGAGGGAAACTGGGAGAACTTGAACAGTTTCCTGACCTTACTCCCCTATCTTCTCCTTGAAATATTTAAAAACAACCTTCATGCTCCACTTAGTCTTCTCTTCTCTAGTCTAAACATGCAATGCTCTTTCCCCCGCCAAAAAAAATTAAATTGTTTACCCAGGATCACACAGCCAGGAAGTGTTAAATGTCTGAGACTGGGTTTGAACTAACGTCCTCCTAACTTTGGGGCAGTATTGTGTTCACTGTGCCATTTAGCTGCCCCTGCTGTATGCTTTTTCAGTTGATTTTCATACACCATGATCCTAAGACCCATTATAATTCTTGTCATGATCCTATATTCTGGATGTTCTCTAGGTTATTAAAACCAATTCTAATCTAAAAAGAATATAGTATAGATGAATATCACTTTGTTGTTCATAGAAACTCATTTTTAATGCGACCCAAGATTGCATTAGATTTTTTTTTTTTGATGGCCTGATAGATTACTCAGACTTCATAAACTCAATAATACCTACGTTTTAATCTGGCCTTCTACATTTTATAACTTTGTGGCTCTAGGCAAATCATTTAATTTCTTTCTGTTTGCCTCAGTTTACTCAAGTGGAAAATGGGAATAGCGGTGTTATTAGCTTACTCAATTTACAGGATTGTTGTGAGGAACTAAAGAGATAATATTTGTAGAAACAGTATTTACCAAAGTGCCTGTAACATACTAGTAAATGCTTCTTTTTTTCTTGTTTTCTCTCTATTACACTACTGATTCATTTTGAATTTGGTATTTATGAAAATTCCACATATTTTGGGAACAATTGTCTAATCATGCCTTTTCAAATTGTGCTTGTGAATATAAAGTTCAAAAACATTCACAGCTTTACATTTATGCCAATTGAATTTTTTATTACACTCATTTAAGATATTTGGGGGCTCTGATAAACATTAAAGCTTTAGCTATGTCATCTGCTGATTTTATAAGCATACCACATATGCTTTTATCCAAATCATTAATAATATGTGGAGCCAAATACATTTTCTTCATTATCTCCTGCCAAGTTTACAGAACCATTAAAAAATGTTCATTGGATTTGGTCATTCATATGACCATATTTCATATGATTCTATTATTATTTAATTCATATATTCCTAACTTTTTCATGAGAATATTGAGATATTTTATTACACATTTTGCTAAAATACAAGTAAGCTCTATATGAAGTTTCTTCTAATCTATCAACTTGGTTTTTCTATAATGAAAGGATATGGAAGTAAACCTGGTTACTATCCATTCTTTATTAAGCCACTTTGGTTCCATGTAATCATAGCTTCTTTTGCTAACTCTCTATATATTTGATAATATATTTTTCAATTCAAAACAAAAATTTACTTTGAAAGTAAAGGCTCACTGTCCTATTTGTGGACTTAAATTCATATTTTTATACATATATGGATTTATTATGTAAGTATATATTGATACATTTTAATATCTAAACATGTATATTTGTATAGATGTTCATATATGCATGAATAAATTATATAGTATGCAGTTTATAGGGATTTTGGTATATCTTTGCTATATATATAGACATCTTTAATATAATCTACATATTTCATTTTGTATGTACATATATGGGCACTTGTGTGCTTAAGTTTATAAACATGCACACACTCTGACCATATGTGTATTTTCAGTTGTTTTTCAGCTTTGTCCAACTCTCAGTGACCATAATTGGAGGTTTCTGGGCAAAGATTTAGTCTTCTATTTCCTTATCTAGCTCATTTTTCAAATGAAGAAACTGAGGCAAACAGGCTTAAGCGAATTGCATGGGGTCACAAGTAAGAGGTCTGATTTAAACTCAGGAAGATGCATCTTCCTGAATTTAGAACCAGTACTCTATTCACTGTACCACCTAGCTGTCTTACCATATATGTGTACAGAGTTATATATGTAAATATTTATTTCATACATGTGCGCATATACATCCAAAGTACATGTGTGCATCTACATGCATGCATACACACACATATATACATGTGTTTTATATTGTGTGCATATCTTTATAGGCATGAATATGTGTATATGTAAGTATATATAATAGTTATATATATACTTATGTTATATATATATGTCATATATATATATATATATATATATGATTCATACAGTCTACATATATGATGTAGTAAATAGACATGTATACATATGGTTAGGGTATAATGCACAATTGTATAATTTTACTATATGTCTGCATACATGTGTATGCAGATATATATTTCGTATGTATATGTATTCTTTTAACACACATATTTGTGTATATGCCTTCACACCACATGTAGATTTGTATGCCTTTATGCATACATGTATTTCATATATACCTATATTTGTTGAAACATCATGTATGTATGACAGACTTTTTATACAATATAGAGAAATATTTTATGTGTGCATGCATATATTTTATATGTGTATATATGGATATAGTGCATATGTATGTGTGTTTCCTTTAATATATTGCAAGCACATATCTTTATTCTATATGTATTATGCATGTACCTTTATAATATGCATATAAACGTATACTTTTGCCTATATATGTATAACTATATCTGCACATAACTATTTCTATCGTTGAAATCTATATTTATCTCTTTATATATAGATAACAATTATACTGTATGCATATGCTGGGTTTAGTTAATCTTAATCTGTCATTTTATCGATGTAATAAAATTCTAAGGAAATTCTCTACCAAAGATCATACCCAGTATGCAATTTATAGTTCCTGAGTTTCTTGGTACATTGAGAAGTTACTTGACTTACTCTGGATTACATATTTGGAAGCAGGTAGCAAATACCAGCATTCCTAACCACAAAGCTAATTTTTCATCCACTATATGATGCTGCCTTAAGAAGAAAATTTATGACTACTTTTCCTGGATAGCTTAGATAATAATAGGATCACAGGCTTATAACTAGAAGAGACCTTAAAAATACAGTTCTCTTATTGTTGAAAATGAGGAACTGAGTTCCATTTGGTTCAAATAAGATGTCAGTGGTTTCATAGTTTATAAGTGATAGATCCAAGATTTGAAGTAAAAATTATAGGATTTTAGATTTATAGCTGGAAGAAAGATATTATGTAATCTAATATTCTTATTTTACAGTTGAAGCCCCCAAAGGTCAAGTGATTTTAATCAATCACACAGTGAAAGGACTAAGATTTGAACTAAGTTCCTGTGAATCCAAATTCATCAATCTTTCTATTATATAACAATCCTTCAATTGCCTAAAAGCAAGAGATTCTAAAGATGCCTTCTACTTCTATTATTTTGTAATTTCATAGTAACTTGAAGATCTTGATAAAGTCAATCAATAGTCTTCATTTATGTGAACACTGCACTACTCCTGTTTTCAATAGCAGCTATAATACAAGATCTTGAAAAGAACCTTCAGAAAGTAATTTGTACATAATGTGATGAATTTTAATAGTTCTTGGGCATGAAAGTTTTAAAAGAACCATACATAGTATTGTATTATTTATAAAGGGTAGTGAAGGTATGAAGCCTCATGTTATAGAATAAAATGAAATGTAAATATGGTAGAACCTCTAGAAAAGACTATTTTTTAGCATAACTTCAAAGGAAAGCAGGGTCCAAAATGTTGGCCACAAAACGATACATCTTTTAACTCACAACAACTTATAAGAGTTATCTTCTAATGCCTCAGGAACTGTAATTTGCATCATCACAGAAAATAGTCATACTAAAATTACTATCAATAAGTTTCCATGACAAATTTTTATTCTAAACTTACTTGTGAGGTTGAAATGTGGTGAATTCTTTTATGGAAAAGTACAGATGGCAGCTTCCTGCAAAATGAAGTCCTCCTAAAGTCAGTGATTGCAGTCTGGACTCATTGGTGGATATGGTTGTACATTTTTATGGGTGGGGTTGTGCTGAGGATTTTCTTTCTACCTAGCCTGAATCTATAGGAATTTCTGCTAAATATCAAGAATAAATGAGTAATGAAGACTCTTTCTTCTATAGGTTCATCATTTAAAATGACCTAAAAAAAAACCCTTTAAAATACAAGTAGCACTAATTAATACCTCTCAGATTGGTTAAAATGACAAGAAAAAAAATGACAAATTTTGGAGGAGATATGGGAAAACTGGGACACCAATGAATTGTTCATAAAGTTGTGAAATGACCCAACAATTTTCTAGAGCAATTTGGAGCTATGCCCCCCAAACTGTGCATACTTTTAATCTAGCACACCCACTACAGGGTCTGTATCCCAAAGAGATAAGAAAAAAAGGAACAGAATCTACATGTGCAAAAATGTTTGTAGCTGCCCTTTTGTAGTGGCAAGGAACTGGAAACTGAGTAGATGCCCATCAGTTTGGGAATGACTAAATAAGTCATGGTAAATGAATGTTATGGAGTATTATTGTTATATAAGAAAGGAGAAGGCTAATTTTAGAAAAACCTAGAAGAAAGATTTACATGAACTGAGTGAAGTGAGCAGAACCAAGAGAATATTGTGCACAGTGATAGATTATGTAATGATCAATTATGATGGACTTGGCTCTTTTTGACAATACAGTGATACAAAGCAATTCTGACACACTTGTGATGGAAAGTGTCATCTGCATACAGAGAGAGAATTATGGAGACTGAATATGGATCAAAATATAGTATTTTCAACTATTGTTGCTGTTATTGTGGTTTGCTTGTTTTTTTTTTTTTTTTTTTTGTATTTTTCCAGTTTTGATCTGATTCTTCTTGTGCAGCATGACATATATGGAAATATATTTAGAATTGTACAATTCTTCTATATTGGATCGTTTGCTGTCTTAGAGATGGTAGAAGGAGAAAAAGAAAGAAAAGTTATTTTGCAAAGATGAATGTTGAAAATTGTCTTTGCATATATGTGGAAAAATAAAATATTATTAACAAATACAGGTAGCATTAGAAGTTGTCCTTATTGATTTAGCTTAAAAGCATTAGACTTGTGATTTCATTGGCTTAGGGAACTCCGAAATTAGGCATGGTTCCTAAAGTAGGTAGGTATATTACCCCATTTAGGATGTAGAGAATTGCCTGAAAACATTGAGATATCAAGTGACTAGCTTCCTATAACAAATCCATTTTATGTCACATGTATGGCTTGAACCTGGTCTTCCTGGTTTCTATGCTACTTCTTTATTTACTAAGCAGATTTCTATAGAGAATTAGCCAAATATTTTGGAGAGAAATTTGGAACTATCCCAAAAGGGCTATAAAATTGTGCATATCCTTTGACCCAGCAGTGTCACTATTGGGTCTGTATCCAAAGAAAATCACAAATTGGGGTAAGGACTCACATGTACAAAAATGTTTGTGGCAGATCTTTTCATGGTAGCAAAAAAATCATGAACTATCTGATTTTAGAAAGGCCTGGAAAGATGAACTGAGGCTGGCCAAAACAAGCAGAATCAGGAATACATTGTACATAATAACAGCAAGAATGTGAGGTGATCGATTATGAAAGACTTGGTTCTTTTCAGTGATTCAGTGATCCAAGGCAATTCCAATAAACTTTGAATAAAATAGGCCATCTGAATCCAAAAAGAGATGTATGGATATTGAATGTAAATCAACACATGCTATGTTCACTTCTTTTTTCTGTTGTTGTTGTTTTTTTTTTCTCTCTTGTGGTTTGTCCCTTTTGTTCTGATTTTTATCTCCCAAAAATGATTCATAAATAAATGTGTATTAATAATGAAATAAAATTAAAAGGGAATTAGCCAAAATAAAATTTATAAAAAGCATTAGAAACAGAAGTGCTACATGAAAATTTCAGAATTTTTTATTTAAAAATAATAATAAATAATTTTGTATTAAAAAATAAAAAGCGTTAAGTTTCTTCTGTTGCTCTAAAAAAGATCTGTTGGAGAAAAGAGGCAGAAACTTTGCTGTGGAGGTAAGATTTTTGTTTCTGTTGTATTTTTCACATGCTGATGAACTACTTCCCTCCTTTAGGAAGTATAAAATGACCTACAGACTTCTGAAA
This sequence comes from Sminthopsis crassicaudata, assembly GCF_048593235.1. Taxonomy (NCBI): domain Eukaryota; kingdom Metazoa; phylum Chordata; class Mammalia; order Dasyuromorphia; family Dasyuridae; genus Sminthopsis; species Sminthopsis crassicaudata. The sequence goes on along the minus strand of NC_133617.1, from coordinate 157,438,379 downwards.
AGGGTTCACTCCCTACGAGGTATAGATGTTCTCCAAATCTGATATACCTTTAGTTTTCATTGCCTCTATAACATGTCCTTATAACCTCCAAATTGTAGTGAGAAAGCAGGGTTTGGCTGAGGACAGTGTTGTTTCATTGGTCAGGAGCAGTGCAGCAACCTGGTTCCCAGTATGTTAGGGTAAATGTCCATTTATCAGATTTTAATGATAGTACACTTACATGTATTATGTCCTCTTAGAATGTAAACTCTTTGAATGAAGGGATTGTAATTCTTATCCTTAGCCCTTAGCACAGGGTCTGGCATCTAGTAACACTTTATAATTGATTTTTCATTCATTAATTACTTCATGCAGGCAGGCATGCAGGCAGGCAGTCTAATAGGTGCATATTATTGCACCTGTTATTGTAAGTCTCCTTTTGAGCTGCTTATAGTATTTTCCACTGCAGCTCCTTTTGATCACTGTAATCTACATTGAAAAAAGTTATTTATATATAGATATATAGAAGGGGAGAGAGAAAGAGAGAGTACTGTATTATTGTACATATATATGTGCATGTATGTGTGTGTGTGTGAGTGTATGTTTACAATGTCCCAGACTATGTGCTAAATGCTAGGGATACAAATATGAAAAAGAAAGACAATTCCTTTCCTAAAGGAGCTTATAATTCAGTGTACAACCCTAAGCCAGAAGGCATGAGAGTAAGAGGAAACTACCCCAGGAACATAGTGAAGTCAAAGAAATGCAAAATGATCTTTGCAGAAGAAATCAAAGTTGAGTCCAGTCAAATGGGATATGAAGAGATATCTCTCCTGTCCACCTCTAATTCCCTTAAGTGGAGGTTAAATGGGGAGCCAAGATGGTGGACAAGCCATATGCAACTTTCTAAACTCTCTCTTACCCTCACTACCAACTATTTAATTCAGCCTCAAAAATAGTGCTAGACTGGTAATACCCATGAAGATTAGAAGTACAACAACTTAACAGCCAAGGATAATTTGGAATTTCATCAGAAAAGGTCTGTCCTAAGGGGAGGGAAAAAGACCAAGGCAGACAGGGATAGAACTAGGCTAGCATATTGTGCATATCAGGCTGGGGAGGCCTCTGGGGTTAGAAAAGCTACAGAGACAGACGACTCTGGCATAGGCTGATTGCTCTACTCTGCTTGCAAAACAGCAGATCAGCAGAGAAATCAAAGCCATTTTAAAAAATGCCAGAAACTATAGTCTGCCTATAGCTACCCCAAAATGGAAGTGACAGCACAGATCACGGCTTGGCTGTGAAGCTGCCTTCTGCTGTACAGGGCTTTTTCTTAGGGCAGTTAAGAATCTGCAAGGCAGGGGGACACAGCCTGGGGCAGCCTCTAATCTGCACAGTGGGGAGCTCGGCCTGAGGCAGTGGAATTTCTACAGCAGTGAAACTTCCACAGCACCGACTGTGCTTCCCGGGGCAGAGATACTTCCAGTCTGTGGGCAGGGGCTATTCACTGGTCAGCTGCTAATATCCACAGCCCCCTGGGGGCTTTGGCCTGGGGTTGTGACACTTTCACTGTTCAGCCTCTAGCCTCAGGGCAGTTGCTAGGCCACACATCCCAGGCCATGCTAACCAGCTCTGAATCACTTCTGGGGGGGGGGGGAACTCTCTCCCAGAGCACCCTCGTACCTTTGCAGCCCATTCACAAGACAGTTGACGTCCATATACCTATCCCTGTTCTGCAGAAGAAGCTGGTAACCACCTTGCTCTGAAGGCAGAGGTTTTAGGTTTTTAAAAATGAGTTTAAAAATGAAGAAAACGATCAATACCTTCTATACAGAAAGAGAGCAGGTTTGCAACCCGGAGGAAACTAATAGCAAACAGTCCCCAGATAATACCCTGAAGGGGAATGTTACCTGGTCCCCATCACATAACTCTCTCTCTCTCCTAGATGAGACTATTAAAAACCTCAAAAGAGAGAAGAAAAATGGGGAAACAAAAGAGAAGCTATGTAAGAGAGTAACAATGTTCTGAAATTTGAATTGAAAAAGAAATAATTCACAGGAAGTGCAGGAAAACAGAATTTGTGAAGTGGAAAAGGTTTAAAAATCCCTGGAAAGTAGGATTTGTGAATTGGAAAAGATAAAGAATTCCCAAGAAAGTAGGATTTGTGAATTGGAAAAAGAAAATAATTCACTAAAAAAAAATAGTGAAATGAAAAAAAAATTCCATAGAGCAAAACAACTCATTTAAAAACTCAATTGGACATATACAAAAAGAAGTTAAAAAAAAAAGTGAATGAATAAAATACATTAAAAATCAGAATGGAACAAATAAAATTGAATGATTTATAATGAAACACCAAGAATTAGTCAAGCAAAACCAAAAAAATGAAAAACTTGAGAAAACCATCAAATATTTACTTGGAAAATCAACAGACCTGGAAAATAGATCTAGAAGAGATAATCTGAGGATTATTGGACTTCCTGAAAATTATGATGAAAAAAAGAACCTAGATTCTATTTTACAAGAAATCATTAAAGAGAATTGCCCAGAGGTAATAGAACCAGAAGGTAAAATAGGCATTGAAAGAATTCATCAAACACCTTCTGAAAAAGACCCAAAACAAAACAAAACAAAACAAAACAAAATAAAAAACTCCATGGAATATTGTGGCCAAATGTCAAGGTCCGAGCTAGCTCCTCTGAAGGGCTCAGAATCAGTCCTTGTCAGGATAAGTAAAAGACCTTGCCCCACTTGGGCGCCAAAATGTAAAGTTCTGATCTGTCTCAGTTGTAATCCTTCTCTGGGAGGAGGTTTCTTTTCTGTATAATCATTTCCTCTGTGAGCAGGATTTTCTTCTCCAGCCAGCCTCTTCTTCTTCCTCTTGAATCCTGGCTCTGAATCTCCTCAAGCTTCCCTGAAGTTCTCTTGGGAAGTCTTGTCCTTTCCCAATCCAGACTCCTCCTCCAGGCCACCATCTCAACTATGGCCCAGAGTAGACTCACTACAGACTCAATGTTGTCTTTTATCCTCCCAGAGAATGGGTGTGTGAGAACTTAGGGGCTTGTGGGAAAATTACTTCAACCAATGAACTTGCTCCTTTTAAAGGTTGTCTAAACTCCTTTTCATATGTAAACTCCTCCTTTGAAGTTCAAAGGGGTAAACTCCCCTTAAAGGCCAGAACTAAAGATGTGAACTAGAGAATTGTTAAGTACCGACTTAGCACTTAGTAAGAACCTAACAGCCAAACTTTAGAACTATCAGACTAAGGAAAAAATATTACAAGCAGCCAGGAAAAAACAATTCAAATACCAAGGTGCCACAATAAGGGTCACTCAAGATCTGGCTTCCTCCACATTAAAGGATCGAAGGGCCTGGAATCTGATATTTCAAAAGGCAAAAGAACTTGGAATGCAGCCAAGAATAAACTACCCAGCTAAGTTGAGCATTTCTTCCATGGAAGAAGATAGACATTTAATGAAACAGATGAATTCCATTTGTTTCTAAGGAAAAAAACAGATCTAAACAAACAAACAAAAAAATTGATCTCCAACCATAGGATTCAAGAGAAGCAAAAAAAGGTAAAAGGAACTCTTGAGAAATGTATTTCTGTTGTGGATATACAGAAAGTCCATATGTATAATTTGATTTCACTGATATAACATACAAAAGGGAAGTAGAAAAGGAAAGGGGATAATGTCAGAAAATGGGAAAAGGGTAGATAAAAAAAAGGGAAACTACATCCCAGGAAGAGGCAAAGAAAATTTATCATATTTGAGGGAATTTAGAGAGAGGGAAAAACATTGTGTGAATTGTACTGTCATCAGAATTGGCTCAAAGAGAAAATAATTGACATATTTCTTTTACAGAGAATTATATCTCACCTCATTAAAAGGGGGGAGAGGAAAAGGAAAAAAGAAAAGAGTAATAAGGGAAGGGTACAGGAAAGGGGAAGAGACTTGAAAGGATGGGGGAGAGATACTAAAAAGGGAGAGCTGCGTGACACAAGTGGGGCTCATAATTTTAATAATGGGAAAAAAGACTTGGGGGGGACAAGGAAAAAAAAGCATAATCTGAGGATAATATGATGGCAGGAAATAGAGAATTAGTAATTTTAACTGTAAATGTGAATGGCACATTAAGCAGAGGCAGGTAGCAGACTAAATCAAAAGTCAGAACCCTACAATATGTTGCTTACAGGAAACACATTTAAAGTAGGTAGATACATACAGAGTAAAGGTAAAAGGCTGGAGCAGAATCTATTATGCTTCAAGTGAAGTTAAAAAAAAAAAAAAAAAAAAAAGGGTAGTCATCCTTGTCTCAGATCAAGCAAAAGCAAAAATTGATCTAATTAAAAGAGATAAAGAAGGAAACTATATCTTACTAAAGGGTAGCATAAACAATGAAGCCATATCAATACTAAACATATATACACCAAGTGGTATATAGCATCTAACTTCCTAAAGGGGAAGTTAAGAGAGTTGCAAGAAGAAATAGACAGCAAAACTATAATAGTGGGAGATCTCAACCTTTCACTTTCAGAATTAGGTAAATCAAACCACAGAACAAATAAGAAAGAAATTAAAGAGGTAAATAGAATATTAGAAAAATTAGGTATGATAGATCTTTGGAGAAAACTGAATGGTGATAGAAAGGAGTATACTTTCTTCTCAGTGGTTCATGGAATCTATACAAAAATTGACCACATATGAGGGCATAAAGATCTCAAAATTAAATGCAGGAAGGCAGAAATAGTACATGCTTTCTTTTTAGATCACGATGCAATAAAAACAACATTCAACAAAAAGTTAGGGGTAAATAGACCAAAAAGTAATTGGAAACTAATCTCATCTTAAAGAATGATTGGGTGAAACAGCAAATTATAGAAACAATAATTTCACCCAAGATAATGACAACAATGAGACATCATACCAAAATTTGTGGGATGCAGGTAAAGTGGTAATAAGGGGAAATTTTATATCTTTAGAGGCTTACTTGAAGAAAATAGAGAAAGAGAAGATCAATGAATTGGGCTTGCAACTTAAAAAGCTAGTAAAAGACCAAATTAAACCCCCCCAATCAAATGCTAAACTTGAAATTCTAAAATTAAAAGGAGAAATTAATAATATTGAAAGTAAAACAAACAAACAAACAAAAAAAAACTATTAAATTAATAAATAAAACAGAGTTGGTTTTATGAAAAAAAAAACAATAAAATAGATAAATCTTTGGTAAATCTGATCAGAAAAAGGAAAGAGGAAAATCAAAGTGTTAGTCTTAAAAATGAAAAGGGGGAACTTTCCACCAATGAAGAGGAAATTAGAGCAAGGAGTTATTTTGCCCAACTTTATCCCAATAAATTTGATAACCTAAGTGAAATGGATGACTACCTCCAAAAATGTAGGCTTCCCAGATTAACAGAGGAGGAAATAAATTGCTTAAATAGTCCCATTTCAGAAAAAGAAATAGAACAAGCTATTAATCAACTCCCAAAGAAAAATCCCCAGGGCCATATGGATTTACATGTGAATTCTACCAAACATTTAAAGCACAATTAGCCCCAATGTTATATAAACCATTTGAAAAAATAGGGAATGAAAAAGTCCTACCAAACTCCTTTTATTACACAGACATGGTACTGATACCTAAACCAAGTAGGTTGAAAACTGAGAAATGAAACTATAGACCAATCTCCTTAAGGAATATTGATACTAAAATCTTAAATAAGATATTAGCAAAAAGACCACAGAAAATCATCCCCAGGATAATACACTATGAACAAATAAGATTTATACCAGAAATGCAGGGCTGGTTTAATATTAGGAAAATATTAGAATTTTGAGATATTTAATTTTGAGATAATTAATAATCAAATTAACAAAAACCACATGATCATCTTAATAGATGCAGAAAAAGCATTTGATAAAATCCAACATCCATTCCTACTAAAAACACTTGAAAGTATATGAATAAATAGACTATTCCTTAAAATAGTCAGAAGCATATATTTAAAACTGTCAGTAAGCATCATATGTAATGGGGATAAACTGGAAGCTTTCTCAGTAAGATCAGGAGTGAAACAAGGTTGCCCACTATCGCCATTACTATTCACTATTGTATTGTATTAGAAATGCTAGCCTTGACAATAAGTCAACAAAAAGGGATTGAAGGAATTAGAGTAGGTAATGAGAAAGTCAAACTATCACTCTTTGCAGATGATATGATGGTATACTTAGAGAACCCCAGAGATTCTAATAAAACGTTATTAGAAATAATTCACAACTTTAGCAAAATTGCAGGATACAAAATAAATCCATATAAATCTTCAGATTTTTATATATCACCAACAAAATCCAACAGCAAGAGATAAAGAGAAATTCCATTCAAAACAACTGTCGAGAGTATAAACTATTTGGGAATGTATCTACCAAAGGAAAGTCAGGAATTATATGAGCAAAATTACAAAACACTTGCCACAAAAATAAAGTCAGATTTAAATAATTGGAAAGACATTAAGTGCTCTTGGATAGGCCGAGCAAATATAATAAAGATGACAATATGCCCTAAACTGATCTATTTATTTAGTGCTATACCAATCAGACTCCCAAGAAACTATTTTAATGACCTAGAAAAAATAACAACAAAATTCATATGGAAGAACAAAAGGTCAAGAATTTCAAGGGAATTAATGAAAAAAAATCAAATGAAGGTGGCATAGCTGTAACTGATCTAGAATTCTACTATATTATAAAGCAGCAGTCATCAAAATCATTTGGTATTGGCTAAGAAATAGACTGGTTGATCAGTGGAATAGGTTAGGTTCACAGGACAAAATAGTGTACAACTATAGCAATCTGGTGTTTGACAAACCCAAAGATCCCAACTTTTGAGATAAGAATTTATTATTTGACAAAAACTGCTGGGAAAACTGGAAATTAGTATGGCACAAATTAGATATGGACTCACACTTAACAGCATATACCAAGATAAGATCAACATGGGTCCATGATTTAGGCATAAAGAATGAAATCATAACTAGATTAGAGGAACATAGGATAGTTTACCTCTCAGACTTGTGGAGGACGAAGGTATTTGTGACCAAAGGAGAACTATAGATCATTATTGATCACAAAATAGAGGATATTGATTACATTAAATTAAAAAGCTTTTGTACAAACAAAACTAATGCAAGCAAGATTAGAAGGGAAGTAACAAATTGGGAAAATATTTTTACAGTTAAAGCTTCTGATAAAGGCCTCATTTCCAAAATATATAGAGAACTGACTCTAATTTATAAGAAATCAAATCATTCTCCAATTGATAAATGGTCAAAGATATGAACAGACAATTTTCAGATGATGAAATTGAAACTATTTCCACTCCTATGAAAGAGTGTTCCAAATCACTACTGATTAGAGAAATGCAAATTAAGACAACTCTGAGATACCACTATACACCTGTCAGATTGGCTAAGATGACAGGAACAAATAATGATGAGTGTTGGAGGGGATATGGGAAAACTGGGACACTGATACATTGTTGGTGGACTTGTGAAAGAATCCAGCCATTCTGGAGAGCAATTTGGAACTATGCCCAAAAAGTTATCAAACTGTGCATACCCTTTGATCCAGCAGTGCTACTACTGGGCTTATATCCCCAAAAAATAGTAAAGAAAGGAAACGGACCTATATGTACCAAAATGTTTGTGGCATCTCTTTTTTTTAGTGGGTAGAAACTGCAAAATGAATAGATGCCCATCAATTGGAGAATGGTTGGGTAAATTATGGTATATGAATATTGTGGAATATTATTGCTCTGTAAGAAATGATTAGCAGGATGAATACAGAGAGGCTTGGAGAGACTTACATGAACTGATGCTGAGTGAAATGAGCAGAACCAGGAAATCATTATATACTTCAACAACAATACTGTATGAGGATGTATTCTGATGGAAGTGGATATCTTCAACAAAGAGAAGATCTAATTCAGTTCCAGTTGATCAATGATGGACAAAATCAGCTATACCCAGAGAAGAAACACTGGGAATTGAGTGTAAACTGTTTGCACTATTGTCTTTCTTCCCAGGTTACTTTTACCTTCTGAATACAATTCTTACTGTGCAACAATAAATTCGGTTTTGCACACATATATTGTATCTAGGATAATCTATAACACATTTAACATGTATAGGATTGCCTGTCATCTAGGGGAGAGGGTAGAGGGAAGGAAAATTTGGAACAGAAGTGAGTACAAGGAATAATGTTGTAATAAAAAAAATTTCCCATGCATATGTACTGTCAAAAATTATAATTATAAAATTAAAAAATATATATTTTAAAAAATATAATTATAAAATTAATAAAAAAATTTTAATGGAGGTTTAATGACTCTTTCCTTCAATCAGAGGGGCAGAGAGTACTGATGAATTATGAGTACCAAGATGTTGGGCTTACCCGTGAGAAGTTTAATAAAGCCTTGGTAGAGAGGTCAAGGAAGTCCAAAAACAGTGCTGCCAAAAAAAAGTCAATGTTTTTAAAAGAGGACAATCATATATATGCAATCATATATATGCAATCATATATATGCAATCATATATATGAAAAGATCTGGTATTAAGCAATTATCTTTACTTCCCTAGGTATCCATTCTGAGCATCATATACTCTTAATTTTCTAATAAACTTTTTATTTGTCGATTATTATTCACACCATTTTATGATCTCGCTGACAAGGAATTCTCTCCTCACTTGCAGATTGTACACATCCATATTTCCCCATACTGTGAAATGTTTATCCATGATCTTGTATAAAAATTCCATTGAGTCTACCCAACACTTTTGGGACCTTTTCAATGCCTTTGAAATTGTGGAGGGCAGCACAACCCCCAGGCTATTTATCTGTTACCACCCAGACCCTCATTATATTGCCAACCCACTTCTTTTTCCTATCAAACAAGTCTTTAAAGATACATTTTATTATATTCATTTACTGAGTTACTCATGATAATATGAGTAAAGAAATAAGAAATAATGCAAATAACATTGAAAGCTTTGTGGGACAAATACCATACAAATTCATTTGAAAAGATGAGATAGTGTCATTTGAATAAGCTGTAGATAGTTGAGTAAAACATTTTTAAGATAATCACTCTAACAAACTGAATTAAATTATAGTAGTTTAATTGGTCCTCTTTTATATTTCCCACTGCACTCTACTTAATTTACTTATCTTGGATAAATTTGTCCTTTTTTTTCTAGAATGCAATGCTTAGTCCTTTCTACATAATTTATTTTCTTCAAGATGTTTTACAACCAGTCCCAAGTCTTTTCTTCTCCTCTCAGTTCCCCTGGTCCCTATTCTTTTTATCCCATACATTTTTATTTTTCTCTTTTTACAAGAGGAAATGCATTAGCCTTTTGTGTTCCTGTGTAATCACCTTCCTCCCTCTGGTCTCCTTTACCCAATTCCTTTTTAATGTCTATTTTTTCTTGTTTCCCGCTACTCATTCCATAGGATCATAGATCTTAAACTGAAAGGATCCTCAATGGCCATCTAAACTAACATGCCCTTAGTCTCAAGGGACAGAATTAGGATTTGAAGTCATGTTATCTGAAAACAATTTCTACTGTCTAATATCCTTTTTGTCAGTTATCTAAAATAATCTTTCCTTCTCCTCTTTCCCCTCTCTCTTCCTCTACTATACTCACCCATCTTTCAAAACATTTTCAATTCAGAAGACATTCTCTCTTGCTTGTTCATATGACCTTAGAAATAGTCTTTCTTTTTGCTATCTGAAAGAAACCTGAGAAATAAATTAGATGTAAATTTAATAATAAAGTGACCATCTTTTCATTAATAGACATCTCTAATGGTGTTAATCTTACAACTACCCCCAGAAATCTAAAGTAAGCCATGTTTTAATTTGTTCCATTTATGAGCTTATTTTCTTACTGGAGGATTTTATGATTATAAAATACTTACAATTATGGACTAAATTAAGCTTGTCTTTGAACCCATGAGAGATTGGAGTCATTTCATCAGATACCTTTGAAATCCATTATCAAATCTTTAACCTAAGGAGGGACTATATCAAACTTAGTTTGCAGGAAAATACTGGCGTACCTGTCAAAATTGTATAGCCTTTAATGGGTAGACTTTAAAGTTTAAGCAGATTTCTGAAAGCAAACAAAAATAAAATTTCTCCATTCTTGAGACCAATATTCTCAAACTCAAAGTATAATACTAAGTAGGATAGACCTTCAGAAGCATGATGCTAAATTTCTATCCTTAAAGTTCTGCTCTCATCAAAATTAATATATGTAAGTATACATATGTATATATAATTATATAATTACATATGTACTTATGCATATTATCTATACACATATACAAATACATATTTGTATATATACACATTTATACATATACATATATAGAAATGCACACAAACCCACACATATTTTCTTTATTATATCCCTATATCCAGTTTGCTACACTAATGACTAGGAACTTTATTTTTAGAGAACTAGAACTCTTTCTCTCTTGGTTGAACTGAGTTACTTTTTTCCCAGTGGGAGATCTAGTTCACTTTGCATTTCCTGAAAATATTTTTATATGTATAGTTTCATTGATTTCTATTTTGTTACACATTTGGATAAAAGGGTTTTGTGGCTAAGTGCTATGTATGTTATTTGTGGAAATGGTTTTGATGGGAAAGGGATCAAGCCTTAATTACATAACTTCAGATTCTGCTACCAATAATGATATAGTGAGCAGAAGTTAGCCAGATAATCATATCCCCTAGACCAAAGCTTCTTGAACTATGGGCTGCAACCCGCTATGGAGTTGCATAACTGAATGTGGGGGGGTTAAGAAAAATTTGGCAACAACAAAAGACATCCATATTCTACCAAAATTTAATTCTTTATTTAAAAATAAACCAATTCATCTAGTTAGTATATAAATTTGCTTTCATCTTTAATAAATGGTAAAATTATATACATGTAAATTATATATAAAATTATGTATTTGGTATATATAATACCAAAGAAATGTTTCAAAATGAATTTCTTTATGATTTATTATCAGTAAACGTTTGATTTATATACCTATTTATCTGAAGTGAAAAGCATTGCTAGTGGGAAAAATTTAATAAACCCTGCCCCAGACCAACAATATTTAAGGAAGCAGATGTTGTTCTAGAGTCAAGTGGTCCTCAAACTTTCTAAACAGGGGGCCAGTTCACTGTCCTTCAGACTGTGGGAGGTCTGGACTATAGTAAAAACAAAAACTCATACTCTGTCTCCACTCCTCAGCCCATTTGCCATAACCCAGCGGGCCGCATAAATGTCCTCAGCGGGCTGCATCTGGCCCGTGGACCAGAGAACCCCTGGAATATACAATGAAATGTGGGCTCACTACATTAAGAGGCTGAGAGAATGACATTATGCCACTCTTGAACAAATAGACTATTTCTACATTCAGACCTTTCCCAGCTTTGGGAAGTTTGAGCAAATAATCAATCCCTATCTAAATATGAATAGAATGAAATGGGGTTCCTCACCTTAGATTAAATTCTTTATATGCTTGGATGGGATCTGATTGAAGAGAGTTAATTCAATATCATTATCAGTAATGTCCTTCAAGAGATTGAACTTTGAAAATGAGAGTATAGAAAAAGGGGAAACTCTGTATCTCCCCAAATCACTGGTTTCTAATAATCATTTCTGTAGGAAGAAATATTGGGAAAAGTGCTTAAGTCCCAAGATGGTTTTCAAACAAAGTGAACTTGATATTTAGATAAGGATAAAACTAGTTTTATGCATTACTGAAATTTAGTGGAATGAGACCCATTCATGTCATTAAAAAGATAGAAAATATTAGCACTGAATATCAAAAAAAAAATTTTCTGTTTAAAAATCTATGGACCTAAGTAATAGATACACATAAACTAATTAAAAAGAAAATAATATCATTGTATGAATATAATATAGAGTGATCATTCAGATAGAAGCAGATAAGTTCCTCATATAGATCGCCAAAATGACACAGAAACAAGAAATAATATAGATTGAGAATTTAAACTACTTAGGTATTTGTCTTTTTCTATTAAAAGCAGATCATCAGGAAATTATTTTTTTTTCATTGTAGACATTTTTACCTCTGTAAAAGTAGAAGAAATGGTCAGGGAATTGTCATATGTGTGTCATTTCTTACCTGGAGAGAAGAAGTGGTTGATGTGAAAGTGAAGAGCAACTTTATGAGAAGGTCAGTAGATAATTTTAGAGTTAGTCAGAATGGAGAATGGAAACTCTGGGAAGATGTCGTATATATCCTAGATTTTAGGGAAAATATATAAAAATTCATAGGAAAGGTAGAAAAGGGAGGTGGAATCTTATCATTTCAGGAAAAATAAAGGGAAAACTATTAAAAACATTGATATGAATTTACAGAGAGAGAGCTCTCTAGTGAACTCAGATTTTGAAAGGCTCTGTTAAAAAAATAACAAAACCCAAAAGTAAAATTTAATTACCATTTCTAAAGAAATTATATATTTTTTGTTATATCACAAATATATCAAAACTAAAATGGTATGTCAAGTTCTTTTATTTTAACTCAAAATAAATGATTTCATAGTAAACATACTGGGACAAAGCAGACCTGACCATAATTAAAGATTTCACACAATCCACTAACTATCTACATAAAATTCAGTTTATGATTTTGAGTAAGTCATTTACCTGCTTTGAGTCTCAAAATTAATATCAACAAAATGAAAAAGTAATGACCATATGATCTCTATGTTTCTTTCCAATTCTAACTTTCTCTGATTCTATAGAGTTATTCTGAAGTTTCTCCTTCTAATGATCCCACTGCTTTTTAAATGATGTTATAAGTTACACAGATTGCTCAACCAATATCTGGATCTCATATGCTGTTAAACCCAATACCACGATTAATAGTTTTACTTCCAAGAGTTATATTACATTCTATTATCTACTAAGAGATAGAAATTGCATGAGATATTTTGATCCTAGACATTTACTAATTCTTGATACATTTCCTTTTCTCCTCATATAACTAGCAGCAAAAAAAAAGAAAGAAAAAATCTCTGCCATAAGAATGGATTTCTGCTGACCAGATGTTGGTGAGCATCAGCTTCTTGCTATGTTAAGAGCTGTCATTATTTCTGATCTATATATTCTACACACCCACTGAACCTTTGATAATTTCTTGAACTTCTACCAGTGCAAGATTTTAATAGAAACAAAAGCTATTGAACCCAATGCTCTGATTTGGGCCATAACATCCAGATTTCTCATGCAGCCTATAGCCAACCTGTTATTAGAACAGCATGTTTAACTCGAGAGATTCTAATCCAGCCATTCAGCTTATCCAAGTGTTTGAAAAGTCAAAAAGCAATCACCAATTCTTGATTTTCCTCATGCTTTGAAGGTCGACTATTTCTTTGTGCATTATATATCACGCAGATGAAAACGCTGTCTCCTAATTGCTTATTTCAAAACTCACTGGGAAAGAAATACAGGTCAAACATATTGTCACAGACAAGGGAATTGCCGAGTTGCTTTACAAATAGGAATTACTCCAGCCCAGGCACTCAAGCTCCCATAGGGTAGGGACATCTATTATTTCTGATTTTCTATTCACCAACTCATAATTTGATGCACTGAAATAGAGGTGTTGGGGACTTTGGGATTGTACTTGCCGGCATTGTATTTTAAGAGAAAAGATTGTGGTGATGAATCATTAACTTGGAGCTATTAGACATCTTAGATTTGGGTTGTATTTTACATGCATTCAGTTCATCAACTTTTCCCAGAACTATAGAAAGGTTAAAATACATTGCCAAGTTTGGATACCTTGATAAATGGTTTATAGTTTAATTTACTAGCTACAAAATATTTTGTTCCAAGTCCCTATTTCATATCTAAGTGATCACAGAAACCAACTACTTTTTTACTCATGATTTGTAAGCATCTCTTCTCCCCCCTCTCCTCTCTATCTTTGTCTCTCTGTCTCTGTTTATGCCTCTCTATGTCTGTCTCTGTCTCTCTTTCTTTCTCATTAAATGTATCAGAATCTACCTAAACAATGACTCAATAGCTTTTAAAACATTCTTTTTTTTTGGAAAAGGAAACTATTTTAAAAACAAACAACACCTTTCAAAAACAAAATATATCATAGAAATTCTCTTGAAAATTTTCATGGAAAAAATATAAGCCATGTGAGAAATACAGAAAAAAATCTGCAGAGAGAATAGAAAATTCTATATCAGTTTGGTTATGCCGAGTCTATTTTTTCCTCACACTGCTTCAATGGTGAAAGCAAACAACAGCAAGTGGGAAATTAAAAGAGGAAAAGAGAAAACAATGGAGTTGAAAAACTGGGATAGCATAGAAGAAGGGAAGAAAAAGAATAAGAAAAGGGAGGGAGAAAAAGTAAAAGGAAAGAAAATGGTGTACATATCTTCCTTTTATTTTCACAAAAGCTTGAAGGAAAAATGACAAAAAGAAGGGAGAGGATGAGAAACAATGTGAAATGGCTGTGGGATCTACATCTTAAGACAAACTGCCCATATCTAATCCAAAATAGAGTGCATGGGAATGTTAATGGGTTATAAGGCCAATATAATTGACTGAAATGGATCATCAGATGCATAATATTAAGGACCAATAAGACAGAAAGAAGTACTGTTGTATTCTTTTTCGGTTAGAATTCATCAAGTATTCTATTCTATTCTTAGTGTCACATTTTTGGAAGGGCATTCTTAAGGTAGAGATTTTCATGAGTGCAATCAGTGTTAAGAACTTTGATTTCATGCCATAACAATCAGAAAAATCAATTTAGATGACCTTAACCAAATCAGTCCCATCCTTTGAGCTTGAGTTTTCCCATTTTTAAAATGAAGTGGCTGAGCTAGGTTATCTGTAATTTTCCTTCTTCCTTTAATGAAAAAATGAGCAAAAGATGGGTGGTATCCAGAGGAAAGAATGCATCCAAAGATCAAAATAAAAGAGAGGAATCTAGAAAAAGTAAACACATGTCTCAGGAGGAGGAAAACCTGCAGTAACTCATGAAAAGTCAGCTCTGCATAAGTATGATGAGGATTTGTCAGAATTAGTTGGTTGTTACTTAGGAAAAGAACTTCAGGGAACAAGTTGATTCTCAGTTAAGGAAGATTTTAATGAGAACAGTAAAGTAGGTTTATTCCTTAAGAGACCAGAAGCAAGCTAGACAAAAGGGTCCAGTATTTTCACCAGTTTCTGGATAAGGTTTCAAAGGCTGAGTTAGTTTTTATATGATCAGTTAACTGCAAGTAATAGAATGACAGAATGTGGGTGCCCCATCCAGCAAGGTGCAGGGGACTTGGGTCATGCTATATGCTTCAAATAATTAGTTTTGTAAACATGGTTAGTCACATATGCCTCAAATCCTCCCCAAAAAAGCCTTTGTTACAGGATAGAGTAACTTATTGCTGAGCAAATTTTTCCAAAGGCTAAAGCCAATCCCATTAAGGGAAAGAAAGAAAGAAACAAACAAACAAAAAAAAATAGACAAAAAATTTAAGAAATTCAAATGAAGACTTGAGGCACTAATAAAAATCATAGAGATATGCATATGAACATTTTTAAACAACATGAAAGCATAGACATCTAGAGATATAAATCATAGGATACTGAAAGAAGAGTAACTATTTCAAACAAAGAAAAAGATCAAAATGGAAAATATAATTTATTGTGCTTCAAATCAAACAGGTATGGGATTTGAAAATTTTTTATAATAGTCAGTGAGGGAAAGATATCAGATGAGTGAAACTTTTGTTCAGCACAAATAGTAATAGTATGAGAACATATGATATTTATAAATAAATAAATAAATAAATTTATAAATAAATAATTTCCCTTAGAGAAGGGAAGATATGAGTTCAATTCTGCCTCTGATGTATATTGCTTGGATGACTCTAGACAAGTCATTTAACTTTTCAATGCCCCCTGGCAGCTATCTAATACACTAAGTTGCAAAACAGGTGGTGATATTCATTGGTAGGAGGAGTTTCATATCCATGGATTACAAATACTGATGAAATCACAGATCAAAAAAAAAAAAAAAAAAAAGATATAACTTACCTATGATTTCTCATCCTTTAAAATGCTTACCCGTGTATTACCCTAAGTACTCCATAGATATAGTAGTTAAAGCACTGGACAGAGTTAGGAACCTTGGACTCAAACCCTGTCTCAGACACTTATTTACTTGGTGATGATGAACAAGTCAGTTACCCTTTCTGTACCTCAGTTTTGTCATCTGCAAAATAGAAAAAAAGTGCATGCCTTTTCTTGAAGACCTACTTGAGTAATGGGTTTGCAAACTTAAAAAAAACACCTATAAAAGTAAATTATTGTGATTATTATATCACAGTGGGTGGATAAAACATTGATCTTGTGACTCAGACCAGTTCCACCTGTGCAGTGATGAAGAGAACCATCCACACCCAGAGAGAAAACCATGGGAAGAGATTGTGGAACACAGCATAACATTCTCACTCTCTCTGTTATTTGCTTGAATTGTATTTCTTTTTTCTCAATTTTTTTCTTCCTTTTTGATCTGATTTTTCTTGTACAACCAAATAGCTGTGTGAATGTGTATATACATATTGGATCTGGCATGTATTTTGGCATATTTGACATGTATTGGACTGTCTGCTGGGTGGGAAAGGGGATGGGGAGAAGAAGGGGAAATTTTGCGGCAGGGAGTTATGCAGGGGTAAATGTTGGAAAAATTGCCCATGCATATGCTTTGTGAATAAATAGCTTTAATAAAAAAAGAAATAAAGAAAAGAAAAACAAACAAACAAACAAACAAACAAAAAACATTGATCTTGAAGTCAGTTCATCCTGAGTTCAAATCTTACTTTAGTCACTTACTATGTAGCACTGCTCAAGTCATTTAACATCACTGTTCCTCATTTTCCTGTTTTGTGAAAAAGAGGAAGTAACAACATTTTCCTTTTAATGTTATAATGAGACTTAAATAAGATATTTATAAAGCTTTATAAATTTTGTAAACTTTAAATATATAATGCTATTATTTTAAAAAATCTTTTATGTAGCTTTTTTTGTTATTTTAATTACTTTCAGATTTACTTCTATATGACTCAGACTTCCATTCTTTGTCTTCATTCTTTATATCTCCATATTTCCTTTTTTATTTATATTCTGCACAATATTTAAGCTATTTTTTGATATGTAAACTATCAATAGTAACAAAATGCTGCCTGAGATTGCTCATCATGTATCTTCCATTGTCTTTTGGGTTGTCATTTTAATTCTTCTAAAATTATGGCTCTTTTGTATGATTTGCAGCTATGAGGAAAGTCCAAGCATATATTTCAGTTAAAGAGATTGGTTTTTTAGAGGCAGTAATTTGGTATCATAGAAACCTCTGTGTAATTTCCCAAATGCAATTCTGCACAATATACTACTCCCATGTAATCCTGTTGTTGAATACATCTATCATGATAGCCCAATTTTTTACAAAGATCATCATTCTGATGTATCTGTGAAAGTCACCCCGTTTGAACAAAATCATGAAGTCAAATACTTCTATGAAAGTATAAGAAAGCAAATATCTGAGATAAAAGTTGTTAATTTCTACTCTGTTACTTTAAAAAAAATAGCACATTTTTTCATTTCATTTTTTGAGATATTAATCCATATTCTTTGGAATTCTTGAGAAATAATCACTGACTTCTCTTAAATATTCTTTATTTCATCTAAAACATAATTATTCTGAATATAGTTGTTCAGGTCTAGGTATTTCTCATGATTCCATTTCTTTAAATTCTATTACTACTTCTCTACTTATTATATTATACACAAAATAAGCCCAAATATGATGATTTCACTAATTCTGTTGATTTAAAAAGGGGGAATTTAATATTTATAAAATGTAAGCAGATCAATTCCATTTCCTTTTACTTTTGTTTACAACTGTTTTTCTAGACAATCTTAGTTAGACCTCAGTCTCAAATTCTGCTCCTATTTTACATTTTCTGAAGTGATTTTTCACAAGATGATCTTTTGTGCATTTTCTCTTTAGTATTTTACATTTAAGTCTAGTTTCTACCTTAGCTAATATGTCTTTGTGCTTGAAATGAAGATTAACCTTTTGCTATTTAAAATCTCAAAATTTTGTTGTGGTGGTGGATTTCCATAATTTAGAATACTTGAGAAAATAGTAATAATACATGTTTTAAATTCAAATCCTATTTTATTTGAATTTATAGTTTACAATTTTTTGTTTACATATCTTGGGTTGGATTTGTAATTATATACAATGTTTCATTACTCCTCATATAAATCATTTTTCTTCTAATCTGATGTTTGCTTGGACTTTTAAAAAATAAGTTGATGTACTATTATAGTTATAGATAGAAAACTGATTCAAAGTAACTTTCATATTGATAAATTGTTATTTACTATTCATTAAAATATTACCAATCTAATTTTGTAAATGATTTGCATGTCCACTATTTTTTTTTTTTACTTTCCTGCTAAAACTAATGTTCATACTATATTGCTGCTTCTCAGTCGTTTATGATCTGTGAAGTTAGCTCCCTTTTGACCTCAGGATCAGCCAGTGTCAGGATCAGCAAAAGTCTTTGATCTTTAGGAGGAGAAGTGAAGGAGACTAGACAAACCTCCACAAGGCTCACCACCGACCTCCCTTCTTCTTGTTCTCCTCCTACAATTATCTGTATACACCAAAAGATAGAGCCAGCACAGAATAGTGGGAAGGGCCATTTTCCAAGCATATGCTAATAGGCAATTAGCCTTAAGTGCTCGGTTGTCTGATTCCAGTGCACCTATTCAGAGTTTCAGCCCTTTACAATGATCACCTGTTTTTTTCAATTCATGAAGCTATTCTATATTTTCCAACTGTTTTCATTACCTTCTCCAGTATATACATTCTTTGAAATTGTTGTATAGATAAATAGACTTTACTCACCATTCTGAAAAATCCCTTATTTGGTCCATCCATTCCTGCTAACTCTTATTCTTTGTATCTCTTCCCTTTTCTGGCCAAACTCCTTTAGAAGGTCATTTATAATAGGTATCTCCACTTGCTTTCCTTTCACTCTCTCCTTGACTCTTTTGCACTCTGGCTTCTAACCTCATCATACAATTGAAATTGCTCTATTCAATGTTGTTAATGTTCTCTTCATTATCAAGTCAATCTCAGTCATTATCCTTCTTATGTTATATAGCCTTTGAAGCTATTGATCCACTCTTGTCCTTAATAATCTTCTCTCTCTAGGTCTTTTTTCCTTACCATTTTTACAACTTTTTTCCAGTCTTTTTTTTTTTTTTTTTTTTGCATTTTTATCTATGCCATCACCTATAACAGGGAGAAGTCCTCAAGGTTCTATTTTAAACATTATTTTCTTTCTAGAAGTATTTCTCTTGGTGCCTTCACTAGTTACTATGGATTCAATTATAGTCTTTATGAAGACGCTTTGAGATCTGCTCGTCCAGCCATATCTTCCACTCCAACCAAAGTAACTTTTAGACATCTAAAACTGGAAACTCATGACATTTAAATTTAATATGAACAAAACTGAATCCATTATTAGTCACTGAAAACTATTCCCTCTTCTTAACTCCCTTCTTACTGTGGAGGATAGCATCACTCTCCTTGTCACTCAGATTCACAGTCTACTTCTCATTCTAACTCAAATCTCATATCCAATCAGTGGCCAAATCTTAGACCATGATTTGATTGATTATTTTATTAACTGCCTCAACTTAAGAAAGTGATGGAGAAAACATTACTAATGCAGATGAAATTAAAAGTATGTCTATTTCTCCCATAGAACTAACTTAATAAAACTATAATTCTATGTAGAATTATATATAACTATTTATAATAGCACTATATATATATATATATATATATATACATAATGAAACTAAAATAGAATATAATAGAATTATGATACAACTTAAATATTTATCCAATACTCAAGAGTAATCTAGTGACACTGACTTCCTTTTTCTTCCTTGAACATGACACTATCTCCCAACTCTAAGAATTTTCAGTGACTTTCCCCAATGCCTGGAAAGTTCTTCTATTTATTTCTGTTTCTTAGCTTCTTTGGATTCAGTGATGACTTGATTTTATAGTTATACAAATTAATTATGTATTTCTTTTGGAATAAAATAAATTCCTTAAAGATCTAGTTAGGGATCAGCTGTCTGTCATGAAGGTTCTGCTTTCTCCCCAGCCTCCATCTCCCCCATCAGTGTAATTTAAAGTAAATACAGTAGAACCAAAACCCCATGATCCTTTTGGCATAAAGTATTTATCCTAACTGAATGGAAATGGCTCCTTGCTGGATTAGCCATAAAGTCAGTTTAAATAAAGCCAAAGCTTTGACTTGAGCTTTAAAGACCGAACTGAAGAACAGTTAAAATGGGAAAAAGAAAATGGCTTATTAATTTGTCTTTAGTTTTTCTCATTTTTCTTTTTAAAATGATACTTCAAGATGAGGCAGACAATATGGCAAATTCGTATGGTCTAGCTGGGATCCTGCCTTATCCCCTTATTGGGAAAGGGTTAAAGCAGAGTAAAAGCTAATGGAACAGAAGACTGTGACTCTTAGATTTAGTTTATAATTGCCCTCAGCTCAAAGTAGGTTTCTTTTTCCCTACCTGTTGTCCTGGGATCCTCCTGAAGAGATCTCTTTGAGAAATGAACAGACTGATGTTCAAACTGTTTGGGTGCCTCCTTCATTAGTCCTTGATAATTAATTAATCTTCAGGTATTTAGATTTTTATGTTGTATCTTTAAAAAAAAAATAAAACACATTTCACTTGTTAACCTTTGCTGTTCTATCTGGTTCTTGTAGCTGTTGGAGTCATACAATTTGTGGTCAGGCCCAAGAGCACTTGATTGAAAGAGGTATCTGACTTAAAGTCCTAATCTGTTAACCTACAAGCATCCCCATATACATCTGTACAGCATTGTGGAGCATTCTTTTTCTAAAACTGAATAAATAAAGAAGGTTAAAAAAATGCTGTGACCTCTCTTCCATATAATTATTATTTATCTGCCTCTTTTGATGTTATTACAGCAAGTTTCATATGAATATAGTTTAATACTTTCTATTTAGTGTGCCCACTAACATTAGTCATGGAATAGAGAAAAGAACCAATGGCTAAATGAATGTTTTAGTTAGCTAACACTTTTAATTCTTAGCTTCCTTTTTACCCTTTTCCACAATTTGTTTGCTATTATTGGATAAGAGGATAGCTATAGTTATTGAAAAACTACTGTGGCAAATCATTTACCAATTTTAACCTTATTTTGGTATGGGTGTGAGATGTAGATGTATGCTAAGTTTCTGACATAATATTTTCCAGTTTTCCCAGCAATTTTTTTTTCAAATAGTGAGTTCTCATTCCAGAAGCTAGATTTTGGAGGTTAGTCAAATAATAGATTACTATATGCCTTGATTATTGTTGCATGGGTATCTAATCTATTCCATTTATCCATCACTCTATTTCTTAGCCAGTAATAATGATTTTGATGACTATTGCTTTATAATATAGTTTGGTACTGTTAAGCTACTATCCTTTTTTATTTTTTTTTCATTAATTCCCTTTATATTCTTGATCTTTTTTTCTTCCAGACAAATTTTGTTACTATTTTCTAGTCCTATAAAAAAATTGGATGCTTGATTGGCATGGCACTGAACAAATCGACCAATTTAAGTAGAATTTCATTTTATTATATTAGCTTGGCCTACCCATGAGCAATTGATATTGGAAAAATGCATTTCTTTAAAAAGTTTGACACAAGTTAACATCCCAAAGAAAATATTACAGCCAAAGTTGTCAAAAAACAAAGTACATATTTCCACCCAAAAAACTTTTTAATGAAATGCAGAGATTAGAGAAGAAAACCAACCCCCTTTAAAAAAGAGTGGAGAAAAAGGAATATAGGAAAGTAAAAAACAAAATAGATAAGCATAATTTGCATGGAAGGATAAGGAACTTAGGCAAAAATTAAAGATCCCTCCACAGAAACCAGTTTTTTCAAGAATTTCAGAATTGAAAATAATTTTAGGGAATGATATTTTTCTACAAATTAGGAAATTAATTTTCAGATAGAGGAAATGGTTTACCTAACACACAGAAATAGGACTTTAGAAAGGATATTTGATATCTATTAGTTCTGATAATACTAAAGGACAAGAAAGTCCAATGGGAGCTCCCGCCACTCATGTCAAATATGGTAGAGGGGAAAATGATACAAAAAGGAATTGGAAACTAAAAATCAGAGAGAAAGAAAAGGAAACAGACATGGAATAAAATGAGGATGTTATCATTAGGGACAAAAAAATAGACTTAATATTATAGTGGATGGAAAGCCAGCCTCAAATCAAAGAACCCAGAAAGACATTGTAAAGTGTTTGTTCAGTTCCACCTTTGACATAACTATGTTTCTGAGCAGGTTACTTAATGCCTGATTGTTTTAGCAACTTAGATAATAGGCTTCAGAAAAAATGCAGATCCATATAGGTCAATAGAAGTTTGTTTTTGTTTTTGTTTTGTTTTGTTTTGTTTTAATCTGGGAGTTGTTACTTATACTAATGAAATCCCAAGGCCAAGCCATATCCTTTGTATTAGGAGATTGAATAGTCTGATGATCTAATGTGTAGTATCAGATTTCTCATTGTTAAATACAATCAATGGAGATTATTTTATGGTCATATAAAGCAAAAGGATGAGCTAAGTCAGATGAAACTAAGCTGTTTAAGTTCAATATATTTTCCACTCTACAAAGAAACTTTTGTTGATATCACTGATATAATTAGATCAACATGTCATTAAAGGATAAAAATGATTACTGTATAGTGTTTTTCCCACAATTTTAAGAACAAGGATCTTAACCTTCAAAGGAAGAAGATAATAATAACTAGGGTGGGAAAGACTTCGAATTATACATACCAATGAAGAAAGATTTCTGGGAACAAAATGTACTGTTAAAAGGAAAGAAAAAAGTTTCAAAAAGGTAAATTATGGAAAATAATAATTTTTTATCTAAAATGGATCTCAGAGGTCTTATAATTTAATACCCTCACTTTGCATAAAAAGAAACTTAAATAAGTTATCTGAGATCACACATGAAAGTAAACAGCAAATTTGTATACTACAGATTGGTGACAGATTCAATACTTTTTCTTTAGTACACCCTGTTGGGATGTAGAATTGTAGAATGAGGAAAGTATCATTAATAATAAACAGAAGGCATTTAAAAAGAAAAACAAAAGGATATCCACAAAATATAAATCAAATGTTTTGTAAGGGAATATAGGAAAAAACAACTATTCAGTATTAGGGGGTCTGGTGCTTGAATTCTAGTTTTATTCATTATTTATAACTTTGAATATAATTCCTTGTTGGGAAAGAGTTAAAGCAAGATGAAATATATTAAAGGATATGAAAAGGTCTGTGCTAGAAAAAAAAAAGAAAAGGAGAGATATAGTGGGACAATTAGTTCACATGAAGAGTTGTAAAAGACCTATTACAATTGAGGGAAAAGCAAGAAGCATGAGCATTGTCAGAAGCTTGATCTCATCACTTGATCTCATCATCTAAGAGAAAATAACTTAATCATTCAGTTGGGTTTAGAAATGTATCTAAGCTATAAAAAATAGGAGGAGAAAGAGGAAAAGAAAAGAGAGGTACATGAGTTAAGGGAGGGCAGAAACACTAGGAAAAAAGAGAAGAGAAGAGGGAAGGGTTGATAGAAGATAAGGTAGTGGGTAGAGTGGGTTAAAAAACACTACTAAGAGAAAAGGAAGAAGTGATAGGAGATAAGTTAGTAGGTGGGTGGGTAAAAACAGATGGCTAAGGACAGAATGGAAAGAGAGGGCAAAAGTATATACAGGGGAGAAAAAGAGGATGGAGGGAAATACAAAACTATTCATCATAACTATGAGTGTGAATGCAATAAATTCTCCCATAAAAAGGAAGGAAATAGCAGAGTAGATTTAAAAAAAAACAAAAAAACGGAATTTTACAATGTATTGTTTACAAGAAACACATTTGACAGAGAGAGATACATACAAAGTAAAGGTAAAAAGCTAGAAGATAATTTTATATGCTTCAGCTGAAGTAAAAATAGCAAGGGTAGCAATTTTGATATCAAGATAAAGCAAAATAAAAATGTCTTATTAAAAGACATAAGGAAGGAAACTACATCTCTTGATAAAGGGTATTGTAAACAATGAGTTAGTAATGATACTAAATGTATACACACCAAGTGCTAGAGCAGCAAAAACCCTAGAGAATATTTTAGCTAATTACAGGAAGAAATAGATAGCAAAACTATGCATACTAGCAGAGGTATCAACCTTACCTTCTCAAAATCAAATAAATCTAACCTTAAAATAAACATAATTAAGAAACTAGGGAGATTAATAGGATCCTACAAAACCTAGATATGATAGATCTCTGCAGAAAATTGAATAGGGAAAAAAGAATATACCTTTTTCTTGGCAGTACAATGGCACCTACATAAAAATTGACTATGTATATTAGGTCATAAAAACTTTACAATCAAATGGGAAAAGACAGAAATAGTAAATGCTTCCTTTTCAGACCATAATGCAATAAAAATAATAATCAATAAAGGGCCAGATAAAGATAGACTAAAACAAGTTGGAAATTAAGTAATAATTCTAAAAAATTACTCAGTCTAACAAGAAATCACAGAAACAATAATTTCATCAAAGAGAATGACAATGCAGCAATATGCCAAAACCTATGGGTTGCAACCAAATCAGCTCTTAGGAGAAATGTATCTCTAAATAACTGCATGAAATAAAAAGAGAGAAAGAGAAAATCAATGAAGTGGCCATGAAACCAAAAAAGCTAAAAAAGGGAACAAATTAAAAATCTCTAATTAAATACTAAATTAGAAATTACGAAACTCAATTGAAAGATTAATGAAATTGAAACTAAAAAAAAAAACAACTATTGAACTAATTAATAAAACTAAAAGTTAGTTTTATGGGAAAACCAACAAAATAGATAAACTTTAGTTAATTTGATTAGAAAAAGGAAACAAAAAAAATTACTAATATAAAAAATGAAAGGGGTAAACTTACCACCAATGAAAAAGAAATTAAAGCAATAATTAGGTATTATTTTGCCCAACAAAATGGCAGAAAATCTGACAATCTAACTTTAGTATTTTAATTCAATTCAAGACATATTTATTAAGCACTTATTTTGTGCCAGATATTGTGCTGTGCTGGTTAGTAGCTGTTCTATGAGCAGTTCATTCTTTGTTCCTCATTTTTCTTCTTTGTAAAATCATGAATTTGTAGTTTTATAAAACCACAAAGCTTTGTAAGTTTGAGCTATTTTTCCGTCATCTTATTATTTTCATTATAAGTGTAGTAGTTGACTCCCCAGCAGAATAATGTTCAACCAAAGTTGGAAGCATGACTCATCAGGCATCTTATAAAGGGAATTAAGACAGTCATGCTTTAGATTGGCTAAGTAACCTCTAAGATCCATTCCCGCACTAAGATTCTTTAATTCTAATGCAATACCTTCAAAAGCCCTTGATGATTCTTTTTTGTGTTATTTTTAAGTATTATTCGAAATTTAGGCTGTGTCAAACACTGAATAGATATCTCTACATAATGGCATATATTATTACCATTTAATATTTCACTCTTTTTAAAACTAGTTTTCAAACCCAGAGAGTCAGCCTCTTATTTCTAAAGTGGTTTGAATGAGTGATTAAACTAAGAGTTTGTGAAGCACTCTAACATATGTTAATATATAATTTGCCTAATTCATGAATTGAGAAACATCTTTGCCCATTCCATTATCAAAATACAGCAATAGGAAATCTTTCTTTCAAATAACTATCACATTTATTTTTACTAAGTGACAATGATTTGTAACTTGTTTTCTGTTTCTGGAAGTGTAAGGTTAGGGAGAGACCAAGACCTATAATTTGGAATAGAAAACTTGATGAGAATGTCTCTGTCAATGCAGGTAGGCAACTTCTCTGTCATTCAGTCTTAATGGTACCTAGAGCACCAGAAAAAAAAAAAAAAATTACTTTTTTACAATCACTTGCTGTGCAAATACATAGCACAAGCTAGGTTTGAACTCTGGTCTTCTTACTTCCAAATCAGTTTTCTATCTACTATGCCATACTGACTACCTTCTATCCTGCATCACCCTTAATATTACAAGTGTGCTTTGTAATGCCTCCATGTGTAATGGTCTTCCCCTATCTTTATTGACCTTTCCTTGCCTGGTAAAAGTTACAATAACTGAACATTTACTTCATTTCTATTTGTTTATCTTTAGTTGTTCTTTCTGTATCAAGATTGAGTCAATTGTCACTTTCTCACTTACCACTAAATAAGCACTGTATGTGTTTTGATTGTTAGAATATCATAAATATGTTATACTATTTTCACAGAACTCAAAGCACATTATTTTAGGCTAAAAGAAATTTAAATCCTTACAATATCCACATAGAGAAATTTTGGATACCATTATGCCCAAAGTTATTATTTAATAAAATTAAATCACTTTCAACATAGTTTTTTTTTGGATCATCTTTTAATCTTATTGCCATGTACAATGATCTCCTGGTTCTGCTCATTTCACTTAGCATCAGTTCATGTAAGTCTCTCCAGGCCTCTCAGAAATCACCCTGCTTATTATTTCTTACAGAAAATAATATGCCATAATATTCATGTACCATAATTTATTCAGTCATTCTCCAACTTATGGGCATTCATTCAGTTTAATGCAGACTTTATTATTATAAGGGATTATATAAGATTATACATATTATATATATACACACACACACACACACACACACACACACACACACATATATATATATATATATATATATATATATATATATATATATATATATATATATAAGATTATAAGAGAAATAATAAATTGGGAAAACTTTTTTTATTCAAGAGTTCTGATAAAGGCCTCATTTCTAAAATATATAGAGAATTGACTCATTCATAAAGTTCAAGCCATTCTCCAATTGATAAATGGTCAAAGGGTATAAAAAGACAATTTTTAGATGAATATATTGAAACCATTTCTAGTCATATGTAAAGGTGCTCTAAATCACTGTTGATCAGAGAAATGCAAATTAAGAGAACTCTTTCAGATTGGCTAAGATGGCAGGAAAAGATGATGAATGTTAGAAGGGATGTGGGAAAACTGGGACACAAATACATTTTTTTTTTTTTTTTGGTGGAGCTGTGAAGTGATACAACCATTCTGGAGAAAAATTTGGAACTATGTTCCAAAAGTTAACAAACTATGCATACCCTTTTGACTCAGCAGTGTTTGAGCCAGATCATTTGGAGTGTCATCCTGAGGAAATGAGTTCATTTAAGACAATCTCACCTTGTTAAAATATCAAAGTTGAAATGGGATGAGTTTTCAATCTTCTTTTGCCTGGGTAATCTTTAGTATACCCCTCTAAGAATATTTCATTGGTTCAATCCTCTGTTCCTCCTTAACTTTTATATTTATAGATTCTAGATAAAGAATTTGTGCTAAATGTAAAATTCTATTTGATATTCTTTTATTTACCATTGGAATAAATAACATTCTAGTGAATGAGACCTAAACTTAAGGACACAAAATTTCAGCTCAGCTCTCCAAAACAAGTCACTTCATCAATTATTATATATATTATATATCACATTCCTCATTCATAAAATGAGATTCATGCAGTAAATTTATGATCCTAGGAAATCCAGTTATCGAATAACTGTAACTTTTTTATTTTATTGATGTTCTTCAGAATTTTTCTTCTATTTCCCTGAATGCTAGGCTTTCTCTACTTGGTTTCTTTGCTGCTTAGTAAGTTCTTGAGCCTATTCAAATACACATATGATATTTAAATCTGCTCTCAAAATTTTTAATAATTTATAAAACACTTTAAAATGATTATCATTTTTTTTTGCTGAGGCAATTGGTCACAAAGGGGTCACAAAGCTAGGAAATGTTAAGTGTCTGAGGCCAGGTTTAAACTCAGGTCCTCCTGACTTCAGGGTTGCTGCTCTATCTATTGCACTACTGAGCTACCCCATTATCATTTACTCTTCTGTTAGGAATATGATGACCAAGAAATATCATTCCATGAAGCAGTTTTAGATTATTGTTCTTCATTCACAATGGAATATATGCCTAAAATTTTTTACATAATACATATAAATATCTCCATAAGCTAGGGCTGCTGGAACATTATACTACCATCATCACATACTGCTGCTAATAATATCATGATAACATTTATGTAGTGCTTTAAACTTTTCAAAGTGATTTACATTTTTCACAATAATCCAGTGAGATAGGTACTAGTATTATCTCCATTTTATACCTGAAACAATTGAAATCATCAAGGTAGTGAACTTTTAAATTATCTGTGTTAGAGGGAAGTAGAGCAGAGCCAAATGGCAGAGTGAATATTGTTGCATAACTCTTCCAAAACACACTCTAAAGAACTTTTTAAAAATGTGTCAAACTAAATTATGAGTAGAATAACCAACAAAAATTGAGGAATCATTTTCCAGCCCAGGCAGCTTAAGAAGAAAGAGATAAAAAGAAGCTATAAAAACTGGAGTTGGGGCTAAGTCGCAGCATGGGCAGATTTAGTATCAATTGTAGGCCTTGAGAATAGCATCAGCATCATTAGTGACAATAAGCATGCACAGTGCACAGATATGATAGTTGGAATGAGGATCTGGTCAGAAGAAAGAATCTAGGTAATTGGGTAACATTTTCCAGCTCTTTCACCCATATAATTTCTGAGTCACAATTCCTGTGGTAGAGAGGAATAGTTGTAGTTATGAAGGAACAGGAGTTCTATCTGGAACACAACACTGACAAGGTGAGATACCACTTTGCAATACACTACTTAAGAAAAACTGAAAACTTAAGGCCCCCAGAATTAGTTGTGAAAGCAGCAGAGCATGAATATAAAAAATCATATATAGAAGAAATTTTGTAGGACTCCATGTTTGCTGTATTTAATATTTGAAGCTTGACCATAAAAAGCTTCTGTGGTGAAAGGGTAATATAAGATACAAACACAAAGAACAATGATGTAACAAAAAATCTACTACCAAAAGCCTCAAAGAAAAAATGCATATTGACCATAAGTTCACTAAGAATTTCTAATATAGAAAAATATATAGATATAGGTAATATATACATATACAAGTACATATATACATATTTAAAAGAAAAAAAATCAATTGGTAAAAGAAAAAAATGAGAGAAGAAATGAGAGCACTATAAAAAAAAGAGAATCAATAGCTTGGTAAAGGAAAGAAAAATACTGAGGAAAATAACTCTCCAAAACTGGATTAGACAAAAGGATAAAAATGTTACAAAAAGTCACTGAAAAAAATAACTCCTTGAAAAAAATTGAAAAACTAGGCTTGGACAATGAAAGCTAATCATTTGGAGAGACATCAAGAAACAATTAGTCAAAAAACTGAAAAAAATAGGGTAATATGAAATATTTCACAGGTAAAAATAATTAGAAGAGAGATCAAAGAAAAACAATTTAAGAATCATTGAACTATCTGAAATCCACAATCAAAATAGGAGTCTAGATAGCATATAATAAGAAATAATACAAGGAAAACAGATTAGATATGTAGACCAGGAAGAAAAAAATAGAAATTTAAATATCTACAAATAATATCCTAAAATAAATTCCAAAATGAAACTTCAGAATTTCATAGACAAATTTCAGAGTAAAAGAGAGAGAGAAAAAAAAAAAAACAAGAAATATTTTAACTTCACTGTTATCTGAACTGTTTCATTGAAGGTAACATATGTATGTATACGTGTTGTGTTAACAAACATATGCATATGTACAAAAACACTTAGTTGGGTGTAGAAATTCATTGTAAACAACAGAGAAATATGAGGAGAAGGGGGAAGATAAATAAATGTGAAGATGAGAAGAGGGAGACTAAAGAATGCTGTAGGCAGAAGAAAAACAGAGTTTTGAGGAGGGGGGTAAGGTTAAAAAAAAAGACAAAGAATAAAATGGAGAAAAAAACAATTATTATACATGTTAAGAATGTGATGAACTCATCAATAAAATGGAAAAAATTTAGACAAATTGATTAGAAATTAGAAACTAACAATACACTGTTGACAAGAAACACACTTGAACCAGAAAGACATAAACAATTAAAATAAAACACTAGGGAAGAATATGTTATGTTTCAGCTTCACTAAAAAAAAGGCTGAGGTTATAATCATGCTCTCAGAAAAAACAAAAGTAAAACAGCTAATCAGGAAAGTTAGAGATTGCTCAAAGGTAACACAGGTAATGAAGTGTGAGTACTGAGCAAACATATGCCAAATGGCATACCATCCAAATTTTTGAAGGAAAAGTTTAATAATTAAAAGAGGAAATAGAAAATAATACTCCAATTGCTTCTTTCAGACTTAAATAAATCTAACCATAAAATAAACAAGAAAGAACTTAAATAGATAAATAAAAAATAAATAAAAATTTAGGAAATTTCAATATCATAGGCCTCTAGAAAGTATTGAATGGTAATAGAAAGGTTATATCTAAACTTTTGGCCATAGAAGAAGAGAGGAGAGGTCGTAGAGATCCTGTGTCTATTCCATTCACTTGTACGCCTAAAGACCAAGAATGAAGACCAAGAACTTTTGCTTATCCTGACTCTGGCTGATTCTAAAGTATCCAGGGTGCTAACTTGGTCTTCACAACTAAATGCTTACATTAATAAAACAGAGAAAAAGTAGATAAATAAATTGGACATTTAACTAAAAAATTTGAAAAAGAACAAATTAAAATTCCCAATTAAATATTAAGGTAGGAATCTTGAAAATTAGAAAAACCATTGAATAAAATTAAAGACAATTTCAAAAAATGAACTTTCAAATAAATCTAAGAGCCACTTTTATGAAAAAAAAACAACACTAATATTAAACCAAATTTTCATCATAAAAAAGTGAATACACAGCTGGGGAGGAGGGAAAAGTAGAGAAAGAATACTAAAGGTCAATTTCCTTACTGAATAGTTCAAAAATCTTAAGCAAAATACTAACAAGAAAATTACAGCAATATATTGCAAAGATCATGCATTATAACCAGGCTGAATTTATATCAGGAATGCAAATTTGGTTCAATTATAAGAAAGCTATTAGCATAATTGGCCATATCAATAAAAACAACAAAAATTTTATGATTATATCAATGGATGCAGAAAATATTTTGACAAAATATTATACTTATTCCCATTAAAATATAACAAAACAGCAATAAAAGTTTTCCTTAAAATTATAAGAAAGCTTTATCTAAAACAAAGAAAATTATCTGTAATATGGGTAAACTAGAAACCTTTCTGTAGAGGGTCACAGACTGTGGGGGAACTCTTGATGAGGTTTAAGACTGTTCAACCCAAAGGGAACCTGCATCTCTCCTCTCCCCTTGGGGGCATCTCAGCCCTCCTGATAACTCATAATCTATTTGAAGCAGAGATACTTGCAGTAAAGAGATATTTACATAATAATAGCAGGGTGCTTGTAGTTAGCAAATGCTCAGTGTGTTGTGATGATGTAATTGAACTAAGGAATTTAAGGCTGAGAAAAGTTGAAATAAATGGACTCCATATTTGACCATCTGGGTCCCTGCCTCATCACTCTTTCTCTAAAACCAAGGACTTGAGCTGGTCCTAAGATCCTCCAGTGAGCCACTCCTGATGGTACATTTTGGCCCACCTACATGTAGCTCTAGAAAGCACAGTACATTTTGGTGCCCCAACATGGGGCTCTAGAAAGCACACTGCACCTTTCCAGTAGGATAAAGCAAGAATGGTAATTATTACTATTGTTATACAATGTTGTACTAGAAATGCTAGCTATGGTAAAACAAAACAAAACAAAAAAAAAAAATTGCATGATAATTGTTTGAGTTTGAGTTTGAGTTTGAACCCCAAAAATATGTTGGGATTATAAGCCAGTGCCAGTATCTTGAATCATTTCAAAAAAATTTGTAGGTCCAGATTTCTATATCAAGGGGCAAAGGTTTTATTATGCTGCTAAGCGTGGTCTGAATTCCAAGAGATATCTTGCTGGGCTATTGAAGATCTGGGATTCCACTCTCATCAGGACCAAGCATGGTTATAATTTTTCAGCATTCAGTTTTGATTATATCTATTTGAATTGCTTCTATAATTTTGCATATCCTTTATCTGGCTGAACTTTGACTTTGTGTGCATAAGTTTCTACACAGCTTCTCATGCTTTTTCTGTATTCACCATATTTATCTTATAGCAAAGTGATATCCCTTTACATTTGAGAACAATAATTCATTCAGACACTTTCCAAGTCATGGAAATCTACTTTGCTTCCAGTTGATGCCATCACAAAAAGTGTAAATTTTTTTAAAAGCCTAAGTTATCACCTGAATAAGAGGTTTAGAGAAATCGAGCAGCAGCTTGCTAGAAACTAGGGTCTCTGTTTCCCATTACTTTGTCTTAATTATGAGATCAAGATAGCAATTAATAATCTATTGGGAAATCCTTCCTCATCGTATCGTATTAAATGTTCAGAGAACACTTAAATGTACATACCTTGTAACAAGTCCAAAAGGACAGTTGGGAAATAGAAACAAGACCTGGGAATTAATTCCATACTTGGCAGCACTAGGCCTTCTCAACAAGTGAAACATTTTTGATAGACACACAGGAAACCTAAAGTTTCTCTACTTCATTAATATAGGGCTGATTCACCCAAAGCATTTGTAAGTGAAAAATCTCTTGAAGTCAAAAACATTGTCCCTAAGTCCAAAAAATACTTATTGAGAGTGATGAGGAATTAAACTACAGATATTTTGTTTTGACTGCCAATTTGGGGTGGGGGTGGGGTGGGGAAGGAGAGTTGATATGGATATTGAAAGGTTTGCCAAAGACAAGGAATTATCCTGCTGGGTACACTGCTATTTAATTCCTATGATTAATTTCTACTATTATGAATAAGGGTTTTATATGGTATATCTTTTTGCTGACCTTAAATCAAGCACTACAGGTAAGGAGAAATGGGATTTGGAAGTGAGATACAAAACAAGCAAATCATGAAATCTAACTGTAAGACAACAGACATAACCTCCAGCTAAAGATGATAGTTCTATACCACCTATGAAGGTATAAATGGTAACTGGTGTTTTGAAGTTGGATAGTATTCATTTTAATAGAAATATTTAGCTTATTTTATTCTAGCTCCCAATTAAAGTAGGAGTTAGGTAGAAAACCCAAATTAGATTATAGAGAAAATCATCCATAATCTTTTTTTCTCCTTTATATATGAAGTATTTTCATTTCAGTATAAGCATTTACTAAATTATTTATGCCTTTGTTTTAAAATTTCTTAAAATGCATATGAATCAAATTGAAAAAATGGTTAACTTTCATTTTTAGAGTATTTAGATTCTAACACTCATTTTAACCAATCTGTTCTTTGTTCAATGCCAGTTTTCAAGAAAATAGCATAGATGTGTGAAAGTCAAAGATGTTCACATTTAAAATTCCAGATACATGCTTGTAAGCAGTGACAAACAAAATAGAACTTTCAAGTAATCTTATTTATAGTACTATAGTAATAATAATACAATATTGAAAAAAAAAAGACTGAATTTTACTTGAGAGAGATGCTTTATCCTTAAATAAACTGTAAGCTTCTTGAGGGCAATGATTTTATTCATTTACATACATAAATATATACATATTTATATATGAAGTATTTTCATTTCAGTATAAGCATTTACTAAATTATTTATGCCTTTGTTTTAAAATTTCTTAAAATGCATATGAATCAAATTGAAAAAATGGTTAACTTTCATTTTTAGAGTATTTAGATTCTAACACTCATTTTAACCAATCTGTTCTTTGTTCAATGCCAGTTTTCAAGAAAATAGCATAGATGTGTGAAAGTCAAAGATGTTCACATTTAAAATTCCAGATACATGCTTGTAAGCAGTGACAAACAAAATAGAACTTTCAAGTAATCTTATTTATAGTACTATAGTAATAATAATACAATATTGAAAAAAAAAAGACTGAATTTTACTTGAGAGAGATGCTTTATCCTTAAATAAACTGTAAGCTTCTTGAGGGCAATGATTTTATTCATTTACATCCTCACACAGAACAAAATAAAGTAAAAATCACAAGGGATGAGATAAGTACTTTTTGATTGTTATTGTAGCTAAAGCTTTGAATAATCAAACCAAAACATCATTTAGATATAGGTTGGATCAGAAGGCCTTAGAATTTCCCTGTATCATCATTCAAGATACAAGGCATCAATTATCCAATCTTCCACTACTCTAGGAGCCTTATTCTATTTCATTGATAGAAATTTCTTCCTTCAAAGAATGGAAGAATCAGTGAGGAGAAATCTGATTCTGACTGGAAAGGAGGGACTGATTTCTGGAGTGTACATGAGAAAACTCTATGTAGAAATTGAATATCTTCCCTTAGAAATTTTTATAGAGAAACTGAAGAAAGCTAAATATTCTCACATAGAACTCTAGAGCCTTCAGTTACACCCTAGTGCTTTTGCAGAACAGATTTCAAAGGAGTCAAAGGAAGGATTAGTAAAAGTCTTAAAAATTAAAATACTTCAGGGAAATCCAAGGGGTCTGTGAAGCTCTCAACAATAAAATTCTTAATAACCAGAAAAATAATATGACAAGAAGGGAAAAAAGGAATTACCTATGAATACATAAGAAACTTTTAGAATTTGATTAAAATTTTAAAATTGTATATGTGAGAATACACTTATATACACACATATATGCATACACACACAATTAGGCATGGTGACATATAGTTGTTAGTTATCCCTGCAAGTGGAAAGATTGAAGTTAATAGAATGCTTGAACAAGGGAGTTCTGAACTGACAAAGCACTGGAACTTACAATGTCTCCAAGCTAAGATCAGTACCCTTATGACAATGTTGAAAACCTTATATTTGTTTTTAACTATTTGTAGAGAAAAGAAAAATAAAAAAAAGTTAGGATCATTTCCTCTTATAAGAGAAAGTAAATTAGTGATCAGAGTGAGAACCAATTCAATTCAATAAATATTTAAGTGTCTAATATGTGCCAGACCCTGGGAAATGTGTCTAAAAATGCAAAGATGAAAAAATGAAAAAAAAGGTCTTGCTCTCAAAAGGCTTATATTGTACAGCTCTTCTTCACTATTTGTTAAAGGTAAATGCTTTCTCCTGGTAAGCACTTTATTTGATTAAAATCAGTTATGAGAGGCTGGGAGGTGTAATAAAAATAAAACTGGTCTGGGAGTAAAGTAGGCTTGGGTTTGAGTGCTGACAGAACCTCTAAAAACATATTTGGTTAAAAGTATTCTTTGGAATCAGTTTCCTTTTATATAAATTAGGTGATTGGATGACTATTTCTAATGTCTTTTCCAAATCCATAATTCCATGACTATAAAAGTTTTTTTAGGGGGAAATCAACTCAAGAAAATGTAGTGGGAATACATTCAAGCTGTCCAGAAAGGAAATGCCTCAAAATACTATTATCAGCAGAGAGGAAGTATGGAAGAGAAGAAGGAGATCAACAAAAAATAAGGGGATGACAACAATTGAGATATACAAAGTCAACAGAATATTTGGAGCAGGAAGTAGACACTGAAGTAACAAAGACTTTGATTACTAAGGAAAGGATTAATATCCTACCCAATAGCCAAGGAACAGCCACTATAGCTTTTCAAGTTGGAGAGGGATGATAAAGATGGTAGAAGAAATTCTAGGAATAGTACAAAGGATAAATTTAAGAGATAAAAAGACTAGATTCAAGGAAAGTCCAGGTAGGAAATTACAGAAGTAATACAGATGTGTAGTAATAAAAACTTGCACAATAAAAATAAATAAATAAATAAATAAATAAATAAATAAATAAATAAATAAATAAATAAATAAATAAAGATTGAATTTAAAAGCCTTTGGAAGGAAAAATCAGCAAGATTTGACTACGAGGATTAGGCAAAAACAATAACTTTAAGTCTGTGATCCTGGGTGATTAGTAGTGTCTTGTGTCTGTCTGATGTTCTTCTCACAGTATGTATTCTTTAGTCAGGAAGGAGAAAGTTTATTTTCTTCTCTGACATCCTTTGTAATTCAGAATGTTACATAAAGAAAACAAAAAGGTTATTCCTTTCGATGTATTTTCTTTGGTGTGTGTGGAATTGACCTTTCACTGACCTAGATACATGGCCTGGAAAACTCTAAATACAGAAATACAAGATGGGCCTTGAGAGTGGGGAATGTGTGTGTGTGTGTGTGTGTGTGTGTGTGTGTGTGTGTGTGTGTGTGTGTTCCTTAGTTTCCTTTTATGGCAGCTGCTTATTTTTATCAGACCTATCCTCTCCAAGAGTTCCTCTTGTGTGGGGCCTTTGCCTATAGTTGTGTGGTTAGCTAATGAGGTGGACTCAGAATATTACACAGAGAGCCAAAAAATGTTTAACTAGAGAGCCAACTGACATTTTGTTTGTGCCAAAAAGATATGCATTTTCCACATCATACATTTTTTTTAAAAAACTGACTTATTTAAATAAATATTATAGAAAGCAAAGCTGTGTATTAAAATACCTTGCTGTCATGTTGTGGGGGATTATTTCTATAAAATGCAGCCTACTTTAAACAGCAATGACAACACATATAGAACACACACAGAGACATGCACGCTTGCAAAATAACAAAAGGAAACTTCCCATTATTATTTAATCATTGAGAAACAGACATAGAATAAACAAATTACTTTTCTGTCTATGCACATTTGTTTCATTGCTGTGCAATCATATTTGTTGTATATATGTAGACATATATATTCCACACATACAATTTGGCTAGTACCTTAATTTCATTCAATATTTGCAAAGTGCCTTAGTATCATTATTAGATATTATAAAAATAACATATAAGGTTTACATAATCATCCTTTTAGTATTAATAAGGAACAAGGAAACATTTGATGGACTGAAATTTGTGACCAATTATGTCTGCAGGAAAAAGATAGTAGAAACCAGGATTCTAGTTATGATACAATTTATATATATCAACTCCATTAAATAAACCAAAATTGTCAAAGCATGTAAAAGGATAGCATAATCTTTTTCTAATCTACCTACCATGTGCTCACTTATACTTCTTACTTCATAAGAAGCATTTATAATTTTAAAGAGTTACTCTTTTGAATCAAATTGTGATAAGTATCATTTTCATATGGAAACAATATATCCTATGTGTATGGGATGATACAGCCTAACATACTTGTGAATTTAGATCAAGTTGAACAAATACTGGGGAAAATGGAGATTTGGAAAACTGAGATAGCTGAAAATACCTTGACTAAGCCAAGATACAGCTTTTCATTCTGAAATTCATTCAATTCAATAAGCATAGAATAAGTACATATATTAACATCTTCAAGACACTGGTTGGTACCTTGAGATATGCATATAAAGACATAAATGACGTAAGCCTTGCCTTCAGTAGCCTTATTTCATTTTATTAGATATAATATATCCTTCAAAAAGTATATTTAAATTTATCATTGATTTGGATGTCCCTTTCTAATGCAAATTCTAGAGCTTTCATTCTCTCAGTGAAGAGAACAAGGAAATTATATTTATCCACCATAAATTTTAAGTTGAACAAAAAAGGAACGATTAAAAATAAATATAAGATGAGGGCAATAGTAGTTTGGAAAATAGTTGTGTGGAATGGTAGATAGATCAATGGATTCACAATCAGAAAAACCTGAATTCAAATCCTAATCAAGACATTTGTTACTTGTGTTACTCTGGACAAGACATTTATTTCATATTGGCCTCAATTTTCTCATCTGTCAAGGGAAGATAATAATCCCTATTTTACAGGGTTGCTGGGAGTTATATAAGATAGCAAATAAAAAAATTTTTTGCAAACCTTAAAACATAAAAATAATAAATGGATGGTAGAAATTGAATTGTCTTGAAGAGAGGGATATTAGAATCTGGAAGTGAGCATGGGAATATACCATTGTCTTGGAGTATGGCTAATGATTAAGCTTATAGACTAGAGATAGAGTATGGTGTGTGAGGTACAGAAAGAAGGTCAATTGGTTTTACTGAGTGTGAAGAAGTGGGAAATTTTATAATATTATGGGAATGATAATTTGGGTCAGGTCTTGATGGTCTTTTAGACCACCTTTATAGAAGAGTTTGTGATTTATCTGATAAGAGAATAGGATGCCACTCTGGTTTACTAAGTAGAGGAGTGACATAGTCAAATTTGCCTGTAAGCAAAATCACTTTGACTGGCATGTGGACTACAGATTAAAATGGAAAGAGACTTGATACAGGGAGAATAATTAGAAGGCTATTGCAATAGTTCAGATAAGAGTGAATAAGGGACTGGGTTTGAATAGTCATTATAAAGTAAAAAATAAGGGTTGGGTATAAAATATATTTGGAGATAAAAATGGCAAAATTGCTTAACTAATTCAATATGTGAAGTGGGTGAGAATAAGGAATAAAATATGACAAAATATAATGACTAGCCTGGGTGACTAAAAGAAGGGTGGTATTTTCAAAAGAATTTTTAAAAGTATATAAGAGAGATGAGTTTGGAGCAAAAAACAAGTTCTGTTTTGTACATGTTATTGTGAGAGATTTCCAGAACCTGAAATATTCAGTAGGTAGTGTAGTTAGTAATGCAGAACTGAAGCTTAAGAAAAGACTAGAGCTGGTATTTTATATCTGTGAGTAATTGGCAAAGAAATAACTAAATTAATGGAAATTGATGAAGTGAGAGAAAGACAGAGAGACAGAGTCAGACCTATATGGTTAGTGAAGCAGATAGATGAAAAAAGGAGAGAAAATATGAGGGTTTAAGAGAGAGCCTTGGGGAACGTGCAGAGCAAGGGACATGATTTAGAAAACTCAACTGATGGAAAAATGGGAAGAGAAGGACAAGGGAATGTTGTCACCAAAAACCTGAGATTTTGAGGGAATTTGAGAGAATCTAGCAAATATAATAGAAGTTAAGAAGAGTGAAGACTAAAAGAAAAAGAGCTTCAAATTTTGTAACTGAGATCATTAATAACTTTTCAGGCTCTTCATGTTCTTGAATAAATTTGCCCCAGGGAGCCAATAAATTTGTTGTTGCTTGGTTATTTTTCAGTTGTGTCTGACTCTTTGTGACCCCATTTGTGGTTTGCTTTGCAAAGATACTAGAGTTATTTGCCATTTCCTTCTCCATTTCATTTTATAGATGAGGAAACTGAAGCAAACAGTTAAATGATTTGCCTGAACTGTTGCAATAGCCTCCTAATTAGTCTCTCTCTTTCAAATCTTTTTCTATTCTAATCTGTCCTCCACTACCAGTCAAAGTGATTTCACATGAGGACAAATTTGACAATGTTACTCCTCTACTTAGTAAACTTAGTAAAGATAGTGCTCCCTATTCTTTGTCAGCTAAAACAGAAACTCTCTATAAAGGGTGTTCTAAAAGACCTGCTTAAAGTCAAACAACTAGTAAGAGTTTGAGGCCAGATTTGTGCTGCCCTGGAGAAAAATAAAAATTATAAAAAAAAATGAGCAAAGGGAATGAAGTAACATCTGGGGATTGGTATAGGCTTCATGAAGGAAGTAGAATTTGAACTGAGTCTTGAAGGAAGATTTTTTGTGTTTTACAACATTAATTGAAAGATATT
The DNA here is from genome assembly GCF_048593235.1 of Sminthopsis crassicaudata. NCBI lineage: Eukaryota > Metazoa > Chordata > Mammalia > Dasyuromorphia > Dasyuridae > Sminthopsis > Sminthopsis crassicaudata. The sequence continues at coordinate 157,398,525 of NC_133617.1, read as the reverse complement.
TTTATTATATCTTGTTTAGAAAAATCATGGTTATCTTGTCTCCTAATAAATCCTTAGATTTGGGCAATATAAGGTAGAAATCATGATTTAGTCCTGTATTAAATAAATAATAGTTTAAAATAGCTGAAATCCAGTTTGAACATTAGCACATTTCATTTCTGTGCTTACTTCATTTATGTCCTTGTTCAAAAAAAAGCAAAAAAAACATTAATTTTTTATATATTCAGAAAGTTGAATACTAAGTTGGGAAGTGCAGAGTTACAAATAACAAGTTCAGCATTATTGGCATTTAACTAATGTGAAAATAGATTATTTTTTATGCCAGCATAAGTTAGCACAATCATAAATATTAATGGATATCTATACCTGGAAAATCAGGATGAACAAACACAGAAAGTAAAAATGTCAAATGAAGTATGAAATAGGAACTCTGAAATAAAATGCTATAGGAAAAAAAGATGGCACTTGAAGTTTTTTAAAACATAAAGCATTTACTCTTGTTCAGAAGGACTACTTACTGTAAGAACAGTTACTTTGGAAAACTAGTGCAACAAATTTTTAAAATGCTATTGTAACCAAGATGGGGAGTGGGAATTAAGTAATAGGAAAACATGTTTCCCAAGGAAAATTTTTGAATTAAAATCATTTTCTAAATGGGATCCATATTTATAACATAATTATGAGATTTTAAAATATTTTAATATCATGACATTTTTCATATCAGAATATGTATTTACAAAGATATGATGCGATATCAAAGTATCTCCTAGGATTTTGCAAGACAGAGCCTGTTAAATAATGCAACAAATACAACAGCTAAAGTATACTGTACTACATAAAAAGATAAAATACTGTGAAATGAATCCTGGACAATAAAGTTATTTTAAAAAAGGGAAAGAAAATGGTATGTATTGAGAAACAAGGTATTATAGTACGGTGAAAATTTCAAGTAAAGGATGGAAATTCAAATCTCACTTTTAATACTTATTCTCCAAGTAATATCAGACAAGGCATTTATCCTCACTACATTTTAAGTTTTCTCATCTATGAAATGAAGGAATCTGACCTTGATTATCTCTGAAATCCCTTCCAGGTTTAAGTTTATCTTACACATACATACATATACACACAGACACACACACACACACAGACACACACATATAAATAATTGTAGAGTTAAAATCAAGCAGTGCAGTTGAAGGAACATGAAGAGCTGGCTTTGGCGGAGGTTTTGGAAAGAATTTTTTTGTTGTTGTTGTTCTCCCTTTAGCTCTACAAATAGAAAATCAGAAACAATTGAGGACACGAATGAATTATAAGTACTAACATTGAAGTAATCTTAGTGATTATGAGTTTCCGGTAATGAACTTATTCATACTAGGGGAAAGGGTTGTCAGGAGGAAAAAATTGGGGGGCTCTAGAATAAGCTGTGGAGTAAAATCTTTGGTTTAGTTTGATTTGGTTTATTTTAAATCAAATCCTGAAGGGAAATCTGAGTAGGGAGAGAAAACTTTCAGAAAGGGATGTCAGGGTTATAACTATTTGTGTAAATGTTGTTATTCTACTTAGTTGACACTGGTTACTAATGCTATCATTATTTATTATTGCCACACATAGTCTGCAATCTTGGAGATTTATGCCAGGGCTAGAGATATGTAATATTATAGCTCATGAGAAATCATATTATATAATGTGTCACAGGTCAAGAATCCTTTCTTCACTACATATGGGCTGTGTGATCCCAAGCAAGTTGCATAATCTTTCAGATTTTTTGCCCATCTGGACCCTTCTGGGCCTTTCTATAACCTTGGACTCTGTCGATCATCACCTTCTTGATATTCTTCTTTTCTAGCTTTTTGTGGTATTATTTCTTCTGGTTCTTCTACATACATAAGTTTCTTTAAAGGCTCTTTTCACAAAACCTCATCCAAGTCTTTCCTACTAACCAAGTATATGCCTTAAGGCTCTTCTCTCTCAATGTTATTTAACTTGATGATCTCATCATGCTTCAATCATCATGTCAGTTACCTCTCAGATTTATTTATCTGACCCAAACCTCTCTGCTGACCTCCAATCCAATATCTCCAACTACCTATTGGATATCTTGAACTATTTTATGATAGTCATCTTAAACTTCAGTTTAAGTTGTCTCTTCTTCCTAACTTATCTATAACTTTTGAAGGAACCACCACAAACCCAGGCTGACAACATCCTAGACTCATCACTTCTCTTTGCAACTTTCCCCTGTATCTAATCTGTTGCCACATTCCATCAATTCTACTTTCACAATATTTCTTCTATATACTCCCCTTCTCTCCTCTGATAATATCAACATCCAAGTGCAGGTACTCATCACTTCTTGCCTCGATTATTACAACAGTTTTCTGATTGATTTTCTTACTTTTTTCACATACCCCCATTAATAATTCCTCCACTCAGCTGAAAAACTAATTTCTGTAGAACATAAGTTTAACTATACTATTCAACTATCTCTTTTTAAAACCTTCAATGGGGACGCCTTATTAACTCCAGAATCAAATAGAAAATACAATATTTGCCTTTTAAAGCCCTTCATAGATTTTTTTCTACCTTTTCTTTCACCTTTTTTTTTTTTTTTAACCATTCCAGAACTCTTATTCCTCATTCCTCTTTATGCTGTATGGAGCAGAAGCAGTGGTCTCCTTGCTTTTTCTTATCATGTCTATGCTATCCCTCCTCTCTGGGAATTTTTGGCTTTTCCCAAGAAATGAATGTCTTCCTTATTTCTAACTCCTAGACTGTCTGATTTTCCTCATGTCTTATCTAAAATCTCACCAACTCCATGAACCTTTTTCAAATATCCATTAATGTCAGTTTGTTTCTTAAAAGATTATAAACAATTTATTCTGACCATACTTTATATAGAGTGGCTTGCATTTTGTTTCCCTCTTTAGAGAGTTACTTGAAAGCAGGTACTGTAGGTTTATTAAAATTCTCTGTATTCCTAATGCTTAACATAGTACCTGAAACATATTATACATAATAAGTGTTTATTGACTTGATTTGTCTCAATGCTTCAGACAACTCTTGGCAATTATAAATTTCAATTCAGATGGTATCTGCATTTGTCAAGAGAGCTCCTCATTAGGAACTCCCTACACTGCTGAAAGCACAGAAGTAGAAAAGAAAAGAAAAAAAAAAGTATAGTCCACAGAAAAACATAAATTGGCTGTACAATAATAACCTCTTGGTTTTTTACATCACATATTTGAGAATTCTTTAGTAGTTATTAAGACAAAACTTCCTTTTGATAGGGGTTGAGGTCCCTTTAAGATTCCTTTCTGATTTCCCAATCCCCATGGCTGACCTTGATTCACAAATCCTGGTCAAAAAATACCCTTTTGAATATCCGGGCCCAGCCCCCACTATCTGCTCAGCTTTACCCAGCCCCACAGTTTCTAACTTATCTGAAAAGCCCGCCAGAACTTGGCACCACCTACAAGCTCCTTTTAGGTATAAAAGAGCCAAGTTGGAGTTCTCTCTTTGCAGGAGCCCTTCCCCCCAAAACATGGTATCCTTCTGGTCATGTAAGGGTTCCTGCCCGCCCAGCATCCATCTTTGGCCCTGGCATCTTTCTAACTGAACTTTACTTCCAAATTCCTACAATAAACCTTTTTTTATCCATCTAGGGTTTTGGGCCTGTAAATTCATTTACAAGGGACACTGTGCCTCATGGGATTATCTTGCTATCTTTGTGCCGACCAACAGGGTTCCCCTTTCCTATCTCTCATCACTTTTGTGTAAGGCATAAAATGTCATTTAGTGCTTACAATTATTTTCTTCATTTCATTTTATCCTTCCATATGTTTTTGCATTAATTTTTGCATGGTCAGAACATCACAATCCCCTATTCACTGGTCAAAGTTGGGAAAACCTTGACCAGCACAGACAGAATACTCTTCCTCTACTACTATTACTTAGTAAATATTTCTTTGAAGCTCAAACTATTCAGATCTATTCCCCAATTCTGATCCTATAAATTAGCAAATCCTGGGTCATTCTCTTCCTTTCTCAGTAAGTTCAGTGCTTATCTAATTGTCTTTCTTTATATTTCAACTCCTCTTATGTTGGGGTGACTTCACCATATACATTGATGCTGCCTCATTTTCTTTTCTAATTCTTTAATCAGTTCTGCAAACCCATTCTACTCCATCTCAGCTACACCTAGAAACAATTGTACTCCTAATAAATGAATAAACACTTATTAAATAGCTATGTTGTACACAGCACTAGGCTAAACACCGGGAAACAAATAGAAGAGTAGAAGCAGTCCTGGTCCCAAGAACAGCATAATCTAATGACAGAGACAATACATATAGGACATTTTAGCTTTAAGTCAGATGAAAACTTCCATGGTGGTAATTTGTCTTCTTTAACAATAATAATATTCATTATTTAATAATAATATTTAATAATAAACTATATCTATTTCTGATCTTTCCTCCACCCACAAATGTTTCATTTCCATGTCCATGAACTCTCAGTTCTGTTAAAATGCTTATTTTGAAAACACACATTTATTCCAAATTAATTGATATATTAGGGATCAGTCTGAACATAACATGAATTTTGCATTTGCTTATGTGTGGTTTCATCATCAAGTAAAACTGTATTACAATGAGGAACCATGCATCAAAGGGGTAATGTGTGGATGAGTTTGGGCTACAATTAGAAGAAAGCCCTGAGGCAACCATCTTCTTTGATTCAGGATGCAGTTGAAATGATGAATTATTTATTTGTCCATCACAACTAAAAAAATTAAAGAAAAATGCAAAGTTAACTTCAACCTATTGAGTTCACTTCAGTGTCTGTCAAGTGACTGGCTGAATAGTAGAAAAGGCAGCAATGAATTAAAAATTCACACAGTTTTTAGGCTCTAATAAACATTATATTTGACTGCTGATTCTCTAAAAGTCAGAACAGACCTCTGATGCTAAGTGTGCTCAGAGATACCTATCCTGGTTGCAATGATGTTTCACAACCAATATGGCCTGCTAAGTTAAAATAATATGATGTCTAACTTGGCTTGCTTTTAGCTATACATCTTTCATGTATATCCTGAACCTAGATCTATGAAGAGAGGTGAGGGAAATGTGTGATGTTCATACATCATGTACAGTATATATAGTATGTTCAAGAGAACACTCAAGATTTATTATGCCATACTAAAATTTAAAGTCCTTTCAGCAAGAAATCACCAATTGAGGTGGATGATTGGGGGTATGCCCAAAAGCAACTTGAACTGGGAATCTTCTCTGAGTATGCTCTAAGATAACATGGATATAGGTATGGCCTTGTCTGTACCAGCTAAGTGAACAACAAATGAATATATGAAATGAAAAGGTGAACATATCAATCTTGACATTCTGGAATTGGACTACACACCAAAGGAAGATGCAATTAAATAGAAAGATAGCTCCCAGGTTCTTCTAAAACAATCATGTAATAGAGTTTGTATAAGGAGAGAGGATTTATTTTACAAACAATGTGATTTTGAGTATTGTGGGATTGTATCAATGTATTTGAAAGAGAAAAGTAAAAACATTTTGAAACTCACAGCCATAGTTATTACCAAAAGGAGGACAACTGAGAAAATATCATTGACCACTGGCGGAGATATATGACTATTTTCACATCTCTACACCAGATTTGAGATAATTTTCATATGTATCAAGGACATCTTATGTTAGTTTAATTTTGAGAAGATGAAAGGCAGGATTTTGCAAACAATACAACTATCTACAGTATACTTCATCCTTGTTAAATAATTGACTGAAAAGGATAGAAAATATAACATTCTATTGTGCTTACGTTGTACCAAACATATAAAACTTTTAGCTGATAATTCTCCTCTAACAAGGTACTTCCCATACACATATGAAAATTATATAAGGTCCCTTTGAAAGATGCAATTAAAAGAGATAATTTTGTTCAATATCTCATTATTAATGTTGAGTGAAATACTGTACAGGGAAATGGATGCTTGCCAAAAACATTTGAACTTTTCATGGAGAATATCCTACATAGAATTTAATGGATAAAAGATTTGCTAGAAATTAGTAGATCTTCCAAATTTTCCATTGTCGATGGCATGATGTTGTTTATATGAGGCTTTGGAGTATTGCAGAGCCTATTAAATGAAATAAATGATCATTTAAAAGAATTCAGTTTAACCATTCACATACAGACAAAACCCCCCAAAATAACCACAAAAAACATAGATGAAAAACATCTATTATCTAGGATATGATATATAATTGTCTGGATGAGCCAAATCTAGAATTGAACAGGGAAAGGGCAATAAGTAGAATTACCTTTTGGAAGTTGCTTTTTATTGGAAGTGCTTTTACTGATTCCAATATTCTCCCCGGAAAAAAACAACAGCAACAACAACAACAACAATAACAACAAAAACACCTATCTTTAAAAACAAACAATTTTTTTTTTCCTGCCTGAGAGTGATGATGCACTACTGTTTCTGTATAAGAAGTTTTAGATACTGCAAAAGAAAATGGAAAGGCACAGCATGGACATTGCTATATAATAGCAAGAAAAAATTATTGATGTAAAGCAATGTTTACTAAATGTGCTGAGACAGATGTATGGCCAATAAATCAGCTGATCATTAAACAAAAGCAAGGGATGATCAATATACAGTTGATCTTTTGACAATGTCAAGATTCCAACAACTTGCATTGGAGAACTTGTTGGAAAAAGATTTATCAAGGAAAATAAGGTGTAGATAGATAGCCTACAATGAACCATCTTTTATTCCACAGACCAGATGTGAAACATTTCAAATGGCTTTGGCTTATTAGATAAAGAAGGGGATTTATCCTTTGCCTTCTTCATGATTGTTGTTGGTGCCATCATATTTTAGTTGCTTTTAATCCCACTTGAGATTTTTATTGGCAGAGAATGGGTTTTCCATTTCCTTCTCCAACTTCTGTTACAAATGAGGAAACTGAGACAAATAGAGTTAATTGATATGATCAGAGTCACAATACAAATCACAGTACAGTCTAAAGCCAGACTTGATTGACTCCAGCACTCTATCCCCTGCACCCTTCTCTAAAAATATGATGAAGAATGGAATAATTACTCTAAAATTTCTAAAAAAAAACAAAAAACAAACAAACAAACAAAAAAAAAAAACTTCTGCCTCAGTCAAGACATTTATTCTGGATAGCAGGCTCAATTCTCTGCTTCTATCTCTGAAGGAAAGTTACTGAAGAGCAGCATAGCAAATCCAGAAAGAAGTTTCCAGTTTCTATTCCAGAACAAGATATCTCATCTTTGTTTTAGATTATCTTTTTTATTCTCTCATAGTAAATTTTGGTCTTTTATTTCTGCCTATTTTTGCATCATTCATCTTAATCCAACATCTTTCTACTATTTAACTGATTCTAATATATATATAGTCAAAAGGATTTCTTATCAGATTTTAAGTGCACTTTAAAAGTGTATTTCATGGATCATTGTTATAAACTTTGGATAATTAAGACCTATTTCAAAATATATCAAAGTAATCTAAATCCATTATTAAAATAAATATGTGAATAATAGTGAGAATTATGACCTTATAACTTACACACATTTAAACTCAGTTTATATTGAAGTAATATTTAAGTTGACAATATTTAATTGCTAATTTTCCATTGTAAAATTGTAAAAGAATTTATATATTTGGATTTTTAAAAATATTTAAAATGATTCTATTTGACATTTTTTATTTATTTTTTCAGAACAAAAGGGAAAAAACATGGGAGAGAAAAAAATACAGAAAAAATAAGGAAACAGAGCATGTGCTGATTTACATTCAATCTCCGTAATTTTTTTTTTTTCTGGATGCAGATGGCATTCTCTTTCCAAATTCCATTGGAATTGCCTTGGATCACTGAACCACTGAGAAGAGCCATCTTGTGGTTGATCACCACTTTCCTCAAGCACCCCTACTCCTTTAGAGCCCTTCTCCTTTCTTATATTTTTCCCTTACTATTTCTGTTTTTCCTTCTATTAGCCTATCTGTTCCCTTTTCCCTTCCCCCTCTCACTTTCCTATAAGATGAGAGAAGTTTCTCTGTAAAACCAAATCTAATATTCTCTTTGAGCTAAATCTGATGAGAGTAAGATTCACACAATTCATCCACTCATTCTTTCCCTGAATTATAATAGGTTTTCTTTGATTCTTCATGAGATGTAATTTCCCTCATTTTATCTCTTTTTTCCCCTTTTTCCAGTACAATCCCCTTTCTACCTCTAGTTACTTTTTTATATTATAACAATAAAATCAAAATATACATGCATTATCTATACTTGAGTTTTATATTTGGAAGTCACATTTTTTTGTTCAGCTCCAGTCTTTTCATCATAAATAAAAGGAATTCATATGTTTTGTTGAATGTCCATCTTCTTCCTGAAAGAAAATGCTCAGTTTAGCCAGGTAGTTTATTCTTGGCTGCATTCCAAGTTCCTTTGCCTTTTGGAATAGCAGACTCCAGACCCTTCAATTCTTTAAGGTGGAAACTTCTAGGTCCTGGATAGTCCTTATTGTGGCTCATTGGTATTTGAATTTTTTTCTGCCTGCTTGCAATATATTTTCCTTGGCCTAATAGTTCTAAAATTTAGTCATGATATTCCTTGGAGTTTTAATTTTGGGTCTCTTTCAGGAGGTGTTTGGTGAATTCTTTCAATGACTATTTTAACCTCTGATTCTATGACATCAGGGCAGTTCACTTTGATGACTTCTTGAAAAACAATGTCTAGACTTTTTTTTTTTCACCATGATTTTCAGGAAGTCCAATAATCCTTAGATTGTCTCTCCTAGATGGTATTTCCCAAGTAAATGTTTTACAGTTTCTTCTAGTTTTTCACTTTTTTTTTTGCTTGACTGATTCTTGATATCTCATTGAGTCAATCATTTCTATTTGTTCAGTTTTGATTTTTAGTGAATTATTTTCTTCATTTGCTTTTTTTAAAGCTCTTTTTGTATTTATCCATTTGAATTTTTAAATGAGTTGTTTTGTTCTATGGATTTTTTTTCCCATTTCACAAGTTCTGTTTTTTAAGGAATTATTTTCTTTTTCTCTTTCACAAAATCTGTTTTTCAGGGAGTTGTTTTCTTTTCCCATTTTGTCAACTCTATTTTTAAGGAGTTATATGTTTTTCTTATTTTACTAAGTCGGTTTTGTAATGAATTTTCTTCAGATAATTTGTGTTTCCTTTTCCAAACCCTCTTGTAAAGGTCTCATTTCCTTTCCCCATTTTTCTTCCAGCTCTTTTTAAAGATCTTCTATAATTTGTTCTAAGAGAACCTTGTGTGATGGGGACCAATTTATATCACACTTTGGGGCTTCATCTGGAAATGATCTGCTTTTAGTTTCCTCAGTGTTTGAAATCTGTTCTTCTCTTGCACCATAAAAACAAACAAACAAACAAACAAACAAACAAACAAACAAAAACTATCTTTTTCCTTTTTTACTCATTTTTTTAAAAGTTGAGATTTGCTTTTAGGGCAAGAGAAATTTCCAAGCTTCATCTATAAGCAGCAGGTGCTGGATGGGCGTGTCCAGGTCTCGTGGTATTTTGGCATTTTGGGGTTCATTATTTACCTTTTGTGTTTGCATTGGATATTTTATAACTTCTCTGCTGATCTATTGGTTTGCACCCAGGGCACAGTAGCCAAGACTGCTAGACTACAAGACTGTAGCTTCTGCCCCATACATTCTCTGTTGCATGGAGCCCACACCACCTTGAGTCTGTGCCCTGCCTACATTTGGCATCTGTGCTCAGCCTGCTTGTGCTTGGTCTGCCTCCTCCATGCCTGATTGAAACAGACATTTTCTGGAGAAATTATCTTCTGCTGATAATGTGGTACACTCCCAGTATTTGAGGATTCTGCCAGTCCAGAGCTAATTCAGAGGCTAGATTTGCTTATTTGTCTGAGGGTTGTGAGAGAAGCTCAGAAGAAAATATGTATCCTCTCTGCCATCTTGGTTCCACCCCCTTTGTGGTTGATCATCACACATTCTTGATGTTATTATGTACAATGTATTTCTGGTTTGGCTCATTTCTCCAGCATCTGTTTGTTTAAATCTTTGTGACTCTTTCTAAAAATCAATTTCTTCATCATTTTTATAGAACAAGTATTCAATTACCTTCATATACCCCAAGTTATGCAGCCATTCCCCAGTTGATATAGATCTACTCATTTTCCAGTTTTTTACTAGCACAAATGAAGAGGTTACAAGCATTTTATGCACATGTAGACCTTTTCCCTCCCTTATGATTACCTTAGGATGCAGACTCAGTAATGGCACTACTGGGTCAAAGAGTATGCACAGTTTTATAGCCCTTTTGGCATAGTTTCATATTGCTCTCCATAATGGTTGGATCATTTCACAACTCCACCAACAATGCATTAGTGTCTCAGTTTTCCCACATCTCCAACATCTGTCATTATCTTTTTCCATCATCTTAGCCAACCTGAGTGTTGAGAGATAGTACCTCAGAATAGTTTTAATTTTGTGCAAAAAATTGTCCATTTTACCTTTCATAATGTTCTCTATTTATTCTTTAGTCATAAATTCATCTATTCTTCAAAGATCTAATAGTTAAATTATCCTTTGCTCTCCTAATTTGCTTATAATATCACTCTTTATGACAAAATTATGTACCCATTTTGACCTTATTTTGGTATAAGGCTTGACATCCTTTCAAATGAGTGTTTGTTCTCTAAATTTTAAGATTGCCCACAGTTCATATATTTCACTAAACCCATCTGTATATGTACATGTGTGTATACATATTATGTATGTGTATACATATCTCACACAGAGACACACACACACACACACACATACGCACACTTATACACGTCGGTGGGTATATAGTCAGAGATTCACTCATGCTCAAGTTTTATTAGTTTCCTTTCTTGACACTCCAGCAAAGAGGACAATGTACTACTATATTTTAGTTCAGATTAACAATAATTTGGGTTCAAATACAAACTCTGCTTTTTTCCTGTAATATGATTTTTGGCAGATCATTTAACTTTTCTGAATCTTTCATGTACAAAATGATTGAGTTTGATAGAAAACTTCTAAAACTTCTCCTGTCTTAAATCTATGAGCCAATGATTTTGAGCTCTCCATGACAGGCTATTTCCTCTATTTCAGAGGTGTCAAACACTCAGCAGAGTATCCCCTACAATATTGAGTGCTTTTAAACCACATTAAAATGTACTTGGGAAATATTTAACATAACAAATTAAAATATAATAGAACATAGACAACATAGTCCACAGCATTCTTTATGAACTGTTTAGTGACTGTTTCCATTCAATATCACCTTTATGAACAAGAAGTTTTTTTTTTTTTTTTTGTTTTTCCTGTTCCAGACTTAAGAGATCTCATCTTTGTCTTGGGCTATTTTTTTTTTTTTTTGTTCTTTCATAGTTCACTATCTCATTTCCTTTGGCTTTTTTATCTTCTTGTCCATTCTTGGATCTTTCCTTTTAATCCTTTGTGTTCTTTCTATTATTTAAGCAATTATAATATATAAATATAGTCATTCTTTGTCTTATTTTGATGGCACACTCAGAAGCATATTGTAAATATGTGTTCCTCTGGGAACTAGAAGCAAAGGAAAAAGAAAGGAAATAATAACTAGATGATTCACTAAACAACTTATTCATTGAGAATATGAAACATATGTCCAATGCTATTATAGACACCATAAGAATACATCTATATCTATATCCATATATCTATTTTTCTACATGCACACACATACACACACACATGAAAGACTTCTTGTCTAATTTTTACTCAGCATACCCTAATTTTCTTGAAGCATATAGTTACTGTATTTACATGTAGTATTGTATTATGGCTGCATTTACTATAACATAACTATAATTTATTGAGATGCTGTCAGGTGTCATAGTTTTTGAGAAACCAAGGCCATCTATACACATGGATGTGAGGGCAGAATAGGTTTCTACCAAATTCAAAGAACTTTCAAGGACATCACGAAAAATGAAACTGGTTATAATTTTGGAGATAAGAAAATATTGATTGCTAATGTGAAAGTGTTTCCAGATACAAGTCCATGTGAAGCCTAATCAGAAACTGATTAAAGGTTAAAATCAATGTCCAGTTAGTCGAAAAAATAAAGAAGAAGGGCATGACAGCCAAGGCCAACAGTGGTTGAGAATACAAACCTCTTTTCAAAAAATGAGAGGAAGATGGATGATCACAAATTGTCTGTCTTTACAATGCAGGGAAAATATAGATATGACGTGTGGGGAAATGACTTGTTATGGGACCCAGCTAAAACAGATCAAATTAATAACATCTGTATATGAACTTGGAAGGAAGACAAAAGACAGAAGTACTTACTAGCATTTCCTTGGATATTTGCTCACATCATCATTGTTCTGGTATACAATATATTACATGCACAAATGACATTAAAAACAAGGCATTTGAACCTAAGAAAATACCTAAGATAAAAGTTATTCTGGAATCAACATAATTGTAACCATAAATTGATATTTATGTGCTGCTGAACTATTTGAAAAATGTTTCATGTGAATTATCTTATTTAATCCATTAGAATGTTTGAAGACTAAGACTGAATTTTTACTTTTTTTTGGGGGGGAGGGTAAGGATGTATTTCTACTTTATAATAAAGTGTTATGGCTCATCACAAGAGTTTAATGAACAAATGTGTTTTGATTGATTGACTGATGCTCAAAAAGCCATGTGAGCTGTTACAAATATTATTACTATCACTTTATAGATGAGGAAACTGATTATAACTGATTATTGGTTCACAGTGTCTGAGGAAGTACTCAAGTTTTCCTGAATCCAAGTCCAAAACTATTTGCATTTCAGGGGGGAGATCTGAAGTTACCCATGGGTTAATATTCAAGCTGTCTTAAAGTTTCTTATATTTACACAAATTTGTAACCTGTCCCTCATGTACCCCCAATTGAACAACAACAATCTGAAAAATCAAGCCCTTATTGTAAACACACATAATTCAGAAGAAAAAATTATTTGTATTTGTATTGGCCATGCCCAAAAATATATGACTGCCTTTTTTGCAATTCATCACCTCTCTAAAAAGAGGTAATTTGTAGGTTTCATCTTCTGGTCTTATGGCTTATTATTGCATTAATGAGCATTCTAAATTCTTTCATAACTATCTTTCCTTACAATATAGTTCTAATTGTATAATTTATTCTCCCAGATCTGCTCATTTTTTTTAGTATTTGTGAAGCAGGTTCATTTGAGTTTCCTGCAAAACTGTCCTTTTTGTCATTATGACATTGTAATATGTTATTACTTTCATACTCCTTAATTTATTTAGTCACTCCCATTTGGAAACTAGCCCCTAACTCCCAAATTTCAGTTCCTACAAAAAGAGCAGGAACAAATATTTTGTACCTATAGGTCCTTTCCCCCCCTCTTTGATAGCTTTGGGATATATGCCCATTAGTGTATACCAGTGTTAAAGATATGCACAGTTTATTAACCTCTTTGGCATGGTAGCATGGTTTTTAGAATGCTTGATCAGTTAGATCACTGTGCTTTGTTTTTCCTGCAGTTTTTCCAGTAATTGTCATTTTCTCTTTTGGGTATTAAGTGTCATTTTTTGTTCATCTGATAGTTATGAGATGGAATCTTCAGATTGCTTTAATTTGATTTTTTCACTTAGTCATTTAAAGCATTTAATATAAATATTCATAATTTTTATTTCTCATTTTAAACAATGACTATTCAACTTTTAATAATTTATATGTTCAAGACTGTCCCTTAATTTATAAATGTGAGCCAATTTCTTATGTCTTGTACATGAGACTTTTATTATGTGGAAACTTGCTTTTTCTCCAGTTGTTTTCCTTTTTATTTTAATTAGTTTTATAACAATTTTATATAACCAGAAGTACCTTTTTGTCAGATTTTCTTTCACTTAATTAGTTGTAAACTCTTCCCTTATTTTCTTCTCTAATTTGTATATTATTTTAAAATATTATTTACTTATTTTTAACATTCTTTTCTTATTAACTTTTGAATTGCAAATTTTCTTCCACCAACCCACTCCCTTCCCACCTGCTGAGAAAGGAAGCAAAATGATATATCATACAAAGTGAAATCATGCAAAACATAATTCCATGTTATTCATATTGCAAAAAAAAAAAGAGTGAGAAAATCATGCTCCAACTTGCACACACATTTCATCAGTTTTCTTTCTGGAATTGCATAGCATTTTTTCATCCTGAGTTCTTCAGATTATTGTATTGATTAGAGTAGGCAATTCTTTCACAGATGATCATCATTACATCTTTGCTGTTACAGAGCACATTGATCCCTGGTTCTTCTCACATCACTTTGCTTTAGTTTGCAAAGGGCTTGCCATGGCATCATTCCAAGTTATTCTCCAGAATGGTTGAATCAGATCTCTCCTTCACCAGCAATTCATCAGTGTGCCTATTTGCCCCTTCTAATATTTATCATTATTTCTTCTGACATATTAGACAATCTGATATGTGGGAGTTATCTCAGATTTTTTAAAATATGCATTTCTCTAATAAAGGCAATATCTGTAATCAAATTTATAGTATTATTTTTCATATGGCTATAGAGCCAGGAAAAAAAAGTTGACTAAATACATCCAAAGGAACAAAACATCAAGAATCTCATGGATAAAAAATGGGGAGGGAGTGATAATAGGAAATAAAAGACCCAGTTATAAAGATCTCTAGCAAATAATTGGTGCTTAAAAATTACATTACTCACTTTTTTATATCATTTTGAATCTTAATCTGCATTAACATTTTTCATCCCTTTGTTAAAGTATAGAAGAACAAAAATCAAGAATTAATTGGTAGTATTTACAGATTTCTGAGATACAGATAGTCATATTGAAAATTTAAAAATCATCTCTCCAAAGACATTTCAAACTGGCTCCATCTCTCACCCCACTCCCAAAAAAGCAGTCACAAGATAGAGGCTAGGTTTTTCCTCTATTTTCCATTAACTCTCAAAAAAATTTAAAAAAGAAATGTGAGGGATAGGTGAAAGGAAATGTAAAGGTGTGACAATAGTCAACATATCATATTATCATTTGCAAAGTTGTTTACTCAAAACAACCTTGGGTGATAGTCAATACAAGTGTTTCTTCATTTAAAAGATGAAGAAATGAAAATAAAGGAAAGTAAGTGATCTGTACTGTCACATGATTAATTGTATGAAATTGTATTCATTCTGAGTTCGCTTGACTCCATGACTTGAGCCATTTTTACTAAAGCACACTGCCTTTCAATCTATCTTTTTTATAGAGAAGGTTGTAAATCTGTAGATTCAGTTGACTGACTTGAATCTGTGAGCAACATATTCATATTTTTTAGGGCATCTGCAACAGCAAACTG
The DNA here is from genome assembly GCF_048593235.1 of Sminthopsis crassicaudata. NCBI lineage: Eukaryota > Metazoa > Chordata > Mammalia > Dasyuromorphia > Dasyuridae > Sminthopsis > Sminthopsis crassicaudata. The sequence continues at coordinate 157,383,048 of NC_133617.1, read as the reverse complement.
TTGGACCTGCCCTCTTGCCCAAAGTCAGGTTATATAAATGATTTTTCTTTTAGATACAATTATTATCTATGATTTGTACTAATGGAGAATTGGTTAATTATAGATAGAAACAGTTCTAAAGAATAGAATGTTATCATATAAAAGAGGCAGAGACCTGCAAGTTTAGAACAGAATTGTATTTGGAATGTTTGTCTGAAAAGAATAATTTTAATTCCCCCCTCCCAAGATGTTAGGATTCTTACGAGGTGCTAAGTCACTGGAATGGATAGAGACAATAATTATCTAATTTAGCATGGATCAGTATGATTGATCTGATCCTACAAGGAGATGTTATGGGCCAGAACTTGAAACAAGGTACTGAGTGGAATTGAGGAGACAATGGTTAAATCTAATTTATCATTGATTTAATCCTGCAATAAATAATGGTTTCCTAGTGATGTAATAATTGGTGTGTACTCAGTGGGCAGCATATAAGCAAGAAGTTCTCAGGGCCAAGGAAGACTTCGGGAGATTCAGAGTCAGGATTCAGTCAAGGAGATTCACAAATCGGGCAGAATGAAGGAAGACTGAGAACTTGTCCTGTGGAGAACACTGAAACCAAGATCTGGAAGGCCTCCAGAAAACTAGCAGACCCCAAGTGAAGGAAATAAGATTTGGAAAGAGACAGTAAAGGATGTGGATTATTGGATGCATTTGTGATTATTGAACTGAACTGAGACTAAGGCTGCCTCTAGAAGTTCCCCAAGAAACCTGCTCCCAGAGACTGATTACAATTTAGAGAAAAGAACATTATGCCATGAAAAAGGTTAAAACTATATCATACAATTATTTTTTTCAGTGCTTGGGATTAGAGTGTCTGATTTAGGATTTATTTTTAGACTCTAATCTCTACTTTCATTCTAGCTAGCATTGGCAAATCATTGAGCCTATCCAATCCCCAATTTCCTCATTTATAAATTGCTAATATCATTTAAATTAATATTTCTTTGTATTACTGGATAAAGGCATTTTGTAATAGTCAAAACAGTATATGAATGTAAGCTATAATAACAAATCAACTACTTTACAAATAAATATAAAATCAAATTATTAGAAAAGCCACCCACCAACCCCAAATACCCCTAAAATCTGGTAAGTTTGTAACACTGTGGTAGGAAAAGTTGAGATAGGTGACTGAAGTGAACATTAATATTTGTTTACTGTTATCTTAATTTTTAAAAATTTATAAAGTTATATAATGTGGCAATAGGCAAGGATCCTTGAAAAGGAACCATATAACTGTATTGAGAATCTTTGACCTTATCAAATAAAAGGAAGGACATCATGAACCCCAACTGTAATGTATGAACTAGCTCTCTGGAGGACCTCGAGATCAGTCCGAATCCTTAGTCTTAGTGTAGAAGTGAAGGATGCAGGAGGGCCACTAGGAGGCTGGAGTCTTCTCTTGTATCTATGGCTGAGGTATCTCTGCTTGAGAGAGCCTTCTGTGTCTGACACTCCCTTAAATACCTCAACATGATTACATCACCGTAGAGAACCATTATCTCACACTGAGTAGGTTCTTGATTATAAGCACCATGCTGACCTAGGTTCAAGTACACCTTTTCAGAGTTCCAACCCTCTACAATTGTGGTAGGAAAAGTGGATAAAGATAACTCTGAAGTGAGCATTAACATTTTTTTATTATCATCTTAATTTTAAAAATTTATAAAGTTGGGGGTGGAGCCAAGATGGCGGAGAAGATACACACAACTCTGTGAACGTCCTTACTCCCTCACAACCAATTAGATAAATCAGCCTCAAAAATAGCGCTGGACTGATAGATATCACAAGGACTGGAAGCATGACTTACCAGCTGAAGAGAATCTGTAGTTTCAACAGAAAAGGTCAGTTCCCAGGGGAGGAAGAAGAGAGGCCAGCACAGACGGCTGGGTGCTAGCACACTGCGCGGGTCGTGCTGGGAAGGGCTCTAGGATCAGAGAAGCCACTGAGATAAAGGAATCTGGCACAGGCTGTTAGCTATTCTCTGCTTATAATACAGCAGTTCAGAAGAGAAATCTAAACTACTTTAAAAATTCAAAGATAGATTAGGTCTTCCCGGATCCTGGGAGTGACTCAGCAGATCTTTGCACTGGGGGTGTGGCCCCTAGCTCCCACTTGAGACTAGTTAAGAGATTGAGAAGTGGGTGGATACGGCCCAAGGCAACACACACTGCCTGGCTCAGCTGAAGGCTGTGGAAATCAGCCCCGGAAGTCCCAGAGAAGCGGAACCTTTGAACTAGGGACCGAGGTTTCTGGCAGACACTTCCAGTTTGAGCACAGGGGCTTTTCACGTCACCTGCTACTGACATCCATGCCCCACCAGGACACATAGGCTGGGCTTTGTGTCGCCTTTACTGTTCAATCTCAAACCTCAGGGAAGCCACTAGAACAGCACCCTCAAAGCACAGCAGTGCTAGTCACCTCTGAGGCACTTCCAGGGAGGGGGTGGGGAACTCTCTCCCAGAGCTCTCTCTTAGCTCAGGCGCAAGAGCCGCTGCATCCATCCAGTCTGGGAGGAAGCCGGTAAAGAAATAAATAAATAATTTCCTACCCCAGAGACAGACCCCAAAAGATTTTTTAAGTATGAGTAAGAAGCCAAAATGAATCATTGACTCATTCTACACAGAGAAAGAGCGGGTATCCAACCCCGAGGAAGTTAACAGCAGAGAGTCAGCAGATAACAACCTAAAGGGGAATGATTCCTGCCCCCCATCGCATAACTCTCTCCTCAAAGAGATTATTAAAAAGCTAAGAGAGTTTGAAGAAAAATGGGGAAAGGAAAGGGAAGCTATGATAGAGAATAACAATGTCCTGAAATTGGGGTTGGAAAAAATAAAGAAATCACAGGAGATGCAGGGAAACAAATTTTGTGAATTAGAAAAAGTTAAAAAAATCACAGGAAAGTAGGATTTATGAATTGGAAAAGATAAAAAAGTCTCAAGAAAATAGAATTTCTGAATTGGAAAAAGAAAAAAATTCTCAAAAAAAATTAGGGAAATGGAAAAAAATTCAATAGAGCAAAATAATTCATTTAAAAATGAAATTGGGCATTTACAAAAAGAACTAAAAACTGTGAAAGAAGAAAATAACTCCTTAAAAGTCAGGATGGAACAAATAGAAATGAATGATTCATTGAGAACCCAAGAATCAGTCAAACAAAACAAAAAAAAAAAAAAAAAAAAAATGAGAAGCTGGAGAACAACGTCAAATACTTACTGGGAAAATCTATAGACCTGGAAAATAGATCTAGGAGAGATAATCTGTGGATCATTGGACTTCCCGAAAACTATGACCAAAAAAAGAGCCTAGATTCTATTTTACAGGAAATTATCAAAGAGAACTGTCCAGAGATAATAGAAACAGAAGGGAAAGTAGATGTGGAAAGAATTCATCGAACTCCTTCTGAAATAGACCCTAAAAAAAGAACACCACGGAATATTGTTGCTAAGCTGCAGAATTACCACACAAAGGAGAAAATCTTGCAAGCAGCTAGAAAAAAACAATTTAAATACCAAGGTGCCACAATAAGGGTCACTCAAGATCTGGCTGCCTCCACATTAAGAGATAGAAGGGCCTGGAACCTGATATTCCATAAGGCAAAAGATCAAGGACTGCAACCAAGAATGAACTACCCAGCTAAGTTTAGCATCTTTTTCCATGGAAGAAGATGATCATTCAATGAAATAGAGGAATTCTATATGTTTCTATGAAAAAAAACAGACTTAAACAAAAAATTTGATCTACATCCACAAGATTGAAGGGAAATAGAAAAAGGTACACATAACCCTTGAGAACTGTAACTCTGTTGTGGGTATATAAAAAGTACTCATGGATAATTTGATTTTACTGATATAAAAGAAAAAAGGGCGTGTAGTAAAGGGAAGGAGGTCGTTTCAGAAAAAGGGGAAGGAATGATAAAAAGAAGGAAACTACATCCCAGGAAGAGGCATAGAAAATACACCATATCTGAGGGAATTTAGTGAGGGGGAGAAACATTGTGTGAATCTTACTCTCATCAGAAGAGGCTCAAAGAGTAAATAACTGACATATTTGTTTTTCAGAGAATTTTCTCTCACCTCATTAAAAGGGGGGAGAGGAAAAGGGAAAAGGAAAAGGAGAATACGTGAAGGGACTTGGAGGGAGGGGGGAGGGATACTAAAAAAAGGGAGGGCTGCGCATCACAAGAGGGGTCTGTAAATTAAATATCGGGGAGGGGGATCAGGGGGGTCAAGGGAAAAAGCACAATCTGGGGATAATATGATGACAGGAAATACAGAATTAGTAATTTTAACTGTAAATGTGAATGGGATGAACACTCCCATCAACAGGAGACAGATAGCAGATCTGATCAAAAATCAGAACCCTACAATATGTTGTCTGCAGGAAACACACTTAAAGCAGGGAGATACATACAGAGTAAAGGTAAAAGGTTGGAACAGAGCCTATTATGCTTCAGGTAAAGCCAAAAAAGCAGGGGTAGCTATCCTTATCTCAGATCAAGCAAAAGCAGAAGTTGATCTAGTTAAAAAAGATAAGGAAGGAAACTATATCCTGCTGAAAGGTAGCATAAATAATGAAGCCATATCAATACTAAACATATATGCACCAAGTGGTATAGCATCTAACTTTCTAAAGGAAAAGTTAAGAGAATTGCAAGAAGAAATAGACAGTAAAACTATAATAGTGGGAGATCTCAACCTTGCACTCTCAGAATTAGACAAATCAAACCACAAAACAAATAAGAAAGAAATTTTAAAAGTAAATAGAACATTAGAAAAACTAGGTATGATAGAACTTTGGAGAAAACTGAATGGCAATAGAAAGGAATATACTTTCTTCTCAGCAGTTCATGGATCCTATACAAAAATTGACTCTATATTAGGACATAAAGATCTCAAAATTAAATGTAGGAAGGCAGAAATAATAAATGCCTTCTTCTCAGATCACAATGCAATAAAAGCTACATTCAGTAAAAAGTTAGGGATAAATAGACCAAAAAGTAATTGGAAACTGAATAATCTCATCTTAAAGAATGACTGGGTGAAACAGCAAATTATAGAAACAATTAATAATAGATGCAGAAAAAGCATTTGACAAAATCCAACATCCATTCCTACTAAAACTCTTGAGAGTATAGGAATAAATGGACTATTCCTTAGAATAATCAGGAGCATATATTTAAGACCGTCAGTAAGCATAATATGCAATAGAAATAAACTGCAACCTTTCCCAGTAAGATCAGGAGTGAAACAAGGTTGCCCACTATCACCATCACTATTCAATATAGTACTAGAAACGCTAGCCTCGGCAATAAGAGCCAAGAAAGAGATTCAAGGAATTAGAGTAGGAAATGAGGAAATCAAACTATCACTCTTTGCAGATGACATGATGGTATACTCAGAGAACCCCAAAGACTCTGCTAAAAAGCTATTAGAAATAATTCAAAATTTCAGCAAAGTGGCAGGATACAAAATAAATCCACATAAATCCTCAGCATTTTTATATATCACTAACAAAATGCAACAGCAAGAGATACAAAGAGAAATTCCATTCCAAACAAATGTTGAGAGTATAAAGTATTTGGGAATCCATCTACCAAAGAAAAGTCAGGAATTATATGAAAAAATTACAAAACACTTGCCACAAAAATAAAGTCAGATTTAAATAATTGGAAAGACATTCAGTGCTCTTGGATAGGCCGAGTGAATATAATAAAGATGACAATACTCCCTAAACTAATCTATTTATTTAGTGCTATACCAATCAGACTCCCAAGAAACTATTTCAATGACCTAGAAAAAATAACAACAAAATTCATATGGAAGAATAAAAGGTCGAGAATTGCAAGGGAACTAATGAAAAAAAAATTCAGAGGAAGGTGGTCTAAGTGTACCTGATCTAAAGCTATATTATATAGTAGCAGTCACCAAAACCATTTGGTATTGGCTAAGAAATAGACCGGTAGATCAGTGGAACAGATTAGATACAAAGGACAAAAAAGGGTACATCTATAACAATCTAATCTTTGACAAACCCAAAGATACCAACATTAGGGATAAAAATTCATTATTTGGAAAAAAACTGTTGGGAAAACTGGAAAATAATATGGCAGAAATTAGATATGGATCCACACTTAACACCATATACCAAGATAAGATCAAAATGGGTCTATGATTTAGGCATAAAGAGTGAGATAATAAATAGATTAGAGGAACAGAGGATAGTCTACCTCTCAGACTTGTGGAGGAGGAAGGAATTTATGACCAGAGGAGAACTAGAGATCATTATTGATCACAAAATAGAAGATTTTGATTATAATAAACTAAAAAGTTTCTGTACAAACAATACTAATGCAAACAAGATTAGAAGGGAAGTAACAAATTGGGAAAATATTTTTAAAAGCAAAGGTTCTGACAAAGGTCTCATTTCCAAAATATATAGAGAACTGACCCTAATTTATAAGAAACCGAACCATTCTCCAATTGATAAATGATCAAAGGATATGAACAGACAATTCTCAGATGAAGAAATTGAAACTATATCCACTCATATGAAAGAGTGTTCCAAATCACTACTGATCAGAGAAATGCAAATTAAGACAACTCTGAGATACCACTACACACCTGTCAGATTGGCTAAGACGACAGGAACAAATAATGATGAATGTTGAAGGGGATGTGGGAAAACTGGGACACTAATACATTGCTGGTGGAGTTGTGAAAGAATCCAGCCATTCTGGAGAGCAATTTGGAACTATGCCCAAAAAGTTATCAAACTGTGCATACCCTTTGACCCAGCAGTACTACTACTGGGCTTATATCCCAAAGAAATACTAAAGAGCGGAAAGAGACCTATATGTGCCAAAATGTTTGTGGCAGCTCTTTTTGTTGTAGCTAGAAACTGGAAGATGAATGGATGTCCATCAATTGGAGAATGGTTGGGTAAATTATGGTATATGAAGGTTATGGAATATTATTGCTCTGTAAGAAATGACCAGCAGGAGGAATACAGAGAGGCTTGGAGAGACTTACATCAACTGATGCTGAGTGAAATGAGCAGAACCAGAAGATCACTGTACACTTCAACAACAATACTGTATGAGGATGTATTCTGATGGAAATGGATATCTTCAACATAAAGAAGAGCCAACTCACTTCCAGTTGATCAATGATGGACAGAAGTAGCTACACCCAGAGAAGGAACACTGGAAATTGAATGTAAACTGTTAGCACTACTGTCTTTCTATCCAGGTTACTTATACCCTCGGAATCCAATACTTAACGTGCAACAAGAAAATTGGATTTACACACATATATTGTATCTAGGTTATATTGTAACACATGTAAAATGTATGGGATTGCCTGTCATCGGGGGGAGGGAGTAGAAGGAGGGAGGGGATAATTTGGAAAAATGAATACAAGGGATAATATTATAAAAATATATAATTTAAAAAATTTATAAATTTGTTGAATGTGACAATAGGCAAGGATCCTTGGAAAGGAACTATATAAATGTATTAAGGATCTTTGACCTTATTAAATAAAAGGAAAGACATCATGAACCCCAATAAATCATATCTGAAATGTATTTCAGCAGTTAATCAATTGATGTTTAGTGTTGCTCAACTGATCAATCAAAACATCAACCAATACCTTTATTAGGTTATTATGTCTGTGCTAGGTAAAGTGCTTAGCTTTGGAGATATAAAGAACAATAAAAAACAAAAAAACAAAAAACAAGCAAACAAACAAACTAACAAAAAACCAGTTCCTGCCTTCAAGGAACTCACATTCTAGTGAAGGAGATGACAAATTCTGCTTGATTACTGATATTTTCATAATTATACTTTGGGCTTGCTTTTGCTCTTATCAGTGCAATTTATATATCAATTGATACACATGGCATTTAAATTTGTGTTTAGGGGCAACTCCTAGATAATGGAAAATTAGTTTACATAGTGGGATTCCCAATCTGGTAAGTGTGTTTACAATGCGAAAACAGATATCCCTTTGACATTCTCATACATGATTCTGTAGAAGATCAAAATAATTGACCCCTCAGAATATATCTCCTAGATGCCATGAATGAACTATACAAATTAGGCTATCTTAAAGGAAAATTGAACAACAAATTAAGTTCATTATTAAGAAATATCAAATCTATTACATTGTTACTGTCCTATTTCAGGTTAATCCTGAGCTCCAAAGGGTCATTGCAGGAAGAGTTTGTGCTGAGGTTTTAATTTGTTCTTCTGTAGCTGTGTTTGCATCAGGTCAAAACATCTGGATAGTTTTTTATTTTACAGAAACTACAATATATTAAAATGGAAGAGCAATTTTTCACTTGATATCCATTCATCTTGGTACCATCAGATTGGCTTTTTTTTTTTAAATCTTGAATCACAGATTTTAAAATGTGGAAAGGATTGTACATTGGCTTTATGCTTTACTTAACATGGAGAACTTGAAGACATAGAGTTATTTGATGATTTATCTAAGAGTTATACAGGTAATAAGTATAAAACCTAGAATTAGAAGCCTAATCTTATATGTCTAAACCCACTGCTCTTTCTATGACATTATACAATCACCTGGTAAGCTGTATGGACTTTTAGAATCTTTCTTTCAAAAATCACAAACTTCACCCCTTGAATTGTAACACCATCTTTTTTGAAAGTGCAGAAAGGGAAAAGATTTTAAGCTCTTAGATAAGATTTACTGTAAATTCCTCTGTTGAAGAGACTACTTGATCTCTAGACTGAGCCAAATATGTACCATCCATAAGCACTTGGAAACAATAATTATACAGTCATCACTATATTATTTAATAATATGGGAAATGTAGAGGATCAGAAAGTACAGTCTCTGTCCTCCAAGAACTTGCCATTCAACTATTAAAAAAAAAAAACAACTTTAAACTCAAAGTAAACATAAAACATGAAGGCAAGACATCATCCTCTGAAGAATTGTGTGGTACAAATTGAATCTGGGCAATTTAGAATTATAGTAAAGGTCATGCGACTGTATTTGAAATTCTTCACATAAATGAAACTCTGAAAACTAGAGAAATTATATACGAAACTGATTTTAATAGTGGGATTAGTCCTTAAATTTTAACATGATCCAAAGATATTTCTTTAATCCCTATATGTACCTGAAGAGCCTGAATAAGACCAATTACTTTTGTCCTGAGTATGCTAAATAAGTATAGTATGTTAAAGACTTTGAAAAAGCAAAGGGACTGGAGTTACTTTTGGGAAAACATTTTGTCTTGATGAATTTTCAGCTTTTTCTCCTTATGGGTGCATATAATTGGAATAATTTATAATTTTATAATACATACATATATTTATTTTAACTTCCTGTGTGTCTTTCTGTTTCAAGTGTGTTTCTTTTAACTTCTCAAAAATCTATTTTGTTTTTTATAGTTTTCTATATCCAATAGAAAATGGGTGTAGAACACACACACACTTTTCTTTCTTTCTGAACCGATTCCAGTGGGAGTGGGATTTATGTCAGTTCAGGACCTCATTGACCTTAGCCATACTCTAGCTCAGAACTTTTGAGTTTAATGGATCAATCAACCTTAAACTTTCTAAATAATAAGAATTAAAACTGCAAACTATAACATCATTTGGTCAGATCTCACCCTTGTTTGTTATATATTTTCTCTTGTTATAGAACAATAATATTAATAATAATGATAATAATAATAATAATAATAATAATAATAATAGCTAATGGTTGTTCATTTTTAAAGGTTTATAAAGTGCTTAATGTAACTTATCTAATGTGATTCTCATAACAACCCTGGGAGATAGGTATTATTTTTTCATGATTTAGCAGATGATGAAACTGGGGCTAAGAAACTCTCACAAGTCAAATAATATCCTCTTGCCCCATCAGATATTGGACAGACAGAACATAATCTCTTACATTATCTGTGAGACTAGAAAGGTTTCATGTGGAGGCCTGGTAACACATTATTATAACTGGTATCCAAGGCTCAGCTTGGCTAAATACAAAGGTACTTGTTACTAGAATATGGGAAACTAATAATAAATTTATTTTGTCCACAGCATATCAAAACATCGTAGATTGAAATTCAAAGGGACTTAGAAAAAGAAAAACAAAACAAATGACAAAGAAAGAAACAAATCAAACAAAAACAGAATCTCCTTCAATCTTGTCTGGCTCCCTTTGATTTCCCCAATGATGATAATGGAAGAGGGGAAAAGTTACATAATGATAACAATCAGCCAATAAGCCAGTAAATAAACATTTATCAAGTTTATCAAGTTCCCACTATGTTCCAGAAACTTTAAGAAAGACCAGTGTCTATCCTTTAGACACTCACAATCTAACATGGGAGACTATGGGCAAATTACTATATATAAACAAACTCTATACAGGATAAATTAGAATTTCTCAATAAAAGGAAGGCAGTTGAATTAAGTAGGATCCTAGTTCCTACGATTTGAAGAAGGGTTCTTACAGGTGAGAGTTTATTTGGAACTTGAACAAAAACATGAACAATGAAAGGCAGAGATAAAGAGAGAATTGGTTATTGTTGGTCAGTATGCATATATTAAGTTTTTACTGTCACTGAGTGAAATTAAAGGGATTAAAAAAAAAGAGCAAATAAGTACCTACCTTCAAAACATATATGATAATTGGGGAAAATTACACAAAATCATATAAATCTTGGACAATATATAAAAAAAACTTTTCAGTTCTTTATAGGATAACATGAAGTCTTTATCCAATGAGAACACTATTAGTGGAATGGAACCATGTCTTTATTGACCCAGAAAATGTAAGAAATTGTACCTGTGGAACTATACATCTTAGATTTTCTGAAATGTTTCAAAAAAAAAAAAAAAAGAAAGAAATTGGAATGTTACTTTTTTCTATCCTGTACCCAAGACAATAAGAGTTAAAATTTTCCAAAGGATGAAATTTTTCCAAAGTATTAATTAACATTAAATTCACATTTAGGGGAAGTTGAGGCTTGAGTTAGAACTCAAAATTTTTCAGATGTTCTAGAATAGACTGTGAATAAATCCAGACAGAGGAAAGGAAATTGAACCCTGCCTGGAGTGAGAAATGACTAGATAAGATAATAGTGTCTGTGAAAAATAAATGGAACTAAAACATCCATATAGTACACTGCTAAGCGGGTTAGAATGAATGTGCTAAAAATGGCAGCAAGGAGACATAAGAAATTGAAGTAAAAGTCACATAGTTAAGAACTGTAGGGAGCAGATAAGCTCTGAAAATAAGTAAACTTATCAAATGCTATCTAAGAAGATTAGAGAAATGAGGGTTAATGGCCTTTTTGAATACCACTAGGACCAAATAAATAAAAGGCAAACTATTCATGTAAGAGAAATAAAAGATTAAAAATGATTTAACTCTTTAACTATTTGATGGTTAAAATCTATGAATATTTTAAAGCTTTGAATAAAAATAATTCTGTCATATATTCTATGTTTTTAGTAAAAAAGCCTTGAAAAGTACAGAATTCATTGTTTTTGAAGTGATAGAAATGTGTTAATTTTTTACTTTCACTTCTTTGGAAGAAGGGAATGATTTCTTAGCAAGATAAAGATTTGTACCTTCTTACCCGTGCACCTCAGAAAATAGAGAAGAGGAAGAACAGTGTTATAAGCAAAAGGGATAATGATATATTGTAAAATTTGACAGGAACATAGTGTATATGAAGGACATGGTAGGGCTGAATAAAGATTTTAAAGCTGGTTGTAGGAGAATCTTAAATCCTAAGGTAAGAAGCTTATATTTCATCTTATATGCAATAGGGACCCACTGAAGAGTTTCAAGTCAAGGAGTAGAAACATGGTTCAGACTCTGAGTTAGGAAGATTATTTTTGGTAACCCAAGCAGAAAGACTGCTTTTGGAGCAATTATACTATACATTCAAGAGGGGATGAAGGCCTGAACTAAGTTTGGGGCAATATGAATGCCTTGTAAGATGTTGAGGAAGGAGAAAAAGACACAATTTAACCACTAATTACATATGAAGATAACTTCGTGTTATATTCTTCCCTTTTTGTTGTAGAACAGCAATTGAAACAAAGTAATCTATTTTTGTATCATATTAGAAGATACCTTATATTTATTTAATCCTCCCAATAAGTCTAACATATATATATATATATATATATATATATATATATATATATATATATATATATATAAAACAAATAATAGCATGCCCTATTAATGTTTTCTCATGTAATACTTATATAAGCCTTGGGAGAAACATATTTACAAATAAATAAACTAAGATGAACTGAGGGTAATTATTCAGTCACACAACTAGTGTGTGATCTGAATGAACTACATTCTTCTTTATGCCCAATTTTAGTGTTCTATCCACTGCACCACCTAGCTGCCCCAATCTATTTAGTTTTATGATGCTCCACTGTAAACTAATTGATTTAGATGCTCTCTGCATTGTTGAATTACTTTCTTTTTAACTTGGATTATATTTAAGAGAAAGACCTAAATATCTGCAAAACAAGGTAGCTAATCTCATAATTCCTATCTTTGTGCCTCTGAAGTTGTGAATTGTTTTATTATTGCTTACATGATTAGTTGTTTCTAGTTAGAGGTAGTTTTTTGTTTGTTTGTTTGTTTGTTTGTTTTTCTTGAGGCAGTTGGGTTTAAGTGACTTGCCCAGGTTCACTAGCTAGAAAATGTTAAGTGTCTGAGATCAGATTTGAATTAGCTTATTTTACAGATGAGGAAACTGAGGCAAACAGACTTGCCCAGAATCACACAGTTAGAAAATAAATGAGGATGGTTTTGAATGCAAGCTATTTTAAACTCCAGACCCAGTGTTTGTATAGTCTTAGATGTCCACTCAACATAATAAAAAAATAAATTGATTCCAATTTATTAGTTAACCTTTAATCTATTACAATGAATATCTTTGCACCATCATTATTCTCACTGTCAGAATAATTTCTTTTTAGTATCCACAAACAAAATCTTTATTTCTTAGAGTTGTTGGGATCTTTGTATATGAATAGTAGTTGAAAATAGAAAACAATAGCATTAACTCTTTTCTTGAAAAGTTGCCAAATGATCTCTTAATTGTAAAATCAAATGTCTTTGCCCCTATTCTATACCCTCTGACCTTTAATCTGCTGACCCTATCAGCCATCTTCTCCTCCTGGATAATTTATCCTCTCTAGGTTTTTGTAATGTGTAGCTGTTATCAAGTATGAAAAACAAATACTTAAGGGGTATGGCAGTGTGGTACAGCAGAAAGAGATTAAAGTCAGAGATTGGTTCTGAGACATATTATTTGCATGATTTTAAGGAAATTCCTCAGTCTTCATGATCTCTGACTTTCAAATTTGTAAAAATAAATGGTTGGAATAAATGATGTATAAGATCCCCTTCAGCTCTGAAGAATGATCTGGGGTTTATAGAATTTGGAATATCTATTTTTTAGACATGTTTCATAGGGAATTCCTTTTATGGCAAGTGTTAAATTAAACTGTTTCTGAGAGTAGTGACTGACATTCCATGATGCTAAGAGATCTTTCATTTGTTGACAACAGGGATGTGTGGGAAACTATTTAACAACTAGCTATGACCCCTCCACCCCCCCCACACCTCCAAAAGTATCCTCAACTTATTGTAATATATTAACAATATCAATTATTATAATAACATTTTCTCAATCATTAAGTCTCAATAATCAATAAAACAGTTAAAATTTGACTTAGCTTTAGCATTAGCTATTTTGTAAGGTGTGAATGTTCACTTTATTAAACCATCAGCTCTTTCAAGCTTGTAGCAGTTGGCTCTAGAATATACTGCAACTGATATCCCAATTTTTACCTTTCAATGAGATCACTATTCTGTTCTTTAATCAAATGTTTGACTTTATGCTTTCCTTAAATTCTTATTTCTTTTTAGTTCCCTCTTTGAAATGAAGTCTTCTAAATCTTTACAACCTTTAAGTAGACCTATTGCCATTTTACAAATTAGGAAATTTTGCCTCAGCACTGCTAAGAAATATACTCCAAAATCATCTAGCTATTAAATGTTGGATTCAGGACTCAGAGCTGACTTTTGGTAATGAGAATGTTTTTGAAATGAACTATTGATATAATGCATTGTAGGGAACAATATTTAGAAATTTGGCAAATATACAAAAGTGTGATTAGAAGACAGTTTCCTTGATCATTAAAGGAATTCACCAGTCAGCTTATTCATTAATCAATGCATGTAGGGGGAAATGGAAAAATAACATTTATTTTTCTGAAAATGAAAAGAGTGTTCTTGGCAATGGGTACCCATAAATTTTTATATCAGTCCTGAGAAAATTAATATAATAAATGCTAATAGAAATAGCTAGCATATAATTGCATTATAATGAAAACACATTGCTAATAAATCACTTCACTACCATTTTGTGTATTTTAGAGAATTGAAAAGGTGAAATATTAACATAGGGACAATTAAATATATACAATTCATTTTGATTTTAGTTATAAAATCAAATGAACATCACAGTCTTCAAGGGAGAATATATTTTCTTTGGGTAAAATTATTCTTCAGAAAACAATCTCCTTCCCAAACCACAAAAATAGTGAAATATGAACTCCAAAAGATAAAAGAACTAAAAAAATCATTTTTCTATTAGAAGAGAAAGAAGAGCTTAAGCTATAAGATAACATCACAGAATAACACAGAAATACGATACTGGCCCTCTGATCTTTTACTTCTGTATTGGAGAGGAAGGTAATATGTGGTGGGGGCAAAGGTTGAACCTCACTCTTATTTAAATTGGTTCAAAGGATGAAATCTATATATCTATATTCAATTGACTGCAGAAGTTTATCTTCATTAATAGGGAAATAGGAATGGAAGAGGATAAGAGAAAAGGCTAAGAACGATAAAAGGCATCTACCTTTATTAAATCAAGAAAGACACTGGTGAAAAGCAGAAGAGATTTTAGAGAAAAAAAGAGGCTGAAAAGAGAGAGAGAAAAAGAAATAAAAGAAACACAGTAATAATTACTGTGAATGTGAAAGATAGTCCTATATTTGATCTTGTCACTACCCATAAACCACTGCTTCCACATTCATGGTGACGTTTTTAGTAAAATAATAAAGGAAAAGATTGCACATATGCTTTACAAATACAAGCCCTTGTGATTCTCATAAAATCCCTTTGATGAGGTATGTTACTATCCTCATTTTACAGTTGAGGAAATTGAGGCATAAAGTGGTTAAGGTTTTTGCATGGAGCTTCACAATTAATAGTATCTAATACTGTATTCAAATTCATCTTTGTAATGATTCAGGATATAGTGCTCTATTCACTCTGCTATCAGCTATTCTGTTATCAAGGAACATAAAATCAAAATAAAAGTTCTTATCCTGTTTCCCAAAGCACTTTATCTAGATCTCTGTATCACATTTATTATTTTTGTCACTTATCTATAAAGTGAAGTACTAGGTTACTTCATTTTATAGATGAGAAAAACTGAATTTCAAAGATATAACATGCTTTATATAAGGATTCAAGTACATCTCCTTTGCCTTTAAATCCAAGTGTCATTGTTTTCTACTAGATCACATTGCTTTGACTAATTAGTTTTCTTTTATATTTATTACTCAAATATATAGTCTTCCCCATCTATCATTCATCAGTTAGGTTGTGAGCTCCTTGAAAGCAAGTCCTTTATTGTTTTTATGTTTGCATCCCTAACATTGAGCCTTGTGCTTATGATACAGGATATAGTTATTAATTTTTTTCAGTTATTTTAAAATTGATTTTGCAAAAGATTCTGCTAAAGAAAATTATCTTCCAAAATATATAGAGAATTGATTCTAATTTATAAGAAATCAAGCCATTCTCTAATTGATAAATGGTCAAAGGATATGAACAGACAATTCTCAGATGAAGAAATTGAAACTATTTCTAGCCATATGAAAAGATGCTCCAGGTCATTATTAATCAGAGAAATGCAAATTAAGATAACTCTGAGATACCACTACACACCTGTCATATTGGCTACAATGATAGGAAAAGATAATGCAGAATATGGGAGGGGATGTGGGAAAACTGGGACACTGATACATTGTTGGTGGAATTGTGAATGCATCCAGCCATTCTGGAGAGCAATTTGGAACTATGCTCAAAAAGTTAGCAAACTGTGCATATCCTTTGACCCAGCAGTGTTACTACTAGGCCTATATCCCAAAGACATCTTAAAGAAGGAAAAGGGACCTGTATGTGCAAGAATGTTTGTGGCAGGTCTCTTTGTAGTGCCCAGAAACTGGAAACTGAGTGGATGCCCATCAATTACAGAATAGCTGAATAAATGGTAGTATATGAATATTATGGAATATTATTGTTCTGTAAGAAATGGCCAGCAGGATGATTTCAGAGAGGCCTGGAGAGACTTACATGAACTGATGCTGAGTGAAATGAGTAGGACCAGGAGATCATTATATATTTCAACAACAATACTATATGATGATCAATTCTGATGGACGTAGCCCTCTTCAAAAATGAGATGAACCAAATCAGTTCCAATAGAGCAGTAATGAACTGAACCATTTACGCCCTGCGAAAGAACTCTGGGAACTGACTATGAACCACTACATAGAATTCCCAATCCCTCTAATTTTGTCTCTCTGCCTGCATTTTTGATTTCCTTCACAGGCTAATTGCACACTATTTCAAATTCCAAATCTTTTTGTAAGGCAAAACAATTGTTTGGACATGTATACATATATTGTATTTAACTTATACTTCAACATATTTAACATGTATTGTTCAACCTGACATCTGGGGGGAGAGGAAAAATTAGAACAAAGGGTTTGGCAATTGAAAATGTATATATGCATATACCCATGCATATATCTGGTAAATAAAAACTATTTTTTTAAAAAAAGAAAATTATCTTTAATTTCCAACTCATTTCTTATGATCTATTTGGGGGGGAAAAAGGTGGCTGGGAATTTATTCAGCCCTAAATTTTCTAAAAAGTTCTAGTCAATGAGAAAGTACAATTACCTTATCCTTTGACACTGATTTGAGGAAAGAGAAGAAATGACTTCTGGGAGCCTTTATATGTGGACAAATTTGAGCAATCACTGAGAGTTCTAGGGTTTTTCTTTCTGCTGTGTTACTAGCTGATTGTGATACTGTATATTCTACTTAGCCCCTCTATGGCGTTGACTTTTCACCTATTAACTAAGAGGATTTTTTTAAGGTCATGAGCTTCCTTGGCAGTCAGGAAAAAGATATGGACTCCTTATCAGAATGTTTTAAATTGTAGTAAATAATATGTGTAGGATTTCAAAGAAAACCATTTAGGTTAGAATAAAGCATTTTTTAAAAGTTTACAAGCATTAGATTAAGAACTCTTGCAGAAGATCCAAAGTTTCATATTGTTTTGTTTTGTTTTCACTCCAGTTTACAATCAGAGTGCCATCTGCTGGCCATGCCAGTCCACAAGAAGGTGATCATTCCTAAGGGGCAGGGCTCAAGTTAGCATGGCATAGTTTTTCTTGTTTTGGAAAAAGAAATTGTGTGGGAATAATTCCCTTCATTTTTCTATATTCTTACAAAACAGCTGAATTTACAGCCACTAGAATCCAGTATAAAGGAATGATATGAGAAATATTTGAACCAATCATAGTTTTCTACTTTGTCAGCAGCTCTCCATTTGACGACTTTTGAAGCAGCATGTCTGCCACTGGAAATTGACGTGCTGTGAAAATGAGCAGAAAGCTCTATCTGTAAACCGTCTCAGACATCACAGTACACAATTTCTTAAATGTTGAACCACAAACCTTTGCCCTTTTCAAGATGGTTAAATTCTAAAAGGTTAGCCTGACCGAGAGAAAGAGCAGCTTCATGAAAGTTGGTCCGAATTATACAAGATTTGAAAAGTAGAGCAGAATACAGATGACCTGAGTCCCTCTTTAATCATGTATTCAGTGAGTATCGGAGCTTCAAGGGATTTTAGAAATCTTCTATCCCCAATTCTCTCAGTTTATACAGAAGAAAGCCAAGGAGGGATCATGCTTTGCCCATATTTGATGGCTAGGTAGTGGCAGAGCTCTGTCTATCTAGAATCTGGACATCCTAAGTATTTTTTCTAAGTATTTTTCAATGCTCTTTTTTTATCATGCAATATCTACAAGTTCATAAATTAAGAACTGGAAAAGACCTATCTTAGAGATCATTTGGTCATTTTATAGGTGAAAAAATCAAAGATCTTGACAGATTAAGGACTTTCCAAAGGTCAGGCAAATAGCAATTAGTGGAGCTGATTCAAGGGTGGAGCACTGGAGAAAGCACTGGACTTAAAATTAAAACAAAACAAAACAAAACACTTAATAATTTTGTGATCCTTTGCAAGTCCCTTAACCATATCTGCTTCAGTTATTCACCTATTAAACTGAGCTGTAGAGGAAATGGCAAACATTATCCTTGCCAAAAAATCCCCAAATAGGATCATGAAGAGTGATACCATTTACAAAGGACTGAAAAATGATTGAACAGCAAAGAACTGATTTGAACTCTAGTTCTCTTTTACCTATTGAACATCATATTGGCAGCTGTCTCCTTTGGTGGTACAATGGACAAAGAACTGCATCAGAAACTTATTTACTGTGTGATGCTTATTTACAGGGCAATTCACTTAATATCTTCTTGACTCATTTTTGTCAAAAACAAAATATCAAAAACTATAGACTCACTGATGAAGCCAGGAAAAGATTTTTATTTTCAATATTGCAAGAATGGGTGTCTATAAGTAGACACACATTTGAGCAGTAAAGCATAAGTTTTGTCCAAAAAGACAAGTCCCTCCCCTCATTCTCCATTGGCAGGATATTACAGAAGTTATAGTTTTACTGGAATACCTATTTCCCCACATGAACCCTACTCCTAATTACATCTCCTATAGGTATTCACCTTAGTTGGTCATAGTTCCCTGTAAACAACAGTATTAGCAGAACTTTCCCTAATTACAATTCCCATTCCCCACATTTTGGAGACCCTAGTTCTCTTTTTCTTTTACTCTCATTTGAGTATGTATACACCCCTTCTACATCTACCAATAGCATGTTTCTTATTCTTATCTATAGTTTCCCTCTATAAATTTCATTTCCTTTGTTCTATATCAGCCTTTCTTTAGGTTTCATTCCTTAAGTTTTAGTTTCATTTCTCTGCACTTCTTTTAGATAATTCTGTGGAAATTAAATCCTCATTTAATTCTCACATTTTTGTCTTCTGTAAAGTGGGAATAGTAATAGCACCTTGTTAGGATTACTAAGTGAGAACTGAGGTTGTCTGGACAGTGACAAGGTGAGAATTCAGGTTTTCTGGACAATTACAAGGTGAGAACTCAGGTTGACTTGATAGAGGGGGCAAGCTCATTGGCTGGGGTGGTTCTTCCCAGAAGCCCTTGCATTATGCCATGCCCATTCTCTGGGAGAATAAAAGAGAGGACTCTCAGAGAAAGAAGGAGACTCTCTGCATTACATCAGGCCTGACGGGGCTCTCTGCAGGAAGGGAAGTCACTTCTAAGGACAAGAGTTAACAGCAACTGCCTGGAGACAACGGTTCACTACAGGAAGAAGAATCTGTCTTAAAGATTTGAGTAGACACAGCAGATCTCTTCCCAGAGAGCGATCCGGCAGCTTCTGGAGACGACAGCTTGTTACATTTGGCGCCCAACGTGGGGCAAGGACTTTTGCTTATCCTGACAAGAGGAGCTAGACCAGACCTTCGCAATTTGGTGCCCGAACAGGGACAGACACGGTCCTGATTTCAGTGGAAAAGCCTCCCATCCAGATCTCAGTCTCTCTGACCTAGAACCGTGAGTAACGAGGAAACTTTGTTAAAGATTAAGTGAGCGTGCTAATAGATAAATAAGGAACTTAACTTGTTAAGGGCTAAACCAGGAATCTCTTATAGCTGAAATGGGGCAGATGTTAGCTATATTCAATCCCTGGACCTTAGCCGACTCAACCCCAGCCACAGAAGCAACCTCAGCTCCACCCCCATTCAGGAGTGGTACTATAGAGAGTATAATCAAGATAATTGAGGAGCAGAGTTTACTTGTAACCTGGGTACAGATTGCTAAACTCTTGGCTGCATTAAGACGCACATCCCCTTGGTTCTTAGAGGAAGAAAAGATAGATGTAGATAAATGGAAGTTAGTGGGATATGAAATGAAAGAATTTCAAGCAAAAAATGGGCCTCGTTCAATTTCTGCAGAAGTATTTTATATCTACAACATAGTTCAATTAGCCTTAAACTATCAAGCAAGTTGTAGGAGAAGGAAAAGTTCTAAAAATGAACAGAGGAGGAAGTGTGAGGAAAAAAGGAAAGATCAAGATCTTTCCCTAGAGCAAGAGGATTTAAATGAGGAATTATGGTATGATTCTCTTGAAGAAGCTTCAACCCTGTCTAGAGAACAGATTATTGACAGGCCCACATCAACCCCACCTTCAGAGATGGAGGAAGAAAGAGGGGAAGAGGCAGAAACACAAACAGAATTGCCTGTGAAGAAGCCTAAGCCTATGACAAGATTAGAAAAAGCATTGGTTAAAGCTAAGAGAGAAGGACAGGATATAAGTGATTTTATACATGCATATCCTGTGATTGAAAATACTGACTCTGTAGGTAAAAAAAGGAGAAGATATGCACCTTTAGATTTGAATACAATTAAGGATTTGAAAAAAGGTTGTACCCTTTATGGGGCTACATCAGCTTATGTCAAAATGTTACTAGATGGTTTGTCTTATGAAGTCCTAACCCCGAATGATTGGAAATCCATAGCAAGGACATGTCTGGAACCTGGAGAAAATTTATTATGGCTTGCGGAATTTCATGAATTATGTAAAATTCAAGTCAGATGCAATTTGGAAATAGGAGTTAACACACAATTCACTTTTGAGCACTTAGCTGGTGAAGGTCAATATGGAGAGAATTCGGAACAGATTAATTATACCATGACAATATATGAACAAATTGCTAAGGCTGCAATAAAAGCTTGGGGTGTCCTTCCTGGACAGAAAGATCGTGGAGAGGCTTTCACTAAAATACAGCAAGGTCCCAATGAACCTTTTGCAGATTTTGTGGGACGTTTGCAAACTGCTGTCAAAAGAACTATTGGAGAAAATTCAGCTACAGAAATAATGACCAGACATCTGGCTAAGGAAAATGCCAATGAGATTTGCAAAAGAATTATATGGGGATTAGACAAAGATGCTCCTTTAGAGGAGATCATAAGACGCTGTGCTACAGTGGGAACAAATGCTTTTTACATCCGGACAATGATGAATGTGGAAAGGCAGGGTCCCTCATGGCAAGGGCCTTCTAGAGAAACTCGGCGATGTTTTCAATGTGGAAAAATTGGGCATCTAAGAGCTCAGTGTAGATATGGAGATACAGTGAGAAGACAGGGTGAGAGAAGACCTAAAACTCCATGTCCAAAATGTCACAAGGGCCTCCACTGGGCCTCTGAATGTAGATTGACACAGGGAAATGACAGGTGGGGCCCAGCTTCAGGCCCCCAAGTGGGGCATGATGGCAGCCGAGGTTACATCCAGAGAATTTTAAGACACGATCAATCAGCCAAAAGGCAATCAGATGGAAGAAAGGGATTGAAATTAGGAAAAATAGAGTTGTGTGCAGTAGAGACTACCGAGATACTCCCTGGAGAAGTGAAATCTGTTCCTGTTGAGCCTATGGATCCTTTGCCTCCAGGCACAGTAGGCTTGACCATTTCACCTTCTGAGAGTGCCTACAAAACAGTGTCCATCCATACACTGATGTGGGAGACTGGAGAACGTGTATCTAATATCCCAGTCACTAACACAGGCAGACAACGTGTGATTTATCAACCAGGAGAAGTAGTAGCATCAGGCTTATTGTTACGGACCCCTAATAAGCAACCTAGTGATAGTTGCCTAGATTTTGACTCCAATGAACAAAATCCAGGAATATATTGGACAGCAGCTGTGACAGCTGACCGACCTATGCTTACTATTTATATAAACGGAATACCATTTGAAGGATTGGTAGACACGGGTGCAGATCGTACAGTTATTAGAGGTGCCAATTGGCCCGGTCACTGGCCAAAGATTAAAGCAGACACCTATATGTCTGGGGTGGGAGGATCAATAGCAGCAGAGGTTAGTGCTAGGCCTTTGAGATGGGTATTTGAAGGAGAAACAGGAGCTTTTACTCCTTTTGTGGTTGAAAAAATCCCCATCAATCTGTGGGGAAGAGACATTTTACAGCAGATAGGATTACAAATAAGCACTTCGGCTTTTTAGGCAGGGCTGCTGTTGAAGGCCTACCTGCACTTTCACCAGTTCCTATTCAGTGGAAGACTGATTCACCAGTGTGGGTAGAACAGTGGCCCTTAAGAAGTGATAAAATTCAGGCCTTATTAGACATAGTGCAAGAACAACTTGACCAAGGACACTTGCGGCCTTCTCTAAGTCCTTGGAATTCCCCAGTATTTGTGGTGAAAAAGAAATCTGGAAAATGGAGGATGATAACTGATCTAAGAAGAGTAAATGAACAGATGGAAACTATGGGAACTCTTCAGCCTGGACTTCCATCTCCTACTCAGTTGCCAAGAGAATGGCCTCTATGGGTTATAGACATTAAGGATTGTTTCTATTCTATTCCTCTAGATAAGGAGGATATGAAAAGATTTGCTTTTTCAGTGCCTAGTGTTAATTTGGCTGAGCCTTATAAAAGATATGAATGGACAGTTTTGCCACAGGGAATGAAAAACAGCCCTACTATGTGCCAAATGTATGTTGCAGCTGCTCTTGCTCCAGTAAGAAAAGCCTTTCCAAAAGTAATATTGTTACATTATATGGATGATATTTTGGGATGTGCACCTGAGGAACAAATGTTAGAGGCATGTCTACAAAGGACCATGGAAACATTAAAGTACTACAAACTGCATATAGCTACAGAAAAAATTCAAAGACATGCTCCTTTTCAATATTTAGGATATGAAGTATATCCTAAGACACTCACAGTACAAAAGCTTTCTTTAAGAACAGAGAAGTTGAACACCTTAAATGACTTTCAAAAATTAATAGGAGATATCCAATGGATGCGTCCAGTGTTAGGCTTAACTACCAATCAACTACAACCTCTCTATGACATTTTAAGGGGAGACAGTGCTTTAAATTCACCACGCCAGCTTACAAAAGAAGCACAAAAGGCTTTGAGAGAAGTTGAACTGGCTTTATCCAATGTGGTTGAAAGAGTCACTCAAAAACCCTTGGAAATATCAGTTTTTGCTACAAAAGAGGCACCCACAGCAGTCCTTCATCAAGGAGACAGAGTGATTGAGTGGGTGAACCTCCCAGCACAACCAGAACAAAGCCTTACACCTTACCCAGTGCTTGTGGCTAGGATTTTATTAAAGGCTATTAAGAGAGTAACACAATTATCTGGGATAAGTCCTGAAAAAATATACACATTCTATACTAACGCACAGATTAATGTATGCTGTGAGAACATCCCAGAATGGCAAATTTTATTGGCCACCGCTCCAAATTTTGCACATGGATCTCCATTAAAGATTACCCGGCTACTACATAATTGGCGATGGATTTTTGAAGAAAAGGTTTCTAAGGTTCCTCTTAAAGGACCAACAATCTTTACAGATGCCTCTAAAGAAAATATTTGTGCCATATACTCTCATGATTTAACCATAAAGAGAGTAATCAGGACTCCTTTTCAATCCACTCAACAGAATGAATTATTTGCTATCATGCTAGCTCTCACTTATTACCCAGGAGACGTAAATATAATTACTGATTCAGCCTATTCAGTAGGTGTAGTACAAAGAATTGCCACAGCCCAAATAAAATTTGCAGCCTCCAATATTTATCAGCTCTTTAAGGAACTTCAAGAGCAAGTGAGAAAACATCCAGGCAAGATTTATATCTTGCATGTCCACTCACATAGTGGACTTCCAGGTCCCATTTTTGATGGAAATTCAAAGGCAGATAGCCTTCTAACCATGTTAGCCAGTAGTCCTTTATTTCAGGAAGCACAAGAATCACATTCTAAATATCATCAGGCTGCTCGAGCTTTACGTTTACAATTTGGAATCACAAGAGAGGAAGCTAGGAGCATAGTAAAAAGCTGTACAGCTTGTCTTCCTTTCCATGCCCCCACAAATCTCCCTCCGCGTAAAAGTGCGAGAAGCGAAGTGACCGGAGGAGTCCCGGCCACGCAGCTCCCGCAGTCCCAAGTCCCGGGCCCGTCCCCCAATCCGAGGGCCAGCACCAAGCCCCGCCCCCACTGTGACCTTGGGCTCCCGCCGGCCCTCTAACTTCCCTCCAGGGAAGAATCCTCGTGGTTTGAGACCCAATGAAATCTGGCAAATGGATGTGACCCATTATAAATCTTTTGGTCGTCTATCTTTTATTCATGTCGTGGTAGACACTTTTTCAGGATTCACATTTGCAATGCCAGCAGCAAAAGAGACAGCCCGAGTGGTCACTGAATTCCTTATACAAGCTTTTGCAATTATGGGTGTGCCACAAGCAATAAAAACAGACAATGGACCTGCATATACGTCCAAACATTTTACACACTTTTGTGCACAGTATAAGATTTTACATACCACGGGCATACCCTTTAATCCTCAAGGGCAGGCAATAGTAGAGAGAAGAAACAGAGATATTAAGACACTCCTCCAAAAACAAAAGAAAGGGGGAGCCACAGGTAGCCCTAGGGAACTTCTAAATTTAGTTCTCTATACCATTAATTTTCTAATTTTTGACAAAGATGCGCTGGCTCCAGCAGACAGGTTTTATAACCCACCAGAAGGGCAGTGTCCAGTGAGAGCATCTCCACTGTCCTTAGATAATCGCCAGGTGATGTGGAGAGATCCAGAAAGTGGTGAATGGAAGGGACCAGATAGGTTAACTGCCTGGGGGAGAGGGTTTGCTTGTATTTCTTCAGCAGGAGAAGGAATCAGATGGGTGCCAACAAGTCATATTCGCCTTGTCCATCAGAGAGAGACAGAAAAAGAGAAAGACCTCAAAATAAAGGAGAAGATCTAAGAAACATCTGATACTGAAAGAGCATGGATAATAAGAAGACTGTTAAAGAACTTTAAAACCAGCAGGAATCATTGGACTTCCTCACACAAGATGAGAATAATGGACAATGGACTTATGGACATTTATAAATTTTCAATTTATGATTATGTTATATACTTCTAGCATGTGTTATGTTACTATGTGCTTATGTAATTTATGTAATTATCTGTAATACTTCCCATATTGATGGATTTATGTTTCAAGGTCATTTATGTAATTATCTGTAATACTTCCCATATTGATGGATTTATGTTTCAAGGTCATGACTGTCCTATGTTCTAAATCAAAAGAAAGGGGGAGATGTTAGGATTACTAAGTGAGAACTGAGGTTGTCTGGACAGTGACAAGGTGAGAATTCAGGTTTTCTGGACAATTACAAGGTGAGAACTCAGGTTGATTTGATAGAGGGGGCAAGCTCATTGGCTGGGGTGGTTCTTCCCAGAAGCCCTTGCATTATGCCACGCCCATTCTCTGGGAGAATAAAAGAGAGGACTCTCAGAGAAAGAAGGAGACTCTCTGCATTACATCAGGCCTGACGGGGCTCTCTGCAGGAAGGGAAGTCACTTCTAAGGACAAGAGTTAACAGCAACTGCCTGGAGACAACGGTTCACTACAGGAAGAAGAATCTGTCTTAAAGATTTGAGTAGACACAGCAGATCTCTTCCCAGAGAGCGATCCGGCAGCTTCTGGAGACGACAGCACGCAACAGCACCTACCTATTTGAGTCGTGTGGGTAGAATGAAGTAAAATTTGTAAGTACTTTTTAAAACTTAAGATACTGTGTAAATATTACCTATAGTTGTTATTATTACCCAAAGGACCTAAATTTCAGTTTTTTAAGACTTATCTGAAAACCTTTTCTTTATGTTCATTTGGAGCTAGCATTAATTATATTAAGGCAACAACAATGAAAATATATTTCCTATGTCTTTGAGGTAATTGCATTTATAGAAGAGAACTTCTAGAGATGCCTCCACCTTTATACAAATATAAATTTAAATAATAAATTAATAATAATTATGATAAGACAAGGGAGAAGGCTGGTGAGAGAGCTAATTTTCATGAGAGATTCCTTAGAATCAAACTTTATAAGCTATAATTTACTTTGCCTGGGCTTAAAATTGGCTTTGAATTTATATGGCTTATATTTCTAAGTCATTTTCTACATATCCTGCATATGTGTGTATTGAGAGAGGAAATAGAGGTCATAGGATTATCTAAATGGAATTTTTGAGATTGCATATCTCAAACTCTTTATTTTACAGATGAATAAAATAAAGCGAAACAAAAACTAACACCCTTCACAGGTGTTACATTGTTCCTGTGTAATATTTTTTTCTCTAAAATATAATCGTTCTCTTGGTGCAGGTTTCTTGGGGGGCTTCTGAAAGAAGCCTAAATTTCAGTTCAATTAACCTGAATGCAGCCAAGAGTTAAAGTACAGATCC
The DNA here is from genome assembly GCF_048593235.1 of Sminthopsis crassicaudata. Lineage (NCBI taxonomy): Eukaryota > Metazoa > Chordata > Mammalia > Dasyuromorphia > Dasyuridae > Sminthopsis > Sminthopsis crassicaudata. The sequence goes on along the minus strand of NC_133617.1, from coordinate 157,356,399 downwards.
TTTATTTTCTTCTTCAAAGTCTTGTCTCTTTTCCTGGGCTTGGTTAGTTTTCTTAGAAGCCTCTCTCTCTCCTTGGTTCTGAGAGCTCACTCCAAATGTCTCCAGCCAGCACAAAATTGGAAGTTGGAATGAATGACTTGGCCTCTGAAAGTGGGATTGTGTGCTTCTGTGTGCTTGTGGCTCTGGCCCTGAGAGGAGCTTGCTTATATTTCTGCCCAACTTGAGAATCTCCTGAATTTGTGAATCTCCTCCTTATATATGCTCTCTGAAAGGTGTGAACTGCTTTAAAGGTGTGAATTAAGTTCATAAGCATTGTCTCTATCAGTGACTTAGCATGTTGTTTCAAATTCTGGCCCATAACATTCCTGAGACTACATAGCTAATTAATTAGAATTTAGATCTTATTTATATAGCATCCTGAACATACCTTTCCAGAGAGGGAAAGGACAGTATATGCATAGTTCTCTGATATCTTCATGCTAAGGTTTCAGGATTATAAGATTAATGATAAGAGCTAAAAGGGACTTTAAAGATTATCTAGATTAACTCCTATTATTTTTATAGGTGACAAAATTGAGGATTAGAAAAGTGAAGTGTCTTTTTCAAAGCCATATGGATCATAAGTGGGACAGCTAGGATTGGAACTCACTTTCTGTTCCAAATCTATTGCTTTTTACATTTTTAGCAATGTAACAGTTAAACGTTTGTTTGTTTTGAATGATCTATAATGGACTAAACAGGGCAGATAGATTGTCCAATGGATAGACTACTGGCTTTAGAATCAGGAAGACTAGCCTTCATGAATTCAAATCTGAGCTCAGACACTTTCTAGCTGTGGAACCCTGAGCAAATTATTTAACTATTTCCCTCAGTTTCCTCATTTGTAAAGTGAGCTGAAGAAGAAAATGGCAAAGCACTAGAATATTTCTGTCAAGAAAACCCAAATGGGGTCCTGAGAAGTCAGATAGGACTGAAGCAACAATAAGTTAAACGAACAGAAACCAGATATTCCAACCTTCAATTAAAAGGAAAATCTTGTCTGTGAGCCTCTAAAATTTCATTTAGGGAAGAATGACTTCAGAAATTCAGAGGTTCCAACTGATTCATAAGAAGCAAAACAAAACAAAACAACAAAAATATTTCTTTCCTAGAATCACCTAGGGAATAGAAAATTAATCTGTAATATTGTCTAATGGTTCTTTGTGACCTCCATTATCTAATTAAAATGGAGAAGAGGTGAATACATTTATATCCTTATGCTGTATTTCTTACATTATATCAATATTTCTTGATTTAAGTATAAGATAATGTTTTAAAGGAAACATGAAGGAATCATACCAATTTTTTTAACATCATCTTAAGTTCTTCTACCCAGTACTTTTAAAAACTGGCATAATAATATAAAGAAATTTTAAAGCAAGTTTTATCATTGACCTGATTCTGATACAAAATTCTTGCCCATTATGCTATCAACGACACTTGTAAAAATTTAGTGTGTATTTTACCATGGACAGGGTACTAGAGTTCAGAAAGTCTATTAGGTTTTCCTCTTACTGGGATGACATTTACTCACAAAACAATTCCACAGATTTCTTTTCAGTGACATTTTAAGGTTAAAGCTTTTAAAAAAATAAACTGAAGACTTGTGGGCTTGGGATGGGGGTGATTTGCTTATCAACTTCTCTACACTAATACTTTTTATGGCTTGGTAGATATTTTTCCTTACATGGTTTTCTTCACTATGAACTTTCCCTTGAACCAAATACCTCCCTCTTGCTTTTGCTAGCTGTTGGAATTAATTGCTGTACAGCTGGAGATCATGGGGATCAACTCATGTCTGACACACCTCTGGCATAACAAACATCTTGAAAGACAGAAAGTTGAGCCAAAGTGACTGTTCACTATTGCCTCCTATAGACTGCCTTCTGAAATTACTTGCACTTAATTTTCCCTGTAAAAGTTAGATTCTGAAAAACCAAACTCTTTGGATTATAGCATTTTCTCTTCTTGTTGAGTCGTCTTTCTTATTTCAGTTTCTCCACCTGGAGTCCACAGAATGCTAAGAGACCCTAGGATGGATTCCAATGGAATCCATATACTTGGTTAAGAGAAATATATGCCTGTCTTCATGAATTTTTATTTATTTTTTATTATAGCTTTTTATTTACAAGATATATGCATGGGTAATTTTACAGCATTGATAATTGCCAAACCTTTTGTTCCAATTTTTCTCCTCTTTCCCCCTACTCCCTCCCCCAGATGGCAGGTTGACCAATATATCTTCATGAATTTTTAATTAAAATTTAGCATTTGTTTCAATGATGACTGTAGAAAATGGACCATGATTCTGAGAATTCCATATATTTTACCCAATAATCAAAGGGATTCTTGATTCAAAAGAAGGTTAAGAATTTCCCACTTTAAATTGTGTTCATTGATTTCTCACCTAATTTAGAAGCCCTATTTTAGATTTGCTACTTCCAGAGGAAGCAAGTTTCTGGGTATTCTGCCTTTTTCAGTTCTATATTTTCAGACTGTTGTCTCCTTAGCTTCCTTAAAACTTCTGAGCAAACAATTGTCTAATAGGAACATGGCCAGCCATCTTAACCAGAAAGTGAAGAAAGGGAATGCAACAGCACATTTATGAAACTTTCTCTCACTTTCCCTCAGAACTGGTCTTCAAAAGAATCTGACTCTTCAGCTGCTCTGGATAGAACTCCAGATTGGAGTTTAATGTTTCTTTAGGTATTTCCTCATTGTGTGTTACTGGACAAATTACTTAACCTTTCTGTGCTTCAATTTCTTCATCCTTAAAATGGAGATAACATCAACTACCTTCTAGGTTATTCATACTACTATGAACACAAAGTGAAAAATAAAATGCTTAATTGTATAGTTTCATGACACTAATTTGAGTATTGCTAAGGTGCCAACATTTTCATTCACTATTAATTTTGTACTATCAGTGCAAATATAAGTAGGAAAAATGATGAGAACTCAAAAAAATGATCTAACACTTAGAACACTTTAATACCCCATGTGTCACCAAGCATTCATGTAAAAGATTTTCTTAATGATTAGTTGTTGTTGATACTGAACTAATATAAGCAAAATAGTAAATCCAGAACATCTTGAGTCATCCATTTTAAAGCAAAAGTCCAATTCTATAGACTAGTTAGGAATATAGTCTTCATGTTGTCAAATAAATATTTAAATTACAGGTCATGTAGCGTCTGGAAGATTGTATTATATGATGGAATAGAAAGTGAAAAAAAGCAAACAATGTCTTATTTTTATGAAAATGGTTTTGATCTTGTGGACCCCTTAAAATTGTTTCAGGGACCTTCAGAAATGCCTTGATAATACTCAGAAAATTTTCTACCTATTTTACAAGGTTTCCTTAATATATCTATCAGCACTTTTTTTTTTCCCCCAAATATCTTTCTTCAACAAAGCAGATTAACTGGATGGAAATAAGGTGATATAGTGCATAGGATTCTGGATGTTGTATCAGGAAGACAGCAGTTTGAATTCTCCCTCAGATACCTAGTACCTTTATGATGTGAGGCAAATCATTTCATGGCTTTCAACATTTCCTAAGGTTGTTATGAGGACCAATGAGTATTGTACACTAAGAACTTAGCAAAACTTAAAGGGTTATATTTATAATACTACTATTATTACTATGTGTACTATATCTACTCTTAGATTCTTAGTACAGTGTTTGGCACAAAGTAGATAATTAATAAAATCTTATTCATCTCATTTTAAAAATATCATTATTATTATAACAAAATATATCATTACATTATTTTAAAATAATATTATTATGCTTACATAAATATACAACTTATAGTTCAGAAAATAAAGAAAGTGATGAGAATAATGCTTATAACTAATCATGTAACCATTCTTTTTTTTTTCAAAAATTTTTTTGAAATTTCTCCACTTTTAAAAGAAATAGTATTTTCATTCTTTTTGTTGTTTGCTTGCATTTTGTTTTCTTTCTCATTTTTTCTTTTTTGATCTGATTTTTCTCGTGCAGCAACATAATTTTATGAATAGGTATGCATATATTAGAATCGACATATTTTTATCATGTTTAACATATATTAGATTACTAGACATCTAGGGGAGGGGGGAGTAGTACAGAAATTGGTAGTACAGAAATTGGAACAAAAGGCTTTGCAAGGGTCAGTTTTGAAAAATTGCCCATGCATATGTTTTCAAAATAAAGCTTTAATAAAAAAATAAAGGAAATTTGCAGGCTTTTGTTGAAAAAAAGTTATTAAAAGTTAATCGTTATATTTAACCTGTTTGTTTCAATTAAGGGAGTCTTTATTTAGAGTATTGTGGAAAATACTAAGTTTTCTGTTCAAATTTTCTGTAATTTGTCATTTTATATAAATCATCACATGGAGTAAGAATGCTTCTTGTTTATCAGTCTTTACAGTGTAATAATATAGTATTTTATTAATATGGCATAATGTGTGCAGCCATTCACCAAACCAGAGAACACAGTTTGTTTTTAACTTTTCGCCTTCAAAAAGAGTGTTTGTATGAGAGATTTTACACAAATAGGTCTTTTTTTTCTATTAGTGATTCAATGTCTTCTTTGTGGCTTAAAATCAGAAGTAGAATTTTTTAGATCAGAGGTTATGTGCATTTTTTGAATATTTATTATGTAATTTGAAATTGTCTTTAAATAGTTGGATAAATATATAGCTTCATTTTCAGTGAATTACTATAATTTTTTCCAGTTTCCAGTTTAAATATATATTTTATTTTTTCCAAACATTGCCAATTAAATAGATGCAAGTTAATAACCCTAGTTGGTTTAATTTGAATTTCAAAGTTATAGATAACCTTTGTTGGTTTAATTTTTACTTCCTTGATTAGCAGAAATTTTGAGAATGTTTTCACATTATTGCTTCTTTTGAAAGGTCATTTATTGCTTTTGAAAACTAATATATTTTAACTACTTTTCCATTGAGTAATAGTCCTTAGTATTAGAAATTTGTGCAATTTTCCTTTGCATCTCATTATTTCCTTAGATATTCTTGACTTCTTTTTTTTTTTTTTAATATAAATTGTGTTATTGTTTAAAAGATATAAGATGTTTATGTGGTAAATTGCCTCAGCATTAACTTTCTAAATTAACTTGAGTTACAAGAAAAACAAATGACATCTTCACAGTGTTTTTAGGGTTTGGAAAATAAGTGCTATTTTTACTATATCAACTTAGTTGAGTGTGAACATTTAATATATATCTATTTGGTTAGGCCTAACCTTATTTCTGAGAAAGATATTTTCTAGTTGCTTTTAAATTACTCCTGCATGTCTTAGTTTATTTACTTTCAATATTTAATATGTCATCTTTAAAGCCATTTTCATTATTATAATTTGTATCATAGAAATGCTTACAATTTTTATGATTAAGTACATCCTTGTACTTTAATGAAACTCTTATCTTGATAATTTCTTTTTATTGCTCAAGCAAGTTTTTCCAAGTAATCCATATCACCCGCAAATGGCAATAAATATGCTCTCCCTTTCCATTGTTTATTTCATTACTTTTTCTTGTTGATATAGATAACATCATTGTCACTATAGGAAATAATAATTATAATAGTATATCTCAGTGCTTTACCTCCAGTCTCATTGGAAAAACTTCTATCGTTTTACATAAAATAAAGTTATCTCTTTGCTTTAAAGACTTTCCCCCCATAATTGGGAAAAATCCTCTCATTTTTATACATTTAATTTTAATTTTGGGGAGTATCTTTATACTTAAATGCAATATTTTATTAAGAGCTTCATATCTAATGATCCAATGATGTACTGATTCTGAAGATTTTGTTATTAATATGATCATGTCTTTAACCTTATAACAATCCATTTCTCACAATGCTTCATCTCTGTTAAACCTATTCTTTACCTTTATTTAGTGTTCCAATTCCTCCTCCTCCCTTTTTCTTCTATCTTTTAATCCTTCACGCTTCTATTCTATTATTATTCATCTTTTGCCAAGATTAGCTGAGAGACAGACAGAAACAGAGGTGGAGACAAAGAGACAGAGAGAAGGAGAAAATGATAAAATTATGTTTACCAGGTAAACCAAAGCTCATAGCACATCAATTTTCTTCTCTGAATCTCTATCTCACATTCTGTAGAAGCTACTCCAAATCTTATGTTCCTGTTTCCCTGGTGTCTCCCCTAAGAATCTTGCCTCTTTATTGAAAAAATCGAGGCCATTTGTTTTAAAACCCCTTTTCTTTTTTTATCTAAAAAGTCATTTGACATCATTCACTACTGTGTCCTTTCCTTATCTCTGATAATGAGGCAGTTCCCCCACGTTTTTTTTCCCTGAGGCAATTGGGGTTAAGTGACTTGCCCAGGGTCACACAGCTAGGAAGTGTTAAGTGAATGAGGCTAGATTTGAACTCATATCCTCCTGACTTCAGGGTTGGGATTCTATCCACTGCACCACCTAGTAGCTCCTCTCCCCCTCTTTTTTTTTTTTTTTCTGCCAAGGTTAACTCCTCCACAAAAATTCTTTTTTCCTATTCTCTTTAGTTCATGTAATGAACTAAAGTTAGTGGTATACCTCCTTCAATAGTCATAACCATCTATATTTAATCATTTATAGCATTACAATATTGGCATAGTTGTGTCTTGTTAGGTCTAGGATGAAAGAAAAAAGTGAAGAAGTATGCATGATACACTTTTAAGTTTAATATGCAATGTTAACATTTTCTGTCACTTGCTTGTGTCTAGACAATCTAAAAAATCCACTAACCAAGTTCTGATTTGACAATTTCAGTAATATAAATTCTCACTCTGAAAATTTAACAATTGGCTCTGGTTAGCTGGTTTGGTCTGGGTCTAGCACATCCTTGCATGATATTCTTTCTTATTTGTTCTAATATATCTTGACTCCTTGTGATAACAGAACATTGATTAGTGCAACTCATTGTATCGTACTCTATGTCAAATATCATCATATTTTAAGTAATGCCCCCTGGACTATTGTGATGTCCAGCCCATTTCTTAGATTCAAAGGAAAAATTCTATCATGTAGGCTGATACACTATAACTCAATCAATGATATTGCCATAGTTCAATTAGCAGCATTTTATGGTTCTTTCCTGGCTTAAATTTCTTAGTACTGTAAGTGAAACATTATAGGTTAGATGATATAAACACTTATTCCCTTTCTTTTTTTCCTTCCCTTCCTACAAGCCTTCACACCTAACTATAATAATCTATGGATAAACAATGCCAAGTGTATACTGCCCATCACTTTGACTAGCATTTCTTTTTTGCCTTTGATTTCCCCTTTCCACCAGGTAAAGAATAGATTGACTTTGAGAGTTATTATTGTTACTATGAATAACAATGTTTTTATATTTTATTACACAGTATTAGTATTAATTCTTTCATTATTTTAATGTGCTACCATTTACTAATGCATAGAAGAAATATGAAGCTTATTAATACAATGGACATCAGATTCAGGTACAGACAGGATCTGAATGGAGGCTGGGGGAAGGAAAAGAAATATATGTTTTATCTTCAATACTTTGTTTTAAAAAAAAAATTCTGCGTCTCACTAACCATTTATTTTGACTCCTCCCCTTCTCTGGTTCCTAATGACCTCAAATATTTTTCTTACTGATCTCAAAAATTGTCTTAAAAGGACAAAAATTTCATGTGGAATAGCACTTAAATGGCTAATAGACTAAACTATTTCTTCTCCAAGTAACTATTTTAATTTTAACATATATAAAATCCTTAAACTGAAATAATGAGGCCAAATAGTACAATTTTATGCACTAACTAGTGGGTAGGAATGTTTCTTTTGGGATTAGGCCTTTTTTTTTAACATCTCTAAACCTACAACAATAATCAATCACCAAACATTTATTACATGTCTGTAGTATATCAGGCTCTTTGCTAGGTCCAGGAGTATAAGAACAAAGAAGGAAATAGTCTTATCTCTCAAGAAACTTAGAATCTATAACAAGAGCCAATGTGCACATAAATATATAGAGAACAAATACCACATAATTAGAAAGGGAGGATACTAGCAATTAAAAACATCAATAAGAGCCTCATATAAAAGATTACCATCAGCTAAGACTTGAAGTGAGGTGAAGATGAAAAGAGGTTAATTCCAGGCATGAGGTTTTAGGCAGGTAGAGGGAGAATAGGAACTATAAAGTGATAGAGATAGAAGATGGAATTCTATGCATGAGGATCAGAAAGAAAACTGGTTTGACTATTCTGTAGAGTAAAATATAAAGCAAATTATAATTATGATACAAATGTAGTTTAGGGAACATTGTAATTTTTTTTTTACTTGTTTGCTTTTTAAATCAAATAGAAAAGTTTGTACTTCTATCTTGGAGTTTATAGGGAATGTGGACATAGGGATTGAGGAATAACATGGTCTGACCTATATTTAAAGAAAATTACTTTGGCAGCTATGTAATTTGTGTGGGTAGTGATTTGAGGCAGGAAGCTTAAATAGGCCATTAAAGTAGTCCAAGAAAAGTTTGAACTAGGGTGATAGTTATGTCTGTAGTAATACAGGGACTGACATGACAAATATTATGGAGTTTGGAATGACAAAGTTTAGCAACAGATTGTCTAAGTGGGATGAAGAAAAGAAGTTAAGAACTACTCTGACATCATGAATCTGGGTGTCCAGATGAATATTGATGCCTTCAATAAAAAAGGAAGATTATTAGAGAAGTGAGGGCAATAAGGACAGGCAGACAAGAATGAGTGCTGATTTGAATATGTCAGGTTTGAAGTTCTAATGGACAGTTGCTGAGATATGAAATTGTAACTCAAGGGGAGGGAGTGGAGGGAAGGAAGGTAAAAGTTGGAACAGAAGGGATTGCAAGGGACAATGTTGTAACTGAGACTGGAGGTATAATTCAGTGCTCTATACAGAACTTATAACTAAGCCCATAAGAATTCATTAAGTCATCAAGTGAGTGAAAATGAAAAAGAATAGAAGGCTAAATTTAAAATGTTGGATTTCACCCACAGTTAAGGGGTATGAACCAGCAAACAAACATGAGAATGCTAATATAAATGGGGAGAACTAGAAAATACTAGTGTCATAAAAAACAAGAAAAAAGTATACTTAATAAATAGAGAGTATGGCAAACAATGATCAATACTACATGGAAGTCAATACAACTGAGGATTAAGAAAATATGACATTTAATCATTAAAAGATCACTGGTTACTTTATAGGGAGCAGTTATAGTTTGAATTATGAGATCAGAAGCCTAGGTGACAATGGTTCAGAAATAAATGTGAGGAGATTTATTCAAGACAATGAAGGTTGACAGAATTTTCTAGGAGTTTAGCCAAGAAAAGAAATTTCCTCATCAGCACATAATGATAATGGTTAATATGTGTGAATCCCTTAGAGGTGTTTTTGTACTGAAACTTTTATTTTCTTGTACATTAATTTTCTCATTATTACTTTTACATTTTATTACTATTACATTTTATCACATATTATTTCATTTTTCCATGACCTAAAGAACTATTTTTTGGAATTTTCCATAGTAGAGTAGATTAGAAACAAGAATCCTACATTATGTTGTTTATCAGAAACACATCTGAAGCAGAGAGATACTGACAAAGTAAAAGCAAAAGCTTGGAGCAGGTCGCGGAGCCAAGATGGCGGAGAAGAAACACACGACTCAGTGAACGTCCTCACTCCCTCACAACCAATTAGATAAATTAAGTCTCAAAATTAGCTCAGGACTGATAGATACCACAAGGACTGGAAGCACGATTTACCAGCTGAAGAGAATCTGGAGTTTCAACAGGAAAGGTCATTTCTCAGGGGAGGAATAAGAAAGACCAGCACAGACGGTGGGGTAGGGGCACACTGCGCCCATTGCGCTGGGAGGGGCTCTGGGATCAGAGAAGCCACTGAGGTAAAGGAATCTGGCACAGGCTGTTAGCTCTTCTCTGCTAATTATTTAGCAGTTCAGAAGAGGAAGCCAAAATATTTTAAAACTCAGATTAGATTCCCCCCCCCCACCCTGGGGGTGACTCAGCAGAGAATCGGCACCAGGGGGTGTGGCCTCAGCTACCTCCTGAGAATAGTTAAGAGATTGACAAGTGGGTGGATACGGCCCAAGGCAACACACACTGCCTAGCTTAGCTGGAGGGAGTGGAACTCAGCTCCAGGAAGTCCCAGAGAAGCGGAACCTTTGAACTAGGGACCGCGGTTTCTGGCAGACACTTCCAGTTAGAGCGCAGGGGCTTCTCACTTCACCTGCTGCAGACATTCACTCCCCACCCGGACACATAGACTGGGCTTCCTGCTGTCTTCACTATTCTACGCCCTCGAAGCACAGCAGTGCTAATCACCTCTGGGGCACTTCCAGGGAGGGGATGGGGAACTCTCTCCCAGAGCTCTCTCTTAGCTCAGGCTCAGGAGCCGCTGCATCCATCCGGTCTGGGAGGAAGCTGGTAAAGAAGTAAATAATTTCCTACCCCAGGGACAGACCCCAAAAGATTTTTTTAAGTATGAGCAAAAAAGCTAGAAAAACTATAGATTCCTTCTACACAGAGAAAGAGCGGGTATCCAACCCCGAGGAAGTTAACAGCAGAGAGACAGCAGATAACAACCTAAAGGGGAACGATTCCTGCCCCCCATCACATAACTCTCTCCTAGAAGAAGCTCTTTAAAAAATGAGGGAGATCGAAGAAAAATGGGGAAAAGAAAGGGAAGTTATGATAGAGAATAACAACGTCCTGAAATTGGAGTTGGAAAAAATAAAGAATTCACAGGAGATGCAGGGAAACAAAATTAGTGAATTAGAAAAGGTTAAAAAAACACAGGAAAGTAGGATTTCTGAATTGGAAAAGATAAAAAAGTCTCAAGAAAATAGAATTTCTGAATTGCAAAAAGAAAATAATTCTCAAAAAAAAAAAATTAGGGAAATGGAAAAAAATTCAATAGAGCAAAATAACTCATTTAAAAACGAAATTGGGCATTTACAAAAAGAACTAAAAACTGTGAAAGAAGAAAATAACTCCTTAAAAGTCAGGATGGAACAAATAGAAATGAATGATTCACAGAGAACCCAAGAATCAGTCAAACAAAACAAAAAAAATGAGAAGCTGGAGAACAACGTCAAATACTTACTGGGAAAATCTATAGACCTGGAAAATAGATCTAGGAGAGATAATCTGCGGATTATTGGACTTCCAGAAAACTATGACCAAAAAAAGAGCCTAGATTCTATTTTACAGGAAATTATCAAAGAGAACTGTCCAGAGATAATAGAAACAGAAGGGAAAGTAGATGTGGAAAGAATTCATCGAACTCCTTCTGAAATAGACCCTAAAAAAAGAACACCACGGAATATTGTGGCTAAGCTGCAGAATTACCACACAAAGGAGAAAATCCTGCAAGCAGCTAGAAAAAAACAATTTAAATACCAAGGTGCCACAATAAGGGTCACCCAAGATCTGGCTGCCTCCACATTAAAAGATAGAAGGGCCTGGAACCTGATATTCCGAAAGGCAAAAGATCAAGGACTGCAACCAAGAATGAACTACCCAGCTAAGTTTAGCATCTTTTTCCATGGAAGAAGATGGTCATTCAATGAAACAGAGGAATTCTATATGTTTCTAAGAAAAAAACCAGACTTAAACAAAAAATTTGATCTACATCCACAAGACTGAAGAGAAACAGAAAAAGGTACACAGAACCCTTGAGAACTGTAACTCTGTTGTGGGTATATAAAAAATACTCAAGGATAATTTGATTTTACTGATATAAAAGAAAAAAAGGGGGGTGTAGTAAAGGGAAGGAGGTCGGTTCAGAAAAAGGGGAAGGAGTGATAAAAAGAGGGAAACTACATCCCAGGAAGAGACATAGAAAATACACCATATCTGAGGGAACTTAGTGAGGGGGAGAATCATTGTGTGAATCTTACTCTCATCAGAAGAAGCTCAAAGAGTAAATAATTAACATATTTGTTTTTCAGAGAATTTTCTCTCACCTCATTAAAAGGGGGGAGAGGAAAAGGGAAAAGGAAAAGGAGAATAAGTGAAGGGACTTGGAGGGAGGGGGGAGGGATCCAAAAAAAAAAGAGGGAGGGTTGTGCGGCACAAGGGGGGTCTGTAAATTAAATATCGGGGAGGGGGATCAGGGGGGTCAAGGGAAAAAAGCATAAGCTGGGGATAATACGATGGCAGGAAATACAGAATTAGTAATTTTAACTGTAAATGTAAATGGGATGAACGATCCCATCAAACGGAGACGGATAGTAGATTGGATCAAAAAGCAGAACCCTACAATATGTTGCCTACAGGAAACACACTTAAAGCAGGGAGATACATACAGAGTAAAGGTAAAAGGTTGGAACAGAGTCTATTATGCTTCAGGTAAAGCCAAAAAAGCAGGGGTAGCTATCCTTATCTCAGATCAAGCAAAAGCAGAAGTAGATCTTGTTAAAAAAGATAAGGAAGGAAACTATATCCTGCTGAAAGGTAGCATAAATAATGAAGCCATATCAATACTAAACATATATGCACCAAGTGGTATAGCATCTAACTTTCTAAAGGAAAAGTTAGGAGAACTGCAAGAAGAAATAGACAGTAAAACTATAATAGTGGGAGATCTCAACCTTGCACTCTCAGATTTAGACAAATCAAACCACAAAACAAACAAGAAAGAAATTAAAAAAGTAAATAGAACATTAGAAAAACTAGGTATGATAGACCTTTGGAGAAAACTGAATGGCAATAGGAAGGAATATACTTTCTTCTCAGCAGTTCATGGATCCTATACAAAAATTGACCATATACTAGGACATAAAGATCTCAAAATTAAATGTAGGAAGGCAGAAATAATAAATGCCTTCTTCTCAGATCACAATGCAATAAAAGCTACATTCAGTAAAAAGTTAGGGGTAAATAGACCAAAAAGTAATTGGAAACTGAATAATCTCATCTTAAAGAATGACTGGGTGAAAGAGCAAATTATAGAAACAATTAATAATTTCACCCAAGATAATGATAATGATGAGACATCATATCAAAATCTTTGGGATGCAGCTAAAGCAGTAATAAGGGGAAATTTTATATCTTTAGAGGCTTATTTGAAGAAAATTGAGAAAGAGAAGATTAACGAATTGGGCTTACAACTTAAAAGGCTAGAAAAAGACCAAATTGTAAACCCCCAACCAAAAATTAAACTCGAAATACAAAAATTAAAAGGAGAAATCAATAAAATTGAAAGTAAAAAAACTATTGAATTAATAAATAAAACCAAGAGTTGGTTTTATGAAAAAGCCAATAAAATAGATAAACCTTTGGTAAATTTGATCAAAAAAAAGAAAGAGGAAAATCAAATTGATAGTCTTACAAATGAAAAGGGGGATCTTTACACCAATGAAGAGGAAATTAGAGAAATAATAAGGAGTTACTTTGCCCAACTTTATGCCAATAAATTTGATAACTTAAGTGAAATGGATGACTTCCTCCAAAAATATAGGCTCCCTAGATTAACAGAGGAGGAGATAAATTGCTTAAATAGTCCCATTTCAGAAAAAGAAATAGAACAAGCTATTAATCAACTCCCCAGGAAAAAATCCCCAGGGCCAGATGGATTCACATGTGAATTCTACCAAACATTTAAAGAACAATTAGCCCCAATGTTATATAAATTATTTGAAAAAATAGGGGATGAAGGAGTCCTACCAAATTCCTTTTATGACACAGACATGGTACTGATACCTAAACCTGGTAGATCGAAAACTGAGAAAGAAAATTATAGACCAATCTCCTTAATGAATATTGATGCTAAAATCTTAAATAAGATATTAGCAAAAAGACTTCAGAAAATTATCTCCAAGATAATACACTATGATCAAGTAGGATTTATTCCAGGAATGCAGGGCTGGTTTAATATTAGGAAAACTATTAATATAATTGACCATATTAATAATCAAATTAATAAGAACCATATGATCATCTCAATAGATGCAGAAAAAGCATTTGACAAAATCCAACATCCATTCCTACTAAAAACTCTTGAGAGTATAGGAATAAATGGATTATTCCTTAGAATAATCAGGAGTATATATTTAAGACCGTCAGTAAGCATAATATGCAATAGAAATAAACTGCAACCTTTCCCAGTAAGATCAGGAGTGAAACAAGGTTGCCCACTATCACCATTACTATTCAATATAGTACTAGAAACGCTAGCCTCGGCAATAAGAGCCGAGAAAGAGATTCAAGGAATTAGAGTAGGAAATGAGGAAATTAAACTATCACTTTTTGCAGATGACATGATGGTATACTTAGAGAACCCCAAAGACTCTGCTAAAAAGCTACTAGAAATAATTCAAAATTTCAGCAAAGTGGCAGGATACAAAATAAATCCACATAAATCCTCTGCATTTTTATATATCACTAACAAAATGCAACAGCAAGAGATACAAAGAGAAATTCCATTCCAAACAAATGTTGAGAGTATAAAATATTTGGGAATCCATCTACCAAAGAAAAGTCAGGAATTATATGAGAAAAATTACAAAACACTTGCCACAAAAATAAAATCAGATTTAAATAATTGGAAAGACATTCAGTGCTCTTGGATAGGCCGAGCGAATATAATAAAGATGACAATACTCCCCAAACTAATCTATTTATTTAGTGCTATACCAATCAGACTCCCAAGAAACTATTTTAATGACCTAGAAAAAATAACAACAAAATTCATATGGAAGAATAAAAGGTCAAGAATTGCAAGGGAACTAATGAAAAAAAACTCAGAGGAAGGTGGTCTAAGTGTACCTGATCTAAAGCTATATTATATAGCAGCAGTCACCAAAACCATTTGGTATTGGCTAAGAAATAGACCGGTAGATCAGTGGAACAGATTAGATACAAAGGACAAAAAAGGGTACATCTATAGCAATCTAATCTTTGACAAACCCAAAGATTCCAACATTAGGGATAAAAATTCATTATTCGGAAAAAACTGTTGGGAAAACTGGAAATTAGTATGGCAGAAATTAGATATGGATCCACACTTAACACCATATACCAAGATAAGATCAAAATGGGTCCATGATTTAGGCATAAAGAGGGAGATAATAAATAGATTAGAGGAACAGAGGATAATCTACCTCTCAGACTTGTGGAGGAGGAAGGAATTTATGACCAGAGGAGAACTAGAGATCATTATTGATCACAAAATAGAAGATTTTGATTACATCAAACTAAAAAGTTTCTGTACAAATAATACTAATGCAAACAAGATTAGAAGGGAAGTAACAAATTGGGAAAATATTTTTAAAAACAAAGGTTCTGACAAAGGTCTCATTTCCAAAATATATAGAGAACTGACCATAATTTATAAGAAACCGAACCATTCTCCAATTGATAAATGGTCAAAGGATATGAACAGACAATTCTCAGAGGAAGAAATTGAAATTATATCCACTCACATGAAAGAGTGTTCCAAATCACTACTGATCAGAGAAATGCAAATTAAGACCACACTGAGATACCACTACACACCTGTCAGATTGGCTAAGATGACAGGAACAAATAATGACAAATGTTGGAGGGGATGTGGGGAAATTGGGACACTGATACATTGCTGGTGGAGTTGTGAAAGAATCCAGCCATTCTGGAGAGCAATCTGGAATTATCCCCAAAAAGTTATCAAACTGTGCATACCCTTTGACCCAACAGAGCTACTACTGGGATTATATCCCAAAGAAATACTAAAGAGCGGAAAGAGACATATATGTGCCAAAATGTTTGTGGCAGCTCTTTTTGTTGTAGCTAGAAACTGGAAGATGAATGGATGTCCATCAGTTGGAGAATGGTTGGGTAAATTGTGGTATATGAAGGTTATGGAATATTATTGCTCTGTAAGAAATGACCAGCAGGAGGAATACAGAGAGGCCTGGAGAGACTTAGGTCAACTGATGCTGAGTGAAATGAGCAGAACTAGAAGATCACTGTACACTTCAACAACAATACTGTATGGGGATGTATTCTGATGGAAGTGGAAATCTTCAACTTAAAGAAGATCCAACTCACTTCCAGTTGATCAATGATGGACAGAAATAACTATACCCAGAGAAGGAACACTGGGAAGCGAATGTAAATTGTTAGCACTAATATCTGTCTGCCCAGGTTGCATGTACCTTCGGATTCTAATGTTTATTGTGCAACAAGAAAATGATATTCGCACACATGTATTGTACCTAGACTATATTGTAACACATGTAAAATGTATGGTATTGCCTGTCGTCGGGGGGAGGGAATAGAGGGAGTGGGGGCAATTTGGAAAAATGAATAAAAGGGATAATATTATAAAATATATATATAATAATAAAAAAAAAAATAAAAAAAAATAAAGAACCGTTGTCTCCAAAAAAAAAAAAAAAAAAAAAAAAAGCTTGAAGCAGAATATATTATACCTCAATTGAAGATTAAAAAAAATGTATAGAAAACTTGATCCCAGAAAAAGCAAAAGCAAAAATCAATCTAAGTAAAGGAGATAAGGAAGAAAACTACACATTGCTAAAGGACAGTACAGATAATGAAGTAATGTCAATACTAAACACATATGTAGCAAGTGGTATAGCATTCAAATTCTTAGAGGAGAAGTTTAGTGAGTTGCAAAAGAAATAAACAGCAAAACTATATTTGTGGTAGATCTCAACATCCATCTCTCAAAATTAGATAAATCTAACCACAAAATAAATAAGAAAGAAGTAATTTTTTTAAAGGTTAGGTACATTAGACCTTTGGATAACATTGAAGAAGGTTATAAAGGAGTACATGGCACCTAAACAAAGATTGGCCACATATTAGGGAAATAATTAAATGTAGAAAGGCAGAAATAATAAATATATATTTTCAGATCATGATGGAACAAATGTTTCATGCAATAAATAGCCATGGAAAAATAAACCAAAAATTATTGGAAACTAATCTCACCTTAAAGAATGAGTGTCAAAAATCAAAATCATACAGACATTCAATAATTCCATCAAAGAGAATGACAGTAATGAGACAACATACCAAAGCAATTATTTGGGTTATATCTCTAAACGCTTACATCTCTTAAAACACACACACACACACACACACACACACACATACACACACACACACACACACACACACACAGAAAAGAGAGATCAATGAATTGGTAATGTAACTAAAATAGTTAGAAAAAGAACAATTGAAAACTTTCAATTAAATGCCAAATTTTAAAATCAAAGAAAAGATAAGTAAAATTGAAAGTAAGAAAACTATTGAACTAATAAAACTAAGAATTGGTTTTATGGGAAAAAACAATAAAAAATAAGTCTTTGGCAAATTTGATCAGAAAAAGGAAAGAATTAAACCAACTTAACAGTGTCAAAAATGAAAAAGGTGAACTTAATACCAATGAAGATAAAATTAAAAGAATAATTAAAAGCTATATTGTTCAATTGTTTGTCAATAGATCTGACAATCTAAGTAAAATGTATAAATATTTGCAAGAATATAAATATATAAATTGCCCAGAATAACAGATGAGGAAATAAAATACTAAAATAATTACCATTTTAGAAAAAAAATTAAACAAGCCATAATGGACTCCATTAAAAAAAAAAATCTCCAGGGCTGGGTGAATTTACAAGTGAATTCTACCCAACATAATATATAATCTATTTGGGATAAAAAGGAAAGAAGGACTCCTATAATTTTTTTCTTATATACATATAGTGCTGATAGCAAAATCAGGAAGGGTCAAGAGTGGGGAAAAAAAGAAAATTTGCCTAATGAATATTGGTACCCAGTGGTATTACTACTGGGTTTATATAATGAATAAATATTAAAGAAGGGAAAGGACCTGTATGTGCAAAAATGTGTTTGGCAGCACTTTTGTGGCTAGAAACTAGAAATTGAATGGATGCCCATCAATTGGAGAATGTCTGGGTAAATTGTGCTATATGAATGTTATAGAATGTTATTGTTCTGTAAGAAATGACCAGCAGGAGGAATACAGAGAAGTTTGGAGAGACTTACATGAACTTATGCTAAGTGAAATGAGCAGATCCAGGATATCATTATACATTTTAACAATAATACTATATGAAGATCAATTCTGATGGAAATGGATATCTTCAGCAATGAGAAGATCCAATTCAGTTCCAATTGGTCAGTGATGAACTGATCCAGCTACACCCAGAGGAAAAACACTGGGAAATGAATGTGGATTGCTTGCATTTTTTTCTTCCCAGGTTATTTTTTACCTTTTTAAATCCGCTTTTTATTGTGCAACAAGATAACTATATAAATATGTACACATATATTGTGTTTAAGATATACTTTAACATGTTTAACATATATGAGACTGCTTGCCATCAAGGGGAGGGAGTGGAGGGAAGGAAGGTAAAAGTTGGAACAGAAATGAGTGCAAGGGACAATGTTGAAAAACTACCTATGCATATGTTCTGTCAATAAAAAGCTATAATAATAAAAAAAATAATTTTGATATTAAAAACTTAAATAAAATATTAACAAAGAAATTATAGCAATTTATCATTGGATAAGGTACTGTAACCAGATAGTATTTATACCAGAAATGCAGGACTGGTTCAATATAAGGAAAACTATCACTGTAATTTTCTTTCTCCTAATTTTTTCCCATTTTGTTCTGATTTTCTTTTTTTAAACATGATAAACATGAAAATATGTTTTAAATGATTGTACATATATAACCAATATTAGGTTGCTTGCTGGAAAGGGAAGAGATAAGAGGAAGAAAAAAAAAACTGGAACTAAAAATATTAACAAAATGAATGTTGAAAACTCTTTACATGTAATTGGAAAAATAAAATGCTATTGAAAGAGAAACAAAATAAGAGCTTGTTTCCACTCTGACCTGAAACCCCAAACCAAGAACTCACCCTCTCATGAGAGCCTGCAGTCAGCAGTTTACCGTCCCATTGGTTCTCCACTGAGCTTATGCTGATTCAGTAGGGCCCAGAGCAAGATCTCAGAAGCACACCTGAGCCTGTCATTCATTGTCAGCACAGGTTCCCTCAATCTTCCCAGACTCAAACCCCGGACTCTCCAAACTGTCTGGGAAGTGAAAGTTCCTGTGGTTAGTGTTGAGGCTACCTCCAAATCCATCTAGCCTTAGGGCTCTCCACTGCTGTTATAATGGGGCTAGCCTGGAGGCTTCATAGGAGCCAAATTTGCATCCTGAAATCTTTCTTTGGATCATATTAGGTTGTCCCAGTAGGACTCCTATTCTGTTTAAAGTCTTATTTGTTTTTCACTAGTCTACATTTGCTTTAGGTGCAATTTTGTCTTGTTTGTGGGGGAAATCTGGAGAGTTTGGAACTTTCTGATCTACTTTGTCATCATCTCAAAACTTTCCCTTATTGTTTCATTTTAATGACTGTTATTCTACATATATTAGTCTTCAGTCAGAGTGTATCATTTCTCTGCCTATATGGAAAAGTATATTTTATTACTTTAAGATTAATATTGGTCACTGCATTGATCAGAGTTCTGATTTTCTTCAGTGTTATTCTCTTTTATATTGTTATAGCTATTAAATATATTTTTTCTCTTGATATCTATTTTGTATCTATTCTGTTTTCTTCATATTCATAGTCATCATTTTAAAATTATACATTTTGTTTTTTCCAGATAATGTATTTAAATTATAGTTCTTTGTTACCATAAAAAGTGGGAGCTATAAATATTTTGGTGTATGGGCACTTTTTTTTTAAAAATCTGTATTTTTTTTGTAGTTTCTGTCTCTATAAAGGAGAATCCAGGGAAGATTTGAGAACTCCACCCTCATCTCGCCAGGCTTTTCTGATATGTAGATCACACACTTAGTAAATGATAGAACCTGAATCCATGTCTTCTAACTCCAAGTTCTGTAGACTTTCAATCACTATTATGCCTAGAGAGCCTATTTCTACCACTGATATGTTTCTCGTGTGACCTTGGACAAGTTATGCTACTTCTGAAGATCTTGGTTTTGGCATCTGTAAAAAAAAAAAAAAAAAAAAAAAAAAAAAAGTTTGGATTAGATTACTTACAGTTAAAATCTTTGTGTGCCTAAATCTATGGTACTATGATAGCTTATTTCTCATGTCTGGTTCTGAATGCCTAAGGACATTTATATCACTATCAACACTATTGTTATCAGCATCACTAACATTATCACTTACAAATGGTTTACATGTAGTCTCATTTGATCTTCACAAAAACCCTGGATGTAGGTGTTTATTATTATTATTATTATTTTGATGTTTACAGATAAGGAAACTGAGGATGATAAAAATGAAATGACTTGTTCAGTGTCACACAGCTAATATGTATCTGAGGAATTATTTGAACTTAGATTTTTCTGACTCCTGACCCAGTTCCCTATCTACTATGTCTACAAATTGCAGAGCATATTTGGAAACCCAGAAACTAGTGTCAGTACATCTGTCCCAAACCCTGTTAGTTGTACAATAGGAGCATAAACAAGATTAAGGGAGGTTAGTACATCAAGACCCACAGTTTAAAAGTACCAGAAAGAATAAACAGATGACTTAGTAACAGAATAAAATGGGAAATGTTTAAAATCAAACCAAAGCGTCATTGATAGGCTTTGATAAATACAAAGGAACGAGAGGGTTGTCCAAATTTTATAGGCAATGATAACAAATGGTCCAAACTTTTGGGAATATACCAGTAAGATTCACACAATTTTTTTCACTTAGAATATATGACTGCAATATAACAAAAAACAATCAAGAGCTGACAGACACATACCCACAAGCTAAGCTTACTTACCTATATTCCTAAAAAATTGTGTTTCACTCACCTGAATAGGTAGGCTGCATAGTTTCAGGTTTGTTGGAATGTCTCAGAGACATTCTCAGAGATTTTTTGAGAATCATGAACCAGCTTCTCCTGGGTAGCCGCGTGCCTCACAAACACTGAAGACTCATATTTGGGGTCTATTTTTGTCATTGTGATGAAAGAAAGATCTTCAAACATCTGAGTATTGGTCTAGTCATTAGGAGAACAAGCCAGGAAGGAATGGCTTTTAATGTTTTCCAGTGCAAAGCTACTTTGGGCAAAATCTCACCCTCGAAGTGACTAATGCAAAGAGTGATAGGAATTAAAGAGAAAATGCAACGTACTAGGCAACTCACAAGAGGTAATGATACCACAAGATTGTAAAAGGAAACATGTACTTATTTTAAAGGTGAAAAAAAGAATAATAAAGTATAAGTCTCATACTTTGATCCTATATTTATGTATTTTTCAGTCATGTATTGGAATAGAGATTCTTTGAGTCTCTTTCAACTCTCAAATTTCGTTATTCTATGACTCTCTAAAAGTTCAGTAAGCTTGACAAATTCCATAATGTGTTGTTAAATATATAGTTGGTGAACATCTGGAAAACTGAATCTAATCTACATCTTTCTATTTCCCCTCCTATCCCCCCATGAGATTCACTTAAAAGAATGTGTCGTGTGATTTGCTATAATCTAGGTAAACTGTATTTACAGCATTCCCCTGTTCTATCAAGCTGGCTAATTTTGTCAATGACAGAAATGAGATTAACTTGACAGTATAAAGTCATACTGTTTACATGTCACCTTGAAGAGAAAAATTTAGTGGACAGACCTTTCCTTTTTCTGGTGTCAGTTGAACTGGATGATTTCCTGGGTCTCTTCCAATGCTGATATTGTGAATCAGTGAGTATAATGTTAATGTTGCACATAGTGGCTCCTGCTGTACAGAATTTTGGGCTGCTTGCAGATGACATCTAATTAGCCACTAAATAATGCAGTATCATACTATGATTCCTGGCTCATTGCCATCAGTCCATTCTCATTCAGTTGGAGGATCTTTCTAACATCCAGGTCTAGTTTTCATGTTAATAGTTTACATTGTGCAATTTTTACCACTACCTTTTGGATGCATTCAGAATAATAACCAGAGTGATAATTAATATTTATCTCATTAATTAAGATTTTAAAATGAACTTTACAAATAGTATCTCTTTAAATCCTCACAACAGCCTTTTGAGGGAGGTGATGTACATAAGCCTCTATTTTATAGAGAAGGAAACTGAAACTAAAAAAAAAAAAAAAATCAGATAATAAAGCAGTAACACCCAAAAAAGTGCCTTATATTTGGAATCAATTCCCAGCTCTGTAACTGCTAACCGTTATGGGCCAGAACTCTGAACTTGAAACAAAGGATTCTTACAAGGTACTAAGTCAGTGGAATTGATAGAGACAATGGTTATCTAATTTAGCATGGTTCAGTATAATTGGCTTAATCCTACAAGGAGATGTTATGGGCCAGAATTTGAAGCAAGGTGCTAAATGGA
Source organism: Sminthopsis crassicaudata (assembly GCF_048593235.1). Classification (NCBI taxonomy): domain Eukaryota; kingdom Metazoa; phylum Chordata; class Mammalia; order Dasyuromorphia; family Dasyuridae; genus Sminthopsis; species Sminthopsis crassicaudata. The sequence goes on along the minus strand of NC_133617.1, from coordinate 157,333,964 downwards.
ATTGAGGAGACAATGGTTAAATCTAGTTTAGCACTGATTTAATCCTATAACAAATAATGGTTTCCTAATGATATAATGATTGGTGTATAGTCAGTGTGGGACATATAAGCAAGAAGGTCTCAGGACTAGAAGGACAAGTGCACTAGAAGCTCTCAGGCTGAGACAGATTCATTCTATGGTCCATCTTTGTTGTTGCTGGAGGCTGAAGCACAAACCCTTGGAAGTTGGGGAGATTCAGAAGCCAGAGAAGGCAGGCAGGAGCTCAAGCTCTCAGAACCAAGGCCAGGCTGAAAGGCTCTCCAGAAAACTGCCCAGCCCCAGGGAGGAGATAATAAAGGATCTGGACTATAAGAAAGCTACCGGGCCCAAGGAAAGGAGACAAGACTTGGAAAGAGACAATAACAGATTTGGATTTTAACCCCTGGCTACGTGGTGATTACTGAACTGAAAGGAAAACTGCTTCCAGAGATCCCAAGAAAACCCCAACAAGAGAATATTAAAGCTAACTGTGTCATGCTGGGTTAAATGTCAGACCCTGGAGGCCATACTTTCCTCATTTTTCAAAAAAAGGGGATGGACTACATGAATCCTAAGATCTGTTCCAGCTCTAAATTTATGATCTGTGGGTCTATAACTTATTTATGACTATACCAACTTGTGACTTGTGTGTAGTAGTAAGCAAAGTAGTGCTTCCTACATTGTATAGGTTGTGTTCAAGTCTAAATGAGATGTTTTTGAAATCATTAGACTTCAAGTTTCTCTTTCAGGATTTGTGAGACTGAATATTTCTGGTAGTTCACAAATGTACAGCAAGTTCTTATGTAGAAATCATTCTCTGATTTTTAGTTGACACAGGGACTAATGTTTCATTTCATTTATTCATTTGTTCACATTTGTTCATTCATTCATTCATTCAGCCAGCAAGTATTTATTAAGTATGTAGTATTATCAGGTACTGTGCCAGGCACTGAAGATTTAAAAAAGTGAATTGCTGGCCTCAAGGAACTTATATTCTATATGAGTACTTTATTTAATCACCCTTTTCTTATAGATAACAAGTCTTGAGTTTTGATTAACTAAAATAAACTCAACATGAATGTCTCTTCAAATTAGTGTCATTCTACTTCACATCATTATGTCCATAAAAACAAAAAACAAACAAACAAAAAAAAAAACAAGAGAGTGAATTCCATTAATTGAATTAATTCCACAACTTTTGGATATCTTCAATTATTTTTTTAAAAATCACAGATATCAATCCAAAATATGCCTCTTTGAAAAGAAGCAAAAATAAATCAGCATGTGTCTACACTAAAACAAAAACAGTTTGAAAATGAAAAAAAAAAGTCTTTCTGGTGATCTATACTAAAGATGTGATTTGGCATGTTTGGAAAACATATCATAACATATTAGGTAATTAATTGGAAAAGAATTATAATGCACATATGAAAAAGAAAGTTCCAAATGTGGGTCAGTCTAAAAATCAGTGGAAAAATTGGTAAGGGAAAAACCAAATAAGACAATACTAAAGTGACCTAAGAGTAAAGAGGAATGAAGGTTGCAGAATAGTATATTTATAAAGATTAGTTAAGCATGTCTGGCCAAAGAAGAGAATGTAGATTGGTAGATACATATTGATCAGTTGCAATGGATTTTGATAATAAGGAAGAAATTGTGACTATAATCATTTCTTATGCACAGATTAATAGAAGATATGTGGTTGCCACTGGTAATGTCATCTAATTAGGAGATTCTATTAATCTTGTTATTTTAAGGATTCTTAAAGGAAGTATAATTTATTCTTTGAAGGATGACATAATCACTCTTACCCATATGTCCACTTCTGTGGGTGTTCTCTTTTGGAGAATTCTTAGTAGATCCAAGGAGCAGGAAACTTATCCAGTCTATAACTTTTTATAGCAGTTGAGGAAAAGTGTGTGTAGAGGGCTGGAACGCTAAAACATTGTACTTGAATCTAAGACAGCAGAGCATGTAAGGCTAAGTACCTACTCAATGTGAGATAATGATTCTATAAACATATACTTAAATGATATGGTGATGTGATGGCTCATCTCAAGACTGGTGCTTGCTGAATGTGTTGTGGTGAGGTAATCTTAGGGAAGGATTGGAGAAATGAGCAAGAGAGTCAGAGTCTCTCTGTTGTAGCAAGCTCAGGAGGGAAGACTTCAGGCTTCAGACTCCAGAGTCCAGATTCCATCTTTGAGGAGCCTCCTGGCAGCTTGCCTGTCTTCTTCACTTCTCCCAAAGACCAAGGACTTTGACTGATCCTCATTCTGACTGATCCTGAGGCCTTTTAGAGAGCTAGCCCAGACATTATAGTGTGCATGATTGGTGTTCCTAGTTAATCTTCATCTCTATATGAATAAAATAAAGAATATAATAAATGTGGGGAAGGTTAAAAGCTAGCAATAAGTGAAGCCCTACAAGAACTAAGAGTCTAAGAATAGATAGTTAATCCTTAGGAGATATCAGTCCTCCCTACTCGCACAAGTCCCTTTGTTTTCTGATAGCCCTCCTGATATTTTGTTAGGAAGAGAGCTGACTGTCATATTCAATTCAGGGCAATTCAGAAAGTTTCCATTCTGCATCCAATTGTGTACCAGCCATTATGTTAAACACTGGAGAATTCAAAGAAAAAAAATCATAAAATCTCAAAATTTTAAAGTTTATAGCTGTTTCAGTGATCATCTACCATCTCAACAAGGAATCCTTTCATATATCAGAGTAATCATCCAGCTACCATTGAGGAAGCCTATTCTATTTTCAGACAACTTTAATTCTTAAATTTTTATCCCTGAGAACAATTTTGAATTTTCATCCTTATAATTCTAACACTCTGCTTCCAAGTTGTGATCATTGGACTGTAACAGAAAAAAAAAAAAATCTAATTCTTCTACCTAATCACTTTTCAGATTTTTGAAGGGGGCTATCATGTCCCCCTGAGTCTTCTTTTCTCCAGGTTAAACAGTTCCTCCAACCAATCTGTACATACTAAAGACTCTAGAAACTTCAAGGCAATCCCTACTTTAATATTGGTTGCATTTTACTATGGACGTACAGTATATGAATAGAGAAATAAATACAAGACAATTTGGAAAAAAAATAGGAAGTGAAAGAGATCTGGAAAAGCTTTTGGTATTACTCTAACTGAGACACAACAGAAAGTAAGAATCCCAAGACAAGCAGTTTGTGAAATATGAAGTAGGTTTAGAAAGATGGGATCTGGATCATAGAATTTTTGAAGCCAAGCAGGAGTGTTTGTATTTTTTTCCTGAAGATTCTTAAACTTAGAAATCATGAATTGAGACCTGAGCTCCAGAAATATAATTTTAGCATCCCTGTCAGATATTGTAATGGGGAAAGACTATAAGCTTAAAATCCAAATGGTAGTTTATGACTATTGTATAATTGGTAAATGATACTTCCTTAAAGTATAGGAGTGGCCTCATAAATAGAAAATGACAAACCATGCATTGATACTTAGAGCATTAGACTTGGAGTTGTGAAGACCTGAATTTAAATTCTGCCTCAGACACTAATTAGCTTTTTCTTTGTTTGTCTGTTCCTGGACAATGCCTTTAACATTTTTTAGCCTCAAATTACTCATCTATAAAATGAAGGTCATAAACTTCACCTATGTATAAGATTGTTCTATGGATTGAATGAAATAACATCAAGAAATCACTTTGTCAACTTTGAAGCCCTATAGAAATGCTATCAATAATACTAATGTTTATTATTATTCATATTATTATTATAGCCTGATCCACTGAGAAAGATGCATTTCATGATTTTTAATCAAACTGATTTTTCTACTTTTAGGAGTTAACAGATGATTTATGGAAAAAACAAATATTCTCTTCCCTTTAGGTCTATGAATAATAATTCTTGGAGAGCCTAAATCTACCCATATCTCTCTTCAAAAAAAATCTATATTAATTAGAGGGGAAATACTGAAACAAAATATACAAAAATCATTTGCTCCAGTATTTATCTTGGTAAGGACTCTTAAAGAGTCCCATGAAGTTGTCTTTTTGAGTTACTATAGTTTCCAGAGAAACTGGAGCATATAGAAGGCCCTGAATTTGTCAAAGATGAAGCACCCCACCATCTGAACTTATATACTTTGTTGTTTGCATTCCAAGTTAGACTCCCTCTGTGTTCTGGGGAGTCAGGACAGGTGCCAGAAAATATGAATTAGACTCGTGCAGCTGGGACCTATATAGATAAGCAAATTATCTTAGCTTTATAGTCTAATGTTTCCTAAAGGGAAAAAAAATGTAGTTTTTGTAATTGCCTAGTTCTTCCCATTTGGGTGGAATTTTGTTCCATTCCCACCTTTACTGTATTTTCCCCCTTCATAGGACATATACCTTCTTGGTATCCCCTCTTTCTTTTGTCTTGCTATTATAAAAATGCAAACTTCTGTATATATTTTGAACTCTGGGTCCCACATGCATATTCATTTCTCTTGTAAAAACTTATTTTCACATATATTGTGTGAAGTTTTGATTGCCTGTTCACAATGATTATTAACATGTCAAATCATTTAGCTATAGAAAAGAAACTCCCAAAAAGTAATTCTAACTTTAACTGTCTAATGTGACTCTGTGACAACATTTAGTCATACAATAGCATATACATAAATGTCTTGACCATATAACAAAATGAAACCAAATGACTGGGATTTGGCCAACCCAGTTCAGAGGTGTGAAACTCCCTAGTGTGGTGTCTCTGCAAAACTCTTGATAGCTCCCAAACCAAATAAAAATGTAATTGAGAAAAATTTAACAAAACAAATTAAAATACAATACAACATAGATAATATTAATTTTTGTTTTATCTAAGTAAAAATACATTGTAGGGATCACTTTCTATTTGAGTTTGACAGCACTGATCTAATTTATAATATTCATTCTTTCCTAATTATGGATTGCATGATCCTTTAGGAGAGATTTTTCATCTTCTGGGGGCCCTAGAAGCCAAACGATTAGGACATTTATTTTTAAAAATTCCATTTTAAATAATCAATGAAAAGTAAGTAATTTGACATCAGACAAGTCACCAAAATTTAACTCAAAATAAAATTAAACAGTAATAGCCAAGCATATAATAAATATTTTATTCACTATTTAATTTGGTCAGTAAAGCCTTGTGTAATCTAGGGCTCCAGGTCTTCTTTGAGATGAGTTTTTACTCTTGTACCTGCATTTTCTAAGGTTTTCATCAGTAAGTCATCTCCCTTATCCAGAGAAGCTCATGTTATTTCTCTAATCAAAAATCCTTTAATAGCTTTTCATCATATTCTGGGACAAAGTCAAATACTTCTGCCTGGAATTCAAGTTCTTTTATAATCTGGCACCACCATGCCTTTCCAACCTTGCTTCATGTGTATTTTTGCATGTGATTTATGCTTAAACCAGCCAGCTCTATTCTTTTTACTGAATGTACTGTATCCTCTTTTATGCCTGTGACTTGGCTCATGTTGATCCTAATTCCTTACTGAATTCCTACCAGTCCTTTAATTCACAATTTAAATGTCACTTCATCAAAACTTTTTCTGATTACCCCACAGTGCTAAATCTCTTCCCTTAGGCCACATGCGGTATGCTTCTAATGGAGCTACAAAAAAGAATTAGATCTTGGAAGGAAATTAGCAAAACATCTAATCCTAAACTTCTTAACTTTTTCCATTTACAATCCCTTTTCTCCTGAGAAATTTCTTACATGGCCCTTGGGATGTGTTTATAAAACAAGTATACAAATTAAACAGATACTGATAATGAATCCTAATTTCTCAACTCCCACATTCAATTGCATCCTACAGTTTAATAAACTTTGATCTAGTCCATTTTACCTTATTATGCGGTAACAAGGAAGAGGGCCTGTTAAGTAATTTTCAGAGCACTCTGCTGAACCTTAGTAAAGATGTAAAATTTATATAAGATAAGATCTCTGCCTTTACTGCTATCCAGGATGGGATAAGGCATAAAACCAATATTGTTACAAAGTTAAGAAAGTGTGAGCAATGGATAAAAAAATTAATTGGAGTCAGAAGACTTTAGTCTGAATCTCATTTCTGAATTTGGGAAATGAAAGAGTTTGGTTGGATGCTTTCTAAAATTTCTTCTTATTCCAATTAAATGATTCTAAATCTTTTTAAAAATAATTTCTTTTAAAATCAAAGGAGTTAAAGTGATAGAGATATGATTCAAACTCAGGTCTTCTAAATGTTCTCTTGTCACTGCATCATGCTCTACCATACTACCTACTGTTAACCAAAAAAGAAAAAAAAAATTGCAGGTCCATAAGACATGCATTAGAACTGGATTTTTTACAAGAGAAGAGCACATACATGTGAGAATTCATTATACCAGGAACCTAGGGATGCAGGGAAAGCCATGGGTATATAATTTACAGGAAAAAGAGGAAGACATAAAACTGGGAGGAAAGAATAATCCCCTTCTGGAGGGGAGAAGAAAGACAATGACAAAGGCAGCATTATTTTTACTTGGGAACTGCTAAACTATGAAGATTGGATGGTCTACTTATCTACAAGGGTCTCAGATGCACAAAGAGTCTCTCAGTTTGGTACAAACTGACTGTTAACTTATCTTAATTTCCAAGGATACATAGAGAGTTCTGCTTGTGATACAAACAAAATATTTCAGCTCTGGAGTAAGTCTTTATCCTTGATATATTCAAGACTTCCTGCATAATCCAGGTCTAGTGTGAGTGGAAAATATAACAACTTAAGAAGATAAGTTCAGAGGGCTCTTTAACATTACCAAATAATAATTATATATATTTTATTCCCCTATTTGCATCCTAAATTTGAATCAGAGTGAAGACATGAAGTATGTTTCATATATATATATATATATATATATATATATATATATATGTTTCCTATTACCTATAATTCTCTGCACAAAGTAGGCTGTTTATAAACATTCTTCTGATTATTTATAATGTCTTATGGCAGAGAGTCATCATTTTAGTCAAAAAGGAACATTATACTAGAAGTTTAAAATAAATATTGGACCCTGAGATATTATAAATGTTATTCCAAAGAAGCATTGCTTTGTAGTGGAACAAGAATCCCTCTCAGAATAAAAAAAATCCTGCATCTGACTTCTACCTCTGATACATACTTGTTATGTCACACCTGTGCAAGTCATTTAAATGCTCAGTGTCCCTGGGCAACTGTCAAAAACTATTATTTGCACAGTAGGAGCTGATCTACATTGGTAGATGGGATGTCTTCACCAGAACTACTCAACACTAAAGAAGCAATATGGTACAATAGAAAAAAAAAGTGCTTTAATTTTCCCACTAAACTTGGAATCATAGGACATGGCTTCAAATTTAGACTTTGCCACACATGAGTTGTGTGATTTTGGGCAAGTCATTAACCTTTTTAGTGCCCCAGCTTTCTCACATGTAAAATCATGCAATTTGATTAGATTTCCTCCCAAAGTCACCTCTAACACTACCTCTTTGCTCCTGTGATTTTTAATCCTAAAAAATAAGGTTCAGTGCAAAAAAAAACTATCCTGGGTTCTGAAATTACAAATTGTCTCCCCATTTGCACAGTTTGTAACCAAGGACAAGTCAAGGCAGAAATAAAGATTGTGCATTAGCAGGGTGTATCTAAATATGAAATCAAACAGTACAAAATTGAGTCGGTTGTTATTTTATTTAACCTGGAAAGTTTATGAAAGGTAACCAAGTGAATATGTAAATATAATGTCTTGGACATAAAACTAAGAGCACAAATAAAATGTCTTGAAAATCATCCTATAAATATTATCCTTGCACTCAGAAAAGAGAAGATAATAAAAAAGTAGCATTCATCATTTCTTTAAACTATATCCTGAGGAAACATTAATGCTGGGGGTAGTTGTAGCCAGGTAATGATGCATAGCCTAGAGTAATTTTTCTTTTCCTTAATGTATCACCTAAATTGTCAGCCAATTCCTAATTGTAGAGCCTTTACTCCTTCAGACAATACATGAGGGAGAAAGAACACAGCTTGATTTTCAAATGTCAGGTTTAGTTTACTTCCTGGCACTTAGGAAAAGTATGTTTTTATTTGTAAGCAAAGAAAATTTAATATAAAAACACTAAGAAAGAATAAATATGGAACTACACTATGTCATTTTCTAGCAGATAACTACACTTTAATTTTTTTTTCTCTCACACCAAACAATGACTTCATCCTTTAAACACACATTCTTTTAAATCCCACTTAATTTTCTATAACCTAGAAGGCTATTTTGTATTTCAAATACAGAAAAAAGTCATGAATTCACATATATTATAGCATTTCCCCTGTTACAATTAATTGATGATTTTATACAGTCCATTGAATTTTTATTTGAATGTGAAAAAGATAAAACATTCTACCAAATTCTGTACTTCCTTTTGTCCATTGCCACAACCTTTCTGTGAAGTTACTAATTTATTAACAAGCAAAACTCCACATGGATAAATAATCACTGAGACTTGCAGTATGATGAATGCTGAAAAGAAATTGCCCTATGGAACTGGAAATATTTTGCTTCCCAACTTCAGATGAAAGAAAAAAGAAATGAAACATTTATCCCTAGGTTTATGAATTTCTGTAAAGATCATTTTTCTTAATATCAAGGTAGCAATGCTTTGCCTCTGAATTCAGAACTTCACTTTCTTCCCAAATACTGCTCAAATCAATATTTAGACTTTAAATACATTGTGAAAGCCTTTTAACAAGTGTAGCTATTGGCTTGGGAGATCATGAAATGAACTGGCAGTGAGACATCTGACTGCTTTTGTCCATTCATTAGAACAATGATTAAATGACTGTGCTAAATCAATCCATTTCAAATACTAATCTAGCTAATGCTTAGCTTGCTATGTGGAAAGCAATGCATTTATAGATTTTCTAATAATGGCCAACATGATGTTCTAGTGATCACAAACTTTGGGGGTGATTTTGAATAATAATTATTTACATTTCTATTCTGATTTATTATTTGCTTTATGGAAACAGTTTAAGTGACTTGCCCATGGTCACACATTGCCAAAGAACTAAAGAAAATTAAAGCTGGGATAAACAATAGTACCAAATGGTATAAAGAGGTCTAGCATTGAGAAGTTATTGTGTTTAATACTTAAGATGAGTATCTATGAAAGGATTTTTAAAATGCCTTTTAAAAGAGACTGAGGTTCTGATTATCTTTTTAAAAGAGACTATGAGGTTCTGAGCATCTTTGAGGGCATAGGGAAAAGACCCAGAGGAGAAAAGATAATATATGGAAGTTATCAATGGATCAGGAAAATAAATGAGCAAAGAATATGTAAAGTGAAGTATGCAGTCAGAGGGCTTAGCTTTGAGAAGAAGTGATGCTCTTCCTCAGAGAAAGAAAGCAAGGAATAGAACATGGGAGAAGTCATAGAAAGGTTCTGAAGGTATGGAGAATGAGGGTTAAAGGAGAAAGTTCTGTGGGATCAGTACATGCTACTCCTTCCATTCTCATTGGTGAAATGTCAAAATATGTGCTTTTTCCCTTCACAGGAAATATGAGAAAATCCCTCTTTCATTGCTACTTGTATGCTTTGAGCAAACAGTGTGGGGTGGAACAGTTGCATAACTTTTCTGTGTAAGTACTACTAAGAACATTGATAGATTTCCACAAATATTTAATTATAAACCTTATTAAGTTCTTTACAGGATCTATGTGTGGCCTTGCCAGACATTGTTTTCCCCTAAACACAAAGGGAAATACAACTGCATTTTTAAAATAAACTTTTTTAGAAGTTTACCTCATACTGTGGGTTAATTGCTCATGCTATTTTAAAAGGCAGACACTGCTAAAGAAAGGCTATGGTAGATATGAAAAAAAGACACGTGCTTTGTTTTGTTTTGTTTTGTTTTGTTTTTTTCCTTCATCCTCAGCATGCCTATCATATTCATAATTTCAATGGGTCTTTACAAATGATTTCTCCTAATGGATTCATAATATGAAACCTTTAGGGTCTTGAGCAGGCTATTCATAAATGTAGGTTTCTGCTTCCATTGAACACTGAGAGAAATCCCATAATTAGGATCATTAACCTGATCCATTTCCAGATATTTGCTTAATAGCTTCATAATATGGTAGCACAAGCTGAGCACATATGTTTCAGAAACCATTTACTCAAAATTGTTGCAATGCATCATAACCAAAGCCTGAATAACAATATTTAATTAATCTTGACTTCAGAGAGGAATTGTAAACTATCTATAGTTTTCAGGATACAATGATGGCATTTCTGGATATTATTTTTATAGTAGCACACCAAAGGCTTTAGAGTATATTAATAGCCAGGGTGTGGTCTCCAACATTACTCAGATTTTCTCATGATTTTCCAGTTCAAACCTAAACACAATATTTCTGAAACTTAGTGTAATTAAGGCTAAAACACTATGAAATTCTTTCATTGGTCAGAAACTGGAAGTAAATGCATTATTCTTTAAGCATCATATACTCAAAAGTGTAAATTTCAAATTTTCTTTGAAAAAAACAACACAGTTTTAGGTTGGTGGCAGAGGGGATTTGGTATATTATCATATTTTAAAATCAACAATTCTGTTTTTATTTCTCTACATTTAATATGCTGTGTTTTATTACTCGTAACTTTTTTTTGGTAGTTAAATAAAAGTGTTGTAATGTAAATTCATCCTTTGTAGGCTTCCTGAAAACATTCTTATTATAATTTCACTAGTAGACAAAGCAATTGGGATGATGTATAGGATATAATTTTACAACTTGGTTTTTGTCCTTTTCTTCTAGGTCTCTGTCTTTTTAAAGTATGGCATTTAACTCCAGAAAATCATTTTATAAAACAAAACAAAACAAATATCCCTTCCTTTACACTTTCAATAAAATACTGATAGGCTAACCGACAAAGTCTATATCTACAGAAATTTCCTGTTCTCCAAATCAGTTGAAAGTGAAAAGAAAATAGGATAGTGATCAGTGTTTCAGGAATCATTAAACACATTTAGCATGTTCGATGACAGCTTTTACTGCCATGGTTTTTAAGTTACATAGTGGCAATTGAGCTGATTATTAATTTTTGTCCCTGTGACCAAACTTTTACACTGGCAACATGATTGGTTAGTAATTGATAGGTATGGCTACACAGATTGAAAGCATTATTTGGGGAAAAAAATCACATATCTATGCAAATGCAAAAAGAATTCACCAGTGCTTAAATGATATTTGTGGTCTAATAATGCCTGTTTGAGTCCCTCTAACATATGCATCTTTCTATTTCTATTAGTGGATTAGAACAAATGGCCAACTCACATTATGAGATTTGCAAAATTCTTTACATATGTCATTTGTTCCTCGTTGTAACCTTAGGAGTTTGGTGCTATTCTTATGTTTATTTTATAACTGAATACATGGAGGCAAAGAGAAATTAATTGACACTTCCATGATGTCATAGATACTAAGAATCTACTGCTGGTTTTGAACTTAGTACTTCCTAACTTCGAGTGCTGTATTTTCTCTGCTGTTATCCTGCTGCCCTAACTTTTCATCTTTCTGATTATCATTATAATATTTTTCTGGCTTTCAAAGATTTGTGATTTCATCAGCATGGGGTCTCCTTCCATCAAGTGGCTAAGATCTATCTTTAAATTATAGATATCTTTAAAATTATCTGAAGTTCATCACAGTGATTTTCTGCATTGTGCTAGCTCTGTCTTTCTCACTTCTACTTGTTGGCCTGTTTTTGTCTCTCACATACAATTCTGTAACTTCCTAAATCACAAGTACCTAGAACTGTTTTTCACAGACATTTTTAGAATTAAAGACAGAAATTAAGGATTTGTTTTATGTATTGCTGTGATTTCTCTGATAGGATAAGACTTTGTCTAGAATTCAAGGAATCAAGATTAGCAGGTCTAAGATTTCCATTTCTCAGATAACCATATTGCACAACAAGGATACTCCTAGTCTGGAAAACATTTTTGCTGGATTTATGAACTTTGCACCAAAAAAACCTCCTTGATTCAATGGTCTGTGCTTATGATTCCATGTTGAATCTGCAAGAGCATTAGTGTGTTAATTTTCTTTAATGAATGTTGCTATATTTTAGACTTCTGTAAAGCTCAGGAGTGGCATAAACAAAGCTGGTTCTTCCCTGGGATTTCAGAGAAGACTTCCCAAAAGAAAAAGAAAGATTGATTCCATGATGTATCAAACATAGTATCATCGAAACTGTAGAGTGTGAAAATAAAAGTCTAAAGATCATCTAACATTCCTTTGCCCCATTATTGAATTATAATGATTTCTTTAACATATTTTAGGTTATTAATTGGCAATGAAGCCACCTTTCATTTAAAAACTTTTTGCCAGTCAGAAAAAGCATTACCAATTTCCAAAAGCATCACCTGACACATATATTATGACAATATTTCATTCTTTTGAAGTTGAATGATATTATGGATATATAAAATAAAAGAGAAAAATGCATCCAGAGGTTTGCTATAAAATACACTAGATAAATCCCTCTTTGCCACTGTGAGAGTCACAAGGTAACAGCTTCTTTTCTGCCCTGCTCTTAATGGTTCAGTTCAACAGCTGTTCAAACTGAACCATAGGCTCTTATCTCAGTTTTCCAGATGGATCCTTTAGGTGCCTGGCTGACCCTGAGAAGGATAATTGTACAACATAGTGGGGTTTATAGGAAATCATTTTTGAAGATTGAAAGAACTAGATTTTAATAATTCATGAAATGTTCTTAACTTATAAGATTTTAATTATGTCTTTATCAGTTTTCCATTTAAAATTCTAATATAGCAGAACAGTAATGTAATCCTATATTTCAAACTAAGGTGTACAATGGACAAAAATATCTGAACATATATTTAATGTACTCCTTGTAAAAATGATATTTATAGGCACAATTAATCCATATATAATTTAGAACAAAGTAAAATAAGCAGCATCATCTTAATTGCCTTTTCTAATGAGAAGAAACAATGAAATGTTGTCTTTTTTATGCAACTTAAAGAAAAATCCATAATAATTATAGAATAAAAAAACTAAAAAAGAAGAATGTGGAAATGGTTTAATTACTCATAATTGTGAATTAGCATAACTTTATTTTTAAAAATTAAATTTCAAAAATAAATTAATGTAAGTTAAGTATCTCTGCATTTAGTTATTTTGGAAGTGAATTTAGAGGTAAACTCCACTTTGGGGCCTCTGTCTATGACCTGGAATCTAATCTTTTAGAATCTGTAGTGCTGATAATTTCCAGTTACACAGTGGTATTTCCAATTAGAGCTGAGAGAGTTGTCCCAACATCAACCCCAAAGCAGGTATTATATAAGCATGTTTCCACATAAGTCCAAAATACAAAATGGAAAAACTCCAGTCAATCAGTTGCTTGTTTGGTCTACAGAATGCCAAACCACTGATTTGAATGTTTGTTTTTGACTAAAATGATTCATTGTTTTGGCATCATGGAGACAACAGATGAGGCCAGGTTCTGAAATCAGAATCGTTCTTTCCCAGCTTTTAACATCTGTGTGAGTTTTAAGAATTGCAAGAGACCTTAAAGGTCAACTAGTCTGACAAATAAAAATCATGTGTATTTGTATTTTTGTACTAATTAGCCTATTTACTCACATTATTATTGAATTAACTTTCATATTTTCTTTCTTATTTTGAAGTATCAGATTGCAGCTACTGTACAATTACAATGATAACTAATCATCTAGAGAAAGTCTATTGGTTTGACTGAGAGAATTAGAATAATTAGTTTTATTTGAGTAAAAGAACTTTAAATCCACTTATATACTAACATAATACATATACAAATATATGTGTAACCATATGTGTTGTTTATGGGTATGTTTAAAACCAGGTACTAGGTCCCCCTCCAAATAATCTTGTGTTTATTTTTACATATTCTATGCTGTTTTACATACACACATGTATTACATGCATGCATGTTATCCTCCTCAAAGAAGATGAGATGCTGAAAGGAGTGTCATGAGACCTCAGAAATGAAAATATCAAGAAGTATAGTAATCAGTCTGAGATACTGTAAAGACGTTAAGAGGAAATGAGGACAAAGGGGAAAAAATGTCATTAAATTTATCAATAAAGAAATCACTGATGACCTTGAAGATAATTTCAGTTGAGTAGTAGGGATGGAAGCCAAGTATAAAGAGATTTATGACTAAGTTGGAGGAATGGAAATGGAAGTAAGGCAAACTCACAGCTTTCTCTAAAGATGTCTTGTATGAAGAAATTAGATTATAAAAGGGAAGGGACATATAATAGTTAGTGTGAAGAGGAGATTTTAATGGTTAAGTTTGGGCTATCTCTGAACATGTTTATAATAACCAGTGAAGGAACTAGTTGATAAGAAAAGTTTAAATATCAGGGAGAGGGAGAGTGATCAAAGGGGTAAATCTTTAAATGATGGGTTCTTCAGTAAACATCATATGTAATGGTGATAAACTAGAACCTTTCCCTGTAAGATCAGGAGTGAAACAAGGTTGCCCACTATCACCATTACTATTCAATATAGTACTAGAAACTCTAGCCTTGGCAATAAGAGCCGAGAAAGAGATCCAAGGAATTAGAGTAGGAAATGAAGAAATCAAATTGTCACTTTTCGCAGATGACATGATGGTATACTTAGAGAACCCCAAAGACTCTGCTAAAAAGCTATTAGAAATAATTCAGAATTTTAGCAAAGTCACAGGATACAAAATAAATCCACATAAATCCTCAGCATTTTTATACATTAACAACACAATCCAACAGCAAGAGATACAAAGAGAAATTCCATTCAAAATAACAGTCGATAGTATCAAATATTTGGGAATATATCTACCAAAGGAGAGTCAGGAATTATATGAGCAAAATTATAAAACACTTGCCACAAAAATAAAGTCAGATTTAAATAATTGGAAAGACATTCAATGTTCTTGGATAGGCCGAGCGAATATAATAAAGATGACAATACTCCCCAAACTAATCTATTTATTTAGTGCTATACCAATCAGACTCCCAAGAAACTATTTTAATGACCTAGAAAAAATAACAACAAAATTCATATGGAAGAATAAAAGGTCGAGAATTGCAAGGGAACTAATGAAAAAAAAGTCAGAGGAAGGTGGTCTAAGTGTACCTGATTTAAAGCTATATTATAAAGCAACAGTCACCAAAACCATTTGGTATTGGCTAAGAAATAGACTAGTTGATCAGTGGCATAGGTTAGGTTCACAGGACAAGATAGTGAATAAAAATAGCAATCTAATCTTTGACAAACCCAAAGATCCCAAATTATGGGATAAGAATTCATTATTTGACAAAAACTGCTGGGAAAACTGGAAATTAGTATGGCAGAAACTAGGCATGGACCCACATTTAACACCACATACTAAGATTAGATCAAAATGGGTCCAAGATTTAGGCATAAAGAACGAAATCATAAATAAATTGGAGGAAAAGGGGATGGTTTACCTCTCAGACTTGTGGAGGAGGAAGGAGTTTGTGTCCAAGGGAGAACTAGAGACCATTATTGATCACAAAATAGAACATTTTGATTACACCAAATTAAAAAGTTTCTGCACAAACAAAACTAATGCAAACAAGATTAGAAGGGAAGTAACAAATTGGGAAAAAATTTTTACAGTTAAAGGTTCTGATAAAGGCCTCATCTCCAAAATATACAGAGAATTGACTTTAATCTATAAGAAATCAAGCCATTCTCCAATTGATAAATGGTCAAAGGATATGAACAGACAATTTTCAGATGATGAAATTAAAACTATTTCCACTCATATGAAAGAGTGTTCCAAATCACTATTGATCAGAGAAATGCAAATTAAGACAACTCTGAGGTATCATTACACACCTGTCAGATTGGCTAAGATGACAGGAACAAATAACGATGAATGTTGGAGGGGCTGTGGGAAAACTGGGACACTGATGCATTGTTGGTGGAGTTGTGAAAGAATCCAACCATTCTGGAGAGCAATCTGGAATTATGCCCAAAAAGTTATCAAAATGTGCATACCCTTTGACCCAGCCATACTACTACTGGGCTTATACCCCAAGGAACTACTAGAGAAGGGAAAGGGTCCTGTATGTGCCAAAATGTTTGTGGCAGCCCTTTTCATAGTGGCTAGAAGCTGGAAGATGAATGGATGTCCATCAATTGGAGAATGGTTGGGTAAACTATGGTATATGAATGTTATGGAATATTATTGTTCTATAAGAAATGACCAACAGGAGAAATACAGAGAGGCTTGGAGAGACTTACATCAACTGATGCTGAGTGAAACGAGCAGAACCAGAAGATCATTATACACTTCAACAATGATATTGTACGAGGATGTATGCTGATGGAAGTGGATTTCTTCAACATAGAGAAGAGCTAATCCAATTCCAATTGATTAATGATGGACAGAACCAGCTACATCCAGAAAAGGAACACTGGGAAATGAATGTAAACTGTTATTTTTACCTTCTGAATCCAATTCTTCCTGTGCAACAAAAAAATTCGGTTCTACACACATATATTGTATCTAAATTATACTGTAATATATTTAACATATATAAGACTGCTTGCCATCTGGGGGAGGGGGTTGGGGGAGGAAGGGAAAAAATCTGAATAGAAGTAAGTGTAAGGGATAATGTTGTAAAAAATTACCCATGCATATGTACTATCAAAAAATGTTATAATTATAAAATAAAATAAAAAAATTAAAAAAAAAAAAAATGATGGGTTCTTCACCTTTTCTGTGTCATTGATACTTCTGTCAGTCTAGTAAAACCTAGAGAACCCTTCTTATTGGAATACAAAGGACACCAAGTATGTTAATATATAGTTGTCAAAATATTTATTTATTTAGTATTTTATTGCCTCTGATTACATAGAAAAGCATTTTTAATATTTTTTTTTAAATTTTGAGTTTCAATTTTTTTCCTTTCATATTTCCTCATTGATAAGCCAAAAAAATTTATATGTTATATAGGTTTAATTCATGAAAAGCATATTTCCACATATTGTGAAAGAAAATACTCCCATCCTCTCCCAAAAAAAGAAAAAGAAAAAAAAACGAAAGTAATTTTTTTTTTACAAAATGGTGCATCCAGACTCCATCAGATCTTTTTATGGAGATGATTAGAATTTTTTTTATCATAACTCCTTAAGAATTTTTGTATATCACTGTATTGCTAAAAATAGCTAAGTCATTCACAGCTGAAAGTTGTAAAATATTGCTGTTACTGTTTAGGATGCTCTTCTGTTTCTATTAATTTCACTTTGCATCAGTTCATATAAGTTCAGGTTTGTTTTTTTTTTTCTTTTTTCTGAGAGCATCCAGGCTTTCACTACTTAGAGCATGATGATATGCATCACAGAATTATAACATAACTTATTCATCCATTGAACTATTGATCAGTATTTCTTCACTTTTCATTTCTTTGCCACCAAAAAAAGGAGCTGAAATACACACACACAGGCAGAGTATTTTTCATTTTTTAAACTTTGGGATACAGACATATTCTCATGGTATTGCTATGTCAAAGAGCATGTACAATTTTATAGACTTTAGGCATAGTTCCAAATTTCTCTTCATAGTGGTTGAAAAAAAGTCTACAACTTCACCAACAACCCATTATTGCCTCAACTTTCTCAAATCCCTTCCAACATTTGCAATTTTTCTTTTCTGTAATATTAGTAAACTGATAAGCAATTTAGAATTGTTCTAATGTGCATATCTCTAATGGTGAATTATAGCATTTTTTTCTTATATGGCTATAGATAGTTTAATTACTTTGTCTGAAAACTGCCTGTTCATATCCTTTGATCATTTATCAATTGGTAAATTATTATTTTTTATTTTTTAAATTTGACTCACTTCTGTAAGAAGTCTTTATCAGAGAAATTTGTAATTTTTTTCATTTATGCTTACTAATTATATTTCCCACTATCCTGATTTCTTCCTATTTATTCTATTCTCTCATTTTTACCTTGCATATCTTCAAAAGTATTTTGCTTCTTACTATTGCTTTCCCCAATCTGCCCTCCTTTCTATCACCCATTGTCCCTTGTTCTCTTCTCTTCTCATCCTACTTTCTAGTAGGTTAAGATAAATTTCCATACTTAACTGAGAGTTCCCTCTTTGAGTCAGTTATGGTGAGAATAAAATTCATGTCTTCCCCCTTTTCTCCTTCATTGTAAAAGCTCTTTCATGGCTCTTTAATGCAAGATAATTTTCATCATACTCCCCCTTTTCTTCTCCTAGTTCATTCCTCTTTCTTACCCCTTACTTTTTTTGGATATCATCCTATTATATTTAGTTCATGCATGTGTACTCTATGTACTGTCCTAATAATGAGAAAATTCTTGAGTTACAAGAATTATTTTTATGGAGGAATATAAATGGTTCAAATTTATTGAGTTTCCTATAATTTTTCTTTCCTGTTTACCATTCTATACTTAAAGTTTTTTTTAAGTCTTGTAGCTGAAAAACAAATTTTCCATTTGGCTCTGGTCTTTTCATTAGGAATGCTTCAAAGTCCTACATTTGCTTAATTTTCCACTTTTTCCTCTAAAAGAATATACTTAGTCTTGTTGGATGGGTGATTTTTGCTTGTAATCCTAGCTTCCTTGACTTCCAGAATATCATTCCAAAATCTCTGGTCCTTTAATATTAGAAGCTATTTTATCTTCTGTTATCATGACTATGGTTCCATGATACTTGAATTGCTTCTTTTTAGCTGCTTGCAATATTCTCCTTGATATGGTAACATTGAAATTTGGTTATAATATTCCTAAGAATTTTTATTTTGGAATCACTTTCAGAATATAGTCAGTGGATTCTTTCAATTATATTCTAGCCTCTGATTCTAGAATATCAAGAAAGTTTTCCTTGATAATTTCCTGAAAGATGATATTTTGACTCTTCTTTTGATAATGGCATTTAGTAGCCTAAACATTTTAAAATTATCTTTCCTCAGTCTATTTTCTAGGTTAGATGTTTCTTCCAGTGGGATATTTCATAGTTTCTTCTATTTCTTTTTCATTTTTTGTTTTCTATTTTATTGTTTCTTGATGTCTCACTTATGGTGTCATTAGTTTGTACTTACCCAATTCTAAGAGTACCTTTGTAATCTCCTTCTGATCTTTTGTCTGATTTACCCATTATCTTTTCATCAGGGATGTTTGAATGTCCTTTATCTCACTGAATGTCCTTGTTCCCCTGAGCATAATATGCTCAGTTTTGCTGAATATGTGATTCTTGGTTTCAATTCTAGCCCCTTTGCCCTCTGAAATATCATAATTAAGCTTTTTTGATCAAGAAAAGGTAAAAGGATCGATTTGTAATAATGAGGACCCAATTTAGACAGGAATTATATAAAATTGTATTTGTCCTAATTTGTCCTAACCATCTTTTTTTAATGATTGCCTGCCTAGATTTTCAAGCACATGAGCAAAAACAATTACATTGAGAATCCTGTCCTCACTTAGAGTCCTGAGAATCACAAAGAAAGAATATCTAGAAAGAATACTTATACAGTTTTCACTGTGGCAGGCTACCAAATATTCAGTGAGTCCTTTGTGGGTGATATTAGAACTTCTAACATTTATGGTCACTTAAGGTAATCATTAGTTCATTGGCATAGCAACATACATAACACTGTTATTATTTATCATTTTGGAATGTTAATAGAAAAAAGTCATGGTAAAAGTGAAAAGATATGCTTTATTATAATTCATTACATAGACTTCAGACATTTTAAAAAAGGCAGTGATACATATGGTAGGATTCCATCTGGCTTGTATATTTAGAATGACCTGTTGCTATGGAAAGATATAACAATACTTCCTTAGTACAACAGTTTCATAGGCTTCCACAAAGTTTAAAAAGCAAAAAAAACACCAACTACAGCAAATATGTTCCAGACTGTATAAAATTGTCACCTGTTATTTATTAATGTGATAATTCTGCAAACTCAACAGATATGGGATGATTTGTTAAGTGCCCTGGTTATATTAAAATAGACCCTTTACTTCATTAATAATCATGTTTTAGAACTAGTCCTCACAACACTAATCATCTTTTCAAGTTGGCATTCTATGTTGTACATTTGAAGGAATTTTAGACCATAGAGAATATCCATTTCTTCTCCCAACATGCCTATCTTAAAATAGTGGCAAAAATATTAGTGTAAAATGTAGATGCCAGGCAAAATAAATGCTTCTCCCATGTCATCATGGCCTTTGAACTTCATATAAAGAGGTATCTTCCCTTTCTTTTGACTATTTTTTTAAATTTGATGATCCATATGGGAACATATGTGTTTTCTTTTTATCTGAAGATATAACTAATGATGATTTTAAAAATAGAAAATCAAATGTCTTTTGCTTGCATCTTCTCTTTCAAATAGACTACCCTTATTATAGAAAAGGAGAGAATAACAATAGTTTAGAAGTAAACTCAAGGTTGACAAGGAGATTGTAAGGTTTTGCAACTCCAATAAATTAGTTCTAGTCACTTGGACTAAATAAGTGGTACTAAAAATTATTGAAAGATTATACATTTGTGATCACTGAATTATATTTCCTTTCAGGAACTGTAAAAATGGGAAAGGTGCTGTGATATGGTAAATGGACACATTTTATTCTGGTTTCCAAAAAAAAAAAAATAGAAAGAGGTGGAATTATCCAAAACATAGATTAGTTGATTCTATGACTATTTTTGGCAAAATTCTAGAATAGATCAACTAACAGATGGTTTTTGAACTTTTAGAAACAGAAGTGATCATTAGGAACCATAGTAGGTTCCTTAAGAATAAGTCATACCAAACAAAAATTTGATTTTTGAAGTAAAAATTATCCCTAGTCTGTGGTATCAGATCAAAGAAGCAGACATAGGGTAACTTGCCTTTGGAAATATGTGCAAAGAAGCTGACTAACAAGGAATAATATACAACTGACTAGGGATAATAAATAAGGAATTAATCTTTGAAGACAGCTGAATTAATGTCCAAGTTTGCTTCCAGTAAAACCTAGAGTTATAGGACTTTATAATTCAATGAATAAAATAATATGGCAGACAAAATGACTAATTTAATATCAAGAAACTTTCATAAAAATGGAGCTGAAAATAAAGATAATATGCACTGTATTCCAATTCCTCATGAAGTATTGAATTCTGTTCTGAATGACATATTATGAGATAGGGATTATCTGCAAACTGAGATAGCAAACTGAGGCATGTTCAAACATTAGTGAACAAAAAGATAAACCTGAAACCATGAGGAGATTAATAGATGATGTTAACACTATTTAGCCTGGATAGGATATGATTTAGGAAGGAGACCCATATTTAAGAAAAAGAAAAGAAAAAGAATTCAAAAAATGGCTTAGATTTTAATGTGTCATTCCACATAACAGAAGGAAGGTGAATATATAGGAGTTTTAAGGAAACAGTTTTCAGTTGAATAGAAAAAACAAATGAACAAATTTTTTTTTGATGGTTAGAGAGGTCCAAAAATGTAGCAGGCTTTCTATAGTGAACTTTTCATCAATAAAGATTTTTGAGCTAAGATCAGATTGTTACTTGGTGATATTAGAGAAAATAATTCCAATATTGCAGAGAGTTGAAATTTAATATCCCCACCAGATCAAGTTGACATAAATATCAATTTGAAATTAAATACTTCAAATATTTTAATCTAAAACTAATTTTAATTTTCAAATTCTTCATTTGTAAGATTCTCTTTTTGTTCCTCATATTCTGGAAAGAGCATTTCATCTTATATATGTTTCTTCTCATTATAGGACAGATCTATGAATTAAATTATTATATTCTCTATATCTTTACATAAATATTGATGTTTATGAGGTTATAAATAGAAGATAACATTAAGAAAAACATCAAATTACCATATTTTTCTTCATGAATTCCATCCTCTCTATAATTCACTCGTTTTCATTTTAAAAAATATATTTTATTTATTTCATTACATATTTTTCAATTTTATGTCAATTCTTTTTTAACATTAAAAAAGTTCAGTTCCACATTATTTTCCATTTTCCTACTCCTCTTCCTTTTTGACAAATTATATAAGCTATACTTTTAGAGGTTTTCCTAAAAGTCAGAGATATTTATCCACTTGTACATGATCATACAACTTGTAAGTGTCAGGGACAATATTTAAGAAAAGCTAATTCTGACCATTCCAAATCACTTTTATATTTTGTTATTCTGCCTATAAGTGTAGCCTTTATAAATTCTGAGGATCATTATGCCAGTTTCCACTTTTCCAGATGAATCTTAACTTCTAAAGTAAGGTTTACATATTCTCTTCAAAATTCTAGAGGTGTCTCTAAGTAGTGAGGGGTTGATTCTCCAATACTATTAGATTAAGTCCCCACCCATGTTCTTCCTATTGCCACCCTCAGATGACCAATTTACCATCATTTAATTAGCTATTCTTAGGTATTTTTAAAAGTACTTATTAAGAAATAAGAACAATTGCTACAAAATATCTGCTTACCCCAAATCTGTAATAGTCTCTCTCTAAAATACAAATTCCAGGAAGAAATGGTTCTCTGTCTTAAAAAAAAATACACAACAACGGGTTAATTCAGAGCTGCTCATATCAGAAGTCCTTTTTTTATATTGAAGGGGTTCTCAAGAAGTTGCCCATATGGATGATTTATTTTTCTGGCATCCTTATAGAGTCATGCATTAACATTCATTTTGTTCCAATGCAGATATTACCATCAGCTAATCTGAAGGACACTGATGAGAACATATGAAGTTCTAAAACCTCCACACTCTTCAAAGTCCTTGATCTTGACTTAGGTCTTCTTCCTCCAGGAGCATTTCCATAGTTTCTTTTTTTCCTGGAATGCTCTCCCTTTTGGATCACATTACTCCAGAACCTCCCACTTCCAACCAACAATATTTTTTTTTGCAATATCCAGAAGGCATGATGCTATCCTTCAGCTAATAGTTAGAAACTTTGCATGTAATATTATTTAACTTCATTCCATGGCTTTCAAAGATTTTTCACACGTTGTCTAAAGCTTATGGTTCAGAGTAGGAAGGGCAGAGCCTAGGTAGCAGAGTAAAGCTAAGAAGCTGTTTGAGCTCTCCCAGTTTCCCTCAAAAACTGCATGAAACTAAGCCTCTGAACAGAGTTTCACACGATCAAACAATTCTCCACATCAAGAGAGATTAGAAGAACTTAAAGAAAGATCAGTGTCACTGGAGTGAAAGAAATGTTTAGCCCAGTTTTTACAGTTTCTGTGAAATCTAAGGAGAGAATATTAAACACAGCAGATCAGCAACTGAGCCTCTTGGTCCTGGCTCAGTGGCAAAGCAAACCATCGGGGCAGCCTTCAGTTCCAGGACAGAAGGAAAATTAACAGTGCAGAAGACCTAGCTGTTGCCTGGAGAGACCAGACAGGCTCCATTTTGCTGTGAACAAGAAACCAAGGCTCAGGACTGCACAAGAAGCTTGGGATAGTACTCCCTGTACCCCAGGAGCAGAGCTCAATCTTAAAACTCACAAGGTAGGGAACAAAAAGAAAATGAGCCAGCAATAGAAAAGAACCTTAACCATAGAAAATGACTATGTTGACAGGGAAGACCAAAACACAAACTCAAAAGAGAACAATATGTCCATATATCTCAAAGGGCGATATGAATTGTCTCAAGCCCAAAGAGGCTTCTTGAAAGTTCTCATAAAGAATTTTAAAAGGCAAATAAGAGAGGTTGAAGGAAAATTGGGAAAAGAAATGAGAGGTATTCAAGAGACAGTCAAAAGCTTGAAATAATATAAAAATTGGTTGAATAAAACAGTTCCTTAAAAGAAAAAAAAATAAATAAAAACTAAAATCTGGAAGCTAATGACTCTGTGAGACATCGATAATCAGTGTAGTTATACAAATTAGAATACATAAGTCGGTACATAGAGCATATCAGTATATCTCAGAGGTATTGCTAGAGTCCAACCTTGATGAGATTCACCATTTATATTATCATATGAGATAACACTTGCAAATAATATAGAACAGAGCCTGGCACATAAAAGGTTACTATATAAAAGTTCTCTATTATTAATATTATTTATTCACTATCTCTAGCTATTTAATCAATAGAATTGAAAAGGTTATGCTATCTGGACATTACTCCTAAAATGTTGTCATTAATACTAATAGAAAAATTTACAGTACTCTAGAAATATAATTGCGTATTAGGACTCAATATATACTGTGGAGATGAAAGTTGTCATTAACATAACTCTTATGAGCTTTAAAAATTCAGACTATAGTCTGTCTCCTATCTTTTTTTTTTATTTCATTAATTGGAGATATTATAGAACACAGCAGTTCTTTAATGAATAACTTATTATAGCCAAATTCAAAATATTGGTTTCTATATAACTTGACAGATGGAAAAAGGCAAACAAAAGTAGAGGAGAAAAGTTTTTACTTCATTTGCAATCTGGAAATAAAATAATCAGTATCTGTTAATTTTTACATTTACTTACAAACAATAAAATCTTTTGTCAATAAATAGCTCATTAATAAGGCATGAGAATTTTCTCTAAAACTGTTTAAATGTAAATGATCAAAATGATGATGACAGACTTGAAAATCCCCCAATGTAAATTATGGGAGCAATTTTAGGAGAATTCTGAAGAAGCAAAATAGCTTAGCTTGTTTTGACACAAATGAAAATTGGAGGAGAAAAAAACAAAAGGATTTTAAAGAATAAAAAAGAAGGGATTTAGATTATTCTAAACAAATAGTGAACGAATAAGACACAAGGATAAATCTGGAGTGCAATTACCATCTCAATTAAACATAAGAAATGAGTCAAAGGTTCATATTTGGAGAAATATTTTTTTTCAGAATATTAAAACAATGTGAGAGTAGGATGTCAGTTCATGACCACTTTCTTAAGAAAAATAAATCACCATCATATTGAAGAGGAATTAGAAAATGTTACTAAAACTTTCATATAATAAAACACAATGAATAGTTCATATTGATGACAAACTAGGTCTAGAGAACAAACTGATTCTTGAAATAACATGAGAATATATTTAAATTTAATTCATGTTGTTGATGAAGACATCCCACTTTATGTTTAATCAAGAACACTTTTTCACATGTATAGAAATATATTATATTTGTATTTACATCAATACTTCAAAGGTCTATAATTATGTCAGTGTGGTAATTCCCTCTACTGACACAGATTGCAATTCCACAAGTTAACAGATGGCATTTTAATGTTGTTATCATGCAGAAAATTGTATCAACTAGGCAGTTGCCAACCTACGAATAAGCCTCTCTTAATAAAACTAGCCCAGGTCAAAAGCAAAAAAAGGGAGAAGGAGAAGAAGAAGAAGAAAGAAGAAGAAGAAGAAGAAGAAGAAGAAGAAGAAGAAGAAGAAGAAGAAGAAGAAGAAGAAGAAGAAGAAGAAGAAGAAGAAGAAGAAGAAGAAGAAGAAGAAGAAGAAGAAGAAGAAGAAGAAGAAGAAGAAGAAGAAGAAAGAAGAAGAAAGAAGAAGAAAGAAGAAGAAAGAAGAAGAAAGAAGAAGAAGTAGAAGAAAGAAGAAGAAAGAAGAAGAAAGAAGAAGAAGTAGAAGAAAGAAGGAGAAGAAGAAGAAGAAGAAGAAGAAGAAGAAGAAGAAAAAGAAGAAGAAAAAGAAGAAGAAAGAAGAAGAAGAAGAAAAAGAAGAAGAAGAAGAAGGAAGAAGAAAAAATTTCAACCTAACCTAATTTCTAAAATTGACAGATTGAATTTCCAGAGGCTAACTACTACTACTATTCTCAGTATCTAGATATAGCTCCTAAACACTGTGTTTCTCCTTGAGTCCCAAATGTAGTAGTCTCCATTAACAGTCATCCAGTAGTTTCAATTAGATTTGCCAAAGGTATTTGATCAAATATCATGGTGAAGTCACTTAATCCAAAATGTTCTCTTAAGAACTTGCTCCACTTCTCACAAAAACACACAATATCAATAGAAAGAATAAGATTAAGCTTAAAATAGAACAGTAGTGAGGCACGGGTGTATGAAATATGTGTGACAAAGGTTTGATTCACAACTTCTGTCCTTCAAATCCTTCTGTGTAGAGGCCTCATGCAAAATATTTTATTGTTGTTGTCATTGCTTCATTCTTGAGTAGGACCAATGATATCATGAGGGAGATGCTTTGAATTGTGCAAGAATTAGATTTAAGTGAGGCAAAAGGGCACAAGCTGTCCCATTCCAAAACCATTAAAATCCAATGGCAAGACAAAAGTCAAAATGACTGTCAATAAGGACTTCTGAGGGTAGAACCAAGATGGTGGAGTGAAGCCAAGAAGCTGCTTGAGCTCTCCCAGTTTCCCTCAAAAACCACATGAAACAAAGCCTCTGACCAGAGTTTGATGGAATGAAAACACTTTCTATCTGAAGATAGACTAGAAAAACTTCAAGAAAGATTAGTCTCACTGGGGTGAAAAGGTCTTCAAGTCAATGCAGATAGATTCTGAAAAAGCGGGTGAGAGGGTCTGAATCACAGGAGATCAGTAACTTAAACCCTCAGTCCTGGCTCAGTGGAAGAGCAGACCAGTGGGGCAGACACCAGTCTCAGCACAGAAGGCAAATTCTGGGAAACCAGGCTATTTTCGGAAAAGAGTAGCTAAAACTACCCTCTGCAAAGACAAGATGCCTCTGTGCTCAAAGCCAAGACTCAGAGATGCACAGGGATCTTGGGACAGAGCTCAATCATAAAAGTAAAAAAAAAAATGACAAAAGAAAAGGAAAGAAAATGAATAAGAAACAGACAAGAACCTTGACCATAGAAAGCTACTTTGTGACAGAATTGACTAAAGCACAAACTCAGAATGATGGAAAATACTTCAAAAGACAAATAATAGAGGTAGAAGAAAAAATGAGAAAGAAAATGAGAGTTATGCATGAGATAATCAATAGAAGGGAAAAGGAAGGGAAAAATTGTCTGAAAAAAGCAACTTTTTAAAAAAAGTAGAATTAACCAAATGGTAAAAGAAATACAAAACTAACTAAAGAAAATATTAAAATCTAGAACAGAGTAAATTAAATGTAATGATTCTATGAGACAACAAAAATTAGTCAATCAAACTAAAAAAAAAAAAAAAAAAAAAAAAAGGAATAAAATGTGAAATACCTCATTGGAAAAACAGCTCACCTGAAATATAGATCCAAAAGAGACATTTTAAAATTTATTGGACTACCTAAAGGCCATGACCAAGAAAAGAGCCTGTGTAACATTCTTCAAGAGATCGTTAAGGAAAACTGCTTCTATGGTCCAGAAATAGAGGGGGGGAATATTCATTGAAAGAATCCATTGATCACCTTTGGAAAGTGATACTACAAGGAAAACTCAAAGGAACAATGTTGCAAAACTCTAAAACTACTATCTCAAGAAAAAATACTGCAAATCACCAGAGAAAAACAATTCAAATATCAAGTAGCAATAGTCAGGATTACTCAAGGAACAACTTTTACAATAAAAGATTACAGGACCTGGAATAACATATTCTGGAATAACAAAGGACCTGGAGTTACAACCAAGAATTAACTATCCAGCAAGATTAACCATTATTTTTCATGGAAGGTGATGGAGCTTCAATGAAGTAAGAGATTTTTAAATCATTTATATTGAAAAAAAAAAGAACTAAAAGAATATTTAATCTATAAACACAGGACTCAAGAGAGAATAGAAAGATTAACAGGAGAAAAAATATGTTATTTAGAAGTTACACTGTTTATATCCCTAAGTGGTAAAATGAAATCTGTAACACTTAAAGAACTGTCAGTCACTAGGGCAGACAGAGGGGAGAATAACATGTACTGAGGATGTGGTTGTGATTGGTCTCTGATGTGATGACATCAATGAAAAAGATATTAAGATATAGAAAAAGGTGTACTGGAAAAAAGAGGAAAGGGAAAGTATAATGGGGAAATTAGTTCACATGAAGAGATGAAAAAAATCTATTACATTTGAGGGAAAGAAGGGAGGGAATAAGCATTGTCTCAAGCTTGATCTTATCAGTTAAGGCTCTAAGAAGGGAGAATTTAATCATCTGGTTATGTATAGAAATTTATCTGATCCTATAAAAAAATAGAAAAGAAAAAAGGGAGGGAGATCAGGATAAATGTGTGTGAAATGAAGAGGTGAAGAATTTACAGTAATGTGTGAATTCTTTTTCTTTAATTTCATTATCCTGTGTTTCTCTATGACCTGCATAAGTCCAATATGTGCAGGCCTATATTTACTTAAACCTTAGTTAGTTACAGGGATATTTATTTAACCTAAGTTGGTGACATTTATCAGTATTTGACATTTATTGATATTTAGTCTATTAGCTTGACCATTGTTGGCTCGATTATCTAAAGCCTGAAGGTCTAAGCCAGAAACCTTCCATTCCAATCTCTCCAGATAGCAACAACCAATTAGATGCCCCCCCCCAATGCTCCCTTACTTATGTTGTAATCTCTCATAATAAAATCTATAAAAGCTGTGCATATTCACTAATTATTTGGCCCTCCTACTGTGAGCACTTTCACTTCCCTTATCTCACACTAGGGAAAAAAGGTAAGAAAGGAGGGAAGGGTTGATAGAAGGTGAGGTAGTAGATGGAGTTGATTTAAAAAGCACTATGGGGGGCAGAGCCAATAGAGAAGTCACATCTTTATTTGAGCTCTTTCTGATGTCCCTCAGATCAATACCAAATCCAGGCTTTAAACTGGTTTTGGAGAGACAGAACCCATAAATATTTGGAATGTAACAAAGGTCTTTTGCAATTAGATACAAAAGGGGGAGGCAGCCGAATGCACAGAGACCCAGGGTGATGTAGCATCCCCAAGACAGGGAATCTACCAGAAGAGTCTTACTCAAGCTACAGTAGTGTTGGCTACTCTGTCTTGGTTACAAGCCAGTGGATCATCAGATTAGCTGTGGGACATCCATTGCAAATACAAATGGCAAGTAGGAGACCTTTGAACTCAAGAATAATGCAGGACTTAGCTATGTCCACACATAGTCAGCAGCACCAACTCAGTACAGCTATTGTTGCCTATAAAGCAGGCCCCTTTTAAGAATTCAACCTTTTAAAAAAAAATGAGCAAAAAAACAAAACAAAACAACAAAAAAACAAAACAAAACTTCTTACCATAGTTTTTTTTTAATGGAGTAAGATAAGAGAAAAACAGACCAAAAATCCTGAGGACACTACAAGCAAATTGTCTTCAGACAAAGCCTCAAAGGGTTAAATGAGTTTGTTTCCATCTCACAAGATGCTCTTGGAAAAAAATTTAAAAAAGATCTTAAAAGAGAGTGGGAAGAGAACTGGGGAAAGGAAATGGAAACACTGTAGGAGAGTTTAAAAAACAAACACAGAAATTATTTGAAGAAAATTCCTTACCAAATAGATTTAGTGAAATTGAAAAAAATATATAACTCCTTAAAAATAGATTTGACAAAATATAAAAAGAAAACAACTTGAAAAAAAAAAAGCATTTGTGAAATGGAAAAAAAAAAAATCTATTGAATAAAAGAATTCATTTAAAAATTTAATAGGCCAAATGCAAAAGGAGCTATAAAAGGTAACTGAAGAAAGTAATTCACTAAAATTTATCATTGAGCAAATGGAAATGAATGACTCAGGATACAAAAATCAGTCAAACAAAACTAAAACAAAGAGAAAAAATAGAAAAAAAATGTAAAATACCTCATTGGAAATACAACTCTCCTGGAAAATATATCTAGAAGAGACAATGTAAGAATTATTGGACTTTTTGAAATCCATGATGAAAAAAGAGCCCAGACTTCACCTTTCAGGAAATCATTAAGGGAAACTTCTCTGATTCGTAGGACCAGAGGGTAAAATAGCCATTGAAATAATTCATCAATCACCTGCTAAAAGAGATCCTAAAATGAAAACTCCAAGGAATATTATAATTAAATTTCAGAATTACGGGGACAAGGAGAAAATATTGCAATCAACCAGAAAGAAACAATCCAAATATTGAGGAGCCACAATCAGGATTACCAAGAACCTAGGAGTTTCCAATTAAAAAGATAAAAGGGCCTGGAATCTAATATTCCAAAAGGCAAAGGATCTGGATTGCAGCCAAGAACAAACTATCCAGCAAAACTGAGCATTATCTTTCAGAGACAAAGATGAAAATTCAATGACACAAATGAATTTCATTTATTTCTTACAAAAAGACAGAAAAATTTGATCTCTAAATACCGAACACAAGAATAAAAAAAGATGAAAAGGAGATAACTCTTGAGAAATTATGGTATACTTAGAGAGAGGTGTAATTTGATTTTATTCTGATAATGTAGAAAAGAAAGTAGAGATATAAAGGGAATTGTACTAGAAGAAAAGGAAAATGCAGGTAAAATGAGGTAAATTACATCTCATGAAGAGGGAAAAAAATCTATTTTAATTGAGGGGGAAAAGGAAGGGAGATGAACATTGTGCAAATCTTTCATCAGATTTGGCTCAATGATAGAATATCAGATATATTTAGCTCACAGAGAAATTTGCCTCACCCTATAGGGAAGTAGGAGGAGAAAGGGGAAAGAAAAGGAAGAGGCTAATATAAAGGAAAAAAGAAGTAGTAGGGGAAAGGTATAAGAAAGAGGGAGGGGATGTAAAGGGGATGTAAAAGGGGAGAGCTGTTTCAAAGAGGTGGTGGTCAAAAGCAAAATGGAAAGTAAAGAAAAAAGTATAACTTGGGGAAAATAAGATGGTGGGAAATACTGAATTAGTCATTTTAACTGTGAATGTGAATGGGATGAATGCTCCCATAAAATGGAACCAAATAGCAGACTGGATTAAAAACAATATGTTGTTTACAAGAAATATATTTAAAGCAGAGTGATAATACAGAGTAAAGGTAAAAGGTTGGAGCAGAATCTACTATGCTTCAGCTGCAGTTAAAAAAAAAAAAAAAAAAAAAAAAAGCAGTGATCCTGATCTAAGATCAAGCAAAAGCAAAAATGGATCTAATTAAAAAAGATAAGGATTGAAATTATATCTTGCTAAAGGGTACCATAGATAATAATGTAATATCAATACTAAAAAAAAAAAGAGTGTTTGTTTCCTTATCTTGCCATACGATCTTCAGCTTCCTAAGGCAATGCAAAGAAATAGATTCATTTCCTAGTATAACACTGATATATGGTCCATGTTTCATAAGAATACAACAGTGAAGTCAGAACAATGCCTTGCTAGGTAGCCTAATGTATCTTCTCTTCCACATTTTTCTTCAAAGCCCCCTCCCCCCAATATTGAGTTAGCAATGCATACATTTACCTCATCATCTATGTGAATATCTCTGCAAAATATATAGATAAGGTATATTGACTTATCCATAGCATTCAATACTTATCCTGCTGCAATCAATTGTTCCACATATGGCTGGTGTGGTACTGGTTAGTGAAGAACATGTGTTTTCTTGATGTTAATTGTTAGGCCAAAATTAGAATAAGCAACAAAGAACTGACCTGTACTTTGTCAGCATCAGAATCTCCATTAATTACACAATCATCTGTGAACAAAAAGTAATGCATCAATTCTCCTTCCATTTTAGTCTTGGCTTATAATCTTTTCAAGCTAAATAATTTACCATTAATGTGATATTATACTTTGGTACCATTTTTATCTTTGCTGAATGTGTCTAACAGCATTACTGAAAATTTCATGCAAGAGACTAAGTAGCCGGGAAATTATATAAAATCAGATAAAAAATAATAGGTAGGTTTAAAATTTGAAAACTAGCTTTCAAAATATCTTCCAAAATATAAGCAACCAAAAATAATGTTTCTATGAATTTAGCATCCCCATATAAGCATATGGCATCCTAAGTGAGAAGAATATGCTGCTTATAGAAAAGACTTGGGGAAGAAGATGAAATGACAAGGCTAGCAGTCTTGATCATGTCCCAGCTTGCCACCTTAAATGAGATATGAGATGTGTATCTTTTGGTTAATCTGAGTTACCTTTTCCCAAAAGCTATAACTCCTTTACTGTTTATTCTCTGACATATAATCTCTGGTTTCTGATTTACTATTGACTTGGATAAAAGTGTTTCTTTCCATTTACTGTATATGTATTCATTGTAGAATGTGGATCTTATTTAAGGGAAGTCAAGACTTGAATATAAAACTTGAGTTTCCTTTCCTAATTAATGAACAATAATCAGAAATTTACCTTGAACCTGAAAACCATATCACCTCATTTAATAATATTTAACAGAGTAGATAGAGATAATTTTATCTCACTACCCTCTATGTTTGGGAGACAGAATGGCCAAGCTTCTTGATACAACCTCCAGCTCCTATTTTTTGTGTTAGAAATTAAAGTCTCCATTGGAAAAGGATGGACTTCCGGCCAAGATGGCAGCATGGAGGCAGACAGCTGTTTTGAGCTTTGTGTTTTCTCTCAGGACTTACTTCATGACAAGCCTCGGAGTTAATGCTTGACTGGAAAAGAAACCCACAAATAATCACCAACAGAAGACATCCTTGAAATTCACCAGAGAAGGTCTGTGTTTGCTCAGGGGAGGGTCAAACAGACTGGGAGCAGATTGAGGACAGGCAAGCCAGAGTGAGACAGACTCAGACCAGAGTGGGGAGGGGTATGATCTCTGCCGTTTATGTGAAAAGACTTTTACTCCATCTTGGCAGCAAGCCAGAAGCAGCAGAGAGGGTGTAAACACCGGAGGTGAAGAATTAAACCCCGGAAAGCTAGAGTCTATCAGAACCCGGCCACCCCCAACCCCCACCTGGAGTGACTCAGCATGTTCTTAGAGTCTCAGAGCATAGACGCAGCACAGCCATCACTGTCCTGTTAGCAGCTCACTGCTGCCCTCACCCCCAGTCTGTAGAGGAAGCCCATTAACACCATGCAGCCCCATCCCCCAAAAACAGACATATTGTTTCTCTTGTCAATTTGTTTTCTTCCATTCCCACTCTGACAAAATGAACCAAAAATTCAAAAGGGCTCTAACCATTGACAGCTTCTGTATGGAGAGAGAGCAGACTTCAAATACTGAGGAGACTAAAAACAGACTGTCCCCAGAGGAATCCCCTAAGGGGGAATATGATCTGCTCCTTAATACAAAAGAATCTCATAGAGGAAATCAAAAAGGCTCTCACAAGAGAGCTAGAAGAGAAATGGGAAAAGGAAAGGGAAGCTTGGAAAGAGAGCCTGGAGAAGTTATCCAGAGTGGATAAAGAGATCAAATCATTGAGAAATAAAATTAGTGAGCTGGAAAAAGAAGACAGCTCTCTAAAAAATAAAATGGATAAAATGGAAAAAAATTCCATAGAAGAAGAAAATTCACTTAAAATCTCAATTGGACAATTACAAAAAGATATAAAAAAAGTGAGTGAAGAAAATACATCATTGAAAACTAGACTCGAACAAGTAGAAATGAATGACTCAAGGAGAAACCAAGAAGTAGTCAAGCCAAACCAGAGAAATGAAACAATTGAAAAGAATGTCAAGTACCTTATTAGAAAGACAACAGACCTGGAAACAGATCCAGGAGAGACAATTTGAGAATAATTGGACTCCCTGAAAAATGTGAGGAAAAAAAAAGAGCTTGGACACTATTTTCCAGGAAATTATCAAAGAGAACTACCCAGAGGGTTTTGGAAACAGAGGGTAAAATAAATATTGAAAAAATTCATTGATCACCTACTGAAAGGGACCCTAAAATTGAAACGCCAAGAAATATAGTGGCCAAGTTCAAGAACCATAAGACAAAGGAAAAAATACTGGAAGCTGCTAGAAAAAAGCAATTCAGATATGAAGGAGCCACAATAAGGATAACTCAGGAACTAGCAGCATCCACATTAAAAGAACGAAGGGCCTGGAATATGATATTCCAGAAGGCTAAGGAACTTGGTATGCAGCCAAGAATAACTTACCCAGCAAAAAAATGAGCATTGTTTGTAAGGGCCCTTTAAATGGGTGGACACAGTGCATCGGGAGATTGAGGCCCAGAAATAATTTCTGTGGATATTAGGACTGCCCTTGGGCGGGATCCTGGCCATATTGAGATAGCTTCGTAATGGGTGACTCTCTCGCTGATTGGCTGTGTGTGTGAGCTCACAGGCCCTATATAAGCCCACTGCAGGCAGCAACTGCCCTCTTTAACCTCGTGCTGTTCACCCTGGCTCCTAGCCTGGGTGGCCAAGCCAAGATGGGTAGCCAAAAGAGGTAAGGGTTTTGGTAGTGAACACGTGGGTCTTCTGACCAGGTGTTCACTCGGGAACCAACAAGTCAGGGCATCAGCTAGGGCATTATGTGAGTAGGTATAATAAAGGCTTTTAAGATTACACGTGGTTGTTCTTGAGTGCGCTACCGGTTATTAAGCTATAGATTCAAGAGATTGTGGCCAGAGACCTTAGAAGGCCTCAGAGGAGGCGAGCCAGGTAGAGTTCACACTGCAGAGGACAGTGGTCAAAGGTGCTCTGGTGGGTCTAGGACAGACTAGTAATTGTAACTGCCAGGAGAGCACGCTACAAATGGCGCTCAACGTGGACACATCAGGAATTATCAGGTTTTGAAAATATTTAATATTCAGAATTAAGATTCTGAAAGATCCGGTAGAAACACCACTTAAGAGGGAAGACAGAGAAGCAATATGGACCCAGGTAAATCTGGGATCAGACTCAAGGACACAGCTGAACATAATGCTTGTATAAAGAGGTTAAAGAGCCAGATTGAAGATCTTTTAACAAAGATCACCACTGAAGAACAGCAGGAAGCTTGTAATCAAGCTCCACAAAGGCTATCCCCACACCCAGTAAATAGAGCTAGGAGAGGGAGCAACCTAGAGCTAATGCGATTGTATGACAGTAGAGAGTATAAAATGCCACAGCAAGAGTTGCTGGAATTGCAGGTTAAACTACAGATGGAGATAGAGAAAGAAGAAAAAGCTAGGTTACTACAGATAGAACAGGAAGAGTTCAAACCAGTGGCTGAAACTAAGGAAGGAAATAAACGAACCACATGGACTAAAGTTGTAGAAATTCTTCTTAGCATTTTGTTGGTTTACCTTGTGCATTGTTGTTTTAAGGAATTTATCCATTACTCTTCCATTGAGAAGAAGTTTAGTTCTTTTTATGTGCAAAGCTCAGGTTTGATTTGGAATCAGCCTTTGGGGGATTTTCCAATTCTTCTTCCCTCTGCCTCACCTTCTTGGGCCAAGGGAGAAGGGGGAGGAGGAAAAGGAAGGACTATAATATCATCAGCACTGCCCATTAATCCATTCAAAACTCCTGTGTCTTCATTTCAAAGGACCGGAGTAGGCTTTATGCCCCAAGGCAAAAAGGAATTGTGGGGTATTGAGTATAATCAGAAAAGTTTTAAAAATACAGTTGAGTTAATTTCTAAGAAACCTTACAGGGACAAGACCTTGCAGTTAGAGAGAGTGGAGTTTTATACTTGTAAAACTGCTAGGATCGTCTTTGGAGAGTTGAAACTCCTCTTTTCTTACCTCGTGGATTTTCCACTTCCACAGGTGAGCTTGATTTCCCAACCCCCCACGGGTACTTATAAAACAGTGTCTATGTCTAGAATGGGTTGGAAAATTGCTGTTTTAATCACTAGAATAAATAGACAGTGTGTGATCTTTGACCCAGGAGGAAAATATCAGATTTATTGATTCACACTCCTGGAGTACAATTCGGTATCAGAAACTCAAACTTTGATTTTTAGGCAAAAGAATTCAGGGATATAGCCAGAGTGTTCTAGTAAAGTCATTACTGCACAGACTATCCCCAAGATCTTCTCTTCTAAACAAGAGAAGGGAATTTTGGGATATGTGATTGCTTACAATTTTTAAATTTTGATTTTACATTTTAAAACATTTTTGATTTTACATCTTCAAAGTATTTTGATTTTACATTTTAAAGTTATTTTGGTTTTATATTTTTAATCTATTTCGGTTTTATACTTTTAAATTATTTTGGTTTTACATTTTTAAATTCTTTGCATTTTACCTTAGCAATGCACTTCGGGCATACACAGAAAGTGCAGCTAAGTGACAGACTGACTTTTGTCTGACTTGTTAATCTTTTTGACAACAACTTTGTTTCCACTGTGATGTGGAAAGGCCTGGATGGCATTTGGAAAGGCCCAAGTTGGGCCCCGGGGACATTCCTTCCTAGGTGCAGATCCAGCAGCAGAGTTCATCCCCACCAGAGACATTTGTAACCTGGGGATCCAAGAGAAGGACCAGACAACCAGCCAGAGGGACCAGCCAGATGTCCGCAGCCCTTCAGACGCTGATGGCAGCAATGTCCCTCCTGACCATGACACCAGAGACAGCAGACACAGTTCCAGTGTTGCAGCTGAAATGGACTGTTTCGGGTGACATGCAATATAAAGACTGTAAATGGACAATGGGCCTGCTTGCTTCTCCCGTGGCCACTTGCCATATGGTGGCCTGGGAAGAGGCTTTGCCCTATGCTTTCTATTGAAGGACTATGCTTTTAAATTAGTGGGTGAAAAACCAACACACCCACCTGCCGTTGTTATTGAGACAATGTTACTGGACATGACTTTGCTTATGTGCACCTGTGAAACTAGAATTGCTCTAGAATTGTGAAAAGTGCAATAGAGAATTGTGATAAGCTAGAATTGCTCTAGAATTGTGAAAAGTGCAATTGAGAATTGTGATAAACTAGAATTGTTCTAGGAGTGTGAAAAGTGCAACTGAGAATTGTGATAAGCTAGAATTGTTCTAGGAGTGTGAAAAGTGCAACAGAAAATTGTAAGAAACTAGAATTGGTCTAGAACTGTGATAAATGTAACTAGAATTGTGACAACCTACCTCACTGATATTTGTTAACTAGAATTGTGATGTTTTACTTTGTTGACTTCCCACCTCAGTGTTGACATCCTACCTCATTGGCATCCAACCTCTTTGGCTTATCTCGAGTATGACTTTGATGAATGGGTTGAACATTTGGGCCACTGTTGAGCCTGGTTCTCATTGTCATACTTCTGTTTACTGATCTGCTGCTTTGTACCTCCTTGGGCATAACACTCTGTCATCTCATGGATCAAGTGAACTATAGCTGGTGCTAAAAGTTTAGCTTGGTGAGATGTGCGGTTCCCGCAAAACAAGAGAAAGGGAATTGTAAGGGCCCTTTAAATGGGTGGACACAGTGCATCGGGAGATTGAGGCCCAGAAATAATTTCTGTGGATATTAGGACTGCCCTTGGGCGGGATCCTGGCCATATTGAGATAGCTTCGTAATGGGTGACTCTCTCGCTGAGTGGCTGTGTGTGTGAGCTCACAGGCCCTATATAAGCCCACTGCAGGCAGCAACTGCCCTCTTTAACCTCGTGCTGTTCACCCTGGCTCCTAGCCTGGGTGGCCAAGCCAAGATGGGTAGCCAAAAGAGGTAAGGATTTTGGTAGTGAACACGTGGGTCTTCTGACCAGGTGTTCACTCGGGAACCAACAAGTCAGGGCATCAGCTAGGGCATTATGTGAGTAGGTATAATAAAGGCTTTTAAGATTACACGTGGTTGTTCTTGAGTGCGCTACCGGTTATTAAGCTATAGATTCAAGAGATTGTGGCCAGAGACCTTAGAAGGCCTCAGAGGAGGCGAGCCGGGTAGAGTTCACACTGCAGAGGACAGTGGTCAAAGGTGCTCTGGTGGGTCTAGGACAGACTAGTAATTGTAACTGCCAGGAGAGCACGCTACAATTGTTTTCCAGGGAAGAAGATGGACATTAAAAGAAATAAATTCCATCTATTCTTGATGAAAAAACCAGACCTACATAAAATGTTTGATCTTCAAATACAGAACTCAAGAGATTTCTAAAAAGGTAAAAAGAAATCTTGAGAACTATACTTCTGCCATAAAAATATGTAAAGAACATATGTATAATTTGTCCTAGAAACTAGAGTTGGAAAGGAAATTATATCATAAATAAGTGTAAAGTGGTGGTACTACATCTCATGAAGAGGCAAAGGTAACCTATTATATCTGAGAGAAAGAAAGGAGGGGGATGAACATAGTATGTATCAATAGACATATTCAATTTTTGGTGAAACTTCTTCCACTTCATTGAAAAGTGAGAGGGAAGGAGTAAGCTAAGGGGAAGATAATACAGAAATTGTGAGGAAAAGGGGTAAAATAAGGGGAGGAACTTTAAGGTGGGGGAGGGATACTAAAAAGAGAGGGCTGTGAAAAGCAAGTGGTGTTCACAAGTTTAATACTGGGTAGGGGGGTAAGAGGGAAGGAAAGGAGAAAAGCATAAGCAGGGGTTAACAGGATGGCAAACAATATAGAATTAGTCATTCTAACCATAAATGTGAATGAGGTAAACTCCCTCATAAAGAGGAAGCAGTTAGCAGACTGGATTAAAAGTCAGAATCCTACCATATGTTGTTTAGAGGAAACACACCTGAAACAGGGTGAGACATTCAAACTAAAAGTAAAAGGGTGGAGCAGAATCTATTATGCTTCAGGCGAAGGCAAAAAAGCACGGGTAGCCATTCTCATCTCAGATCAAGCAAAAACAAAAATTGATCTAATTAAAAGAGATAAGGAAGAGCATTATATCCTGCTGAAGGGTAGCATCACTAATGAAGCAGTAACAATATTAAACATATAAGCACCAAGTGATGCAGCATCGAAATTCTTAAAAGAGAAATTGAGAGCTGCAAGAAGAAATAGACAGCAAAACTATAATAGTGGGAGACCTCAACCTTGCACTCTCAGAAGTAGATAAATCAAACCACAAAAGAAAGAAGTCAAAGAGGTAAATAGAATACTAGAAAAGTTTGATATGATAGATCTTTGGCAAAAGCTAAATGGAGACAGAAAGGAGTATACTTTCTTCTCAGCAGTTCATGGAACCTCTACAAAAATTGATCATATACTAGGGCATAAAAACCTCAAAATCAAATGCAGTAAGGCAGAAATAGTAAATGCATCATTTTCAGACCACAATGCAATCAAAATTACATTTAATAAAAAGCCAGGGGAAAATAGACCAAAAAATAATTAGAAACTAAATAATCTTATACTAAAGAATGATTGGGTGAAACAGCAAATCATAGACATAATTAATAACTTCACCCAAGAAAATGACAATAATGAGACATCATACCAAAATGTGTGGGATACAGCCAAAGCAGTAATAAGGGGACGTTTTATATCTCTACAGGCCTACTTGCATAAAACAGAGAAAGAGAGGGCAAACGATTTGGGCTTACAACTAAAACTGCTAGAAAAGGAACAAAATAAAAACCCCCAGACAAACATAAAACTTCAAATTCTAAAAATAATAGATGAGATTAATAAAATTGAAAGTAAAAAAAAAAAAAAAAAAAAAAAAAAAACTATTGAATTAATTAATAAAACTAGGAGCTGGTTTTATGAAAAAAACAACAAAATAGACAAACCCTTAGTAAATCTGATTTAAAAAAGGAAAGAGAAAAAGCAAATTGTTAGTCTTGAAAATGAAAAGGGAGAACTCACCACTAATCAAGAGGAAATTAGAGCAATAGTTAGGAGCTACTTTGCTCAGCTTTTTGCCAATAAATTCGATAACTTAAATGAAATGGAAGAATATCTTCAAAAATATAGCTTGCCCAGATTAACAGAGGAAGAAGTAAGTAG
This sequence comes from Sminthopsis crassicaudata, assembly GCF_048593235.1. Classification (NCBI taxonomy): domain Eukaryota; kingdom Metazoa; phylum Chordata; class Mammalia; order Dasyuromorphia; family Dasyuridae; genus Sminthopsis; species Sminthopsis crassicaudata. The sequence continues at coordinate 157,294,203 of NC_133617.1, read as the reverse complement.
TCTAAATAGTCCATTCTCAGAAAAAGAAATAGAACAAGCTATTAACCAACTCCCTAAGAAAAAATCCCCAGGACCAGATGGATTTACATGTGAATTCTACCAAACATTTAAACAACAACTAACTCCAATTGCTATAAACTGTTTGAAAAAATAGGGATTGAAGGAGTCCTACCAAATTCCTTCTATGACACAGACATGGTAATGATACCTAAATCAGGTAGATTAAAAACTGAGAAAGAAAGCTATAGATCAATCTCCTTAATGAATATTGATGCTAAAATCTTAAATAAGATATTAGCAAAAAGACTTCAGAAAATCATCTCCAGGATAATACACTATGATCAAGTAGGATTTATACCAGGAATGCAGGGCTGGTTTAATATTAGGAAAACTATTAGTATAATTGACCATATTAAGAATCAAATTAACAAAAACCATATGATCATCTCAATAGATGCAGAAAAAGCATTTTTTAAAATCCAATATCCATTCCTACTAAAAACGCTTGAGAGTATAGGAATAAATGGACTATTCCTTAAATTAATAATGAGCATATATTTGAAACAGTCAGTAAACATCACATGTAATGGCGATAAACTAGAACCTTTCCCTGTAAGATTAGGAGTGAAACAAGGTTGCCCACTATCATCATTACTATTCAATATAATACTAGAAATGCTAGCCTCGGCAATAAGAGCTGAGAAAGATTCAAGGAATTAGAGGAGGAAATGAGGAAATCAAAGTATCACTCTTTGCAGATGACATAATGCCATAGTTAGAGAACCCCAAAGACTCTGCTAAAAAGCTATTAGAAACAATTCAGAATTTTAGCAAAGTTGCAGGATACAAAATAAATTCACATAAATCCTCAGCATTTTTATACATTATCAACACAATCCAACAGCAAGAGATACAAAGAGAAATTCCATTCAAAATAATGGTCGATAGTATAAAATATTTGGGAATATATCTACCAAAGGAAAGTCAGGAATTATATGAGCAAAATTACAAAACACTTGCCACAAAAATAAAGTCAGATTGAAATAATTGGAAATACATTCAGTGCTCTTGGATAGGCCGAGCAAATATAATTAATATAATACTCCCTAAACTAATCTATTTATTTAGTGCTATACCAATCAGACTCCCAAGAAATATTTTAATGACCTAGAAAAACTAACAATAGAATTCATATGGAACAACAAAATGTCGAGAATTTCAAGGGAAGTAATGAAAAAAAAAAATTAAATGAAGGTAGCCTAGCTGTACCTGATCCAGAACTATATTATAAAGCAGCAGTCACAAAACCATTTGGTATTGGCTAAGAAATAGACTAGTTGATCAGTGGAATAGGTTAGGTTCACAGGGCAAGACAGTGAATAAAAAATAGCAATCTACGTTTTGACACACCCAAAGATCCCAACTTTTGGGATGAGAATTCATTATTTGACAAAAACTGCTGGGAAAACTGGAAATTAGTATGGCAGAAACTAGGCATGGACCCACATTTAACACCACATACTAAGATAAGATCAAAATGGGTCCAAGATTTAGGCATAAAGAACAAAATCATAAATAAATTGGAGGAACATGGGATGGTTTACCTCTCAATCTTGTGGAGGAGGAAGGAGTTTGTGTGCAAGGGAGAACTAGAGACCATTATTGATCACAAAATAGAAAATTTTGATTAAACCAAATTAAAAAGTTTCTGCACAAACAAAACTAATGCAAACAAGATTAGAAGGGAAGTAACAAATTGGGAAAACATTTTTTACAGTTAAAGGTTCTGATAAAAGCCTCATCTCTAAAATATACAAAGAATTGACTTTAATTTATAAGAAATCAAGCCATTCTCTGATTGATAAATGGTCAAAGGATATGAACAGACAATTTTCAGATGATGAAATTGAAACTATTTCCACTCATATGAAAGAGTGTTCAAAATCACTATTGATCAGAGAAATGCAAATTAAGACAACTCTGAGATATCATTACACACCTATCAGATTGGCTAAGATGACAGGAACAAATAAGGATGAATGTTGGAGGGGCTGTGGGAAAACTGGGACATTGATGCATTGTTGGTGGCGTTGTGAAAGAATCCAACCATTCTGGAGAGCAATCTGGAATTATGCCCCAAATTATCAAAATATGCATACACTTTGACCCAGCAGTGCTACTACTGGGCTTATATTCCAAGGAAATACTAAAGGAAGCAAGGGACCTGTATGTGCCAAAATGTTTGTGGCAGCTCTTTTCATAGTGGCTAGAAACTGGAAAATTAATGGATGTCCATCAATTGGAGAATGGTTGGGTAAATTATGGTATATGAATGTTATGGAATATTATTGTTCTGTAAGAAATGACCAACAGGAGGAATACAGAGAGGCTTGGTGAGACTTACATCAACTGATGCTGAGTGAAACGAGCAGAACTAGGGGATCATTATACACTTCAACAATGATACAGTATGAGCATGTATTCTGATAGAAGTGAATATCTTCAACATAGAGAAGAGCTAATCCAATTCCAATTGATCAATGATGGACAGAATCAACTACATCCAGAAAAGGAACACTGGGAAATGAGTGTAAATTGTGGGCATTATTTTTTTTTGCTTTGTTTTGTTTTTCTTCCCAGATTATTTTTACCTTCTGAATACAATCCTTTCTTTGCAACAACAACAACAAAATTCAGTTCTGCACATATATATATTGTACCTAGGATATACTATAAGATATTTAATATGTATGGGAATGCCTGCCATCTAGGGAAGGGGGTAGAGGGAAGGAGGGGAAAAATTTGGAACAGAAGGGCGTACAAGGGATAATGTTGTAAAAAAAAAAATTACCTATGCATATGTACTGTCAAAGAAAATGTTATAATAATTTAAAAAAGGGAAAATGACAGTAAAAAGAAGATGAATTATATCTATTCTGCCTATGTTTGAGCACTTAATGCCACCCCATTGATACATGTAGGGGGCAAACCCACTACGCACCTGTTTTGAAATATATCATCATTGTATTTATTATTGGTGGAATTTTGGAATTAGTGAGGAGCCTTGTATACTTTTTAGATAGTTCTGTCTTCTTCATCACTATAAATATTATCTTGAGGATAATATTTGGCCTAGAAAAAATAAGTTGAGCCATGATATCTGTGTCCTAGTCTTCAAAAGGCTATAATATGAAAGACATAATCTATTTTGTTCCAATGGGAAAATTTTTGAGCAGTAGGTAGAGGTTTAGAATACTGGATAGAAGCTACAGAGGTTTAATTTAAAGAAACAGAAATGCCCCACTATATAATTGACCAAAAGTGGAGTGGGCTGCTTAAAGAAGTAGTAAGTTTTTCATTAGGAATCATCGAGTAAAACATAAATGAATCTTTTTCATGGAATTTATAGAGGAAATTTCCTATCAGGAGAAGATGAGGTTAAATGATCTTTAATGTGCCTTCTTGTTTTGAGATTCTATTATCCTGAGTCTTATCATCTTTGTTTTCTTTATCATCACCAGAGTCTTCATTAGCTGCATTACTATCATTATATTGATCATTTTATTCCAGGACTAAGGCACGGTGTTGTAGTGAATCTAGGAATTAAAGAATTAACCAATAAAAAGCATCAGGCAAGGCCTAATCAAATTAAAACAAAACAAAACAAAACCAAAAACAACTCTGAGCCAGCTAACTAAAACATTTAGAGAACAGAAGATTAAAAGCCAAGTTATAAGAGAAAAAGCAGGGGTTCACCTGAGCAGAACTCACAAAAGGACAGAAGATACAGTTTTCTAATCCAAGACAATTTAGAAGATGATCAGGAAAGATCTGTCACACTGAGTTCAGAGTAAAATTCAGTCTAAATCAAGGTGCAGGCTGGGCCCTAGTGAACCACCAGGTGACCCTACAAGTCACTGAATCAGCAGGCGTATCACTGGTTCTAGATGTCTCAGCCTACCAAGAGTAAGGGGGTCATAGAACGTGTTCAGGAGAAAATTAAGGGAAAATCTTTGCTGTTACTAATATTTGAGATCTGTTTCATTGCCCATACACGAATTTGGATCACAGTTCTTGATTGTAGTACCAGGGTGAGGAGGAGTATTAGCATATGAGAGCTTGTGTCCACAGGGGAGTAGGGACCTTGGTCATATTTCCAAGGTGGAGAAGAGTGATTATAGTAACTAAGAGCATGGATATTAAGAGCAGTGATCACACTCTTCCCTAGATCATACTATCTTAGAAGAACCAAAAAATTGAAAAGGTCCCAGAATTGTTTGAGAGTAACAAGAAAAGCTTGAAGACTGGCACAGAACAAACCTCCCCTTCCCAAAATCCAGAAGTATAGAATTACTTTAACATAGATTTAAAAGTCAAGAGATGGGCTGGAAAGATGAGAAAATAGCACCAACACCTTCACCACCACCAACAACAAAAATGACCATAGAAAATTAGTATGGGGATAGTAAAGATCAAAACACAAACTCAGAAGAACACACCTAAGTCAAACCATTACATCCAAACCTCAGAGAAAAATGTGAATTTGTCTCAGGTCCCAAAAGAATCCCTGGGACAGTCAAAAATGACTACAAATTAAATATATAATATATAAATTAAAAAAAATGTATATGTATATATATATATATACACATATGTATACACTATATATAAATATATAAATATTATATATGTATATCTATCTATCTATAACTATAAATAAATTAAGACAACTAGAGGGAAAATAAGGGGTAGGTATAAGAGTGATGCAAGAAAATTGTGGGGGGCAAAAAAAAGAATGTCCTTGAAGGATCCAAACAATATTAAAGAAAATAACAGCTCAAAAATAATATGAGCCAGATGTTAAAAGGCAGAAAAAATACAAGTAAATACAAAAATACAAGGATTCATATGTATGAAAATATTTATTGCAGCTTTTTGGTAATGAATTGGAAATTAAAGGAATGCTCATCAATTGGGGGAATGGTCAAATAAGTTGTGGTATATGATTGTGATGAAATACTATTATAATCTTATAAGAAATGAGGAGCAGGATGATCCCAGAAAAATGAAACTGAACAAGGAGAATATTGTACACGGCAATAATTATACTGTGAAATAATCAGCTGTTGATAACAACTATTCTCAGCAAAATAGTAATTCAAAAAAAATTCCTAAGGACTTATTATGAAAAAAATGCTATAAATCTTCAGAGAAAGAGGTGATGGAGTTTGAGTGCAAACAAAAGCATATTTTTGACTGTATTTTGCTTGTTTTCATTTGCTTTTTTGGTCTGTGTTTTCTTTTATAACATGGACAATTTAAAAATGTGGTTTGCATGACTGTACATGTGAAACCTATATGAAATTGCTTCCTTTCTCAATGAAGTGACAGAAAAGAGAGGGAGGGAGAGAATTTGAAACTCAAAACTAAATAACAAAGAAAGCTAACATTATTTTTTATACAGAATAGGTGAAAAATATTAAAAAGTATAAGAGAACACTAGAAAACATGTAAAGGGGATCTGATGGGGTCTTCAAATTCTTGAAAGACTGTCATGTGGAAGTTTTATTTCATTTGACATCCAGGGTAAATTGGTCTCAGGCGAATTTATGAATATCAAGTTTAGGATTGATATCAGGGGAAAACAAAAATAAAAAAGCTTCATAAAAATCAGAGTATTCAAAAAAGTGAAATGAGCTGCTTTAGGAAATGGATTGTTCAGTTTTAGAAGTTTTAACCAGAATTTTAATGATATTTTGTAAGATAGATATTCTATTGGGAATTCTTTTCAATTATGAGTTACACTAAATGGTCCCTTCTGAATATCAAAATTTGTGATGCTATGAAATCAAATGAAAGGATTCTGTTGAGTTCTATAGTCCCATCATAATCTGAAGTTCTAAGAAAGAAAACCCAATTTGAGCAGAGTATGAAAGTGGGTTTCCAAGAGTTATGGAGTTAAAATAATATTTTGATTGGCTCAAGATCTTCAATATTAGACACATTCAGGTCAGGTGCACTGTCCACATTCCCTTCTTAACTTTTAATTAGTGAACAACAGCTAAACATCTAGTATCCCTGACATGGGAAATATGTATACATATCTTAGTATTATTTAATTTTCTTAGAATTTGAAAACCATTACTTTGGTTTCTATGTCATATATTTCATAGGCAAAAGTAATCAATGAAACATATTTTATTTTAAATGTTACAGTTATTAGAATAGAGGAAAGAGGGCTTTCTTGCAGTATTCAGCTTTCATAATTCAGTAATCAAAAATTATGAACTCCATTGTTATGAAATAGTCAACTTTAAATTAACAATTCTGTTTGTTTGTTTCATAACTGTAGTGTTTATTTTCCAAAGGCCTAATTAAAATAGGCTTAATTAATGGAACCATTTTAAGGAATTGTATAATATATGGGGTACAGGTTGTAAGTCTTTTTTTATTTAAAAATCAGTATGTTCAGGAACAGAATAAATGTGTCTGGGGTTTGATTTATAATACAATTCAGTTCACAAATTTAAAGTTTGTCCTTTTTATTGAACTAGACTACACAAAAAAGGACAAAGGATGATTTAGAGTGTCAGAATTATCTCTGTTACTTTAGATTTGCTAGAGGAGGGGCTAAGCATTTTCTTGAATGAAATTGAAGACTACTTTTTCCTTGACAAATTTCATATTAATTTACATCATGGAGTTCACTATTAGTGCACTTGTTCCATCATACAGTGGGAGAAAGTTTATCAGCAAACAATCAGTTATTATGAAGAGGAGTTATTAAGATAGAAATCTATCTTTAAGCTTAAACTTTAAAGCTTTTAGAACTTAAAGCTTAAAGCCAATTTTCTGTGCTTCCACATCCTAGAACAGATCTGATATAGAATGTTTGGATGTTTTATCTTGAATAAGGTAAAAGGAATTCTAAACCAATATAGGAGAAATAGGAAAAGAACAGGGAAGGGAATACTGTTTGGAGTTTAGAGATGATGTCAATCACTAACATCATTTCAGGTGTTTAGGACAGGATTTTTGATAGTAATTATCCCACTGTAACACATACACACACACACACACACACACACACAGAGACAGAGAGAAGGTTCTGTAATAATTCAGAAAATAACTGAAAAAGGGCCATTCATCACTAGAGGAATGATGAGGAAATAAGAACCTGTATAGTCCTTACTAGAAAATACACAGTTGCTTCTTGGAAAATCAAATATGACTCAATAACTCTATAGATGATACTATGAATGATTATTCTTCCATTTAAGACACACATTCAAATGATGACAATAAAAGGGAGTATATAAGTAGAAAGGAGAAGTCCGGACAGCTTGAAAAGAGAATTTGAAAAGGACCAATTTTAGTACAGGTATGTTTCTTAAAGTTTTCTTGGAAATAGTAGCACCTGGGTTGTCTCTATAAAAAAAGGAAAAAAAAAAAAAGGAGGGAAATTAGGGAAGCCCACTGTGTCCAAAGAAGACAAAGGCACATGGAATGTCAGAGACAAAGTAAAGTAGAATGGGAATGCTAATGGGGAGGTGTTAATCCACTTTAACAAGAGGATAGACTATGAAAAGAAATAGCTTGAAAAGAAATATTTTTTTTGACGAGACATATTTTCATTAGATAGATTGTCTGGAGACAGACTATTAAGAACAAATTCACAATTTTGCTGTGTGAATAGAATTATTGCTGTCCCTTCTGTTCCTAGTTGCTGCTCCTGTTTTAGTATGGTAAAGGAGGAAGGAAGAAGAGGAGAAAGAATGCGTGCCTAATTGTGATGGAATAATTGAGAAGCAAAATCTTTCTTCTCTCTGTGAGTTTTCCATATCTGACATTCCTCTTCTGGTCTCACTTTGCTTATTTATCAGTGACCTCACATATCAGTTACGGAAAACAGTTCTCCATGAGAAATTAGGTATCAGGAGACTTCTCTTGGTAAAGGGATGGAACAGAAAGAGCAACAAGAAAATAGAAAAGAGAATAAGGATTTTATTGTTGTTATTGTGTTGTTTCTATTGTTTTGTTTTGTTTTGTTTGTTTTTGTTTTTGTTTTTGTTTTTGTTTTTATTTTTGTGCAAATATTGACCAAAATAAAAATACAAGAAAAACAATTTTAAAGTATGCTTTGATCTGTATTCAGACTCCATCAGGTCTTTCTCTGGGGATGGATGGTATTTTTCATTATAAGTTCTTCAGAGTTTTTATAAATCATTGTATTGCTGATAATAACTAAGTCATTCAAAAGTGATCATCTTAACAATATTGTTGTAACTGTATAATACTCTTCTGGTTTTATTCATTTCTCTTTGTATCAGTTCATGTAAATCATTTTAGGTTTTTCTGAAAGTATCTAGTTTCTTATTTCTTATAGCATAATATTGTATTCTATAATAATCATATATCACAAATTACTCAGCCATTAATTAACTGAGGGACATCTATCTATTTCCAATTCCTTTCCACCAGAAAATAGTTACTATAAAGATTTGGGCATAGTTCCAAATTATTCTATATAATAGTTGAATCAATTTACAATTCCACCAATAATGCATTAATATCTCAGTTTTCCCATATCCCTGCCAACATTTTTCACCTGCTCTTGAGTAACTCAGAAGTGTTTAAATTAGGATATCTCCAATCAATAATGATTTAAAGCACTTTACCTTATGGCTACTGATAGATTTTATTATTTCATCTGGGAAATGACTATTCATAATTTTTGATCATTTGTCAATTTAGGAATGACTTTTATTTTTCTAACTTTGACTCATTTCTTTATATACTTGAGATATGAAATCTTTATCAGAAAAACTTGCTTAAATTTTAAAATTATGATTGCTAACTATATTTCCTTCCATCCTACCCCCCTTTTATTCTATCACTCACTCTTTCCCTCCCTCCCATCCCCCAATTGGTCCTCCTCTTGATGAGCACCTGCTCTTCTCTTATCTTCTCCCTCTCCTACTTTCCTGCATGGTAAGACAGATAACTAATTGAGAGTACATTATTCTTTGAGCCAATTCCAATGAGATAAAGCTTCAAACATTCCCTACCACTTCTTCCATATTCCCTTTTGTTATAAAATTTTTTCTTTCCTCTTTTATGTGAAACAATTTACCCTGTTCTACCTCTCCTTTTCCCCCCTTTTTCTAGTGCATTCTCTCATCCCTTAATTTTAAGTTCTTTTACATATTATCACGTCAGATTCAACTTATACCTGACCTTTTGTCTCTATATATGTATATCTTTTAACTACCCTAATAATGAGAAAATTCTCATGAGTTACACGTATCATCTTTCCTTATAAAATTGTAAATAGTTTAGTCTACTAAATCTCTCTTGATTTCCCTTTCCTTTACCTTTTTGTACTTTTCTTGAGTCTTGAGTCAGATTTTCTATTCAACTCTCTCTCCCAACAGGAATGCTTGAAAGTCTTCTATTTCATTGAATATTCATTTTTTCTACTGAAGGATTATATTTATTTTTTCCTGATAGCTGAATTTTGATTAAAATTCTAGCTGTTTTGCCCTCCAGAATATTACATTACAATCCCTCTGATCCCTTAATATAGAAAAGATCCTTAATACAGAAGCTGCTAAATCTTGTGTCATCCTGACTGAGACTGTATAATACTCTTTTTTTTTCTTCTTTGGCAGCTTGCAAAATTTTCTCCTTTACCTGGTAACTCTGAAATTTGACTATAATATTCCTGGGGATTTTCATATTGGGCTCTCTTTCAGATTATTGGTGATTTTTTTTTCAATTTCTATTTTATCCTTTGGTTCTAGAATACCAGGACAGACCTTGATAATTTCTTGAAAAGTGATGTCTAAGCTCTTTTTTAAATCATGGTTTTCCCTTTTAAGGGAATGAAATTTTATATCTTTTCCCATTTGATCAATTCTGCTTTTAAAGGTATTCTTCTGATATTAGTGCATCATTTCTTTTCTGTTTCCTAAGGTGGTGTTTTCTTCAATTATTTTTGCCTCCTTTACCAAGTTCTTGAATCTTTTAAATGATTTTTTGTATATATTCATGACCTCCAATATATAGAGAATCCAGAGCTTCAGGTGCACGGGGAATTAAACCACTGAAATTGCATGGGATATGAAGAGATACTTAATCATCCCTAGAATTCAATCTGTTACTAAAATATATATTTATGATTTTTAGTAAGAATACATATGAGCCTCCATCTCAATGATTTAAAATATCAAAATAAGTTATTTTATCTATCTTTAAATAGGCCATTGAACACACAGGATATTTTGATGTGGATTATTTTATCGTGTGTGTGTGTGTGTGTGTGTGTGTGTGTGTGTGTGAATGTATAAAATGAAGTTTAAAAAATCTGTAATGAGGATACTCCTTTGAGATAATTGTTTAGGATATTGACTGACATCACAGGAAACAGATATTGAGAAGTTACTCCAAAGTCTTCAAAGATGATATTTCTTTAATTTCTGTTGGAAAATTCATATGAAAGAGTGTTCCAAATCACTATTGATCAGAGAAATGCAAATTAAGACAACTCTGAGATATCATTACACACCTGTCAGATTGGCTAAGATGACAGGAACAAATAACAATGGATGTTGGAGGGGCTGTGGGAAAACTGGGACACTGATGCATTGTTGATGGAGTTGTGAAAGAATCCAACCATTCTGGAGAGCAATCTGGAATTATGCCCAAAAAGTTATCAAAATGTGCATACACTTTGACCCAGCAGTGCTACTACTGGACTTATATCCCAAGGAAATACTAAAGAAGGGAAAGGGACCTGTGTGTGCCAAAATGTTTGTGGCATCTCTTTTCATAGTGGCTAGAAACTGGAAGATGAATGGATGTCCATCAATTGGAGAATGGTTGGGTAAATTATGGTATATGAATGTTATGGAATATTATTGTTTTGTAAGAAATGACCAACAGGAGGAATACAGAGAGGCTTGGAGAGACTTATATCAACTGATGCTGAGTGAAACGAGCAGAACTAGGGGATCATTATACACTTCAACAACAATACTGTGTGAGGATGTATTCTGAAGGAAGTGGATATCTTCAACATAGAGAAGAGCTAATCCAATTCCAATTGATCAATGATGGACAGAATCAGCTACACCCAGAAAAGGAACACTGGGAAATGAGTGTAAACTGTTATTTTTACCTTCTGAATATAATTCTTCCTGTGCAACAAGAAATTTGATTCTGCACACATTTAACATGTATGGGACTGCCTGTCATCCAGGGGAGGAGGTAGAGGCAAGGAGGAGAAATTTCGGAACAGAAGTAAGTACAAGGGATAATGTTGTAAAAAGTTACCCATGCATATGTACTGTCAAAAAATACAATTATAAAATTAATAAAATAAAAATAAAAAAGAACTATAAACTATTAACAATTATAAGAAAAAAAAGTTTCAAATTACTAAATAAATAAAAAACAAAACAAAAAAAAATTTGTTGGAAATTACCTGCTCCAAATTACCACTGCAGATTCCTTCATTTCCACAAACAAATCTATATAACATAATGATTTATTCAATATTTTGTTGTCAATGTGTTGCTGTTTTATTCCATACAAATATGCCCCATGGAGTACTTTTGGATCTCACTTTTGGAACTTACTCATTTCATAGGTTCTGTCCAAAAGTAAACCATATTTGGTAACATTTGACAAATTCAATGACATTAACTTATCACTTTTTACTATTGCTTAGTGAAAGATATCTGTTCCTTCAAATTGCATCTTTTTCTTGTACTCTAAGAATGTATCTCAGTTTCTTCAACTTTTTTTCTACAGTTGCTTAGGGGGAAAAATCTTATGTTTTGTTAAAATTATACTTTTTTTTTTTAAATGCACTTTCCAAAGATGTTATGGTTCATTTTAGAAATCTGTCTGGAATTGCTTACACAGACATTGAGTGATTTAAATGTATTCTTCTTATTCAGATTTTATTTCAGAATAATAGTAAGTCTCAGAGGTTTTTTTTCCCCCTTTGATATCTTAAAGCTTGATGTATTTTGCCTGGATACGACAAGGTATATTTAATTACTACATTTATCCACTTAAATAATGTGATAGCTAGATTCAATTCTTTAGTCTCTCCTTCCTAAAAGTAGGGGAAGAATTCTGTTCTTAGTAAATTCAAATGACATTTTGATATCATTTGTAAAATATTGCACAAGATACTTAATGTATTTTGTGGTATAGTTTGATGTCATCATAATTTTTTTGTCTGATGTTTATAATTGGAAGTCACAGTTATATCTACTTATGAGAAATGATAATATATTTAAAGCCAGAGAGAACTTACTCCCTGATCTAAAAATCCAGCTCTAGTATCTCTCCTGAGCTCTAGTTCTTCATTGTCAATTGCCTTTGTGGCATTTCAAACTTCAGGACTTCCCTACTGTTATTTAGGGTACTACCATCTTCTCTTTTATTAAAGTTCCCAATCTTGGTGGCATCCTTGATTCCTCTCCCTTACTAATCCACATATCCAATCCTTTGCTACATCTTGCCATTTCCACTTTCAGAGAATCTTTCATCTATGTGAATTCTTTTCTCTACCCATACAATCACAACCTCAGTTCAGGCACTCATCACCTCTCACCTTGAACTATTATAATAGCCTTCTAACTCATCTCATTTTCACTTCATTCTTTGATCTAGCTTCCACTCAACTGCCAAAGTGATTTTCCTCAAATGTAGGACTGACAGTATCATCCTACCTACTCCCACTAAATCAATTCCAGTCACTCTTTATTATCTCAATGATAAAACATAGTCTTAGATGTGTCATTTAAAGCTACTTTTAACATGGCTTTTTCTGACCTTCATACACTTTACTCATTTTCATTCTATGATCCAGCTATACTGGTCTACTTGCAATTGCTGAGACATAACTATTCTGCCTATATATATGCCTTTCCATTGTATAACTCCATTTTCTAAAATGTTTATTTTCTTCCCTGCCTTCTTTCTAGATACAACTTAAATATTACCTTCTTTAGCAGGCTTTCCCCAGTCTGCCTAGCTGCTAATATCTTCCTCTTTCAGATTATCTTAATATACTCTATAATTTAATGTTCACGTATCTAGATATTTGTGTCATTTCTTCCATTAGAATGTGTGTTATTCAAGAGCAAGGATTATTTTTTCCTTTTCTCTTATCCCCAGCACTTAACAAAGTGCTTAACACATAATAAGTTCTTAATAAATGTTTATTGACTAACAAATTATTTCCCTGAAAAAAGGGAAATTTAAATCCTTTAGAATGTATCATTTTATTTACATTATTGTCTTGTTTTACTTATGTGCTTATATGTAATACATAACAGTACACATATAAATTATCTTATATATGTATATATGTATATTCACTCATATGAAATAAATGATTTATATGAAGAATATTTATGTGTAATTAACATATTTAGAGAGAAAATGGTCATTGTTTTTGTGGCTAAGCATTTCCTAAACATGTTCTTTTAATTTCCCTATTTCTCTTGGTGTTCCTACCATTTTCCCATAATCACACTTCAATCTTACATTCATCTTTTTCTATTTCTTTTTCCTTATGAATGGTAGATTACTCCCACCATCTGCCTCCTTCTCTCCTATTCATGTGTTGCCAAAAAGAGATTGAGGAAATTGAAAAATCATGCTAACCAGATCCACCACCAATTTGTGCTATCTAAAATTTTAACTAGACCTTCACTTCAGTAAAGCAAATCCTCAATTCCTCTCTGATTGATGTGCTATGACACTCTCCACAAGAATTGCTCCAAACCATCAAATCTCTTCTGATGTCTGTCATAGCACCTCTTCACCCCACTGATCTTGAGGTGAGATCCTTGTTGCATATTTCCCCTGAAATAAAGGCTAATTGCAAAGATCCTTCTCAATTTATGCTATTCAGGCATCTTCAATAGACAATAACAAACAGTAAGCATTCATTAAGCACCTTCTACGTATTCCATTGTTGTCTTTTCTTTCACTCCAGTTTCATGTGAATTAGTGGCTTTTTCCCTCTTTAAGGAAAACCTTTCTCCACGCACCCTTGACTCCATTCTTCCAGCACAACATATAATCCTTCTTGGTGAACTCATTGGAAAATATAGATAAGTTGCACAGGATAGATAAGCATGGATAGGTTGTCATCCACATTTTATAAGTTCCAAATCAGTGAGATGTATAAGAGTCAAATCCTCCTTTGTTTTGCCTTCAGTTCAGAGTAGCTAGAGAAACTGCTTCATGTTTATGTTAGCTTTTTCAGTATTCTCTCCCCTCCTAAACCCACACCTGGCTTTTCACATACAATTTTTATGCTAAATATATTTATGAATATACTACTAAATATAGCTATTAAATATGCATACTCTCTAGTTAGAAGTAAGATTTAATTCAATACAACTCACTGACACAAGTATGTGGCAAGTGGCTATTTTGTGTCAGTCCAATGTTAAATTGTGGAAAAGAAAAAGGGAAAAAAAAAGAGGTACATTCTGCCATTGAGGAACTTAAATTTTACTATGAAGAAACAATGTGGTTATTAATGAATAATTGCAACATATATATGTATATACATATATGTATCATATATGTATATACATATATATAATATATATGTATATATATATATATATATATATATATATATATATATATATATACAGAATTAATGCAAAAAAAAATTGAGGGATGATAGGAATCACTAACAGTTGAGAGGATCAGGAAACAATATTCAGGAGATAGCATTTGAACTGTGGGAGACAAAGGATGTTGAAAGGAAATACATCCAGGGATAGGATATGGCCTGTGCACAGTAAAATAGGAAATAGTACTTATTCCCCTGTAGGCTTTGAGGAGAAGGAATTTGATTTTTTATAGGTTAGGTACATTTAAGAAGTCAGCTGGAAACTTCTATTAGAAACCAAATTACTTCAGTTTTTCCATAAGTTGTAACTATTTAGAAATATTTACTATCCACATCTAAAAGAAAACAAACCAACTTCTCCAACACACATATGAAGGCTAAATGTTAACAAAATTCTCATGTGACTGGGGTAGTTTTAGTATTCCTCTTCCTGAGGGCAAAGGGATGAGTTAAATACCTTTAAGTTCCCTTCTCAGTCCAGACACATGATGGATAGAAGCTATTCTTCAGGTTAAATTGTTCTGAGGAAATAGGAGTGTTTAAATTTGACCTAGGCCTTAAATGTAAAGAAGAAAAACTCATTTGACAAACAGCTAGAGGCCCCTTTTCAAGCCATGGGCACTTACAAGGTAGTAGAGATGAAGAAATGCCTATATATTTTATGTCAGGCTCTCTCCCTTTTAGCCTGACTTTAGGAATAGACCTACCACTGTGTTAAGACATCTGGAGGACTCCCAGCACATGATATTGTAACCATTATGGCATTTCACAGCTGTCAAAGGAGGAGACACTTTTCAAATGTCATGCCTGGAAACTTGGAAGTAGAATTGGCCTCCACAGGGGAAGGCATTAGAAGGCCAGAACACTTCTGAGAGCTGATTGCCACAGATGCTGTTGTGTGAGAACAAGTCACTGGGCCCCTTTGCTCAGCCCTCTTAGATCTTTTCAGTTTTGTTGAGCTATGAGTCTGTTTCAAATAAACTTCCGTGTTGGATTATTATAGCAGGGAGGAATATTTAGAACGTCAACCCTTGCCTTGTTTTCCTTTTGTTGGTAGAAGGACATCCCCAGATCATGCTTATTAAGTTTACAGCTCTAAGGCAAGCTTACTAATCTTTTGGCTTGAAATCAGGTGTTCAAGAATTGGGGATGGCTTATTTGAGAGGGCGAAAAAGAGCCTTCAAAGGGGAAATACAATTTTTTAATGAGAGAAAAATACATTGTATTTTTCAATTGCTAATTCTTGTTCCTCTTAGACATGGGGGTGATTATTGCATTTGAAAACCTACTTCATGAAGATTAGTACAGGAAAAAAAAAAAAAAGCCTAGAAAAAATAAGCCAGGAAGACATCAAATAATTGATTCCTGGAAACACAGCTTAAGTGTTTTGCTTTCCTTTGTATTTTCTTGCATTGCCGTCTTCATCCTGGCCTGAAGTTGTTTGTATAACATATGATTTCATCACATTGAATATCTTGGTAAATATTAGATGGCTTTAGAGAAACCTACAGTGTAGGCTGATCTTCTGGGTCTCACTCTTTCGGAGATGTTTCAGGACTGAAAATTCTCTTATTGAACTAGGTGAAGCTTGGATTGGCTTGTTGGCTGAATTTCTAGGACACAGTAACATGGTGTACATCCATCCCATTTTTCAGGGTTTACTGGCATACTCTATACATTGGGTGGTAATCTTATTAATCCAGTGTGATTTGGGAAAAGGTTCAGGAGGTCTAGGCTACAGGCTTTGGAAAGCCTTTTCATGGTTCTCATAAATGTTTCCTGGCTCATAAAACAGATGGATAATTTGATTAAATCCAGTGTTTTTACAAATGTTTAAAATAAAAAATGGGAAGTTAAATTTTTATTGACAGTTTATATGAGCATGTCATTTAAAACTAATACCTTGAGACTTGTAAGTTTGGAAATGTTTAATGCTCAATACTCCTCCACCTCAACACATATACCCATAACACCCAATAAATATATCAAACAGCCAATATGTATATATGCCCTCACCCACCCTCTAAAAATCCATATCTTCATCACTATATCACTTATTATGAGAGAGATAGCCTAGATAAGCTATAGATAGAAAATCATGATAAGAATATGGTTGGCCTTCCTATCAGGAAGACAAATCCTACTTCCAATATATAATTTATGTGTGATCATGGGCAAATCACTGAATTTCTTAGTTTTCTAGTTGATTCTCTAAGTCTATATATCAGAGAAAATTGCTAATGTGTATCAGTTAAGGGAATTTTTACATCATGAGTACCTTACCCTGATGCAATCATATACCTACCCCTTCCTCCCATACATATATACATATATCATTAAAATCATTAAAGAATGAAATGATTTTAGTCATGTTTCTAATCATGAGAAAGCAAGGTAAGACAGATCTAGACAGATTTTCTCAGCTTTTTATTCTTTCATGGACTCCTTTGATAGTCTGGTGAAACCCATGAGCTCCTACTTTTCATTGCTTACATTCATAACTAAGGAAAATGATAAAATTCAGTTAGATGTTAGTGTGCACATGGATTGGAGGAAAGAAATATTTTTTTTCCTCATCAAAGTTCATGGATCTCATAAAAATTAATTGCAGAACTCTTGGGAGGTGGGAGGAGTCACATTAATTACTCACATTCTAGAGCAAGAGTTCTGGAAATGAATCAAACTAGAAACCTGAAACTAGAATTATGGTGCTGTAATCTGGAAGAAGCTGCAAAAGTTCTCCAAGAAGAAAAAGTCCAAGTGATAAACCACTTTAATTCAACCTGCTTCTTATATTACAGTAAGAGATTGCTTGCTTAAAGGCTAATGAGAACTTAATAACTATTTCTAAATCAAACAAAATGTAACCATGGGCACTGAAACATTTCCAGTGAACACATGTGAAAGCACTTATTAGAAGGAAATGAGAAGCAAGTGGAAGTATATCACTTGATGCAATGCACCAAGCGTCTTCCAGGCAAGGGTTTTTGCTTAACAATTAGATGTCAGAAAACACACAGTCATAAAAAGCGTATGGTAATGGCAGAATTGTGTTGACCTGGCAGATGTGGCCACATCTGTGCTGCATCTGTTTAAACAGAAATCTTGGAGGGGATACAAAAAAGTTCAGGCTACAGTAAAATTGAAGGTCTTTTTTAAGATGTTCACTTTGTCACTAGAGGAATGCAATGAGCTGGGTTTATGGACAGATACCCCTCCTCCCACCATGAATTTTGAGGCAGACTAGGCTTGCTTTGAAGGCATACCCATGTACTCCTGCCTTTTTATCATATCATGCATCTTAATCCTTCAGGCTAATATATGAAAATGTCATTTTGATCAAGAAATTGAGAGAGACAGGAGATACAAGTTTGTGAGGTTAATTTGGGATTCTGACTTTATTTTTACCATGACATAGCTCAGGCCACTGTAAAAACAGATGTAAAATTACATTTTATTTTTACTTTTATTTTGACTTATTTGCTATGTATCCATAGTAAACTTTATTTTGAAGAACTAGTGGGGAGTAGTGGATGGAAAGCCAAACCCAGAATCATGAAGACTGGGTTCAGGTCCCTTTTCTAATAAATACTGGCTATATGACTTTATCTCAGGTAACTCTGTGGGCTCTTAAATTGGAGAGTATTTGACAGTCTGCTTTGGCTGAGGAAGTCTTCTCACTAAAAATCTTTGTACCAATAAAATAATAGGTCTGGATTCACCCTCTCCCTTCAATAGTCCTCAGTTATATGTCTATAATGCCATGTGTATTGGGATACTATGTGTGATTGGGTCAATATTCCCTAATTTCCAGAAAGAAGATAAAACTTCCTCCCCTCCCTCTCCTTCCATTGGTCTGATACAGAATCCTGGTAAAGGACAAATTCATCTTTTTATTTAACAAAAAATCTCTGGAGATATTCTCAAAAATTTTGTTCACATATAAGTGTATTTATAAAAACATACAAACAAAAACATGCCTCCAGCATTCATACATAAAGGTATCGAGGAGAAATCTTTAGAGTTCATCCCAAGCACTGTTATTATAACATAATTTGTGTTCTTTTATACTCACCCTTAGTCATTCAATAAATATTTATTAGATTTCTGCAATGAGTCTGTCATTGCATTAGTAAATATTGTATTTACATATAATATTTTGAGAGACACAATAAAATTCTCAGTCCTCAAGTGATTTATAATTTAATTGATGAGGAAACAAACAATATTAACATAAGATACTAAAACAATTTTGCCTTTTTTCTATTATAATAATTAAATTAGTGGTGGCTATTAAATACAACAGAAGACACTGCAATGGAATAAAAGACCTGTATAATATTGATTATAGTTTCACCTTGATTTTTATTTCAATTCTATATCTTCTTAAATGATTAACAGAAAAATATTTCACTAAGAGAGTATTCATATTTAATGATGCCCTGAAAGAAGTGTTTTTTAAATCTATACAAATAATAAATAAAATTACATGTGATTTAAAGGGCAATGGAAAGACTCAAAGTAGAAGCTGCAGCATACTGTTAATGACAACTGCCACATGAAAAGTTCCTTAAAAGGCATAAGAAAAAATATATCCATAAAAGGAGTAGTAACAAATGGATAGTTCAAGTGCTATTCTGGTATCCACTAATTATAACTAGAAATGAAAGTCTTTAAGTATATTGATTATGTGGAATTTGTAGAAAGAAATTAACAAGAAACCTGTAAAATGAAAGATTGTGGACTGGTTACAACCTGTATAATCAAAGGGAATACCCACACTGATGAGTTTCTAGTTAAAGTAAATTATAATGGTTATAGCAGAATGTTTTAATGAAAAATGCCATCTATCAAGAACTTTCTTTTAGTCTCAGCTTGATAATTACTGAGACCTTGATGACATTATGAAATTCTCTGAGTTTCTCTTCTTACATGTAAAATGGGAATATTAATTTTTCAGTATACTTAAAAGAAAAAAATGATTTTTGTAACATTTAAAGAGAAATAACTTTGAAAGACTTAAGAATTCTGGTTAATGCAGTAAACAACCACAGTTTTTAAAGACTGATGCTGATATATGCTCTCTACCTCATGATTAAAAGATGATGTGTAAAATGAATCATACAATTCTGGGCAGGGTCACTTTATGGATTTGTTTTGCTTGATTTTGCTTATCTATCCCAAAGACTGGTTTGGTTTCTTTTAACCCTTTTCGGGTGGGGAAAAAATGAAGAGATGGCGATAGAGTTATCAAAAATGAAAAAAATGAATAAAACAGGGCATATTGGAGAAACTTTAAAACTGCACAGAAGGAAGTTCAAAGGAAATAGACAAACAGGACAATTTTGAAAGCCACATGTTGAATTTATCATATTTTTGTTAAAGTAAGCTGTATATAATAAAAATCAGTGTTCTTTTTTAATGCCCTTCAAATGTATAAAAAAACTATTTTAGACAGTAATAAAACAAGGGGAAAACTGTTTTTCATTTGTATCCCTGGTGTCCATAATAAAATTGGGAACACAAATGGTATTTAATAAATGCTTGTTGATTGAAAAAATTCAAATAAAAATATTTCAGGAAGAATAAGATGAGTTGATATATTTGTAAATCTTTCAGAAATTACTAAATGCTATATAAAGGTAAAGAATTATTATCATCTAAAATAATGTAAATGATTAGTAGTATTATTCCTCTCCTAATATCTTACTCTGATATTTCATTGTCATTTAAAGATAAATCTGCTTACCAGAAGACTATATCACACAATGCCATCCCTGATATTAGCAATGAAAACAGAAAGACTTTGAAATTAAATAATAAATTGCATCTAAGATACATTATAAGCCTGAAAGTACTATACAAATGTCAAATATATCTGATACAGATGACCAGATAATCCTCAGAAGATTACAAGTAAATACAGATAGACTTACACTCCAGAGTAGACAATGTCATATTTTTAAAATATGGCAATTTATGAATATTAATAGCTGACATTTATAAAGCACTTTCAAGTTTAGAGTATGTCTAACATGAGCATTATCTCATTTTATATGAAAACAACTGTCTAAGGTAGAAACCATATACTTAGAAAATCTTAGAAAATCATCCAAAAACTTACTCAAAACAATTCACAGCTTTAGCAAAGTTGCAGGATATAAAATAAAACCACACAAATTATCAGCACTTCTATATGTTACTGAAAAAGCCCATCAGCAAGAGATAGAGAAATTCCATTTAAAATAACTGTAGACAAAATAAAAGTTGGAGGTCTACTTGCTAAGACAAAGCTAAGAATTATACGAACAAAATTACAAAACACTTCTCACCAAATAAAGTCAGATCTAAACAACTGAGAAAATATCAATTGCTCACAACTAATATAATAAAAATAACAATTCTGCCTAAATTGGTCTACTTGTTCACTGCCATATGAATCAGAGTGCCAAAAATTATTTTACAGAACTAGAAAAAATAATAAAAAAATTCATTTGGAAAAAAAAATGTCAAGAATATCAAGGGAATAAATGAAGAAAAAAAATGTAAAAAAGTACCAAACCTAAAACTTTTTTTTATAAATCAGAAGTCATCAAAACCATATGGTACTTACTGGCTAAGAAAAGTGTGGCAGATCAGTGGGATAAATTAGATACACATGACCCAATAATCAAGGCCTATAATAACCTAGTATTTGATAAATCCCCAAACTACAGCTTCTGGAATAAGAACTCAATATATGACAAAAATTGCTGGGAAAAATGAAAAATAATGCCAGAAATTCTGCATAGACCTACATCTCACACCCCATAGTAAAATAAGGTCAAAATGGATAGATGATTTGATCATAAAAGATGATACCATCAACAAATACCTATCACATCTTTGGAGAAGGGAGGAATTTATGACCAAAGAAGAACTAGAGAACATTGTGAAAGCAAAATGGACAACTTTGATTAAATTAAAAAGATTTTGCACAAAGAATACCAACAGAAAGTAGATTAAAAGGAAAGAACAAATCTGGGAAAAATCTTTACAGCCAGTGTTTCTGATAAAGATCTCATTTCTAAAATGCACAAAAAACTGTGTCAAGTTTATAAGAATACAGTTTATTCCCCAATTGATAAATGGTCAAATGATATGAACAGAAATTTTTCAGATGATGAAATTAAAGCCATCTGTTATCATATGAAAAAATTCTCTAAATCACTATTGATTAGAGAAATGCAAATTGAAAAAACTCTTGAGATACTACCTGACACCTCTTAGATTGGCTAAGATGACTGGAAAAGATAATAAATCTTGGAGAGAATGAGAGGAAACTGGGACACTAATGCATTGCTGATGGAGTTGTGAATGGATTCAAGCTTTCTGTAGAGCAATTTGTAACTATGCTCAAAGGGCTTTAAACTGTGCATCCCCTTTGATCCAGTAGTGACATTATTGAGTCTGTATCCCAAGGAAATCATAAGGGAGGAAAAAGTACCCACATGTGCAAAGATGTGCGTAGCAGCTCTTTTTGTGGTAGCAAAAAATTGGAAAATGAGTAGATGCCCATAAATTGAGGAAGGCTGAACAAGTTGTGATATATGCAGAAAATGGAATATTATTGTTCTATAAGACATTAAAAAACTCATTTTAGAAAATCCTGGAAAGATTTACATGAACTTATGCAGAGAGAAACAAGCATAACCAAGTATATATTGTATACTATAACAGCAAGAATGTGCCATACTTCAAGTATGGAAAACTTGCTTCTTTTCAGTGGTTCAGTGATACAATGCCATTCCAATAGACTATACACAGAAAATGCCATGTGCATTCAGAAAAAGAACTATGGAGACTGAATGTAAATCACCATGCTAAGTTTACTTCTTTTTTCTTGTTTTTTTTATCTTTCCCATGATTTTTCTCTTTTGCTCTGTCCCAACATGTTTCACAAAGCAGTATATATTAAAAACATTTTTAAAAGGAAACTAGCTATAGATATAATTCCTTTGATATTATAGGAGTGAAAAATGAAGTCCAATTAGGTTAATTTACCAGTTCATGGTCTCAAATCCAGTATCAAAGACAGGATTTGAACCAAAATTTCTTTATCCTTTCTAATATATCATTCTAAAAATTGAATTGAGGTAAATGCAGTAATGGTGGTAGAGTGATGGAAATAGAGGAGAAGGTGTGCATCACCTAATTTTAAAATTATTAATTTTTATTGATGATTTTCTTAATGTGCTATCAGTTCAATAGTCAATTAATACTGAAATAAATGAAACAAGCCATATTTACATTGATATTAAATTATAAAATTACAATTGAAACCAGAACACAAAAAGAAGTAACAGTTCAACACAAAGAAGATCTAAAGATTTTCTTTGGTCAGACATAGGAAGTGATAGAATTTTGCTCCATTGTATATCTAAAGGTAATAAGGAATAATAATTCATGAAATGATAGAAATTTAAAAATATTAAAAGGACTAATTTTCCTGTAGATGAAGATTCCAAAAGATACAGAAAAGAGACAAATAGTGTTTTTCCTGAAAATATATGCACGAGAGGTTTGTCATTAAGTAGTGATCCATATGGTCATTTTTCATCTCTATTGAATCATTGTTATAGTGCTGCATGTTTTTCAAGAACATATGGGTTGAAATGGTAAGAAGTAAAAAAGACTTAATTTTTCAGAAGACAGCTTTAGTTATGCCAATATTTGTATATGAACTTATTATTTTACTTATTTACTGAATTTTAAGAAAGTATTTGACTTAACAGAATAAGTTGTGACCTTATAGACTCTGTTCACGTAAGTTTTCTCTTTGGCAAATTATATAAGGATAATGAGAAAGGCAACAAGAAAAAACTTTTTTTCACTGATTTCCCTGGTTTTTGAGTATTATGGGAGAAATAGGTTTACTAGGAGTATTTGCTAATGGAATGAAAGACATCATGCATAATATTTTTAAAAATAAAGAATTCGTATTGTATTCATAATGATTTTTTCTACATTCTTTTTGCATGATTATTTGGTAGATTGAATACATGTTGTAAGTGCCGGGGAAACGGAAAAGAAAAGAAAAAAAAAAAAAACAAATAGAAAATAATTCCTACTCTCAAGGAACTCACATTCTAATGGATGAGGTAGCACATATAGAAGATTTAAGCACCAAATCAGATGGAAAAATCCCATGTAAAGTAGAGAAGATATAGATGTTTCTTCTTTAATGTTATTTCCACTAAAGTAATGCCAGTTATATTTTACCTATTTGACAGTGCCAAGTACTTTGGTACAAGGACTTTTTTTTTTGAACCTTCAGTAGCTATGGCTTTTGCATCTGCTGGAGTAGTTGCTAGAATGTATGTGCACAGCAATTGTTTCCCAGAATAATAATTGAGGACATTGGACTTGGAGAAAAGATATTCTTCCTAAGCCTCTTGGGTTTATAGTTATGACACTGTCTATCAGGGTCTGAGGAGAGATGGTAAATGGATAAGGTATTGACTACAGCATAACTTGCCTGAAACAAGCTGCTTATTTTCTCTCCTTTGGGATCTCTTTTTGATTCAGTTACTTTGGCTCATCTTCCATATGTATGGAATTTGGTAGATAAGTAATAGGGATTGCTAGCCCATTCTCCATAGAACTTGATTCCCAATATGATGAATGAGGGCTGGGATGGAAGACTGAAGGTTCCTCTAACTATCTGCCTATCAGTAGCAATTGGTCAGTAGTTGTTGGTAGTGATGAAGAGCAATCTATCTGCCTTCAATAATAACTATAGAGGGCTAGTTCGGAAGCTGGTATGATTTTTTAAGAAACACTACTATTCCCAAGGCTCATGTTCCTGAGAGGCCTTGTTTGTATTTTAAGATAATTTGGGTGACTTGTTTGAAACATACTGTCTTCTATCTCTGGCTTTCTGCTTTAGGTTTAACTTGAAAGTCACAAGACTTGAATAAGAAATCTGGGTTTTCCTCTTACTCTGTGAAACTTTGAACAGACATTTTTCTTCTAATTTTCTTTTAAGATTTTTATTAAATTCTTCCAAGAGAGACTTTTGAATAGAACAACTTTCCTGAAGTTCTTCTAAAATATCTTCTGCTGGAAAGTTTTTCTGCATTCCAAGTATTTATGGATTCTTTCCCTCCAAAACTCATTTAAGAAGCTTGGTCTGGTGTTGATTCTGAAGGAAGCCAGGAAGAGCTAAGAGAAAAACTTGCCTACTTATCCACCATCTTAGCTGGGACTCCTCAATATATATTATTAAATCTTGACTTTGTCAACCTATGTGTTAAAGATTCCTTGTTGTTATGGGCCAGAACTCTGAACTTGAAACAAAGGATTCTTGCAAGGCACTAAGTCAGTGGAATTAATAGAGATAATAGTTATCTAATTTAGCATGGTTCAGTATGATTGATTTAATCCTATAAGAAGATGTTATAGGCCAGAACTTGAAACAAGATACTGAGTGGAATTGAGGAGACACTGATTAAATCTAGTTCAGCATTGATTTAATCTTACAACAAATAATGGTTTCCTAGTGATATAATGTTTGGTTTATACTCAGTGTGGAGCGTATAAGCTAGAAGCCTCCGCCAGGGAGATTCAGTCATTCAGAGAGAAGACAAAAGGACTGGCAGCAGGAGCTTAGGTTCTCAGAACCAAGGGGAGAAATTCAGATCTTCGATCTTCCTGGTGGCTGGCCTGGACTCCTATATTTCCCCCATTAAAACCAAGACCAGACTGAAAGACTCTCCAGAAAGCTGCTCAGCCTCAGGAAGGAGATCATAAAGGATCTGGACTATAAGAAAACTAGCCAACTCCAAGTGAAGGAGATAGAACTTTGAAGGAGACAATAAAGGATTTGGACTTTAACCCCCGGTTGTACTTATGGTGATTACTGAACTGAAATGAAGGCTGCTCCCAGAGACCCCAAGAAAACTTCAACAGAGAACAGTACATTTTAGAGAGAACATTACACCTCCTAGATTTGTGTCGTATAAAAATGAGAAGATGCCATCCATCCTATATTTGTCATTTATAAAAATATTAAATAGCATAGGTTCAAAGACATATGCTGGCCAAATTTCACTTGTGCCTATATTTCAAGTTGACATATGCTGTAGGCTAGATCTTATTCAGGCCTGTCTGGTGCTTTAGGTTTAGCTTGGATTGAAAATATATACCTTTATACCAGCTAATACAAATATTCTTGAACTTATTTTGTGACACAGGCTATTTTGTCAGTCTGGGAATATTTATTTATTCCTTCCTAAGGGTAATTTTTTCACAAATATAAAAATGGGATAGCTAAGAAAACTGATTATGTGAAAATACAATTATCAAAATATATTTTTAAAAAATTCAATAATCCCAGGTTAAGAAGCCTTAATTTAACAGTTAACAAAGGGAGGTTTACTTATCCAAAGTATAGAAAGTATATTCAGCAAAGATACAGGGTTAATTATTTTGTGGGCAAGTTTTCTGTCTCTCTATTGGCCTTGCTCTTTCTAGTCAGAAATATGAAGTCAACTCTTCCTTTCTCTTGGACTGACTTTTGTACTTAGTTCCCTGGGAATCTACATTAATGACCTAAGCCCTTAATCCTTGAGCTAATAATATCTCAAGGCTAGTTTTAATACTTTTAATGGAAGACTGAAAATCCATTGAGTGTTGGCATTCACCAAATTCTGAATCATCTATGTGATTAATTATTGTAAATCACATATATTACCATATTTTTCAAAAGAATAACAAAATAATTTTCATGTATTGTTTTACATCATTCTGGGTCAATAATTTCTGTAGCATTCCCAATTCTATCAAATTAGTGATTGTCTTCTCAAAATAGATTATGTTTGATTATATTATCTATAATTGCATTTTCTGTGATCCAAAATTAGTTCATCACCACAAAAATAATCAATAAATAGAGAATATCAATATTCACTCCTAGGTGGTTGCTGATTTTGAAATGTCATGATTCAAAGCAAATGAATCATATGTTAACAAAGGATAATGAAAAGAAAAATACTGAGCATATGTAGCATTTTGCTGATAATGTCTTAGCAAAAGTCATTGGATAAACATCATTTTGAGGATTTTGATAATTTCAGATTATCATTTCAAACCCCTATATCAATCTTTATTTTCCTTATCTCTTTGAGATAACACAGAGCTTAAATTCACTCCAACATTCTGACAAACTATCCACTTCTCAGTAGTCATTATTTGTGGACCATCTGCCCTGTCATTGCTCCCTAAACTTCACTGATCCTTACCATCTTCCTAAAGTATTTATCCCCATGAGATTCTAGTTTTTAGATTTATGTAAAAATCACACACATACACACACACACACACACACACACATTTCATATATATATATATATATATACATATATATGTAAAAAAAGGTGAAGATGGACATATAAAGTTATATAGATATTTTATTTCCTTTAGAGAAGAGCATTCTATATCTCTCTTTTCTATTTGTATTCCCAATGCTTCTCACATTGCCCTTATTTAATAAATGACTTCATATTCTATCCATTCTAAAAATAGCTGTGGTAGTAAGTATAGTAGTCATAACTTATAATATGCTGAATACAATTAACAGCTTTTATTCCGTGATCTAGATTTCTTTTCATGTGGTCCTTTGGTCTATCTGGGCATATTATTTACTAATAGTTTAAGGTTGTTAAAACAGAATAGAATAACATAAACACAATAAAGAGGCAGGAAGAGGCTGAGCTCTTTCTCAGTTTTGGTACCTGAAATGTGGTCAGTTCTTAGTTAGCATTTATGCTTAATGGCTATGTACCTTTTTGATCCATGGCAAAATATTCTCATATCAAAATGAATTTTAACAAGGCCAAGATACAATTTGGGAAAACAGTCGCTCCTTTATAAGAAAAATGGCATCCTGTTCTTTCAACTTTTTACCTTTCCTTCAAAGTGAAAGTTTATATGGTGTCCAATCATTTTTGAAAAATTAAAGCTAAAATTTCTTTTGTGGAGACAACAAAAATCTTCCCTTTCCTGGGGATCTGGTTTCTTAGAGGAAAGAAGACTGTCTTCAGAGATAAAACAGAGAATAGAATCTAAGCTTCTATTTCAAAGAAGCTCTCTAATTAATCCCTGTTTTTCCTTTTGTTAGAAGTTTCAAACACTATCTTAAATCAAAGAATCCTAAAATTAACCCTTGTACTGCTATATACAAAACACTCAGGATAATTGTCCCAGAGTCTGGGGCAATTTGATGGAATCTGATTTTCATGTTTCCTTATAAGTACCACTATCCACAACATGAACAATATAATCCATTGTGAAATTGCTAAATTTAAATTAATATCATCCCTCTAAGTGATATTTTGGATTAATGTGTGTTGTGGTGCTTTTGGTTTTTTATGTTTTTGTCATATCCTTAGCTTCATTTGGAAAATATCTGAAGAGGAGGAGGAAAAAAAATAACAAAAGGTCAGAATTCATAAAATGTCCATAGTGAACTTGTACTATACAGTCTGAGCTTTTAATTTTTTTGTTTATCAACTCTGCTTGGTCGGCTAAACTCCCCATAACTGCAAAAGCTCAGAAAGAAATCAAGCTAAGGTCCCACCTAATATAGCAGTAAACATACCAGGCACTTTCCTTCTTTAAAAGGAAAACCCTCAGCGTGATCTTTTGTAAGAAAGTTTCACACCTAATTATCAAGAAAACTAAATTATTAGAATCTCTTAAAACTTGAATACAACTTTAAGGGTTAAGATCAGTAAGTATATGCTTTAGAATTTTTTGCTGCGTAATTCCAAATAGGAGTTCAGATGTCTACAATAGTTTACTTTGTGCTTTATTTTATAATGAGCTATACAATTATACCATGTCATGTATATAATATATCATTTCTTCATATACACCATGAATATTTTTTATGTTTATTTATAGTTACTGAGAACAACTAATTACTCTATGTATATGAATACATACTAACAAAAGGAAAAGGATTAAGACTAGGACTTGTGACTTCATTCATATAGGGAACTGAGAAAAGATTATTTCTATATTGTATTGCTAGTCAGTTTTTGAATTGGGACTGGAGCTTTTTCCTTTTTTCTTTCCCCATTGGAAGTTCAGCTTTTATTATTATTAGTGGGTTATTTAGCCCGACTTTGAAGGGCATGAGTGATGATGAGATAAAATCTTGGACTAGACTTACCAAACTGGGAAAATTTAGATCTAATCAAAGGGTAAAAAAATTTTAGTCTAGATGAATTATTGCCCATTTTGTTTTAGTCAGCTGAGTAGGAGTAGAAATGAGATATTATACAAGATAGACTTGTATAAGACAGTCATCAGAATCATATCCCCCAGCTTCTTATTACAATAATCCCACATATTATTGTTATTATTATACATAATAATATGATATTATTATGATATTATTATAATATTCATTCTCTCATTGTTAACCAACCAGGGCTGATTGCTGCCCATTGGGAATATCCACTCTTTCAAAGTAAGAGGCCTCCAGGAGGAGTCTTTTGCTTATGAGAGAAGACCAAATGACCATCCTTTTATTAATTATTTGCTGAGCATAATTAAGAAAATGATTAATTACCCAGATTAATTACCCAAACTTTTCCTTCATCACAGAATTTCAAAATGAGAAAACCTTCTCTACTAATAAAGGCTGGCACTTGCTTAGCAATTTATGATCTTAGTAATTGGCTTAGAAAAATTGAATGCCTAGGATTACAAAGCTAGTGTGTTAGAAGCAGTGAGACTTGAACTTAAGCCATGGCCCCTGTATCAACTGTCAACTATATAATGTTGCCTTCCATACAATCATTAAATATAACATTTTGGACATAGAAAAAAAAAGTGTATTGTAGCTAGGTTCCTATTTGTATAAATGCTATTGGATCATGCCCATGACTAATTTAATATAGACAATAATGTTTTCACTTTTTTTTTTTTTTTTTTTTTTATTTTTTTTATTATATATATATATATATTTTATAATATTATCCCTTGTATTCATTTTTCCAAATTACCCCCCCTCCCTTATTCCCTCCCCCCGACGACAGGCAATACCATACATTTTACATGTGTTACAATATAGTCTAAGTACAATACATGTGTGTGAATATCATTTTCTTGTTGCACAATAAACATTAGAATCCGAAGGTACATGCAACCTGGGCAGACAGATATTAGTGCTAACAATTTTCATTCCCCTCCCAGTGTTTCTTCTCTGGGTGTATCTACCTCTGTCCATCATTGATCAACTGGAAGTGAGTTGGATCTTCTTTATGTTGAAGATTTCCACTTCCATCAGAATACATCCTCATACAGTATCGTTGTTGAAGTATACAGTGATCTTCTGGTTCTGCTCATTTCACTCAGCATCAGTTGATTTAAGTCTCTCCAACCCTCTCTGTATTCCTCCTGCTGGTCATTTCTTACTGAGCAATAATATTCCATAACTTTCATATACCACAATTTACCCAACCATTCTCCAACTGATGGACATCCATTCATCTTCCAGTTTCTAGCTACAACAAAAAGAGCTGCCACAAACATTTTGGCACATATATGTCTCTTTCCGCTCTTTAGTATTTCTTTGGGATATAATCCCAGTAGTAGCGCTGCTGGGTCAAAGGGTATGCACAGTTTGATAACTTTTTGGGCATAATTCCAGATTGCTCTCCAGAATGGCTGGATTCTTTCACAACTCCACCAGCAATGTATTAGTGTCCCAATTTCCCCACATCCCCTCCAACATTTGTCATTATTTGTTCCTGTCATCTTAGCCAATCTGACAGGTGTGTAGTGGTATCTCAGAGTGGTCTTAATTTGCATTTCTCTGATCAGTAGTGATTTGGAACACTCTTTCATGTGAGTGGATATAGTTTCAATTTCTTCCTCTGAGAATTGTCTGTTCATATCCTTTGCCCATTTATCAATTGGAGAATGGTTTGGTTTCTTATAAATTATGGTCAGTTCTCTATATATTTTGGAAATGAGACCTTTGTCAGAACCTTTGTTTTTAAAAATATTTTCCCAATTTGTTACTTCCCTTCTAATCTTGTTTGCATTAGTATTATTTGTACAGAAACTTTTTAGTTTGATGTAATCAAAATCTTCTATTTTGTGATCAATAATGATCTCTAGTTCTCCTCTGGTCATAAATTCCTTCCTCCTCCACAAGTCTGAGAGGTAGATTATCCTCTGTTCCTCTAATCTATTTATTATCTCCCTCTTTATGCCTAAATCATGGACCCATTTTGATCTTATCTTGGTATATGGTGTTAAGTGTGGATCCATATCTAATTTCTGCCATACTAATTTCCAGTTCTCCCAACAGTTTTTTCCGAATAATGAATTTTTATCCCTAATGTTGGAATCTTTGGGTTTGTCAAAGATTAGATTGCTATAGATGTACCCTTTTTTGTCCTTTGTATCTAATCTGTTCCACTGATCTACCGGTCTATTTCTTAGCCAATACCAAATGGTTTTGGTGACTGCTGCTATATAATATAGCTTTAGATCAGGTACACTTAGACCACCTTCCTCTGAGTTTTTTTTCATTAGTTCCCTTGCAATTCTTGACCTTTTATTCTTCCATATGAATTTTGTTGTTATTTTTTCTAGGTCATTAAAATAGTTTCTTGGGAGTCTGATTGGTATAGCACTAAATAAATAGATTAGTTTGGGGAGTATTGTCATCTTTATTATATTCGCTCGGCCTATCCAAGAGCACTGAATGTCTTTCCAATTATTTAAATCTGATTTTATTTTTGTGGCAAGTGTTTTGTAATTTTTCTCATATAATTCCTGACTTTTCTTTGGTAGATGGATTCCCAAATATTTTATACTCTCAACATTTGTTTGGAATGGAATTTCTCTTTGTATCTCTTGCTGTTGCATTTTGTTAGTGATATATAAAAATGCCGAGGATTTATGTGGATTTATTTTGTATCCTGCCACTTTGCTGAAATTTTGAATTATTTCTAGTAGCTTTTTAGCAGAGTCTTTGGGGTTCTCTAAGTATACCATCATGTCATCTGCAAAAAGTGATAGTTTAATTTCCTCATTTCCTACTCTAATTCCTTGAATCTCTTTCTCGGCTCTTATTGCCGAGGCTAGCGTTTCTAGTACTATATTGAATAGTAATGGTGATAGTGGGCAACCTTGTTTCACTCCTGATCTTACTGGGAAAGGTTGCAGTTTATTTCTATTGCATATTATGCTTACTGACGGTCTTAAATATATACTCCTGATTATTCTAAGGAATAATCCATTTATTCCTATACTCTCAAGAGTTTTTAGTAGGAATGGATGTTGGATTTTGTCAAATGCTTTTTCTGCATCTATTGAGATGATCATATGGTTCTTATTAATTTGATTATTAATATGGTCAATTATATTAATAGTTTTCCTAATATTAAACCAGCCCTGCATTCCTGGAATAAATCCTACTTGATCATAGTGTATTATCTTGGAGATGATTTTCTGAAGTCTTTTTGCTAATATCTTATTTAAGATTTTAGCATCAATATTCATTAAGGAGATTGGTCTATAATTTTCTTTCTCAGTTTTCGATCTACCAGGTTTAGGTATCAGTACCATGTCTGTGTCATAAAAGGAATTTGGTAGGACTCCTTCATCCCCTATTTTTTCAAATAATTTATATAACATTGGGGCTAATTGTTCTTTAAATGTTTGGTAGAATTCACATGTGAATCCATCTGGCCCTGGGGATTTTTTCCTGGGGAGTTGATTAATAGCTTGTTCTATTTCTTTTTCTGAAATGGGACTATTTAAGCAATTTATCTCCTCCTCTGTTAATCTAGGGAGCCTATATTTTTGGAGGAAGTCATCCATTTCACTTAAGTTATCAAATTTATTGGCATAAAGTTGGGCAAAGTAACTCCTTATTATTTCTTTAATTTCCTCTTCATTGGTGGAAAGATCCCCCTTTTCATTTGTAAGACTATCAATTTGATTTTCCTCTTTCTTTTTTTTGATCAAATTTACCAAAGGTTTATCTATTTTATTGGCTTTTTCATAAAACCAACTCTTGGTTTTATTTATTAATTCAATAGTTTTTTTACTTTCAATTTTATTGATTTCTCCTTTTAATTTTTGTATTTCGAGTTTAATTTTTGGTTGGGGGTTTATAATTTGGTCTTTTTCTAGCCTTTTAAGTTGTAAGCCCAATTCGTTAATCTTCTCTTTCTCAATTTTCTTCAAATAAGCCTCTAAAGATATAAAATTTCCCCTTATTACCGCTTTAGCTGCATCCCAAAGATTTTGATATGATGTCTCATCATTATCATTATCTTGGGTGAAATTGTTAATTGTTTCTATAATTTGCTCTTTCACCCAGTCATTCTTTAAGATGAGATTATTCAGTTTCCAATTACTTTTTGGTCTATTTACCCCTAACTTTTTACTGAATGTAGCTTTTATTGCATTGTGATCTGAGAAGAAGGCATTTATTATTTCTGCCTTCCTACATTTAATTTTGAGATCTTTATGTCCTAGTATATGGTCAATTTTTGTATAGGATCCATGAACTGCTGAGAAGAAAGTATATTCCTTCCTATTGCCATTCAGTTTTCTCCAAAGGTCTATCATACCTAGTTTTTCTAATGTTCTATTTACTTTTTTAATTTCTTTCTTGTTTGTTTTGTGGTTTGATTTGTCTAAATCTGAGAGTGCAAGGTTGAGATCTCCCACTATTATAGTTTTACTGTCTATTTCTTCTTGCAGTTCTCTTAACTTTTCCTTTAGAAAGTTAGATGCTATACCACTTGGTGCATATATGTTTAGTATTGATATGGCTTCATTATTTATGCTACCTTTCAGCAGGATATAGTTTCCTTCCTTATCTTTTTTAACGAGATCTACTTCTGCTTTTGCTTGATCTGAGATAAGGATAGCTACCCCTGCTTTTTTGGCTTTACCTGAAGCATAATAGGCTCTGTTCCAACCTTTTACCTTTACTCTGTATGTATCTCCCTGCTTTAAGTGTGTTTCCTGTAGGCAACATATTGTAGGGTTCTGCTTTTTGATCCAATCTACTATCCGTCTCCGTTTGATGGGATCGTTCATCCCATTTACATTTACAGTTAAAATTACTAATTCTGTATTTCCTGCCATCGTATTATCCCCAGATTATGCTTTTTTCCCTTGACCCCCCTGATCCCCCTCCCCGATATTTAATTTACAGACCCCCCTTGTGACGCGCAACCCTCCCTCTTTTTTTTTTTTTTTTTAGGATCCCTCCCCCCTCCCTCCAAGTCCCTTCACTTATTCCCCTTTTCCTTTTCCCTTTTCCTCTCCCCCCTTTTAATGAGGTGAGAGAAAATTCTCTGAAAAACAAATATGTTAATTATTTACTCTTTGAGCCTCTTCTGATGAGAGTAAGATTCACACAATGATTCTCCCCCTCACTAAGTTCCCTCAGATATGGTGTATTTTCTATGTCTCTTCCTGGGATGTAGTTTCCCTCTTTTTATCACTTCTTCCCCTTTTTCTGAACCGACCTCCTTCCCTTTACTACACCCCCCTTTTTTTCTTTTATATCAGTAAAATCAAATTATCCTTGAGTATTTTTTATATACCCACAACAGAGTTACAGTTCTCAAGGGTTCTGTGTACCTTTTTCTGTTTCTCTTCAGTCTTGTGGATGTAGATCAAATTTTTTGTTTAAGTCTGGTTTTTTTCTTAGAAACATATAGAATTCCTTTGTTTCATTGAATGACCATCTTCTTCCGTGGAAAAAGATGCTAAA
This sequence comes from Sminthopsis crassicaudata, assembly GCF_048593235.1. NCBI lineage: Eukaryota > Metazoa > Chordata > Mammalia > Dasyuromorphia > Dasyuridae > Sminthopsis > Sminthopsis crassicaudata. The sequence continues at coordinate 157,259,728 of NC_133617.1, read as the reverse complement.
CTTAGCTGGGTAGTTCATTCTTGGTTGCAGTCCTTGATCTTTTGCCTTACGGAATATCAGGTTCCAGGCCCTTCTATCTTTTAATGTGGAGGCAGCCAGATCTTGGGTGACCCTTATTGTGGCACCTTGGTATTTAAATTGTTTTTTTCTAGCTGCTTGCAGGATTTTCTCCTTTGTGTGGTAATTCTGCAGCTTAGCCACAATATTCCGTGGTGTTCTTTTTTTAGGGTCTATTTCAGAAGGAGTTCGATGAATTCTTTCCACATCTACTTTCCCTTCTGTTTCTATTATCTCTGGACAGTTCTCTTTGATAATTTCCTGTAAAATAGAATCTAGGCTCTTTTTTTGGTCATAGTTTTCTGGAAGTCCAATAATCCGCAGATTATCTCTCCTAGATCTATTTTCCAGGTCTATAGATTTTCCCAGTAAGTATTTGACGTTGTTCTCCAGCTTCTCATTTTTTTTGTTTTGTTTGACTGATTCTTGGGTTCTCTGTGAATCATTCATTTCTATTTGTTCCATCCTGACTTTTAAGGAGTTATTTTCTTCTTTCACAGTTTTTAGTTCTTTTTGTAAATGCCCAATTTCATTTTTAAATGAATTATTTTGCTCTATTGAATTTTTTTCCATTTCCCTAATTTTTTTTTTTTTGAGAATTATTTTCTTTTTCCAATTCAGAAATTCTATTTTCTTGAGACTTTTTTATCTTTTCCAATTCAGAAATCCTACTTTCCTGTGTTTTTTTAACCTTTTCTAATTCACTAATTTTGTTTCCCTGCATCTCCTGTGAATTCTTTATTTTTTCCAACTCCAATTTCAGGACGTTGTTATTCTCTATCATAACTTCCCTTTCCTTGCCCCATTTTTCTTCGATCTCCCTCAATTTTTTAAGAGCTTCTTCTAGGAGAGAGTTATGTGATGGGGGGCAGGAATCGTTCCCCTTTAGGTTGTTATCTGATTCTCTGCTGTTAACTTCCTCGGGGTTGGATACCCGCTCTTTCTCTGTATAGAAGGAATCTATAGTTTTTCTAGCTTTTTTGCTCATACTTAAAAAATGTTTTGGGGTCTGTCCCTGGGGTAGGAAATTATTTACTTCTTTACCAGCTTCCTCCCAGACTGGATGGATGCAGCGGCCCCTGCGCCCGCGCTAAGAGAGAGCTCTGGGAGAGAGTTCCCCACCCCCTCCCTGGGAGCGTCTCAGAGGTGATTAGCACTACTGTGCTTCGAGGGCGTAGAATAGTGAAGACAGCAAGAAGCCCAGGCTATGTGTCCGGGTGGGGAGTGGATGTTTGCAGCAGGTGACGTGAGAAGCCCCTGTGCTCAAACTGGAAGTGTCTGCCAGAAACCGCGGTCCCTAGTTCAAAGGTTCCGCTTCTCTGGGACTTCCTGGAGCTGAGTTCCACTCCCTCCAGCTAAGCTAGGCAGTGTGTGTTGCCTTGGGCCGTATCCACCCACTTGTCAGTCTCCTAACTATTCACAGGAGGGAGCTGAGGCCACACCCCCTGGTGCCGTCTGCTGAGTCACCCCCAGGGTGGGGGGGGGGAAATCTAATCTGAGTTTTAAAATATTTTGGCTTTCTCTTCTGAACTGCTAAATAATTAGCAGAGAAGAGCTAACAGCCTGTGCCAGATTCCTTTACCTCAGTGGCTTCTCTGATCCCAGAGCCCCTCCCAGCGCAATGGGCGCAGTGTGCCCCTACCCCACCATCTGTGCTGGTCTTTCTTATTCCTCCCCTGAGAACTGACCTTTCCTGTTGAAACTCCAGATTCTCTTCAGCTGGTAAGTCGTGCTTCCAGTCCTTGTGGTATCTATCAGTCCTGAGCTAATTCTGAGACTTAATTTATCTAATTGGTTGTGAGGGAGTGAGGACGTTCACTGAGTCGTGTGTTTCTTCTCCGCCATCTTGGCTCCGCCCCTGTTTTCACTTTTTTAAAAATTAATTTGAAGTTTTGATTTAGAAGATTTAGTTTTTCCCATGAGTTTTTCTGTCTTTGATTAATAAGCTTCACAGGAAAGACTTGGATAAATGAATTGCTATGAGATTTCTTCCAAAGTAAAAGATTGATATATTTAATTTTGAATATCCTTACATGGATTTCACTTTTCGTTGCATTGATTTTGCTGACTCAGCAAAAAAGGTTTTCAGTGACCACTAGGGACGATAATTAAGTAAATTTCAATTTAGTTCAATTTAACATAGTCAAGTAGGCACTGATTTAGTTCTTTCTAGCCAGTAAGAATAGCAGTATTCGGTGCTTGTTATAGGCTCTCCCAAGTTCTGTTTTCCTTGGTAGTTTCATAATTAACACCTGAAACCATAAGTATGAATTAGGTGGTCATAGCATAGATTGATACTTTTTAAGTAATTCCTGAACAGTATAAGAATGTTTCTTGGTGGTCTATGGCCCTGAAGGGATGACTTTTATAATGGATATGAATCTGGACTCCCCTTTCCAGAGATATAGTACATAAAGAATGGTGGGGATTGAATATATTTTGATAAAGGGGGATATAGTTGTTTTAAATGTATGTCTGTGTGTCTGTGTGTTTGTTTCTGTGAGTGTGAGAAAGGAGACAGACAGAAACAGAGGAGTGGGGGCAGGAAGGAGGGAAAGAAGGAGGGAAGGAGAGAGGAATATAAAAGGAATACTTCCCTGCTCTGCATGGAAATTTCTAAAATCATAGAGAATGTGAACTCCATCCCCCATATATGTCTCTCCTGACACTCAAATAAGCATAAAAGACATTGTACCTCTTTAACCTCAGTTATATTTAACAAAGTGCTTTGATCCCAGATAACTGTATCAGATGGTCATCGCTCTTTGATTGTATTATGTAATTAAACAATCAACCAAATACATATGGACTTTTTCTGGACACATATTTAATCAATCAAAGTCATAAATTAAATGCCAACAACTTAATTAATCAAGTTGAGAAGGAGTACAGTACTTAGAGACATTGGATTAAATCACATAAAAAAAAAAATGTATCTAGTGTTTTCGTGTGTCAAAGAAGTGACATGAGGAATAAAACATTTAAGAAGGCAGAATTGTTGTACTTATACCAGAGACCATAGAAGGGGTAGGGAGTGAGTCACATTTCAATCTCCATCCCTCCATTGACCATATCTTTGGTTAACTATATAACAAAGCCACCAACTGAGAGCTGAAAGAGAGGAAAACTAGGCACCCATAGGAAGACATTTTCAGGATTCTACAAGGGCCAGGAAGCCAGCAAGATTTACATATGTCTGAGGTATTTCATGAGACCTCAACAAAAGGAGAAATGGACTTCCATCTAAACAAAATCTGTGGATGACCTCCTTTGTCAATTGAATCCATAAGTTTGAGTCTACTTTTTTTTATATTCTATATGTACTTTATGAAAATGTCTCAAACATTTTTGGGGGAGTTTTGGGGAAGATGCAGGTGATACACAAAGGCCAGTAGATGACACAGAGCCTATGATCAAATACTTAATTCGTATTTTAAAATAACATCCTGTACACACCCTATAAAAGAAAAAGGAAAAAGAAAAGTCAGACTTCTTCCCTGGTGCAAAGGGAGGGCCAAAAAATTTTACACAAATTTTCCAACTTACAGTGGCAATATGACCTTAATTCCCACAATAAGAAAAGGATAACTTTCACAAATCCAACAATAATTTGAGATTATTATTGTTGAAGAAACTATCACCTCCTGAGATATATCCCTTTACTTTGAAATAGCTGTTTCTCTGCAGCATCCTAACATCACCCAAATTCCTTGATCATCTCGTGTGTGTGTGTGTGTGTGTGTGTGTGTGTGTCATGCAACTAGTAAGTGTTAAGTATCTGAGACTGGATTTGAACTCAGTTCCTCCCTATCCACTGTAACATCTAGCTGACCCTTCCTCTGTATATTTTTGAGATTATCAGTGTGACCAGAACTGAATTACCAAAGCAGAATATAGTAGAATCGTAACTTGCATACCACTGGAAACTATTCCTCCCTTAATTCAGCACACAATTGAGTTAGCTTTTTATGCTGTCATAACATCATTAATGCATATTGAACTTGAAGCAGACTAAATTCCTCATATTACAGAATTATAGATTTGAATTCAGAGAGACATTCAGAGGCTTTCCTTCAAAGGTCATTTAAATGAAATTTTAATTTAACAGATGAAAAATTGAGGAGTCACAGAGGTGGTAAGTATCTGAGATAGGATTCAAACCCAGAGTTTCCTAGAGCCAGGGTTTTATCTACCATGTTTGTTCTTTTTCATACAAACTTGAATATTTTGGGCTTGTCAAGATAACTTTGTATGTGTGTATGTGTGTGATAGAATGTAAACTCTTTGGGAGTTGTGAATGTTTTATTTTTATTGTACTATCAATTTGCTTGTTCATAGATTCTTAGAAGAGTTAAATTTCACAATAGATAGAGTGGGGCCTTGAATCAAAAGCATCTTAATTCAAATACAGCCTCAGATTGTATAGGGTATGATGCTGATTACTATTTGCCATTTTATAACCATTTTATTATTGAGGAGAACAGCAGCATCTACCCACAGGGTGGCTGTGAATATCAAATGAAATAATATTTGTAAGGCATTTAGTGTGGTGCCTGGTACATAATAGGAACTTAATAAATGTTCCTCCTCTCATCTTAAATTTACAGCTAGGAAGGAGTTTGGAGAACATCTAGGCCAACCTTTCAGTTTTTACCAAGGAAGAGACTGAGACTGAAAAAGGTGATTTTATATAGAACCAGAATTTAAAAACACTTTTGACTCCAAATCCCTATTATATTTTGTGCTGTGCTCACAAATAATTTTCAAATATGTAAAGCTAACTTTGAGTCCCTATGCACATACTGCCCAGGAAGTGAGTAACATCTCTCACATGTCCTCTTCTTTCTAGTCACTAACCCACCATCCTGTTCTTATCCTCTCTTACCTGTACTATTGCAGTAGCCTTTTAATTGTACTACCTATTTCAAGTATATTTCCTCTTCAGTCCTTCTCCCCAACAAGTTATTAATGTGGCTACTAAAATATAGATCTGATATGTTATTCCCCTACTTATTTTTATTATTGCTTTTAGTTTCAAAAATAAAGACCTTGTTTGCTTCAAGCTCTTTATAATGAGACCCAAATTTATTTATTTATTTTTTTAATATGGCTTTTTATTTACCAGATATATGCATGGGTAATTTTACAGCATTGACAATTGCCAAATCTTTTGTTACAATTTTCCCCTTCCTTCCCTCCACCCCTTCCCTCAGATGACAGGTTGACCAATACATGTTAAATATGTTAAAGTATAAATTAAATACAATATATGTACAGAAAGAATCGGAATTTGAAACAGTGTACAATTAGCCTGTGAAGGAAATCAGAAATGCAGGTGGACAAAAATAGAGGGATTGGGAATTCTATGCAGTGGTTCATAGTCATTTCCCAATGTTCCTTCTCTGAGTGTAGCAGATTCTGTCCATCATTGATCAATTGGAATTGGATTAGCTCTTCTCTATGTTGAAGATATCCACTTCCATCAGAATACATCCTCATACAGTATTGTTGTTGAAGTGTATAGTGATCTCCCAGTTCTGCTCATTTCATTCAGCATCAGTTGATGTAAGTCTCTCCAAGCCTCTCTGTATTCCTCCTGTTGGTCATTTCTTACAGAACAATAATATTCAATAACATTAATGTACCATAATTTATTCAACCATTCTCCAGTTGATGGGCATCCACTCAGTTTCCAGTTTCTGGCCACTACAAAGAGGGCTGCCACAAACATTCTTGCACATACAGATCCTTTTCCCTTCTTTAAAATCTCTTTGGGATATAGAGACCCAACTTTATATATTATGTTATATATTATGTTTATATGTTATGTTTTCCCCTTCCAACATTTTATTATCAAGCCAAGTGGTCTTCTGTTCTTCAAGTGGTTTCTGTCCAGCCAGTCTTTGTACTGGCTGTCTTCCATACCTACAAATACTCTCTCTTCATCCCCATCTTTTAGAACCCCTTATTCCATAAAAACTCAGTTTAAATGTTATCTTTTATGCAAAACTTTTCCTGATTCTTTCATCTACTACTGCTCTTAGTATCAAAATTTCCTTTGTATATTTATACATATATGTTTATATATGTACATACATTTATAAACATATATAATAAATATAAGTAAAATATTTGGCCCTTGAGGACAGGTATTGTTTCATTATTATTGTCTTAACCCCAGCACCTCTATAGCTTTGTATCTAGAACTTAGTAATCACTTAATAAATGTGTGTACATTGATTGATTGAATGTATAATACCATGCTTTTATTAACATAATGTTTCTTCTGCCTTAAAACTCTCTGGAGTTCTTACATATGATAATGTGCATGGGATGAATAAAATAACTGGCATAAACAAATATTTTCTGCTGAGTAATATTAAAGAATGAATATAATTAGCAGGGTATGCAGCACATGCAAAAATACTAAAGATCTTAAATTTAGAAAATGCATAAAAATATGTTTGCATTCTTACTATGCATCTTTACCATACCCCACACTCATTCTCCCTCCTACAACTTATTATAATTCACTGAATGTCCTGTCCTCCCATCTCTTTTCAATATCCATCTCAGATATTTCCATTAAGGCCACAGAAAAATCTACTCCATTAATTCTTTCTTTAAAAAACTATGCTTATTTTTCTATTCTAAATTCCTGTTTGAGTTTGCTGTATATTCCAAACTATCTTATATCAGAATGGTTGTTCTAGAATCATCATCTAGGTTTTTATGTGTGTTATTCTCATTTTTCTTGTACACCATAAACCTTATGAAATTAATAATCAATCAAAAAGCATTGTATAAAATGCTTATTATATGAAAAAACATTATATTAAACATTTGAGATACAAAGAAGAAGCAAAAAATAGCCTTTGATGTCAAAAAGGTCACATTTTAATGAGTGGGACAACATGTAATAGGATTCTTATAGAGTAGATGAAATGCAACTTTCTAGGGAAAGGTAAAAACAGCTAGAGATACTTGTAAAGGCTTCACAGAGAAGGTCTTAGATCAGATGAGAAGGTTATCAGGGATTCTAAGAGGTAGAAAGAATGATAGAGTTCATTTTACAAAGTCTATCAAATAGGTCAGTACATTTAGACCATAAATTATGTAGAGAGGAATTATGCATAAGAAGACTTCCAAGGTAGGAATAACCAGGTTGTCAATATCTTTGAATGACTGATATTTTATTCTAGAGATAACAGGAGGATATTGGAGATTATTGAGGCAAAAGGATGACTTATGCTTTAGGTGACTATATGCTATAGACATATATCTATGCTATAGATCCCTGGATGTGTAGAGAATGGATTATAATAGTAATAATTTTGAGGATCTTGAATATTAAATCTCTTCCCTGAATTTGCTATGACCCCTAGTCATATGAACCTAGCAAAATGGAATCAATCCAACCATGAAAATAGATCATGATGCTTAATTACTGTATATAGTATTTGATTCTTTTCTGACATAAATGTAAAAAAAGAAGAAGAAGAAGAAGAAGAAGAAGAAGAAGAAGAAGAAGAAGAAGAAGAAGAAGAAGAAGAAGAAGAAGAAGAAGAAGAAGAAGAAGAAGAAGAAGAAGAAGAAGAAGAAATAAAATATGCAATAGAATCTCTTCCAGGTGGCTGTATACTCACAGCTTCTCTTAGAATTGTAATGCTCTCCAACTAGTACATAGTTATACTCTGAACCCAGATTTTTAAGGAAGGGCAAATTAGTTGTCTCCTATCTCCATGATGGCTCTTCTTGTAAGAGGGTAAGACAATTTAAGAAATATAATTAAGTTCCCAGCTTATGTGATTTGTGGCAATCAGTCACTAGAAGAAAGATTAAGGAACTCTAGATCTGGGACTTAATTTTCCCTCACAGTGAAATGACTCATGGCACACTACATGTTCAAGATTACTGTAAGAAAATTGTGTCCTGTTCATTGATATGACCACGCTCAACTATACCCCTTCCCAGGTCCTATGCTTTACTCTTCTATTATTCTTCTAGATAATAAATATTTTTATATATTTAAAACTTTAAAACTTCTCCAAGTTTGTTGCTCCTTCCTCAATAAACTCAGTAACTTGCTCATTTTCTTTTCTGCCTCCTCTTGTTCTTCCTTCCTTTGAACTCACTGTTCTAATTTTTCACCTTCATCAACTCAAATCTCTGTCTGCACTCAGTTCCCACTGTACATATTTTAACACTGATCCCCTCACTGTCAGAGTTCCTTATTATGGCTCTGGAACTCACTATCTGATTAAGCAATGTATAAGTAATAATAATTCTGAAGTACATTGTAGTTTGGTAGGATACAATTTGAAACCTGAAGGACCTTATTGGCATAAGGATTGATAGGAATACATGCCTAGAATCTTCTTAAATCACTCATTATGTCAGTAAGACAGACTGAATATTTCACACCCTGATAATGGTTAGAAGGCATTAAACATAGATGATCATTATAAAATATGTTAAAAGCATATGGGAATATTATTGTGTAAAAAGTGTCCAATGTTTTCACTTCCTTAGTCCAGGAACTTGGTCACTCGCTCACTCAAAGCTGATCATCCCATGATGGACTGAGTTTTTCTTACCAAAACTTATGAAGAAGTAACTGCTTCTAAATAGTAATTTTTTTTCATATACAGTAAGAAGCATGGAGAAAGATGAGAGAGACAGAGATGAAGTGGCAGATAGCAAGAGATAAAATAAGAGGGATAGAGAGAGAAAAAGAGAAAGAGAGAGAGAGAGAAGAAAGTGACAAAGAAACAGAGTGATAGAGAGCAAAAGAGACAGAATATTTAGACAAAACTTGTCTATGATTATGATTTAGCTCCTCTAATAGTACATTAATTTCTTGATCATTGGACAATGATGTCATAGAGTATAAACAACTAAATTAATGTTTTAAATCATCTAAAAACTGTATGGTTCTTTGAATTCTCTATCCCATCCCACAGTGCTTCCACAATAACAAGCAAGAATGAAAGGCCATGCATGTATAGCTATGGACCATTTTGAATTTTTTATTGTTTAATTGTGTTGATATGGTTAAAGAATTTGTCTCCAAGTGGTTGGCCTGCTGCTTGTGAATCTCTCTGTAGAATGTGATAATTAGAAAATATAAGCGCATGGAAATGCAGTTTTTCAATAAGCATTTGTTATGTGTCTACTATTTGACAAGTGCTAGGAATATTAATATAAAATACTCCTTTTCTGATATTTACATTCTGTTATGGGAAATTCAGGAAGAAAAGATCACTTTTTATGGAAGAGAATCAGGAAATTTATTATATTATATGTACATTACATATATATATTATATATTATTATTTATTATAGCTATTTGAAGAATGTTTTGGAAATGAGAGAAATGAAAGGCCAAGCGATCAATTAAGAGCCTGTTACAAGAAAGAAATATATGTCCTTGAATTATCTGTATGAGTGGAATGAAAGAAATAATATTCAGGAGATTAATTAAAAAGTACTTGACAACTAATAGGATCTTAATTTCATTTTTCCAAATTTTGAGATACAATGATATGTCCATTAAAATTGTAACTCTTCTATCTATAGCTTGACCACTATTCCCCATTATGGGAAAATGTTCATCTTCAAATTTTCTTTTTTCATGTTTTCAAAAACAAGGGGAAAAACATTGACATTTGGATACTTTTTTTTTTTAATTGTAGAAAAACATTTTCACTGTCTGTGGAAATGGTGCTCAAAGAATGGAAGGGCCACAAGTGAAATCACCATTGTTTTCCTTTATATCCTCATCACATTTTAAAATCTATTTACCACAAAATCTTCCGTGGGAATATTAAGACAGTGAGAGATTGAAGTTATAGCTATATGCACAAAACCCTTGGCAGAGAAATGAGTGTTAGGAAAATTAAACTATTGGATTTAGTCAGTAATCAGCATGTTTTGTTTTTTAACTAAATTCATCTGTTCAATTTTTCTCACTCTTCTCCCAAATTAGTTTATGTGTGTAGTCATGCAATTTTAAATAAAAATATTGAGTGCCCTGGTTTTCCCCCTTTTTAAAGAGGAAATAAAATATTTTCTATGACCCTTTCTTGGATTCTCTGCCTGAATCTAACCCAAGAGGAGAATTGTTTTCCAGGTTCCCATAGCCTTGAACAAATTAACATCCTTACAATGCTTCAAAAGTAGTAAAAGGATATTGACATATTAGGTCATGGGTATTAATTACCATGAGAAAAATAAATTGTATTTATTCTTGTCTTCACCCAACTCCAAAGCCACTTCTGAAATTATCTTCTTGGATATGTTGGTAGTTTGGTATAAATTTGTATTCTAGGGAAACTATGTTTCAGGATTTCAAGAGTGAGGTACTATTCTTTTTTCACTCATTTTTAACCCTTTTTTTACTCCTTGATGACTTGGAATAATAATTATTTCTTTAATATGATGTCAAAATTAAGGACCATTTGAGAATATTCATTAATCTCATGAGCTGAACTGTCCTTATGTACACTATCTACACATAGCATGGACAGTTGCCTCTCTTTTATTTTAGTTTTAGTTAAAAAAAAAAAAAACAAAAAAAAAGATAATCTAACTTCATGGGAAGAGCCTTGTACTAGACATCAAGAGACTTGGGTTCAAATTCTGACTTTTTTACATATTATAGAACTAAATGATAGCAAGCAATGCACTTTTTTTGGACCTTCAATCTCTTCATCTATAGTATTAGATCATACAAGTAAACACTAAATTAAGGGTTCTTAACCTTTTTCTTTCATCATGGACTCTATCGTTGATGAATTAGGGAAGTCTATATAGCTCTTCTCAGGATAATGTTTTTAAATGTACAATATTAAACACAATATTAAAATAATAAAAATGCATAGAATTACAAAGGAAACCATTTATATTGAACTAAAGATTTAATTTATTTCTCCTACTCAAGATCAAGGTCTCTGAATTTTTCTCATGCATTATTTTGAATTTATATGAATGATAGGCTAAAAATTCTGTACTATATTAATTGCAGTTGGATGTTGTTATTGATTGCTTTTGTTGTTATTTTTTTGTGACCAGATGAGTTATGTCATTGTTGTAAGGAATTCTATGATTGCTATCTGTGACACTTAAAAATGAAGTTATTTTATCATAGACCCACAATTAATGTGGTAGAGAGAGCACTTCAAACCAATTCTTCCTGACTTCAAAGTGACTCATACATATTTTACACAACCTTTCAAACATTGATTAATTGTTATGCAAAAAATTTTAACCTGTAATTTGGTCATGCTACCACTAGCTTGCAATAGCATATCAGACTTACATAGTCTGATATCACAGACTGATATAATTAATTCAAAATAAGAATAGGCATACATTTCTATCTTTTCTTTTTTTTAACATCAAAGACATTTCTCTATTGAAAAAGTTGAACTCAGTGTAGTAGGAAAAGTACTGTGCAAGGAATCAAGAGGGCTGGCTTTTCTAGTCAAAGCTTACCACTAATTAGCTGTTTGGTCTTTGCAAATTTACCCTCTCTAAATTTGAGTTCATCTATAAAATGAATGATAAAGTGAATCAAATATAATGTCACTTATAGTTTTAAAAGTATTGTTTCTTTGATTAGGATGACAAATGCTTATAATTTGATATTTCTGTTACTAATTTTTCTTCTATAGATTTAGTTTGAAACATAGACGGAAGGAGAGATTAATGAAGAGATTATTCTTTAACTTTTACCTATAACCAGAGGAATATAGAGTAAATGTTTAAAAACTATATCCCCCCCAAAATTCACATGATGCATTTTAAAGTTTAATATGAATTATTAACATTTTCCCATTTGACCCGACCTGCGGGTCTCGAACTAAGGGGGTCTGAAGCCACGTGCAACCTGTAAGCAAAGCTAGTAAGGCAACAACCTGGGAATGGATGAAGAAAGCAAGAGGCGGAGACAACTCTGTGCAAAGCAGAATAGCTCATTTATTGAAGGAAAGTACAAGGCTTATATATGTTTCCAGAGTATAGGTTTGAAAAAACAGTTCTGTGACTATGTGACTAGGGGAATGTTTGATGATTAAGGAACATCTGGTGTTAGATATGTGTGACCTTGTGATATTTTATGGCAGGATGCTCTCATGCTTCACTGTATTGCTTATCAGTTCTTGGTATTTGGGGTGTGGGGCAGGGGCTCCAGCACCCATTACTTTCTTAAATCTAGGTAATCAACAAAAACCATAAATTGAATCCCAATTTATAATGGTTCCCAATTTCTGAGGTATACATATTCACACTGAAATCTGTCAGGTCTAGAAAGTTTCAGCTTGACTTTACATAACACTGGTCTCAGATCTCAAGATGATCATGGTTGATAAGGGGAAACAACACAAAAGCAATTATGTAAAAACAAAACAAAACAAACAAAAAACAAATAAAAAGATACATACTATACAATTTAGTGTGAAGCATGTTGAATTCTGGATAACCATAGGGTGTATTGTTTGACAAGGACAATATACTACTTACTCTTCAATCTGCTGCTTAGAATCTTTAGTTTTTAACAAAATTCAATTTATCAGTACTACTTCAATGGCCATTTTCTATATAAAGTCTTTCTTTCCTACCCTAAATGTTATTGCTTTCTCCTTAAGTCATTTGTATATTATTTTGTACATGTACTTGTAACTATTTGTTGATATGATATATTCCTATACCATTCAAATGTAAGTTCCCAGAGGTCAGTCTCTGTTTTGCTTTTACTTTCCTCTCATATGCCATAGATCTGTGCATATAATAAGTAATTCATAAATGATTATTAGAGGCAAAAGTATTTCATTTATTAGAGAAAAGTAATGTCTCTAAGGCTCTCTTCTATATAGGCTTCTATTCACACATAAAAATTATTTAAAATTCTTTGAAAGATATGATGATAGAAATATACTTGCTGAAATGAATTGAGCTTATTCTTTCTTCTAATACAATCTATGGAACTTTGCTCTAACTTGTCAATGGTCTGATGATCCAATGATAGCTGATACTGAAACATATCCCAGACAGTCAATTTTACCATTAATGTATAGTAAGTTTTGCTTACTATTGTGTTGTTCAGTGTTTACTTTGTCTGGTGCTTTCTGACTCTTTGGGAAGAAAGTATTCATGATGCATTGACATGAAGCTAATGAGTAGTCTATATCCCTTTGGCCCTTTTCACTTTTTGATAGTGAAACATAATTTTATTATGATATTCTATTCTCCTTCTGACCATCTTTTCACTGAAGCCCTGAACAACAAGGCATATAATGACCCTCTGATCTAAAATATCTGTTGAGGAATAAAAGAGACAGATACATATTTAGGAAAGATGTCATTATCATAGAGAAATAAAATGTGGAGCTCAAATGAAGGAGGATCGTCTATGGTAGTCAGATTCCCCCAAATGATCCCTATGACATTATGCTAGTTTCTTCAAACCTTGGAATATTTCAGAGCTAAAAAAGAAAACCATAGTCACTCAAAAGGAAGTGGCTTTACCATCAACACTATTAAATCCAGATGAATGAAAACTGATATTAGTTGCTAATGTTATCAGTTCTTATTACCAAAGGGAAAAATATAGAATTTAAAAAGAAGAGAATAGTCTTAGGGGATACGTCTCATTAGTGGATATGAATTAAAAATCAATGATCTGGGCAGGTAGGTGGTGCAGTGGATAGAGCACCAGCCCTGAAGTCAGAAGGACCCCAGTTCAAATGTGATCTCAGACACTTAACATTGCCTAGCTGTATGACTCTAGGCAAGTCACTTAACCCCAATTGCCTCAGCAAAAATAAATATATAAATAAGTAAAAATCAATGGTGGATGGGGATGCCTTAGAATTGGTAAATGGCTGAACAAATTGTGGTATATGAATGTAATATAATATTATGTTATATAAGAAAGAGATGATTTCAGAGAAATCTGTAAAAACTTGAATTAACTTGAATGTTGAGTGAAGAGAGTAGAATGAGGAGAACATGTTAAATTGATGAGATTCTGGGTAGCTATGCAGGGGTAGAAAAATCTAAAGATAAGATTATAATACTCCCTGAGGCAAGCAGGGAAGAGCATTGATAGGGTCAACTGAGTTTTACAATCCCTGTGAAGGTCTTTGGAGCCTCCACTTTCCAGTACCTAATCAGAAAGCCAAGTTATGATGTCAAACTCCCAAGGGTAAAATTCCTTGATAAATCTGCCCTTAGTCTAAGTCATTTTTGCTAAATTCCTTTCACATTTTGTCTGCCATGGAATTCGGCCTTCTGGTGTCTTTTTTCTTACCTCTTCCCCCTTGCCTAGTCGTGTCTTTCTCCTTGTTATATTATTATAGCTGAATAATTCTTTTGTTAACCTCTATGGATTTATCCTCCTAGTCAATAGTATACTCCCACCTTATGGTCTATTTTTTTTCTTCTGATTAATTGTGAGTTCCAGTAAGGGACTTGTCTTTTCCCCTGTTCATTGTTAAAATCCCTTTATTCACTAATTATATGCTCTCTCAAATCTATTTCATATATTCCACTCCTGGTGTCTATTTCACCTTTTCATTTTGTTTGTAACCTCTTCTCATAAGTAAAGATAACTTTTGGCAAAGAGAATACCATTGTGAATTTTTTACATTTGTCTTGTGCCTTGCCCTTTGTGCTTCATATTTCAAACTAGGAACAGCTACTCCAAACCCATCAAAACTATCAGTAAAGGAAGAAGAGGAACAAGTATTTTTAAATACCTACTATGTGCCAGGCACTGTACTAAGTATTTTACAAATATTATCCCTGTAAGAAAGATGATATTATTTGAATTTTACAGCTGAATTTATATTCTATACCATTTCATTTGGTCATCTTACCAATTCTTAGAAAAATAAGGTTGTTCATCTCTTCTTGTTTAAATCTGGCCTCAGATACCTACTAAACCTGTGGCTCTGGGCAAATCATTTAACCCTGTATGCCTATAAAACATGATATATAAAATGAGCTGGGAAAGAAAATGGCAAACCACTAATATTTTTGGCAAGAAAACTTCAAATGGAGTCACGAAGAGTTGGACACAACTGGAACAATTGAACAGTAACAACAAACAGCATCAGCTTTTATAGGTTCATTCAAATCTCATTTCTGAGCAAATAACTCTTGGATCTACATGTCAATCCTAGTCTCTGTTTTGAGCTCCATTTCTATAGAACCAACTGCCTTTTGTATTTCTCAAGCTGTATGATAATTAGGTATCTCAAACTCAATATATCTAAAATAGAATTCTTTAAGTCTGCTCCCCCCCAAAAAAATACTCCCCTCTTTCTAACTTGTCTATTATTGTTAAAGATACCATAATCTATCTAGTCAACCAGGCTCACAATCTTGGTTTTATTCTTGGTTCTTCATTCTCATGCACCATACATATCCAGTCCATTGCTTATCATTTCAACCTTCACAGTCTCACTCTTTTATATTTTCTTTCTCTACATTCCTGCAACTGTCAGATTCTGTCATCATTTGTATCCTTCTCAGTTACACTAACTATGGTATCTTTCCTATTGGGGTCATGAAGTATATGCTGGAAAACCAATAGCTTTACTGAACAATCATAAAAAAAGTTTTCCTTTATACAGATTTGTTTTTGTAACATTGCTCCCAATTAAATTACTTTGCATTATGTTTACCTATGTACATGTATTTTTCTAAGGAAATGAAAACTCCCTGAAAGCAGGGACTATTGATTTGGGGTTAGTTAGAAGAGGATAATTATTGGGGTAATTAGAGGGGGACATCACAAGGACAGATGGTATGGTTATGAATGGTCTCTGATAATATCAAGGGTTAGAAAAAGAATTGTACTGGGAAAAGAGGAAAGGGAGATATAATAGGACAAATGAGATCACATGAAGAACAACAAAAGACTTATTACATTAGAGGAAAATAAGAGAGGGTGATGAGAATTGTTTTAAAGGAATTAGAATAGGAAATGGAGAAATAAAAATTATCATTTTTGCAGATGATATGATGATATATTGAGAGAATCCTAGAAATTCATCCAAAAACTAACTGGAAACAATTGATAGTTTTAACAATGTTATAGGATAAACCATCAGCATTTCTATATATTACTGACAATACATAGCAACAAGAGATAGAGAAATTCCATTTAAAATAACTATAGATAAAATTAAATATTTGGACATTTACCTACCAAGAAAAATCCAGGAAAAATA
The DNA here is from genome assembly GCF_048593235.1 of Sminthopsis crassicaudata. Lineage (NCBI taxonomy): Eukaryota > Metazoa > Chordata > Mammalia > Dasyuromorphia > Dasyuridae > Sminthopsis > Sminthopsis crassicaudata. Next base: position 157,243,433 of record NC_133617.1, on the reverse strand, counting down.
TGAAAACAATTACAAAACACTTTTCATACAAATATAGACAAAACTAAACAACTAGAAAAGTATCAATTGTTCATGGATTGGATGAGCTAGTATATATAAAATGACAATTCTACTTAAATTGATCTTATTCAGTGCCATACAATCAAACTGCCAAAGAAAGATATGAAAAATAATAACAAAATTCATCTGGAAGAATAAAAGGCCAATTAAGGGAATTAATGAAAAAAAATATATATAAAGAATTGTGGCCTAGTGGCACCAGACCTGAAACTATATTATAAAGTAGCAGTCATCAAAACCATTTGATACTAAGAAATAGAATGATGGATCAGTGGAATACATTAGCTACATATAGCACAATAATCAAGGCTTGTAGTAATCTAGTACTGGATAAACCCCCAAAGTCTAGCTTCTGGGACAAGAATTCATTATTTGACAAAAATTGCTGGGAAAACTGGAAAATAGTATGTCAGAAATTTGGCATATTCCATACCAAAATAAGATCAAAATTGATACATGATTTGGGCATAAAAGGTGATACCATAAACAAATTAGAAGAGCAAGGGATAATTTTCTTATCAGATCTTTGGAGAAGGGAGGAATTTATGACCAAAGGAGAGCTAGAGACCATTATGAAATGAAAAATGGAAAATTTTGATTACATTAAATTAAAAAGCTTTTGCACAAACAAAACCAAAAGAAATAAGATTAAAAGGGAAATATAAAGCTGGGAAAAATTTCATAGACAGTGTTTCTGATAAAGGTCTAATTTCTAAAATATATAAAAAACTGTGTCAAATTTATAAGAATATGTCATTCCCAAATTGATAAGTGGCCAAAGTATATGAACAGACCATTTTCAGATGATGAAATTAAAGCCATCTATAGTCATATTAAAAATGCTCTAAATCACTAGTGATTAGAGAAATGCAAATTAAAACACCTTTGAGGTACCATCTCACACCTCTCAGATTGTCTAAAATGACTGAAAAAGATAATGATACCTGTTGGAGGGAATGTGGAATAATTTAGACACTAATGCATTGTTGGTGGAGTTGAACAAGTTATCTTTGGAAAGCCTGGAAAGATATACATGAACTGATTCTGAGTGAAAGAATCAAAATAAGAAATATATTTTATCCAGTAACAGTAAGAATGTGTGATGAAGAAGTATGAAAGACTTGGTTCTCAGTGATTCAGTGATTGAAGGCACCTCCAATAAACTTTGGATAAAAAAATATAAAAGAAAAAAGAACTTTGTCCATGACCCTAGGTAAATAGGTATATAAAATAGAAATAAAAACAAACATTTACTGATAATAAATCACAAAGTAATTTAATTTAAAAAAAAAAAAACTTGTCTGCATTTTTTTACTTTTACATAATTTTACTCTTTATTAATTATGAAAGTAAATTCACATACTAATGAGATGAATGTATTGTTAATTTTTTTTACATAAAAAATTGAATCCTGGCAGAATATATTATAACTTTCATGATTATCACATTTTTCAAGGCCCTCACATTCAGTCACCTGATGCCACAAGGGGTTGCAACTCCATATAAGATCCTTTGTTCTAGAAGACCTTCTTGTACATGGTAAGAGCTAAAAAGATGCTTCATGATATTGTTTGAACATTCAAATAAGTAAATATTTAGTTAGTCCCTTCTATGTTGTTCATTTTGTCTTTTGCTAATTCATGTTTTTTTTTTCAAATACAAATTTCTGATATTTTCTGAAAGTAAAAATCATTTGCAAAGATTCTATTAAAATATGAAAACTGCATCAGCATCATGATTTACACTTTTGTGGATTAAGACATATGAAATTGAGTGAGGTTTTAAATCAGGCTCTCTGTTGCTATATGTCACATAGATTACCAAAAAATAAGGAAATTCAGATTCATATTGTTAGCATGTATGCATGTAAAGCAATTACTCTGTGATAAGACAAGTCAGTCATAGAAAAGGAGCTTCTTTATACAACTATACAAGCAATCTACAAATATTCAAGAACAAGGAAATAGCAGTATTTTATTCTTCATATCACTTTTAATTCTATAATTTGCTTTTAATCATGTCAATTCTGTGTCATAATAAGAATTTCTGAATGAAGAAGTATAATAATATTGTGGGCCAGTGGAGGATGAATAATTATGATAAGAAAACTTTTAAGTAATTAACATCTACCAAATAATAATTCAATATAGTTCTGATTGACAGCAATGGCTCGCTTCCATAGTCATAACATATAATTGTGCAATTTCTTTATAATCAAGTTAAGCTATCCCTGTGATTATTCTGTTTTATCTTCTATATGCTACATCTTATTTATACTTCATTTTAGAATCATGTACTGGAAGTATTGTTTGACTTGGTCTGAAAATGAATATAATCAGATGTCATTTTTGTCTCAAAGTAATATTACTAAGCTGTATTTTGAGGTTTCCTAGTGAGTAACCCAGTGACTTCCCAAAATTACTTCTTCATAATGTTTTTTTCTCACAGCAACTATTGTACTTACTGTAAATGTATATTTCATCTTTTGGTAAATCTGTGGTAACTGCTGTGAATCTAATTTAGATGCTTTGAGTCAATGTGAAGGAAATAGTTATACTTAAAAAAAAAAAATCTGTTAAGAACTGTTTGATTCCTTTAAAGTAAAACATAGTATTAAGCATAGTATTAAATCCTGTACAAAAATCCTTCAGACAAAATGACCTTTAAATAATCTACTACTGTACAATTGATCTCTTCTGTTGACAACGCCTCAAGGGCTTTCCTTGATAGGATTCCACTTCAAAGCAAGTTGTCTGATTTGCAAACAAAGACAGCTTACACTCTTTTAGTTTACTGTGAAAGCTGGTTTTAAATTACCCTGCTCAGTATTGAACTTTTACTAAAATTCTGCTCTAGTTACTTCCAGCACAGCACTCAGCACTTCAAGATTTAGGAAATGACTAGCCAGGGTGAGGTATCAAAAGAACTGTTGGCAGTCAATGTGAATGGAGGTTAATTAGGTACTGAGCATATAAAATAAATATAAATATTGTACCAAAGGGCATTATCAGTTAGCTAGGGCAGAATATTGATTTGCTTTGGGGGAAAGAAAAATATAAGATAAGTATATTTTATACCAATTTTTTAAAAAAATTAATTTTGTGGTTCCCTATTATTATGTTTTTTTATCCAAATGAATTTCTATTTATTACAAACATATTTAATATGTGCAGTTGAGTAGTGAGGCCAATAGAGCCCTGGGCTTTGAATCACAAAGACTCATCATCCTGAGTTTAAATACAACCTCATACTCTTACTAGCTGTGTAACCCTGAGCAGATGAATTAATTGCTTACCTCAGTTTCCTCAACTGTAAAACGAGATGGAGAAGAAAATGATAAAACCACTCTAGTATCCTTGCCAAGAAAACCCAAATGAGGACATAAAGGATCAGACAGGATTGAACAACAAAACAGATTTGGACTCAGACTTGAATTTAGACATCAACTAATCCACTCATTATATTGATGAAAAAACAAAGGCCTAGAGGGATTAAATGCTTTGTTCCAGGATACATGAATAGAAGTCATAATGGAATATCATCAAGAACGTTTTTTCTCTGGATGCAATGCCCTTTCCACCCTTTTCCAATATTAGCAGATTGAAAAGAGTAGAGGACTTGCACCAGCACAACTGGTTTCTTGTACTAACACTACTTCTCAATTATCTGTCTAGGGACTAAACTTTTCCTCACTAAAATGTGAGAATTGAAATACTTTATGTCTAAGCTAACTTCTGCTTCTAAAATTCTTTGGAACTTTTAAAACTCTCAAAAATGTAGAATTCTACTGTTTTAGAAAACTAAAATATGAGGAATTATTCTTACTTGTATGACCTTGAATCAGTATATTTCATTTTTTCATTTTTACAGTTTTAACTGAATGGAATTGATTGGTTTGGAAAAAAATCACCAAGATAAGTTTTGGGAAAAAGAAAATATGTTTTTCTTTATTTATTCTTAAAAATAAATGTAGTTTTGAATTGGGAAAGATTCCTATTTTGTTGTGTTATATTATATTGTGTTATTTGTTTCCATAATCAACCAAGCTCCTGTTTCAAATTGATTTTGATAACACTTTATCCTTTGAATTCAGATTTTTCTTAATTGTTGCTGTTATTATAGAGAATTTGAAAATAAAATAAGAACACAGAATTACCTAAAAATTTACAAATATCTGGACTCCAAATTAACCATTTTAACTTCCTTTAGGATATTTTAGTCAATAATTTATACAGCCCAGACAGATTTAGCTGTATATTCAATTTGATTAGACAATTAAAGGAGATAATAACTCCAGAGCAAATATATTTTCCTTCAGACTGTCTACCTATCTACCTACCAACCTACCTATCTCTCTATATATCTATCTGCAATAACTTTATTCATGCTGTCAATCAAATCTATAAATGTGTGTAGGCCCATTTCTCAGCTATCAAATGCTAAGAAGGAACAAAAGGAATAGGATTTGTGACTGTTAACATATATTAAAGGATATCTATTATATGTGGGCAATAAATTGAGTGTGTGACTGCTTTTGCTTGGTTGAGTGACATGTAAGTATGTCCCTTAATTTAAATCATGAAGGAACCAAATGAATGTCAAATAAAAATTCTTTAAGAACACTGATGAATGATTACTAAGAGGACCTTGAATTAATGGCCCTGACAGTGATCTCTGAAATTAAGTTCAGTTAGTTGACCCTTACAATAATCAACTGTTTCCATTTTGAGAATACAACAAAAGGAGAAAAAAAAACAAAAAACAAAAAACTATTAAACCTCCAAATAATATAAGCATGTTTAGATTGATCTACCAGAAACTTAGGAAAGGAATTACAACAGACATTATCATTATATATTTTATAATCTGGTTATATTTTGCTATTGTTGAAAATACTACATATCAAAGTTTTATTTAATGCTTTATTGATTGTCTAGATTTAAGAAAGTTATCTAAAAATGCTAATAATCCAGATTAATCTTAGAAGTGTACTGTGAGTATAGTTTTATTTTTCTGTGGAGATGGCTGTTAAACATTAATTAGTACTCTCATAGTATGGACAAGGAGACAAAAAAAGATTAACCACTGAACAAAAAGAGCTTCACTCTCAATTGACTTTAAAAAGAGAGATAATTTTCTTTTTGCTCTCTTCTTACTTTTTTATAAGTATGTGTCTTAGGACCCCATGTGAGGGAAGATTCAACAAAGGGAAAAAATTTCTTTCCTGTCCTCCACCATGACAATTATGCCACAAGTATATGTTTTCTGGATAGGTTTGGTTCTAGACCCTAAGGCCCTAGATTATTCTGCTGCTTAGTATTTCTTTGCAAGGGAATTAATTAATTTATTTATTATTAATTTTATAATTATAATATTTTTGACAGTACATATATACAACATTATCCCTTGTACTCCCTTCTGTTCTGAATTTTTCCCCTCCTTCCCTCCACCCCTTCCCCTAGATGGCAGGCATTCCCATACATATTAAATATGTTATAGTATATCCTATTTACAATATATATGTGCAGAACCAAATTTTGTTGTTATTGTTGCAATCGAAGAATTGGATTCAGAAGGTAAAAATAACCTGGGGAGAAAAACAAAAAAAAATGCTAAAAATTTACACTCATTTCCCAGTGTTCCTTCTCTGGGTATAGCTGATTCTGTCCATCATTGATCAATTGGAATTGGATTAGCTCTTCTCTATGTTGAAGGTATCCAGTTCCATCAGAATACATCCTCATACAGTGTTGTTGAAGTGTATAATGATCTCCTAGTTCTGCTCATTTCACTCAGCATCAGTTGATGTTTCACCAAGCCTCTCTGTATTCATCGTGTTGGTCATTTCTTTCAGAACAATAATATTCCATAACATTCATATACCATAATTTCCCCAACCATTCTCCAATTGATGGATATCCATTCATTTTCCAGTTTCTAGCCACTACAAAAAGGGCTGACACAAACATTTTGGCACATACAGGTCCCTTTCCCCTCTTTAGTATTTCTTTGGGATATAAGCCCAGTAGCAGCACTGCTGGATCAGAGGGTATGCACAGTTTGATAACTTTTTGGGCATAATTCCAGATTGCTGTCCAGAATGGTTGGATTATTTCACAACTCCACCAACAATGCATCAGTGTCCCAGTTTTCCCACAGCCCCTCCAACATCCATTGTTATTTGTTCCTGTCATCTTAGCCAATCTGACAGGTGTGTAGTGCTATCTCAGAGTTGTCTTAATTTGCATTTCTCTGATCAGTAGTGATTTGGAACACTCTTTCATATGAGTGGAAATAGTTTCAATTTCATCATCTGAAAATTGTCTGCTCATATCCATCGACCATTTATCAATTGGAGAATGGCTTGATTTCTTATAAATTATAAATTTATAAATAAATTATACATTTATAATTAATTTCTTATAAATACAGAGTCAATTCTCTGTATATTTTGGAGATGGGACCTTTATCAGAATCTTTAACTGTAAAAAATATTTTCTTCACTCACTTTTTTATATCTTTTTGTAATTGTCCAATTGAATTTTTATCTTCTATGAAATTTTTTTCCATTTCATCAATTTTATTTTTTTGAGAGCTGTTTTCTTTTTCCAACTCACTAATTTTATGTATTAATGATTTGATCTCTTTATCCACTCTGGATAACTTCTCCAGACTCTCTTGCCAAAGTTTCCCTTTCCTCTTCTCTTCTAGCTCTCTTGTGAGAGCCTTTTTGATTTCCTCTATGAGAGTTTTGTGTATTGAGGAGCAGTTCATATTCCCCTTAGGGGATTCCTCTGGAGACAGTCTGCTTTTAGTCTCCTCAGTGTTTGCTCTCTCTCCATACAGAAGCTGTCAATGGTTAGAGCCCTTTTAAATTTTTTGTTCATTTTGTCAGAGCAGAATTGAAGAAAACAAATTGACAAGGGAAACAATTGGTCTATTTCTGGGGGGGATGGGGCTGGACGGTGTTACCAAGCTTCCTCTACAGACTGAGGGAGACAGCAGCAAGACACTAGCAGGACAGTGATGGCTGCTCGGTCTGTCTGAGCTCTGAGGCTCTAAGAATGTGCTGAGTCACTCCAGGTTGGGGTGGGGGTGAGGTGGCTGGTCCCGAGATGTGCTAGCTTTCTGAGGTTTTATTCTTCACCTGTGATGTTTACACCCTCTCTCTGCTCCTGGCTTGCTGCCAAGAAGGAATATCCACACTGGGTAAAAGTCTTCACAGAAATGGAAGAGATCACATCCCTCCCCCCTCCCGTCTGAGCTGTGTGAGCTGTCTGCCTTGCTCTCTCTGCCTGCCCTCAGCCTGTGCCCAGTCTGTTTATCCCCTTCCCTGAGCAAACACAGACCTTTTCTGGCGAATTTCAAGGATGTCTTCTGTTGGTGATTATTTGTGGGTTTCTTTTCTGGTCAAGCCTTAACTCTGAGGCTTGTCATGAAGTAAATTCTGAGAGAAAACATGGAGGTCAAGCAGCTATTTACCTCCTCTCCACCATTGTGGCCGGAAGTCCCTGCCTGGGAATTTATGATGAAATGACTAGTCTCAGATCACTCTTTGTAGACACAATGTTGTCATTTGAGAATATGGGAGTTTTAAGATCTAGGTTCTGTCCTACATGAAATAGCTTCTCAGAAGAGATAAGCATTGCCAGGAGATTGTGTCCAGGCTATGTACAACTAGCTTCCCAGAAAATATAGATGCTGAGTTGCTCTGACAATGCATATCTGAGATGAAAGTTAAAATGCCTGTTTACAAATATCAACAAAGTGTTTTAGTTTTTAAAAAGATATTCTTTAGGAAGCATATAATAGGATTAATAGAATATTGTATCAAGCTTTAAACATTTATACAACACTTTTGTCGCTAAGCACTTATGAAATCAGGAAGATGCCACACTACCAGTGTGATCTTGGGGAAAGATTCAATTCCAAATTGAATTGGAAAGTCAATTTACCCTTATAAAATGAGTTGGAGGAGGAAATGGCAAACCATTCCTGTATCTTTGCCAAGAAAACTCCAAATGGGTTCACACAGAGTCACACATGAATGAAACAACTAAATAACATTTGACTCCAACTCAGACATTTTTTTTTCTATTGAAATATATTTCCTCATCTGTGTAGCTAAAAAAAGTCTAGATTTCTTTAACTGGATTTGGAATATGTGTACAAAGTTTTTAGCAGAGGATTTAGGTTTTGCTATCAATGTCACTGGTATTCATTTTGAAAATAATCGCTAGCATTTATATAATACTTTAGAATGTTTTCAAGGGAAATCTTCTGATGTATCATAAAATCCTAAGTGTCTTCTAAAACTTCAGAAAGGAAGTTGCATTCAGTGGAATTTTAGCACTTTTATTTCATTATATTTTATATTGATCTATAGTTTATTTATGAGTTATATTATGTTTATAATTTATATTATTTATATTACAAATCTATTTATGATATATAAATATATTTATTATATTTTATTATATTTTACTTTATTTTACGTTTATTCCTTTGTACTTTAAGTTGCTATAGGAAACACTTTGGTAGAAGGAATGAATGTGTGAATAAAACATTTATTAAATGCTAAGAGCACTGTGCTAAGCACTGGAGATACAAACAGAAAGGTAAGACATTTCCTATTTCCAATGAGCAGATATTCTAATGGAGTGAAGGGCATTTTGGGGAAGGGAAGAAAAGGGAATAAGCATTTAATAACAACTACTATTTACCAGACATTGTGTTTCTATGTGTGTGTGTGTGTGTGTGTGTGTGTAAAAACAAAATCTTATTTGATTATAGCAATAGTGGGAGATAAGTGCTATTATTATCCCCATTTTACAATTGAGGAAACCAATTCTAACAGAAGTTAACTGACATGGCCAGGGTCACATTTGCCTGAGGTTACATTTTACTCAGGTTTCCCTGACTCCAAGCTCATCACGTCATTTAGCTGGTTAACATATTAGAGGCTTCAATATTGAAGCTATACATCAAATAGAAAAATCCTCCAGAGATTAGAGTGCAGTGGCAAAGCAGATGGTAAAGTCTCTTTTTGAATATTATTTTTTAATAGTAGTGGAGTGGACTAAGAGCAAGTCTGACAGTCAGGAAGAACTGGCCTCAAGTCCCATCTCTGATATTAGCTGTGTGATCGTGAACAGGGCATTCTGGACCTACAGTAAACATTTAACAAATGTTTGTTGATTAATTGATTGACTTAGGAAGTGTCCTCAGAACTGCAGGACATTCTATAAGATTACAGTTTATCAATTGATGGAAAAAATATCAACATTGAAAGTTCCCCTTTACCAATGAAATCCCAGATTTGGACCAAAAATAAACAAAGAAAAACCTATAATACTGATGATCCTTCTATAGTAGATCTGTCACCTTTATTTACCACTGTATTACCAACTGGAATTTCCTGACATTTAATAAAGGCTTCATTGTTATCTATGGTATCATAACACAGTTCTAAAAAGAAAAAAAAATCCACTATTTCATATTTTCTCCTTTTTGTTAATAAATTATTTAAAATATAGCTCAATGATACTTGGGAATCCCTTTCTCTTCAATCCATAAATAAATCAAGTGATTGTGTAGTAGAAAGAGTAAGAAGACCTAGCTTCAAATCTTGGCTTGGTCCTTTCCTCCTTCCATAACATTAAATATATCATTTTCCTTATTTGGGTCTTAGGCTCCTCATATATAAAATGGGAAACAAAGACTATTTGACCTCCAAGATCTCTTATGATTGAAATCTTTTCATATTTTTTTGCATATAATCCTCACATATTATTTTATTCAGGAAGATGACTTAAAGAAATAGGGGTGGGAAAAGGAATTAAAAACTATTAAATCACTTTTTGTGGGTTTGTTTTTTTAAAGGATCGTTTCTAAAATTCAGTGTCTCCATAGATAGGAAATGACTCAAAGTTTTTCCTTAAATAAAATGGTATCAAATGATTTATCTAAGCTCATGTAATATGATTTTCTGCCTGTCTGGCTTTCTCCAATGACCTCAGCACTTTCTGTAAGGAAATTTTCAGAAATCTTTCAGGGCAGTTTCCTTACTCACTCTGCACATCCAAGACCCCTGAATCATTCCTTTGTGTTTGGTGGCATTTCACTTTCTTCACATGTGATATTATCTTCTATTTAGACAGTCTCTCTTTCTGTAGAGAAAGCTAAGTCTTTTCCAGCAACACCCAGAGATGAAGTACTCACCCTTGGCTTCGATTATTTTTATTTACATCTCTATTCAGAGGCATGGTGAAAAAAACAAAAAACAAAACAAAACAAAACAAAAAAAACTCGCTAAATTCAATTTTTTAGGATGGAAATCACCAAAACATTCTCTGTACTCAAAGCAGGCTCCCTATGTCTGGCTGGCAAAAAAAAAAAAAATCCAAGAAAATGATAGAAAAATATGTCAGGGGCTCTTGTTTATTATTCAAAAGAGAAATTTCCAACACATACTTTATGGTGCCATTTAAGTTCAACATGGTTTTCAAATTTACTTCTCTTTAGGGGAGAGCTAAGACTCAGGCCCTTAAAGAATAAATACCTCTATTTAACTGATCATTAGATGTCAGTCCTCTTCTAAACAGATACAACTGAAATACAGTTTCTGTTTTCCTTGGCAGCAAAGCTGAGCTGCATCCTACAAAGAACAATATGCATGTAAATTGGAACGACAGATGTGTGAACCATTTGGAAAAATAACTCCAAGTGACTTAGGCAAAATTTATGAAAATCTTTTGAACTGGTCTGGAATGATTTTAAAGGTTTATATCACAATGAAAATATCTTATTTTTTTTTTTTTAATTCTTTTCTACTTATTTTTCACTATGAAAATAAGTATACCTTGGTGGTCTTCTTTTGTTTGCCATTAGTGAATTTTATCCCTGTGAAGGTGCCAAATATCTCTGGAGATGAAACTCTTCCATTTGAGACATACTTAATATATTACTTTTGCTTTTGTCCATTTCTTATGCTTCCTGTTTTATCATGACAGGACCACCTCATGCAATACATGACTAATTGCCTGGAAAATCTCTAAGTTAAGCAACAAGATTTTGTTTTTCCATAGAAATAGTGCATTTTGAAAGTGCAGGGAAATCTACTTTTCAGGGCTTCTTCTTGTAGTATTCTGATTTAATCCTAGTAACTCTTTTCAGCATTCCCTGCACCATTTTGAATAAATGAACCAGTTTCTAAGAAACATCAGAGTGGGACGAGTTACACACAATCTGACAACATTTTGGAGAGCCATTTTTCCCCAGACTTGTTTCTTAATTCAGTATGAGGGTCATTGGGAGAAGGGAAGAATAACCTACAAGATCTATCTAAAATGGTCTAGTGAACACAATAGAAAGAGTGCTATTTGTGGAGTCAGAAAATGAATAAATATTCTAAACTTTGCTTTGTATCATCTATGTTACCATTTGCAGGTTACTTGGTCTCCCTATTTCCTTCTCATCTTAAAAAATGATGAGAGTAGATGAGATACTATGCAAGAACCTTTTCAGCTAATAATCTATGACCCTATGGCCTTATGAAAGCTTATCTTCTAATTTCTATGGTCCATCTCACTAGTTATTGCATAGAAAGCATATATTTTTTTAAAAAGATATATCTTATTTGTTTTATTTTATTAAATAATTTATATGTAAATATCAAATTTTCCATGTGAAAAATTTTAACTTTTTAAACATTTGTGTTCCAAATTTCCTCCCTGCCTCCCATCTTTTGCTTCACCTTGAGCAGGCAAACAATTTAATATTAATTATACATGTCAATTTGTGAAAAAAAAAAACAAAACTGTGTATTAGCCACATTGCAAAAGAAAACAGGAGAAATAAAGAAAAAATAAAGTAAAAACATATATATATATATATATATTTTTTTTTTTTTTCTTTTTGTGGAGGCAATTGGGGCTAAGTGACTTGCCCACAGCATCACACAGCTTAAGCACATACTTAAAATAAGTGTTTAGTGTCTGAAGCCAGATTTGAACTCAGATCTTCCTGACTTCAGGGTTAGTGCTCTATCCACTACATCACCTAGCTGCCCCTGTATTTATATATTTCAATCTGATTTCAGAGTTCATCAATTTTCTCTCCATGGAATTTAAAATCATAGCTCCTTTTTGAGCTGTTTTAGATCATTGTCTCTCTAGATGAGAGTAGCTAGATCTTTAACAGTTCATCAAGTTTATAAGATGGCTGTTATTTATAATGTTCACTTGCTTCTGCTCACTTAAGTTTAAAAGAATTAATTTAAGACTTCTCAAGTTTTGCTTTTTTGTTTTGTTTTTTCCTGTTCTTCCTTTCTTAATGTATAATGTCATTCCATCACAATCATATATCACAACTTTCTCGGCCATTTTCCCCCAAATGGGAATCTCCTTAATTTCCAATTTTTTACCACTACAAAAAAAAGCTGCTATAAATATTTATGAACAAATGATACCTTTTGCCATTTACCTGATTTGTTTGGAATAGTGACCTAGTAGTAGCATTGCTGGTTCAATATGTATGCCTTTTTTATACTCCTTTGGGCTTCGTTCCAATTCTTCAAAATGGCTGCAACTGGCTCACAACTCCACCAACATTGCCTTTGTGCTCATTTTTCTCACATCCTCTTTGACAGTTATTATTTTCCTTTTTGGTCATTTTAGCCAATCTGATAAATGTTTGGTGGTACCTCAGAGTTGTTTAATGTGCATTTTTCTAATTAAAAGTAATTTAGAGCATTTTTTCATAAAATTAATAACCATAGATACCTTTAATTTCTTCATCTGAATATTGCCTATTAATATCATTTGAGCATTTATTAATTGTGAAATGACCTGTATTCATATAAATTTGACTCAGTTCTCTGTGTATTTAGGAAATGAGGCCTTTATCTAAAACATCAGCTGTAAAATTTTTTCTCAGTTTTCTTATTTGGTAATGTTGTTTTCATTGTCTTTTGTTTTTATGCTTTTTGTGTTTTTGGCTCATTTTAAAAAGTTGTACTCTCTCTTAGGGCACAGGGGAGATTGTCTCAAGCTTCTTTTGCAGGGGGACATGAGCTTCCTCACTGGCTTTCCACACTAGTGCCATAGCTGCTTCCAGCTTTCCCATTGTCCTAATCAACTCTGTTGCAGCAGGTTTCAGGGGCTTTCTATTTGCCTTCTTCATGAGGCTGGTGTCTTCACAGGTGACCCATTGAGCCAATGGCCCATTGAATGAGTACTGAGGGCTCTCCACTGCTGATCTATGCTGTGGCTAAGACTATCCCACTAGATTCCCCTCAGTGTGCCTGCACTGGGAAAATCATTATCTTTCCCCCAAGTGAGACAGACCTTTCTTGAAGACTTTCTAAGTCATCTTAAACTAGAGAATTGTTTTACTCTGTTTTTTTGGGGGGGGGTTAGAATCCATTTAGAGATATGATTTACCATTATTTCTGTTGTTTCCAAAGGAGACTAGGGAAAGGAAACTTCCTGGCTTTTCTCTGCTATCTTGGCTCTGCCATTCCAATTTTGTTTTTTAGTGTACTTTTCTTCAGTATTTTTTGAGTTTTCTCTTGCCAAACTGTTAATTGCATTTTCATAATTTTCTTCTTATGCTTTAAGTTCCCTACCTAATTTCCCTTTACCACCCTTATTTGATTTTCATTTTTTAGCCCTTCCAATAATTCTTGTTTGGCTTGTACCTAATTCACATTTGTAGTTTTATTTGTAACTATTGTGAATTCACTGTCTTCTGAGTTTGTGTCTTTATCTTCCCTATCATCCTTGTAGATTTTTATGGTCAGGTTCTTTTGTTGTTGTTGTTGTTTGCTCATTTTTTCTCAGTGCATTTCTTAATTTTATATTTTATATTAACATTGGGCTTTTTTCCTGGCCTAGTAGAAAAGGACACTGTCTTAAGCTTTAGGATTTTTCTCATTTCTCTTTTCAGAACAATTTCTGGGAGTTTGAATTTGGCTCTTCCAAGATCTGGGGAGACTTGTGATCACTAATCTCATGGTTTGTACTTGGTCCTTACCTTTGATGAGGATCTGATCCCTTGGGATTGCAATCAATACTGCTCCTCAGGATCCCTTCTTCCTTGACTGAACTATACTGTTCCTAAGGGTTCCTGCTTCCTTGAGATAGTAAATGATACTGCTCCTCAGGATCTCTGAGAAATAATTGCCAAAAATGGTTAATGCTCCTCAGGGGTCTTGCTTCCTCTTGAACATCAGTACTTCTATATACTTTTGGACCATGACCAAGGAGTGGGTATAAGCAATGAAGCTGCCCACAACCTTCATTCAGTTCTAGCACAATTGTTCTTTTTAATCTCTTTTTCACCAGTTGCTATGTCCCCTTACTCTCTTTAGTTTGAGAGCTCCTGAAGTTGCTTCTGCTTCTGTTTCCACTATGTAGTCCCATCACTGATGTTTCCATCATGTTTATTCTAGGGTAGCATTCATTCCTGTGTCACAGATTTGGGGCCATCTATGCTGTCTTGGGCTAGAAAAAATCTCTCTTTCTGACCTTTTGTTGGTTTTGCCACTTTAGAATTCAGTTTGAAACATTATTTTAAAAGCTGTTTTTGGAAAAATGTTGTGAGTGCTTAGCTGAGTGCTTCCTCAAGGCTCCACAATTTTGGCTCCATCCTAAATGTTGAAAGCACATTGTAAATTCTAAAATGCTATAGAAATATGATGTGATTATTATGCTTTTCTTTTCTTTTTATTTAGAGGCAACTGGGGTTAAGTCACTTGCCTGGAGTCACACAGGTAGGAAGTATTTAGTGTCTCAGGGCAGATTTGAACTCAGATCTTCCTGACTCCAGGGCTAGCTACTGTATCATCTAGCTACCCCATTATGATTCTCAATGATACTTTTGTATTGAGTGTAAAAATATGTCCATAAGAACACAAATGTTAATGTTTATGAAATGGCAATGTATTTTAAGAGAATTTTGTAGAGAATTGTTGATTTAGAAGTGAAACAGAGAGAAGTAACACAAAATTTCTCTATGACTTTACTAGGGTACTGATTTCCTTTTAATATTAAACTCCATGTCTCTAAATAAAGAGACAACTGTTATCTAAGGTTGGGAAGCTATAATGACTGGGGCATAACTCTAATTCAGAATATACACAAGTACTGCTTCTGTTTTGCTTGAAGAAAAGGAGAATTTTGGTTGGCTACTGAATTGAAATTGGTCTTGTGTCCAAAAGGAACTAGTGGTCCATGGAATTTCTTTTTCCTGATGCCTGAATTCAAAGGAGGGGGCAATAATTAATGTAAGTCTCTGGTGGAGATAGAAGTCTGAGTTTATGGTCATATTTCATGTGCCACTATGTGTCCTATAAATACATGATTTTGCTGTTGCTTAGGAATCTGTTATGTCTATTCTTTCAGGCTTCTCGAATTTAGTCAAATGGACTATTCCTTGTAACTCTTGAAATGTGATAAATGAGCTATGAGAAATCCTAGAGTAAAAGTCCAAGTCAGATTTTTATGGTCTACTAGCACAGTCTCCAAGGGAAACCATCTCAAGAGTGGACTAACTTTGCAACTAAGAAGATGGATACTGTAAAAGGAGAGGATGGTGGAATACCTCCCCATCTCTCCCCAATTATGATGAATTTGGAAATGAACTTAGTGTGGCAAATTCTTTATAGAAAAACATCTAACTTTGAACTCACTCTCTCTAGGACTTCATGTGGCATAGAAGATATATTTGGGGGAGAGGATGGAATTTTGCACTTCCATTCTTGATTACATCATTAAATATATCTTTTTAAAAGGAGGGGGAAAGAAAGGAACTAATATTTATTAAGCACTTCCTATGTATCAGCACCATATTGTTTTATCAACATTATCTCATTTGATATTAATTAGTTAAATTATAGTGAAATTCTAATATCTGGTAGTTGATTTTGAAAACATGCTGAAATAGCAATCCAAACCAATACATTTCAGAAAGAAATTCTCTGGCATAGCCAAGGAATCCTATGGGAATCCTAAGGGAAAGATGTCGGTAGCTTAGCCTTTTGTTATAATTGTTATTAAGATATATTAATTATGTGAAATTTTAATTTTGTCTGAGTCTTCATGACCACATTGGGGTTTTCTTGGCAAATATACTGGAGTGGTTTGCCATCTCTTTCTCCCACTCGGATGAGGAAAAGTGAGTTAAATAGAGTTAAATGATTTGCCCAAGGCCACATCTAGGAAGTGTCTGAGCCCTTACCCAGTATTCTATTCACTATGATAGCTATTCATTATTCCTAGCTGCCCTCAACACAGCCTTTAGGGACTTGACTCATCAAGTATGACAGAAAATTGGGATGAGAAACCCTAAAACGTATTTAGGCTATATACCTTTCTCCAATAGGTAACTGCCATCAATAAGCCTCCATAAAGAGTTAATTTACTTGAATTGAAATGTTGAACTTTTATGTAGGTATCAGAGATAAAAGCAGAAGATTTAGGAAATCCAAATGGACATTTTTCTTCTAAGCATTAAGCACAGCTTAGCAAAGCACTTTACAATTATCATCTTATCTCATCCACATAATAATCCTAAAAAGTAGGTGTTGTTACTTTCTCCCTTTTTCAGATGAGGAAATTAAGACAAACAGAAAAGTTCAGTGGCTCATCAAATGCCACACAGCAAATAAATGTCTAAGGCTGGAATTGAATTTGCATCTTCCTGACTCCAGACTCAGCATGCTCTCCATCATGCTACCTAGTTTCCAATATTTTGGGTAATTGAGTTGAATATGAAAGATCCTTCTTATTTGATCAATTGTTGTTAGAAAAATGGGCGATGTTTTTATTTAAATCTGGTTTGGGTACTATAAGAACCTCTGGAAAAAATTCTGGTGGGGAGACGATGAAGAATCATTAATGAAATTATATGGGTGATAGAATAGTTCAACATAATGCACAATACACACCAGTTACAAAGTATGTGAAAATATTTTTCAGCATGAACATCAATTTATTTGTTAGACAAGTTTTTAAGGCAGTAAATAGAGATTTACACATACTTGAAAATGATTGTGTTCATATAAAGCTTCCAGCAGTAGTTTTGGGGAAGAGGGGTAGTTTGCATTATAAAAGGGCCTAAAGGTAGCAAAATCATTTACATCATTTTTTTTCCTTTAATGAGGATTAAGTATCAACCAATAGTAGAAAAGATTTTACCTACCCCATTTTTTTGTCACCTAGTTACCTAATGTTCTTCACAGCCCATAGATGCTGACTTTTCCTTTTTATGGAGCAAAGAATAGATATAACTATCTGCAGGAAAGAAGACAGGATTGCTAGGGATTTATAGTTATCATTTCCTAAAGGCCATTGAGTATTAGGTACATCTCAGTGCATTTTGGGTCATTCTGTATGTTTCATGCTACCTAGGACTTTGCTGTTTTATTTTAGATGATAAAATACTGTCAGTCAAGAAGTAAAATAACTATGAACCCAGTAATCTTTATTTCCTTTATTTCTTTTTTTCACTCTAAAATCAATTAAACTTAAAAAAAACCCCACTGAAATGGAAATGTATATTTAATGGATATAAGAAAAAGCTGTGTATATCCTTTTTGAAATATTTTTTAAAATAAACAAACAGATATAAAGGGACATTTTTCTAGGAAGATCTCTTCTGATTGGAAGTCAGGATCAGATTAGATGACCTTTTCAAGCCCTTCCAGACTTATGATTACATGAAAAGTTCTGCCAAGTGGCAGAGGAAGAAATCCAGCCACAGGAAAACATGTAAAATGGTATAAATTCAATTGTTGGCAACCTCATTTCACCTTTATGTTCTGCTTTCTCCTGTCTCAGCATTCCCTTTCATCTTCTAGCAATTCAGTGTTTGCATTCTGCTCATCCATCGTCATAGGTACCTTGATCTGATAAAAAGTAATTTCATCCTTTTTTCATAGATTCTTCCTTCTGAGTGAATTTATTCCTAAATAACAGGTCTACAACCCATAACTAGGCCTATTCTTCTAATCTTTACCATTGAATTAGATCTATAATAACCCTTGATTTCTCTAGTTATTAATTCCCTCCTCTCTGATTACTTTTCATGTATTATGCCTGAAAATGTATGTAAATGTTGTCATTCATGTACATGTTGTCTCCACCACTAGAATATCATTTTTGAGGAAAGAGAATATGTTTTGCTTTTCCTTTGTAAGCCTAATGTTTAGCACAGTGCCTGATTATAGCAAAAACTGTTGGCTGATTGATTTTAATCTGTAGACATAGCCTTCAAGAATTGAAGGACACACACACACACACACACACACACACACACAGAGTTCTTTTCATCCAATATCCTGATGGAAGTAGTCACCTCCCACATTTATGAGGAGAAATCATCAAGAAAAGCTAATATACATTGAGACTGCTAGTTTCCTCTACCTAATCCGATATATGGAAAAGTCAAGTCCTTTTCAAATTCCCATTCCAAGAGGACTTATATAGCTTTCTTTGGCAATTCTTCCTTTGTAGTACATTCTCCTTTCCCAAATTTGTTTATTGAAAAAGGGGGAGGGAGAGACCAGACTAAAACAAACCAAAACAAGGAAATCAAATAAACAAAACCAAACACACACACACACACACACACACACACACACACACACACACACACACACACAAACAATAACAATAAAAAATAAGATCTAGTGAGCCACCCACAAAAAATAAACCAGGCTGAATAGCTGACATAAAGGGATGTCGTATGAGGACATCATTTTCTACAAATATTCAGGATAGTCTCACAAGCCAGTAAACAGCTGGAGATGGAGCTAAAATTTATAAATTCAGAGATTTTCTTACAGTGCATAATTATACTAGTTTTCAAATAATTGGCTAGCTCAGAGAAAAGACAGGCCTTTAGCCTGACAATCTCTTATAGATATTAAGCTCCTATCCAGCTATAGTGAAGTGAGCGGGACTTTTCCGCCTAATAGATCATTTGATTTGAATTTGACAACTCCAATCCAAAATTGGATTTCATTGTAATCACTTTCTTCAGTGTGCTCTTCACTCCTATCTTCTCAGATATAGGTCAATAGAAGGTCATTCCATGAGGACAAATTGTCAATCCTGCATGAATTTCTACTGAATAAGCTGATGGCTATTTTGGACTCAGGGTGACAACTATGTGAAATAATAATGTCACTATATCAGAAAATGAAATTAAAGTGTCCTTATGTACTGAATCATAATTACAGAATCAAGAGTACTTAGCAGAACTCCAGAATGTTTTTGTGATGAGTCCTCAAAGAATATGAAATTCTGGTGACTTTAGTCTGATTTTTTAAGTTAAGTAGACTGGCTGTGTACTGATGAAACATTTTGAAATGGCCACTATTATAAATTCTGCTCTTTCTTTTGTATTTTTTCTTTTTCTTTTCTTTTTTTTTAATACTGTAAAACACTGCTATTCTTTTCTCCATCAGAACATGTGATATATTTCCAGTAATTCAAAGTAGGTACCAATGCTTGTGATTTCTCAGATCTATCAGAGTTCAAGGTCTATGCAACATATGTGGATTGGTTTAAAATTATATAAAGATGAGAGAAAGCTCTGAATTGTTTTGAGACTTAAAAAATACTTAGTAGAGTTACCATAAGACACTCAATATTCCAGGGACTGATAAAATATTCATTATAACAGGGCCTAGATTTCATAACTTTATCATAAATCTTTGATGGGAAGAGTTTCTTTTTTGTTTGTTTTTCAGTAATATACTCTCATTCTTTTTTTGTTTGTTTGTTTGTTTTGATGCAAAGATTTTCTTGAAAAGAACAATTCATTTCTTCCATGTTCAGTTGTTTCTGAGAGACATTTTGGCTTGATGAATAGACAACTGGACCAGGAGTCAGGAAGATGTCAATTCTTGCCTCAAACATTTATTGGTTGTTTGACCCTAGGCAAGTCACTCAGCCTCAGTTTTTCCATTTATAAAATGGGAATAATAATAGTACCTACTTTAGTATCATTATGCAAATCAAATGTGAAATTGTATAGGATTTTATAAATCTTGAAGAGTTATATAAGTTCCAAAATTCATTTTCACTATTGTTATTTTAGTCATCAGTATTATCATTATCCCCCAAACCAGCAGGGGGAAAAAAAAAGAGAAAAAAAAAGGAGTATGTTAATCTTACTCTTGGTGAAGTTTAACATTGAAACTATGAATGGTTGTAATGTAAAGTTCTGGGCAAATTTGCTACTTCTAGAAAATTTCTTTGTAAAAAATAGGACATGATCTTATGTAATTACTTATAATTACTAACAAGGGCTGCTAGGTAGTACAATGGATCAAGAGGAACACCATCAAGAGGAAATGAGTTCAAATCCAGCCTCAAACTCTTACTAGTTGTGGGATCCTGTGCAAGTCACTTAACTCTGATTTCCTTCAAGAAAAAAAAAAAAAAAAAGAAGAAGAAGAAGAAAAAGGATTAGAAAGATTTCTATCTTATAAGGATGTAAAGCCACCAAAGATAAATCTTTAGGTTAACTATAAATCTTTCATATTAAATAACCATACCTAACATTTGTGGAGGTAGTGGTTAGTGATTTAGCAAGCTGAGTTCATGTCCTACATCTGACATATGCTGTCTGTGTGACCTTGGGCAAGTAATTTGATTTCTCAGTATATCAGGCAACTCTCTACAATAAGTGGAAGATTTGTATTAAAATAGGGGATTTCTTCTTGTAGAATATGAATGAAATTACACATTTATACTTTTTTAACCTTCCTTATCTAGCCCTTTCTTTTCTCTTTGCCTCTTAAAAAAATGCAAGTGCACATTTCACATTTGTAGAGAGCTTTATTAAAGTTTCTAAAGTCACTGTACTGAAAGAACAATTCTTTGGAATAAATAATGCAAATGATATTTTCCTATTTTACAAATGAAGTTTAGAGGTTAAATGATTTCCCCATAATTACACAGATAGTTAATTTTGTTTCCAAAATTAGAATTTAGGTTTCTCTTGCCTCTAGTTCCAGCACTATTATCATTACACAATGCTGATCTTAGAAAACAAAACAAACAAAAAAAACTTCATTAGAGTGCCTACAGTAAATTTTTTTAAAAGTAATTTGATTTATTGTTAACAGATAATACAGACTATTTTCTACAATCTTATATGGTCAGGCCAATGTTACATAAAATCTAACAATATTACAGGAACTAACCTAATGAGAAGAATGTGATTGCTCTAAATAAATGATATTTAGAATTTTTTTATAATTGCTAATGAAGTAGTTCATTCCATTGGATTCTTCCTAAAAGTTTTTTTTTTTTTTTTTTTTTTTTTTTTTTTTTTTTTTGGAGGGGGGTGTTTCTCCTCTGCTTTTATAATAAAGCATTTTTAGCAGAGTAGGTATTACATCATTCTTTTTAATTTTTGTTTCAATCTTTTGTTTTTCCTTTTTAACCTTCCCAGAATTACAGATATTCAAATTAAGCAATGGCTTGTTGTCTATATTCAGATCATGCTGACCAGCCTCTTTTTTCTAGATCTGATTTACCTCTCACCTTCCCTAAGAAATGTAAACTCCTTGAGGACAAGGAGTCTTTCTTATTGTTTTGTATCTCCAGTACTTAACATTATGCCTGTCATGTGATTAATGCTTAAAACTCTCTCTCTCTCTCTCTCTCTCTCTCTCTGTCTCTGTTTGTCTTTCTGTCTCCATCTCCATTCTGTCTCTCTTTCTCTGTCTGTCTTTCTTCTATTTTCTGTTTATTTTCTTTCCTCTCTCTCTCTCTCTCTCTCTCTCTCTCTCTCTCTCTCTCTCTCTCTCACTCCATCTCTCAGCCTCTCTGTTTCTGTCTCTCTTTCTCCTTCTTTCCCTTTCCATCTTTCTTTCTCTGTTCCTCTCAGAAATATGTCAGTATCCTCAGACTTAAATTCAGTTTAAAGATAGATATGACTCTATTTTATTTCTTTTACATTTGCTACTGAGCATCTAAGCTTAGTTAGTGGATATTTGTTTTTACCATGTCTAGGAAATTAAACACTTCTTTCTTATCTCTTTCAACTACCCAGCTTTACCCAATTATCTATAATGGTTGCAGACACAAATAACATTATTTATAGTGGGATGGAGTGGGGAACAGCCACCTAAATTGATACAAATTCCTGCAGGTAGCCTATATTAGAACTATGGCAAAACCAGGAGAATGAGAACAATAGTAAATTAATAAAAATAACTTTTTTTGAACAAGAATAAGATTTTATTTCTAACAGCAAGAGAAATGAGTGAGGAGACCCTAGGAAAAGGCAACCTGATAGAAAATCTTTCTATAATGCTGGCTTAAGTTTCAGTATGAAGGTATCAGTATTTCAATTATGTTTTATTCATATTAATTTGAATCACTAAGTAGTTACAGATAAAGGTATTAAACCGATCAGTTAAAGTCACTATCTGAATTATAGATATTACATATAAAATAATTAAATTAACTAGGAATAGACAGATATCACTTTACCTTTCCTTATATATTTTTGTTCACAAATTCCTTATGTCCTCTATACTTATGTTAATACAACAAAAATAATAACCTGATTGCGCATTTTATAATATTTGATATATTCAATGATTAATTCTATGCCTTTAAGAATTTATTTTGCTAATTTATCAGCTTTGACTATCTTCTCATGGTTCTCCACATGGGAACACAAGTGTATGGGACACAGAGTTAGAAAGTAATGTAAAGATCTTGAAATCCAAACTACTTCATTTTACAGAAAAGGAAATTCTATCCTAGGGAATTGGAGTGATGCACCTAAGGCCAAGCAGTAAAAAGGAGAATTTAACTTCAAATTCATCTTTTTTAATTCCATTTCCATCACCCTGCTTTACCCACAAATTGCTAAATTTCTGCTATGTGTTTTTTACATTGATGTACTTTTTTTTCATCATAAAATGCATTGTCTCAGTTTCTTAAAGCAGAGATTCCAAAATGCTAGTAAAGGAGATTTCTAGATTCTGGAAAACACAGGAGATACTAAAAAGAAATAAATACAATAAACATCAAGCATTTACTAGGTGCAAAGCACTGTGTTAAATGCTGGAATGACAAATAAAAGCAAAAAAAAAAAAAAAAAAAAAAAAAAAAAAAAAAAAAAAAGGTATAGCTCCTAAGAAGCTTACTTTCTAATGATGGAGAACACATGAAAGGAGAAAGGTTCATGTGCAGGTTCTTGGTTGAGAAAACCTTAGATAGGAATATACTCCAGAAAAGAATGAAGGAGCAAACAGGGCTAATCTGGATCCCTTCTTAAAATAGAGTGTACAGGAGGAACTAACTAAAGAGAACAAGCATAGCAGTTATCTTTCCAGGCTGAGAAGATCTCTAGGATGTAGTAGGAAAAGAAGTCTGGAAAGTAATCAAGAATATGGAGAAGAATGAAGCACTGAGAAATGACTTAGTTGTGAAGGATTCAAAGTTCTGGGTAAATCTCCAAACAAATTAATATAAATCGAGGATTTCTACCAAGAAACTGAGGTGACCCTAATCTACAAAGAAAGAGCTGCCCAGATTAAAAAAAAATATGTAAAATTCCATTGGTCACCTGGATAATATATTTATTATTTATTTGATGCTATCATTTTAGTTAAGCTTAAATTCTCCATGTCTTAAAATCTCCATGAAAGCTTCTCTTTCAGCAATGGCCTAGAACTATAAAATGTTAGGGCCATCTTCCTAAGCCTAAAATATAAATTCCCCAACCTCAAAGGCTGCCAAAATCATTCTTTGACTTCTGAACAATGAATAGTTCTTTGTCTGAAGAGACAGCATTATTAAATTATCTTCAGTAATTGAAAAGGAAGAGTATGTGAGTTGCAGGAAGTCTGGAGTAAAGTGAAATCATATGAAGTAAACTAAACTTATCTTATAAATGCCATATGTGTGGGCTCTTTTAACAATAATTTTTGTGGGTTTTAGTAAGAAAGCAACAGACCAGCAGCTTGTCATATTGTCTTGAGAGGCAGAAAACTATAACCTTTTTTTTGTTTTGTTTTGTTTTAATTAGAGAATAATTTCTTTTTCCTGGTTCCCTAATAAAAGTACTTCCCATTTTATTTTTAAACAAAATTAATACCATTGTTTGAATGATAAAACATTTCTCCATTTAAAAAAAAATTAATGTACGTTGAAAAGTTTTTTACCTGTTAACTTGGAGCAGAATTGATTTTTTACATACACACATTAGTGGTAAGGAATAAATGTGTAGAACAAACAGCAGAGCTAGATTTTTCTGCAAATTGTACCTTAATGCATATCATTATCTCTGGCACAGAATAGCCTAGCATTTAGGCCATGGCAGTAGAGAAACATTTAAAATTGATTTTTCAATTGGTTTTTGAAATGTGATTTTTAAAATTTGAAGTCCACACCTATTGTTTACTAAGCAAGGCCAACTGCAACCCAAATTATAAAGTTATTATTTATCTTATTCCCCATTCAAAACTATTGTATCCCTTTCAAGATTCTCTGCATGGGTCCAGTGCTTATGCTAATATGTTAATATGGTTCCCTATTTTGAAAACATTTTAATGTAAGTTCTTTATGAAGGGGGATTGTTTCAGTCTTCAAATTTCTATCTTGGAATCCATCTTGGAATTCAGTGCATGAATATAAGAAACACTTAATAAATGATAATTGACTGATTTCTTTATATTTGAAAAGAAGGGAAACTATGACAACTGAGAGGTGGTACATTGGCAGAGGGATGTTTATTGGTTTTAACAATTTATACCAAACAGAACCATCCAATCTGTCTCTATGTGTACAATGATACTCTGAACTTCCTTTTCCAGTAGGGTAGGCCATATCCCTTTTCAGGGTTCTAGAGTTCTTCCCAAGGTACAATAGAATGGCCTTTTCTAATGTTACTGACTCACACCCTCATTCTGTTGTGTCCCCTCTTCTGCCCCACAATTGATGGAGGTGAACCCTGAAACTAGATTTGGGGTCTCAGACTCTCCCATGGGAAAAAGCATACTTTCCCAGACACTAAGTTAAGCAGTGCCATTCAGTTGAGATCTTGGCCAAATCACCCTCCATTGATCTTTTTGGGGTGGCCCAGATCCCCTTCAAGAAATTCCAGACTCTGGAAAAAAAAGCCTTCAAAGTGATTTCATTCAATTGGAGATCTTGGTCTGATAACTCAAACTGCCATCCAGCCTTCAGGTCAACACTTACCCATAAAATAGGAGTCTGCTAACACTTTCTTTGCAAAATTCCTCATTAGGAATTTGCCTACTAAGAGAGCTTCACCTTAGTGAACCATAAATGCATTCACCTAAGATCACGGAACATTGAACACAATGGAAACAGAAGCAAGAATAGGACCATATGCTCTCACCTTTGGACTGTATCTGGATGAGAGGAGAACTTAAGGTCTCTCCCACACAGAATGACCTTCAGCAACTCATTTTCTTTCTCTGGTTCTAGGTATCCCAGAAATATTGTGCCAAGAAATTGCTGCTTGCTGACTTTTTAAATGCACTCCAGTTCTAATTTTATAACCTCATTTTACTTATCTATACTACTTATCTGTACTAATACTCTCTATAAAATGAAGGACCACATCTCCTAAAGTATAAAATACAGTTTTGCACATAATAAATACTTGGTAAATATCAGCTGGATGTTTGTTAAGAGCACTACATTAAAAAAAAGAAATGGCACAAATAAATAGTCCTTTACTAGCTGATGCTTTTGTACTACGTAATATTGTTAGATGAATCTTCACAGCAGACCAGGATCTTGTGATTTCATGCTTTTGCAATATATCCATCTTTAAATGACCAAGTTTTTGATTGCTCTTTCCCTACAATGCTGTGGATTTCTTTGATGATGAAAAATGCAAGGCTGATAGCCTGGTGAAAACAAATGCTAGAGTTCAACTTTTCTGAGCATGAATAATATGAATTTGGTCATTTTATGCAGAGTTTAATTTGTAAGTGTGTCCTGGGGCTTCTGGAGCAAAGGCTCAAATAAATAATTTACTAAAGTGCATTTCATTATGGTAAAAGGTAAGCCTATCCTCTCAAAGTAGCTTGAAGCATTCTGTTAAAAAAAAAAAAAAAAAAAAGGCTGAGGGGTTCAATTTGAGATGTTTGCAAAAGTTTCACATTTAGCATTTAAATGACAATAATGGGGATAATGAACTTCCAGTTTTTCTTCACAGATGCCACCTAAATGTGAAAATGCCAGGTTTTATAGGCAGAAATAGATACAAGTACAAATATTTTGAATATATTTTTGGAGGCTTCAGCCCACAAATTCTGACCCTCAAGTTTGAGATGATTTGGAATGAAAAGAAGCACCAAAAATGCCATGTGCACACTAGGAAAAAAAAAATTCCAATTTGCCTTCAATAGTATTTTATTACTCACTAAAACCATAAAAAATACAATCTTTTTTTGTTCATACTGCAAAAATTGGAGCTGTATCTAAAAAAAATTGGATCTGAATAACTATATCTAGTGATTGTGGAAACTGAAAAAAACATTAAGACCAATAAAAAGGTATCTATATGTTAGCATCACAAAATTTCTGGAGTAAAGTAAAATATTTTACAGTGAGTTCTGGGGTATTGATCAAAAAGCAAACATACATTTTAAAAAAATAAATGTCCACATTCTTTTGATTACAAGACTTATAGAACAAAGTAGAAATGGTGGGCTCCATTTCAAAGGGAAGATATAATTATATGTATTTATATATACATGCAAACCAAGCACAAGAAGAATATGTTTCTCTATTTGCCTAACAAATGCCTTTAGACTAGAAATCTTAAATTGAGTCAATTTAACAAAAGGTAGAAGCCATGTGTGAGTAATGTTTAATTCCACTTGTGGAAAAAAAATAAAGAAAAGAAAATACATCTCCAAGTTGTAGCTAATTTAACCATCTCTCCTACCGAGATTTAACCTAGAACAGCAACTGAAATAAATAGCTCTATACAGACCACACATACTTTCTAACTTTTTAATGACATAAGAAGTGACCCACCTCATTCTGTGGGAATAGTCATCAGTGATGTTTTTATATCCATACCAATTTCATAAAGAACATTTGAATTTTAGTTCCCTTAATATTTGTATCAACAAATCTTGGAAAAGAAGGAGACTTTGTATTGTAAAAGTCAATTGAAGCTGAAAGGAAATGAAACATTGAATAATGAAATCTTGGGGATCAGCAAAATCTTTGTTATCACATTTGATCTAGTCACCTGTTGTCATGAAGTTATGTCTTTGAATTAGCCAGAAATGTATTTGCTCAATTTTCCATCAGAAAAGACTGTGTGTGGGATAAGCAATTAGTTTCATAAAATATTACTTTGATAGAGATATTCACAGGTGAATGTTACCATGGTCTATTCAACAGTAATTCCCCCCCCCCTCAGGAATTCATTATATCCTTGAATCTTACATCAAATAAAAATTCTGAGGCTTGAATCACTTACCTTTTTCCATTAACCAGTTATTTGTATAAGAATTTTTGACCTATTATCCAGACTCTTTCATTTTTTAGTTTTGAGCTAGATCTACATATTTTAGCATCTTTTATAAAAATTTATTTCCTCCAACTTTCTTAACAAATAAAAGGAACTTAATCTATATCCTTATGAACATCAGTGCCATTTTCACCAGTTATAATTTCAAAAAGAAAATTAGGTGAAATTCAGCTCCAAATAGTTTCTTTGACAACTGAACTGAAAAAGAAAGATTTATTGAAAAGTTAAAAATGCTATGCACTTATTATCAAAATAGTAGTTACTATTTTCAATGAGTGCTATTAATATCTTTTTAAAATTCTAGACTTTGTAAAAATACACATTAATTTTTTTTTTATGATCTAGAACGTATAGTTCTATGATTTCTCATCCCTGATTTTGCATGGGAGGAGGGAGAGGTTCAATAAGTAATAACTGAGTAGGAATTATAAAAAAATAGATCACTATATCTCTTTTACTACAAAAACTTTTTATTTATAAATTTCATTAAACACTTGATCAAGTTTTTTATTTTCCAAAGGGAAAACAAATGTCCCTGAGCAAAAGATATCTAGGTGAAATGACACTGACAGTAGAAAAAATTGAAATGACAAGGATATACACTGGTGTTGATGCAATATGCCATGAATTCAATGATTTCAATGACCCCAAACAATCTGGAATTGCTTACATGGGGCCTAGAAACATAGTGAAGGCTTTTCTTTGGTTTCTATAAGAGAATTGTCTGGCAATGACAATTCTTTCAAACCAATACTATATTTTCACAAAATCACAGAAGTGGAAAATATCTATGGTGTCATCTAGAGCAACCTATTGGGATGGAAAAAAAATGTCCTTGAAAATAATGTGGTACTTATTAGGGGCCTCCTATGTTTCTAGCACTGTGTTGAATTCTGAAAATATGGGAGGAAAAAGGCAAAAGATAGTCTCTGTCCTTGAGGACTTCATATTCTATTGCCCATATACAGGTATGGTTTACAGTTCTAAAATAGAGAATAAAAAAAAAAAAAAACTTTCATGAAAATGATTCTACTTAACACTGGTAGATAGGATGAGCACAAAATATGGACAATATGAAATTAAGTAAACCTGAAAGACAAACAACTCTTCTTTCAAGAAGACTCAGTAGGAATTCCATGCAATTAATAGCTCTGAGTGGAACAAGGTTAGCAAATGAAGACCAGCCTGAAAAAGTTGTAGCTAGATATTTTAGATAAATAATTGTTTTATTTTATAAACTATTTTAAAAAGAGAGAGAGAGAGAGAGAGAGAGAGAGAGAGAGAGAGAGAGAGAGAGAGAGAGAGAGAGAGAGAGAGAGAGAGAGAGAGAAAGAGGTGCTATAGATCTTTGGTCCATAAATAGTCTTCAGGGAATCACAAAAGGTAATTTTAATTGTTACTATCAGTGTAAAATTGAATTTAATATCTTCTTACTGGGCCAAGAATCCTGCTAGATATTTCTATAACATAGTGTAATAAAAAAGGATTGCATGCAAAATTGCAAATCTACTTGCTATTCCTTTTGCATATACAAAAAATTTACCTATAAATTTATTTTTCTTTTCTTTTTCTCTCTTCCACTCTCTGCATACTGCCCTAGAGAACACATGCGTATGCATGATATATCCCAAAATTATTCTGTACAAACTCCTTTTTATGAGTTCTTTCTCTGGATGTAGAACATATGGGCTTTATACTAAATTGGAGTATTTATAATAGTCAAAATCACTTATCCACTAACAGTCCTCCTTAAAATAATATTGCTGTTATTGGGCACAATGTTTTCTTTTTCTGCTCATTTCATTCTTTATCATTTCATGCAAAAATTTCCAAGTCTTTCTAAGATAATTGAGCGTATCATTTCTTATTGCATAGTAGTATTTGGTCGCAATCATAGACTACACCTTTATAAGCCAGGCCCTAATTTATGGATATTCCTACAATTTTCAGTTCTTTTTCCATAACAAAGAGAGCTGATATTTACATTTTAGAACACACAAGTGTTTTTTTTGTTTTTTTTTTTTTCTTCCTTTTTCTTTAATAAATTTTGGAAATAGACCTAGTAGTGGAATTGTGGAGTCAAAGGATATAGGTAGTTTAATAACTCTTTGAGTATAATTCCAGATTGCTTTCCAAAATGGTTGGAGTAGTTCAAAATACCATGAACAATAAATTGGTGTCCCAATTTTTCCATATCATCTCCAACATTTGTCACATTTCCCTTCAATCTTTTTAGCCAATCTGGTAGATGTAAATGATTTCTCAAGATTGTTTTAATCTGCACTTTCTATTCAATAATGATTTAAACCACTTTTTTATATGTCTAAAGATAGCTTTGATTTCTTCATCTGAAAACTGCCTATTCATATCCTTGAGCATTTGTCCATTGGGAAATGACTCATATTCTTACAGATTTGGCAAAGTTCATTATATATTTTATATTTGAGACCATTATCTGATAAACCCCTTCAATTTTCTGTTTTCCTTCTGATCTTAGCTATCTTTGTTTTATTTGTATAAAGTGTTTTTAATTTAATGAAATCAGAATAATTCATTTTATGTTTGTTCACAAACTGTCCACCTAACCATAACTCTAATAAGTAATATGTTCCAAGTTCTTCTAGTTTTCTTGTAATATCTCTCTTGACATCTAGGTTATGTATAAATTTTTTATCTTATCTTGGTAAATGATATAAGACATTGAGCTATATTCATTTTCTGCAATGCTGCTTTCTAGTTTTCTCAACAATTTTTGACCAAATAATGAATTTTTAACTCCAAATCTTGTCTTTAGAATTGTCACATGCAAGATTATTATGTTTATTGGCCATTGTAAATTATTTATCTACTCTATTCCACTGACCTGCTGTTCTATTTCTTAGCCAGTACCAGCTAGTTTTTTTTTCAGTAAGTTGATATTAGTATATTTCCTAAAATAATGCTATAGATTATAGAAAAAATAAAGAACCAAAAGATTAAAATACAATCTATCTAAAATCTGAGTAGGCAAATAGAAGTCCAAGGAAGACAACCCTTTCCTTATAATAAAATACTGAAAAACAATTGGCAATTTTCAGTTAGCAAAATCATGAATTTTGCATTTTGTATCCTTTTCTAAATAAGAAAAAAATTCTTTTTGAATGTGAGTAACATATGTTTAAACAAAATTTTAAAAAATACTTTGTAAACTTATAACAATGACTGTACACATATTATCTTACAAATTTCTTGTAGGCAATAGTTTGGTTATGGTATATACATATAATGAAACTACTAAGTTAATAAAGAATAGAAAAAAATATTTATCAGCTCAGTACCAGATGATTGTATTAATTAATGCCTTATACTACAGCTTAAGATCTGGAACTGTCAAACATCCTTATTTTACTATAGTTTTCATTATTTCCTTTGATAGTTTTGACTTTTTGGTTATCCCAGATAATTTTTGTTATTTTTTAATTCATGAATTTTGGATGATTTAATTGGGATCACATTTACTACATAAATTAGTTTTGAGTAAAATTATCAGTTTCATTTGCCCTATCCCTGAGCAATTAATATTTAATTAATATTTATTTAATTATCTAAATTTTTATTTGTATAAAAAGGTTTTCTTTATAATTTTGTTTATATACTTCCTGGCTTTGTTTTTGCATATGTACCCCCCAGTATTTTATACTGTCTAGAGCTTTTCTTTAATGGAATATGCTTTACTATTTCTTTTTGCACAGTTTTGTATGTAATATAAGAATGCTGAATATTTATGAGGATTTACTTTATATCCTGTTACTTTGCTACAATTATTTAAAAAAAATTTTTTTTTTTAAATTTTTGCTGAGGCAATTGGGGTTAAGTGCCCAGAGTCACTCAGCTAGGAAGTATTATATAGTATATCCAGATACAATGTATGTGTAGAACCGAACAGTTCTTTTGTTGCACAGGGAGAATTGGATTCAGAAGGTAAAAATAACCTGGAAAGAAAAACAAAAATGCAAACAGTTTACACTCATTTCCCAGTGTTCCTTTTCTGGGTGTAGCTGCTTCTGTCCATCATTGATCAATTGGAACTGAGTTAGATCTTCTCTTTGTGGAAGATATCCACTTCCATCAGAATACATCCTCATATAGTATTGTTGTTGAAGTATATAACGATCATCTGGTTCTCCTCATTTCACTTATCATCAGTTCATGTGAGTCTTAGAGATGTTTTCTTAGGAAATTCATTAATGGCTTCTTCAATTTCTTTTTCTAAAATGGGGCTATTTAAGTAATTTATTTCCTCTTCTGTTAACCTGAGCAATTTATATGTTTGTAAGACATATATATTTCTGATCAAATTAACCAAATGTTTATTTATTTTGTTAGCATTTTTATAAAATTAAACTCTTAGTTTTGTTTATTTTTAATAGTTTTCCTAGTTTCTATTTTATTAATCTCTCCTTTGAGTTTTCAAAATTTCTAATTTGGTATTTAATTGGGGGGGTTAATTTTTTTTTTCCCCTAGCCTTTTTAATTGCATGCGTAGTTCATTGATCTCCTCTTTCTATATTTTATTTATGTAACTATTTAGAGATATAAAATTTCCCCTAAGAACTGCTTTGGCTGCAACCCATAGGTTTTGATATGTTATCTAATTACTGCCATTTTATTGTATGAAATTATAGATTGTTTCTGTGATTTATTGTTTGACCCACTCATTCTTTAGAATTAGATTATTTAATTTCTGATTGATTTTTTGTCTATCTTTCCCTGGCCCTTTACTGAATAAAATTTTTATTGCATCGTGGTATGAAAAAGGAAGCATTTAGTATTTCTGCCTTTTTGCATTTGCTTGTGAAGTTTTTATGCCATAATACATAGTAAATTTTGGTGTGGGTGCCATGTACCTACATGGTATATGTGTATTTCTTTCTGTCCCTATTCAATTTTTCTCCAGAGGTCTATCTCTAGAGGATCTCTAAAATCCTATTAACTGCCTGTTAGGTTCTTACTAAGTGCTAATGAAATAATGAGATGATAGGTTCTTACTAAGTGCTAAGTCAGTACTTAACAATTCTCTAGTTCCGGCCTTTAGGGGAGTTTAACCCCTGTGAACTCCTGGGGAGGAGCTTACATGTTTAGGAGGAGCAAGTTCATTGGTTGAAGTATTTTTTCCCAGAAGCCCCTGAGTTATTCCACTCCCATTCTCTGGGAGGATAAAAGAAGACACCATTGAGCAAAGGGAGAGTCTTGTCTGGGCCAGAGTTGGGGCTGCTCTCTGGTGGGAGAAGGGTCTACTCTAGGTCAGAGTTGGTGGCAATTGAGAAGCAGATCTCCTCCCAGAGAGGGATCAGCAGTTTCTGGAGAAAACAGAACTTTACATACTGGCACCCAACGTGGGGCAAGGACTTTTGCTTATCTTGACAAGGACTTATTCTGAGCCCTTCAGAGGAGCTAGACTGGACCATCGCATTTTGGCACCTGAACAGGGACTATTTATATAAATGGAATACCATTTGAAGGATTGGTAAACATGGGTGCAGATCGTACAGTTTTTAGAGGTGCCAATTGGCTCAGTCACTGGCCAAAGATTAAGGCAGACACCTACATGTCTGGGGTAGGAGGATCAATAGCAGCAGAAGTTAGTGCTAGGCCTTTGAGATGGATATTTGAAGGTGAAACAGGAGTTTTTACACCTTTTGTGGTTGAAAAAATCCCCATCAATCTGTGGGGAAGAGACATTTTACAGCAGATAGGATTATAAATAAGTACTTTGGCTTTTTAGGCAGGGCTGCTGTTGAAGGCCTACCTGCACTTTCACTGGTTCCTATTCAGTGGAAGACTGATTCACCAGTGTGGGTAGAACAGTGGCCCTTAAGAAGTGATAAAATTCAGGCCTTACTAGACATAGTACAGGAACAACTTGATCAAGGACACTTGTAGCCTTCTCTAAGTCCTTGAAATTCGCCAGTATTTGTGGTGAAAAAGAAATCTGGAAAATGGAGGATGTTAAATGATCTAAGAAAAGTAAATGAACAGATGGAAACTATGGGAACTCTTCAGCCTGGACTTCCATCCCCTACTCAGTTGCCAAGAGAATAGCCTCAATGGGTTATAGACATTAAGGATTGTTTCTATTCTATCCCTCTAGATAAAGAGGATATGAAAAGATTTGCTTTTTCAGTGCTTAGTGTTATTTTGGCTGAGCCTTATAAAAGATATGTATGGACAGTTTTGCCAAAGGGAATGAAAAACAGCCCTACTATGTGCCAAATGTATGTTGCTGCTGCTCTTGCTCCAGTAAGAAAAGCATTTCCAAAAGTAATATTGTTACATTATATGGATGATATTTTGGGATGTGCACCTGAGGAAAAAATGTTAGAAGCATGTCTACAAAAGACCATGAAAACACTAAAATAGTGTTTCAATATTTAGGATATGAAGTATATCCTAAGACACTCACAGTACAAAAGCTTTCTTTAAGAACAGAGAAGTTGAACACCTTAAATGATTTCCAAAAATTAATAGGAGATATACAATGGATGCGTCCAGTGTTAGGCCTAAATACCAATCAACTGCAACCTCTATATGACATTTTAAGGGGAAACAGCACTTTAAATTCACCACGCCAGCTTGCAAAAGAAGCACAAGAGGCTTTGAGAAGAGTTGAACTGACTTTATCCAATGTGGTTGAAAGAGTCACTCAAAAACCCTTGGAAATGTCAGTTTTTGCTACAAAAGAGGGACCCATAGCAGTCCTTCATCAAGGAGACAGTGTGATTGAGTGGGTGAACCTCCCAGCACAACCAGAACAAAGCCTTACTCCTTACCCAGTGCTTGTGGCTAGAATTTTATTAAAGACTATTAAAAGAGTAATATAATTATCTGGGATAAGTCCCGAGAAAATATACACATTCTATACTAACGCACAAATTAATGTATGCTGTGAGACTATCCCAGAATAGCAAATTTTATTGGCCACAGCTCCAAATTTTGCACATGGGTCTCCATTAAAGATAACCCAGCTACTACATAATTGGTGATGGATTTTTGAAGAAAAGATTTCTAAGGCTCCTCTTAAAGGACCAACAATCTTTACAGATGCCTCCAAAGAAAATATTTGTTCTGTGTACTCTCATGATTTAACCATAAAGAGAGTAGTCAGGACTCCTTTTCAGTCCACTCAACAGAATGAATTATTTGCTATCATGATAGCTCTTACTTATTACCAAGGAAATGTAAATATAATTACTGATTCAGCCTATTCA
Organism: Sminthopsis crassicaudata; assembly: GCF_048593235.1. Lineage (NCBI taxonomy): Eukaryota > Metazoa > Chordata > Mammalia > Dasyuromorphia > Dasyuridae > Sminthopsis > Sminthopsis crassicaudata. Next base: position 157,208,568 of record NC_133617.1, on the reverse strand, counting down.
GTAGGTGTAGTACAAAGAATTGCCACAGCCCAAATAAAATTTGTAGCCTCTAATATTTATCAGCTCTTTAAGGAACTTCAAGAGCAAGTGAGAAAGAATCCAGGCAAGATTTATATCTTGCATGTCCACTCCCATAGTGGACTTCCAGGTTCTATTTTTGATGGAAATTCAAAGGCAAATAGCCTTCTAACCATGTCAGCCAGTACCCCTTTATTTCAGGAAGCACAAAAATCTCATTCTAAATATCATCAGGCTGCTCAAGTTTTACATTTACAGTTTGGAATAATAAGAGAGGAAGCTAGGAGCATAGTAAAAAGCCTTCCTTTCCACCCTCCTACACTTCTTCCAGGGAAGAATCCTCATGGTTTGAGACCCAATGAAATCTGGCAAATGAATATGACCCATTATAAATCTTTTGGTAGTCTGTCTTTTATCAACGTGGTAGTAGATACTTTTTCAGGATTCACTTTTGTAGTGCCAACAGCAAAAGAGACAACCCGAGTGGTCACTAAATTCCTTATCCAAGCATTTGCAATTATGTGTGTTCCACAAGAAATAAAAACAGATAATGGAACTGTATATAGTTCTAAACATTTTGCACAATTTTGTGTGCAGTATAAGATTTTACACACTACTGGAATACCTTTTAATTCTCAAGGTCAGGCAATAGTAGAGAGAAGATACAGAGACATTAAGACACTCCTCCAAAAACAAAAGAAAGGGAGAACCACAGGTAACCCTAGAGAACTTCTAAATTTAGTTCTATACCATTAATTTTCTAATTTTTGACAAAGATGCACTGGCTCCAGCAGACAGGTTTTATAATTCACCAGAAGGGCAGTGTCCAGTGCAAGCAGCTCCACTATCCTTAAATAATCACCAGATGATGTGGAGAGACCCAGAAAGTGGTGAATGGAAGGGACCAGACAGGTTAACTGCTTGGGGGAGAGGGTTTGCTTGTATTTCTTCAGCAGGAGAAGGAATCAGATGGGTGCCAACGAGTCGTATTCACCTTGTCCATCAGAGAAAGACAGAAAAAGAGAAAGACCTCAAAACAAAGGAGAAAATCTAAAAAAAATCTGACACTGAAAGAGCCTGGCTAATAAGAAGACTGTTAAAGAATTTTAAAACCAGCAGGAATCATTGGATTTCCTAACACAAGATGAGACTAATGGACAATAGACTTATGGACACTTATAAATTCTCAATTTATGATTATTTGATCATGTTATTTGTTACATAATTCTAGCATGTATTATGTTACTATGTTACTATGTGTTTATATAATCTATGTAATTATGTGTAATGCCTCCTATATTGATGGATTTATGTTTCAAGGTCATGACCACCCTGTGTTCTAAATCAAAAGAAAGGGGGAGATGTTAAGTTCTTACTAAGTGCTAATGAGATAATGAGATGATAGGTCCTTACTAAGTGCTAAGTCAGTACTTAACAATTCTCCAGTTCTGGCCTTTAGGGGAGTTTTATCCCTGTTAACTCCTGGGGAGGAGCTTACATGTTTAGGAGGAGCAAGTTCATTGGTTGAAGTATTTTTTCCCAGAAGCCCCTGAGTTATTCCACACCCATTCTCTGGGAGGATAAAAGAAGACACCATTGAGCAAGGGGAGAGTCTTGTCTGGGCCAGAGTTGGAGCCGCTCTCTGGTGGGAGAAGGGTCTACTCTAGGTCAGAGTTGGTGGCAATTAAGACAGCAGATCTCCTCCCAGAGAGGGATCAGCAGTTTCTGGATTCAACAGAACTTTACAACTGCCCTAGTTTCTTTCTTGTTTATTTTGTGCTTAGATTTGTCCAAATCTGATAGGGAAAGTTTGAGGTCCTCCACTAGAATGGTTTTGTTGTCTATTTCTTCCTGTAACTGGCTTAAAATCCTCTTTAGGAATTTCCCTACTCCATCACTTGGTCCATACATATTTAGTATTGTTACTCTTTCAATATTTAAATTATGAAACAGTAATTTCTTTCCTTACCTCTTTTAATAAGATCTATTTTCACTTTTGCTCTTTCTAAGATAATAATTGCCATCCCTGCTTTTTTTTTTTTACTTCAGCTGAAGCATAATAAATTCTGTTCTAACTTTTTACCTTTACTTTGTATGTGTCTGTCTGTGTCAAGTGTGTTTCTTATAAACAACATATTGTAGGATTCTGCTTTTTAAATGGACTCTGTTATTTCCTTCCATTTTATGAGAGTTCATCTCATTCACCTTGGTATAATTACCAGCTCTGTATTTCCCTCCATCCTATATTCTAAGTTATATATTTTCTTTCCCACGCCACTCACTATCTATCTCCTATCATCCTCCTTTTCTTAGTAGTGTTTTTACCCACCCTACATACTACCTCATCTCCTCTCACCCCTACCCCTTTTCTTACTTGTATTTTTTAACCCTCACCCTCCACTACCTTATCTATTATCAACCCTTCCCCATTTCTCTTACTTTTTCCCCTTAATGTTTATGCCCTCCATTTTTAAAATTAATTTTATAATTATAACATTTTTGACAGTATATATGCATATGTAATTTTTTACAACATTATCCCTTGCACTCACTTCTATTCCAAATTTTCCCCTCCTTCCCTCCACCCCCTCCCCTAGGTGTCAGGCAGTCCCATGCATGTTAAATGTGTTATAGTATATCCTAGATACAATATATATGTGCAGAACCGAATTTTTTGTTGCACAGGAAGAATTGGATTCAGAAGGTAAAAATAACCTGGGAAGAAAAACAAAAATGCAAACAGTTTACACTCATTTCCCAGTGTTCCTTCTCTGGGAGTAGCTGATTCTGTCCATCATTGATCAATTGGATCTGAGTTAGATCTTCTCTTTGTTGAAGATATCTATTTCCATCAGAATACTTCCCATACAGTATTGCTGTTGAAGTGTATCTCCTGGTTCTGCTCATTTCACTCAGCATCAGTTCATGTAAACCTCTCCAAGCCTCTCTGTATTCATCCTGCTGGCCATTTCTTACAGAACAATAATATCCCATAACATTCATATACCATAATTTACCCAACCATTCTCCAATTGATGGGCATCCATTCATTTTCCAGTTTCTAGCCACTACAAAAAGGGCTGCCACAAACATTTTGACACATACGGGTCCCTTTCCCTTCTTTAGTATTTCTTTGGGATATAAGCCCAGTAGTAGCACTGCTGGATCAAAGGGTATGCCAGTTTGATAACTTTTTGCTGATCTCCTTTTTATCCTGTTCCTCCCTTTTCTTTTAATCTTTCTACTCCTACTTCTTTATAAAGTTAGATATATTTCTATACTCAACCGATTGATTAAATTATTCCTTCTTAAAGCCAAAACTGATGAGATCAAGCTTTTGCAATGTTCATATCCCTCCCTCCTTTCCCTTGATTGTAATAGGTCTTTTGTAGTTCTTCATGTCAACTAATTGTCCCATTCTACCTCCCCTTTCCTTTTTCAAGTACAGACCTTTTTCCATTCCTTAAAATCTTTTTCTTTAATGTCATCACATCAAAGTCCCTTTAAAACCACATTCTCTGTCCCTGTAATGACTTCCTCTATCTAATAGTAATAGATACAATTCTCAAGAATTACAAATATTATTTTCCCATCTAGGGATATAAACAGTTTAATCTTTTAATAATATTTATATTCCTTTGTTTACCTTTCTTTTCATGCTTAAGTCCTGTGTTTATAGATTAAATGTTCTGTTAAGCTTTTTTTTTTTTTTTTTTTCAATAGAAATGATTAAAAGTCTCTTATTTCATTTAAATACCATTTCCTCCCCTGAGAGATGATGCTGAGTAGTAAGTAATCCAGGTCCATTGCCTTCAGAAATATGGTAATTCTTGAGATTGTAGTTCTAGAGTTTCACAACAATTTTCCTTGAGGTTTTCTTTGTGGAATCTCTTTCTGAAAATGATCAATGGATTCTTTCAATGAATATTTTTTCTCTGTTTCTAGAATATTGGGTCATTTTTCCTTAATGATTTTTTGTAGAATGCTATCCAGGATCTTTTTTTGTTCATGGCCTTCAGATAGGCCAATGATTTTTAAATTGTCTCTTCTGAATCTATTTTCCAAGTCAGCTGTTTTACCAATGAGGTATTTCACATTTTCTTTTATTCTTTTCATTTTTTTAGTTTGTTTGACTGATACCTGCTGTCTCACAGCTTCCATTTGCCCAGTTTTATTTTTTAATGTGTGATTTTCTTCAGTTGTCTTTTGTATCTCTTTTTCTATTTGGTTTATTCTACTCTTTAAGGAGTTGTTTTCTTCAGACAATTTTTTTCCCATCCTTTTCCAAACTATTAACCCTCTCATGAGTACTTCTCATTTCTTTTCTCATTTTTTCTTCTACCTCTCTTATTTGTCTTTTAAAGTTGTTTATGAGCATTTTAAGAAGGTTTTTTGGGCTGCTGACCAATTTATATTACTCTTTCAGATTTCTTCTGTAGACATTCTAACCTACTCTGAGTTAGTGTTTTGTTCTGCCCTATGAAAATAGTAGCTTTCTATAGTCAAGGTTCTTTTCTGTTCCTTACTCATTTTCTTTCCTTTTCTTTTGGTATTTCTTCTTTTTTTTTTTTTTTTTTAAACTTTTATGGTAGATCTCTGCTCCTGGGGTAAAGATGGCACTGTCCCAAGTCTCCTGTGCAGCTCTGAGCTTTGACTTTAGCACAGGGGCTCTTTTTGTTTGTTGGTGATAGCTTTTCCTTCTCTATTCAGGAAACAGCTTGGTTTCTTAGAATTTGCCTTCTGGTTTGCCCTTCTCACAAGCTTTCCCAGAGTCTCTCTGAGCTGAGCTAAATACCCTTTTTCACCCTAGTGAGATTGACCTTTCTTGAAGTATTTTTCAGTCTATCTTGAGCTGGAGAGTGGTTTCATTCCATCAGATTCTGTTCAGAGGCTTGGTTTCATGTAGTTTTTGAGGGAAAGTGGAAGAACTCTCCCAGATTTTTTACTTTACTGTGTCATCTTGGCAGAGAGTACAACTTTGATGTGTTGATCACATTGTTTGAATGCTAAACATATGCTTGCCTAAAATATTATTTTATGGAGAATTCACATGAGGCAAGCAATCACATGTAGATCAGAAGAAGTAATACAATGACATTTTCAAGATTTCTCTGAATAATTTTGGAATCAATTGTTAGACATGGTATTATACAGCATGGCACACCTGCATCAAAGAGGCATTTTTCTCTCTAAGCAAAGCAGAATTGCAGTAATTCAAAAGAAATATGAGATGTAAAAATTTAGAGACATAGTCATTCCAAATGTTCATTTGGACTATTTGTGTCCCACCTGTGGTAGAGCCTTCCAAGCTTGTGTTGGTCTGACACACTGTACCTTAAGCTGACATTGTGATATTGTTTTTGGTCCTCTTCAAGCATAAAGAACAACAATCACTACTATTTTAGCTATTCAAATCTATACATTCTGAGTTATCTTCTACTTCACATTTTCCTTTATCCCATTCATCCAAACATCAGATGGAATTTGTCCATTATCTACTAGTTTCTGTCACATCCATCCCCTTGTCTATCTTTTGTCATGTCTGTCATCACAGTTCATACCCTTATTTTTTTAGATGGCAACTGCTAAAGAATTTTAATTAGCCCAACTAATTCAAGTCTCTCCCTTCTTCAATTTGTTCTCCACAAAATCTCCTAAATCATTTATTTTTTAGGATCTATCAATACTATTTTCCCATATTATCATTATTCAGTGAATCCCTATTACTTCTACCATAAAATAAAATCATCATCAGCCTTTCACAATTTTTTTTAATCTTACTTTTCCAGGTTTATTTCAAAGTATTGCCTTTTAAATAGTCTATATTCCATCCAATGTGGCCTACTTACAGTTTTGTGTACTCAGAACTACTTATCTGACTGCTATGCCTTTGCATAGGCTATCCCTCATGACTAGGGAATATCATTGCATTTGTACAAAAGCCCAAATGCTATTCTTTGTTTTCTGGTATCCTGCACATAGGCACAATATGTACTGTGTTGATTTAATAATTATGAACATTTCTAACTTCTTTCAGCATTAGATATCCATTTTCATGGGATAAACAATTATTTAAATGGATAATGTAGCACAGAATCTTTACCTGTCATATTTAGCATTGTCTTCCTACTAGTAACAATGCTACTATTACAATTCTTCCTCCTAGAATTCCTCAAATTCTTTTTTTTTCCCCCTGAGGCAATTGGGGTTAAGTGACTTGCCCAGAGTCACATAGCTAGGAAGTCTTAAGTGTCTGAGACCAGATTTGAACTCAGGTCCTCCTGACTTCAGGGCTGGTGTCTATCTACTATGTCTACTAATGTGTTTTCTTATAAACAACATATTGTAGGATTTTGGTTTTTGATCCACTCTCTATCCACTTCCATTTTATAGGATAGTTCATCCTATTCACATTTACAACTATGATTGCTAACTGTGAAGTTCCTTCCATCTTCTTTTCCCCTTATTTACACTTTTCTTTTTCCATTTTCATCCTTGAATTTAATTTTGATCTATGAAGGGTAAGTACATTGTGAATATACAGACAAAAATGTTGATCAGATTTTTTTTTTCTTATTAGAAATCTCTTAAATTTTGTTTTATGACCAAAAAAAAAAAACATGAAAAGAGTTCTATGAAACATCTATAAGGGATTAGCAATTTATAATGCATTCTAAAGAGACTAGAAAGAAACGAAAAGAGTACAATGTTCTCCGAGAGACTGAATTTAACTTCTATTCAGAAAAAAATATATAAAGCTTCTTTCATGGCTTTAATCAGTATCTTTATTAAACTGACTAGTAGAATGTTCTTTCTAGAAATGAAAAGAAATCATTTGATATTATAGTGAGTTTTTCACATATTTCTAGCTATTATTTTTCTCAGTTAAAATTTCACACTGGAGTTATCACTTCCAGGTAGAGAGATCAAAGAATGCTTCATGGAGGAAACAAGTTGTGACTTGCATTTGAGTGTGAGACATAGATAGGACATTTAACAGGAGAAACTAAATAGAATTTAGAAATGTGGGGCTGATATGAAGTGTTCAAATTCAGTATGCATAAACTGCACTACAATGAATGAGTCCATTTTAGGGATGGCAGAAAGACTCAACAAAGGTAAAGGATGGGTTACATAAAGGGATAATGATTACTCCAATTTGGCTAGAATGTCTGTCCCTTTCATGAAATGGATTAGTGTGAAATAAAAGAGGAACCATCTTGGAGGGTAGAGAGGAGTCCTTGAATTCTAGGTGAAAGAATACAATAGGCAATTTTTAAAGTTTTTTTTTTTTTTTTCTCAAAAGAATAGTTTAATCTACATAATGAATTGGAAAGATTATGAAGGCATGATGGTAAAGGACAAACTAGAGATGGGACATATTGGAAGCAGGAAAGACATACTATAGTATTTGGGTAAGAGGTGATGAAGAACTGAACAAAAGGAGCTGGCATTAGAAAAATGCTGATTAAGCCTTCTCTATTATTTGTGTGCATGTATATTTGTGTGTGTGCATGTGTGTATAATATATACAACCACAATTCCATAAAACAAACATCCATTCACCCATCAAAGACTGTCTAGAGTTAGAATCAGCAAATTCTCATAACTGAATTGGTATAGAGAATGAGAAAAAATCCAAAATCAAAGATGAATTGGAAATTTTAAACTTCTTTATACTGTCACAAATGGTTTCGCCATTAGGAAGAATAGAAAAAATAAGGAAAGATGAAATCTACAAGTTAAATGTACAAAACATTAAGTTGCAGGCATGAGCAGGAGATTCAACAGGAACAAATTAAACAATATTTGCAAATTTGGGGCTCATATTTTAATGAGTGTTAAAACTTAGAAAGCAGTAAAACATTGGAATATCTATTGTATACAAAATACCGCTTAACCAATATTTATTTTCTTCCTTCTATCATTAATGCCCTGAATCTGGATCTCTAATCCTTCTTGGAATTTGATTCCCTTCTCCATAAAATTGAATAACTGCTCTTTAAGATTTACTTCCTCTATGAGACCTTTTTTAAACATAGATTAAGTTGTACTTTTAATTTGCCATCCAAGCATTACTTAAACTATACAACTCTCCTCTCTAGAGAATATATACAGTACCTGCTTATTTTAATAGTTAAGTTGCCTTGATACTATGCTCATTTATCTTATTTGATGTAGAATTCAGTTTCCATATTCTAGGGTAGAAATCCTACTTTTTCTGAGAGTATATATTTTAACCTCTACCCATGGAAAACATTATATCATCAAGTGCCTAATAACAACATCCATTTTTCACTTTGGGCTATTGAATCTAAAGAATGTTGAGGAACATTGTAGGTAAACAATTAACTGGACCCAATAGTTAATAGAAAGAAGTTAATTCATGAGGATACTTTTGGAATATTAGGCTACTCTTGAATTGCCCCTAATTTTTTCATTGAAGGATCCATCCATCTTTTAAAAAGTAATACTCTTTTTGCTGATGTTGCCTTGTTTTGTTTTTTTTTTTCCCAGATAAATAAAATGAGTCCCAGATCCAGGAAATAACATAGGGTTGGGAGTATCAGAGACAAGAATGATTTCTTTTATAAATTGGAGTATACTCTCCATGTTTAGAGCAGGAAACACATATGTGTGTGTGTGTGTGTGTGTGTGTGTGTGTGTGTGTGTGTATGTGTGTGCTTTTTCAGACTGAGAAAGTAAAAAACTCTAAGTTTTGGAAAGTGATTACCTGCATTTTGCCAATGTGTGCTTTGTGAAATAAATAGCAAGTACAATGATGAAAAATAACTCATTCTAACTATGCCCGAAAAAGCTTTTAATATAGTGATATTTAGCAGTCTCCTATTCTCTATTTGATTTTTAACTTTCTTGAACGGAGAAGCTCCTTATTCATCTTTGTACTTTTCTCAGTATCTAACCAGAAGCTTTTTATTCACAACTGATAATAAATGTTCATTGAATTGAATTGTTGAAATGAACATTCAGGATATTTCTATGAATTTGTTGAAGAACATATAGCTTTCCCTATATATCTTCTGAGCAGGTTCTTCCATTTGCAGATCACAGATCATCCTTATAGATAGTGGCTTCTCTCCTGCTCCCATTCATTCTGTTTCTGGATTTTTCAATCTATGCTGTTTCATCAGTTCTCTAGCAATCTGAATGTACAAGCAATCAATACTGAAGGACTGGTAGAAATCCAATTGAGGTCATTTACTCCAATACATTTAGCTTCCTAGAGAAATCATTTATAATGTACATTTGCAATGTATGATACTTCTCCTGAAGCTTCATTTGGAGTCAGCAGATATTCTATATAGGAATTCTGGGGTTGTCTTTCATTTCAAATGTGCAAAAATGAAGTCCTAAATGACTTTTTATATCTTCAATGAACAATTTGTTCCACTTTCTGTTGGAAATGCAATAAGCCATTTCTTTGAACATGCATGCAAAATATTCAGATTTTAAATGAATATCTGTGTGTGTGAAGATTAGGACAGATGACTGTTTGCTTTCAGGTAATAGATCTTTTTTGTACTTTTATGTTTTGAAAGTGGGCCATCAGGACCATTTATATATATGTTAATTTCTCCTACTGGACTGAAAACACATTGCTTAGCGGTAAATAGCCTAGTTACAGCATCAGCACAAATGTAATAATAGTGACTACAAGGGATAATAATAACCTTTACAATGAACTACTCTTTAGAAAAACCATCCAGACACAAAGAGGATGTTTAATAATATCTTCAAAATCATCTACCCAATGAAATATAAAACACAGATGAAATCTAGTGCCTCACTTATTATTACATTCCTTATAGACTATTTTCTTTCTGCCAGGTTTTATTTCTACAAGCATAGATTTGAATGCTTTGCTTAAAGTTTTGTCTGAGAAATTAAGTTTATGTCCCCACAACTACAATATATGTTTAGCAATATCCTAACCTCGCTCCTTTGTAAGTCAAAGTAGCTTTTTCCTTTAAAAAATTGGAATATTCTTCAAAACTTTGTTGACTCCATTGATTCAGACTTCAGACTATGGAAATCACTTTCTCACTATCAAAATGCATAGCATATACAAGAAGTTGCAGAGGCTCTCAGAAGCTAAATTGGTGGATCACAACGGGAACTTTTCTCAGCTGAACCAACTTAAGAGGTTCCCAATGTCTATCTTTGTTGAATATCTTCCTCCTGTTATAGCTAAATAAATCTCTTCTTGTTAGCTATTGAATGAACTAAGATTATCTCATTTTGCTCCAATATTTACACTGCATATTCCATTGGGCTAGCACCAATTGCCCCATTTTACATAATTATAACTTGGAATAGTGAAAATTCAAATAAATAAGAAAACTTCAGGAAATTCATTATTCACATTAATTGGGACCTAGCTGTAACTAAACTACAAGGATATTGACTTGTCAGTACATGTCCATAATACCACCTAAGACATCTATTTTTTACCAAATACAATCAAACCAGTTGCCATGAATGAATAAAAACTAAGAGTTCAGTCCCATATCTCCAGTGTCAGATGCATAAACCTGCAAATCTGAGAAGGGAAGCTTTTTAAGGGCAGGGCAATGATGGGAATAATTAGAGAAAAGAGGATAAAACATCATGATGCAATAGTGATTCAGTTTGTACCTGGAGATTATGGGAGTATAAAGAAATGACATACTTTTTCTCCAAGAATTTCAGAGCATTACTCAAGATTGTTGAAGATTCCCATATACTTCATGTCCTGGGGAAAAGATTCTGCCTTATATTTAAGCTTAACTTAGATTTTAAAAATACTAGATTTTTTTTTATTGACTTCACATGTGTAATTGATAAAAAATTGCCTTGCCTTCTCAATGAGGCTGGAGTGCTGAAGGGAGAGAGAGAATTTGGAAATCAAAAAAATTTTTTTAAAAGATTGTTAATGTTTTTATATGTAATTGGAAATTAATAAAATAAAATTTAAAAATTAAAAAGAAAAATGAGATTTTATGTTATTTTTAGGAGTGATAAAATTTTCAGAATTAGAAAATACCCCAAAAAGTATCTAATCTTATACCTTCATTTTAGAGATAAGGGAACTTCCAAAGAGGTAAAATGTATTACTCTTTCTCTATCTTGTTCATAGCTTTTAATTATAGAATCAGTATTAGAATCCATATCTCTGACTCTGAAACCAATATTTTTGAAGTTCTTTCAGTATTAATTCTTTAAATTTTGAGGATGGAGGAAAATAAACATTGTATTTTCCCAGTATTTGTCCCATTTTCATTTTGTGTTCCTATTTCTGCTAATGGCATCCCTATCCTTCTACATAGTCATATCTTAAACCTTGAAGTCCTCCCAGATTCTTTCCTCTCTTTCACCACAGTTTATATTGAATAATTTAATCATAATGATTCTATTTCCACAATATCTTTTGCATATGGGCCTTCCCTTTCATAATCATGTCTACCATTTCAGAGTATTTCAGATTCTCACTGTCTTTTTTTAAATTTTTATTTTTAAATTTTATTAAAGGTTTTTTTTTTTTTTTTTTTTTTTACAAAACATATACATGGGTAATTTTTCACCATGACCCTTGCAAAATTTTCTGTCCCAAATTTTTCCCTTCTTCCTCCCACCTCCTCCCCTAGATGATAAGTAGTCTAATACATGTTAAATATGTTAAAATACATGTTAAATCCAATATCTATATATATGTATTTATACAGTTATCTTTCTGCACAAGAAAACTTGGGTAAAGAAGGGGAAAAAATGAGAAGGAAAACAAAATGCAAGCAATCGTCAACAGAAAAAGTGAGGATGCTATGTTGCACTCCACACTCAATTCCCATAGTCCTCTCTTTGAGTCTCACTCTAAGTCTCATCATGCCTTATGTATATCATTACAATAATTTCCCAATTGGACTCTGTCTCAAGTGTCTTTGCCTCTCCAATCCATTCTCTAACAAAACACTCTTCCAATGGTATAAATTTTATCATACAACTCCCTAGGCAAGTAATCTCCAGTGGTTCCCTATTACTTTTAAAATCAAATACAAAAACTCCTCTGTTTTGACATTTAAAGCCATTTACAACTGAGCTCAATCTCTATTTCTCCACCTAGTCATTATTCCTTTTCACACAGTTTATGATTCAGTCAAATTTCTTTACATATAGCTTTCCATGTCTCATTTTACTGTACAAACAGTTCTAGCACATATTGTTTCCCTTTCCTGGAATGCCTTCCTTCTTTAAATTTGTCCCTTAAAATCTCCAACTTTCTTATGGATGAAGATCAAATGTCAATAAACTTCTACTCTAACAATATAAATGAAGCTATTAACTTGTATGCAGTAAATATATTATCTAAGAACTCAGTAATTTTGTTTTGTATACAATCATTTAGGTAGCTGCTAACAAGTGAAAAATAATTCTTCCTACTTGCAACTTCATATAATAGCCTGAATGAATAAATATATTTTGCAGATATCTCAGCTTGACATGCCTCATATCTGTTCAATGAACATCTGAAAAAAAAAAAAAAAAAGGTTAGCAAGGGTCTAGTGCAAGACCCATTAAAAGAAATATATTGGGACAGCTAGGTGGTATAGTGGATAGAACACCAGCCATGAAGTCAGGAGGATCTGAGTTCAAATTTGGTCACAGACACATAACACCTGTGACTCTGGGCAAGTCACTTAGTCCCAATTGCCTCAGCAAAAAACCAAACCAAACCAAAAAAAAAAAAACAAAACAAAAAACAAATGTATTGCATCAATCAATGGACAGTATGGGAGGACCAAAACAAATTTCCGATCACACTAGCAGTGTAATGTATAACATTGCTGTATTTCTCAGAGCATTAGCTTCCTTATTTGTAAAATGGGGACAATAATATCTGTATTGCTGATCTCAAGGTTATTAGAAGGAAAATACTTTATAAATATAAAAAAATCCTGCATTGTGATAGGACCAATACTTTACCTGATATTTCTGATTCAGCTTCCTACCCTTTAACATACTTGACTGCAGATTCTCTGACACAACTTCCTAGTGTGGTGATATAAAAGATCCCAGGTCAAACTTGGAGGATGCTAAGACCACAGGAGCTCCCATACCCTTATGGAATATTGATAACAGAATTTCTGAATGCAGTTGTGGGAAGTTGCAGCCAAAGAAACAACGCCACTGTATCCTTGATGTATATGCTGTTTGTCTTTAGGAGTCTCCTTTATCCATGACTAATAAATGTATCATTTCATCCTAGCATTGAACCTAAATTAAGAGCTGAGGTTAGAGAGTTTACAACATGTTTGAATTCAACAGATTCAATATTTATTTATTTTAACTAAGTAGATTAGCTCCCAGGTAGACAATAAGTAGAACTCTAGTCTTGGCATCAGGAAGACTCATCTTGTGAGTACAAATTCAGCCTCAGACTTGTTTATTATGTAACCTTGGGTAAATAACTTAACCCTTTGGAGCTCAATTTTATATGTGTGTGTGTATGTATGTATATAAAGCAATAACATAACATTATATAGTTCCTCCTCCAAAAGAGACTTTGGTTTTTTTCTAGGAACAGAAGCAGGACATTGGGGTAAAAGACCACTTCTCTGCTCTACTGAAAGAGAGAGAAATAACTGGATTAAAATTTTGATTCTCTGCCTCCTTAAATATTGTTAGTTATCACGTTCCAAACTTCTGATCGCCTTGTCAATTTTTGGGTGAGGAGAGTGACTTCAAAATCAAAATACAAGGCTTGTTTTCTTTCCTACTTTATACCAGTTCTATAGTGAGCATGCATAGCAAATAATAAAGAAATCTATATATGTAAATCATAGCAAAACACAAATCAGAAGTATACATGGGTTAACATATATCAAACAATATAGTGTGAAGGATTGAGATAAATTAGTTCAATGAAGAAAGATAGCATCTTATATCTTATGCAAGAGAAAATTCCCCAAATTCTCTAGAGCAGCAATCTGGATATAGGGTAATTATGGAGACTTCCAACTCTTTTCATATCTTCTCAGAGCCTTTTCCTTCAGCAAACTAAATTGGGTTTGACCTCTTTCATTTTTTCTCTCAAAGCTGGAAACCAGGAGTATTCCAAGGGAACAAAGGCTCAAAGAAGACTTAAAACTTTATGACTTCTGAAGAAGTTTCAAGGACAACTGGAGAAAGTTAGAGCATTTTCCCTTTCATAACTCTATTCCTGATGTAGGGTGGGGCCTTTATCTCTACCAATAAGGAGAGAGTCCTATATCAGAGGTTTTGGGGATAGAAGAAACATAAATACAATTTCAGGGTTTTGTACTGAGTTGACATCACTGCTTCCTTTAGCAAGCCTTGTTATTGTTATAACCTGAGTCATTTCAATCATGTTTGACTCTTTGTGATCCCATTTGGCATTTTTTTGGTGAAGATACTGGAGTAGTTAACCATTTCTTTTCTATCTCATTCTACAGATGGGAAAATTGAGCCCCAAAGGGTTAAGTTATTTACCCAAGGTTACATAATAAACAAGTCTGAGGCTGAATTTGTACTCACAAGATGAATCTTCCTGATGCCAAGACTAGAGTTCTACTTATTGTCTACCTGGGAGCTAATCTACTTAGTTAAAATAAATAAATATTGAATCTGTTGAATTCAAACATGTTGTAAACTCTCTAACCTCAGCTCTTAATTTAGGTTCAATGCTAGGATGAAATGATACATTTATTAGTCATGGATAAAGGAGACTCCTAAAGACAAACAGCATATACATCAAGGATACAGTGGTGTTGTTTCTTTGGCTGCAACTTCCCACAACTGCATTCAGAAATTCTGTTATCAATATTCCATAAGGGTATGGGAGCTCCTGTGGTCTTAGCATCCTCCAAGTTTGACCTGGGATCTTTTATATCACCACACTAGGAAGTTATGTCAGAGAATCTGCAGTCAAGTATGTTAAAGGGTAGGAAGCTGAATCAGAGATATCAGGGAAAGTACTGGTCCTATCACAATGCAGGATTTTTTTTTTCCTTCTAGATCTATGATTCCATTTGGTTAAGTAACATCTTCCAGGAAAAACTGTCTACTTTCCACATGTACTCCAATTTAGCACTTTGGAAGTTCATGACACTCAAAAGTTAAATGACTTTCTCAGGAATACACAGTCAAGAAATGTCAGAGATTAAACTTGAATGAAAATCTTTTTCTGTTTTGCTTGACCTAGATCTTCCCAGCAAGGGGACTGGCTTTCTACCCACTATTGCCTTTCATGCTTTGCCCCCAAAAGATAAAGTGAAAATTCAGGCTAATGTCCTTTTTTCTTTCTTAGTCTTGCTTAATGATCTTTAGCCTTGCCTTTGCTATTGAGAAAAGTTTGACCTTCTCAGAGGACTACTTGCTGCTGGGGAAAGATCAATTCTAGCAAAAGTATTATATTTATGAATTTTGTCTGCCCATATGATTTTATGAAAACATATTTCTCTTTCCCAGTTTTCTGCTGTTTTTATTACTGTCTTCTGCTTCAGTAGCATTTTCATTTTTGCCTGATAAACTCCTGCTTACCATTTTAAGACTAATGAAAATGCTACTATTTAAAAATAAATTTATTATTTTTTTAAATCTTGCATTCCAAATTCTCTTTTGCCTTCTCTCCCTTTCACCCTCCACTGATAAGATAAGCAATATTATTATTATTATTATACATATGAATATCCCTCCCTTACAAATATATATGCCTATACACACATATACATGCTCATTATATATATAGCTGACATATGATGGAGATTTCTGCCTTCACTGAATCTTTGACCTAGGCTGAGGTCAATGATTACTAGCCCTACTGTTTTTATTCCTAACAAATTCTACTAGTGATCCTTGTTGTAGAATTTATGTATATCTCTTATTTCCTATCCTCGCTACCTTCTAATTTAATTCTACTCCATTTCTATGGTGTGTCTCCCCTATCTATGAATCCCTCCCTTATGTTATCTCTCCACCCTTTCCTTCCCTTTTTATCCCATTCTCATTAATCTAAACATCCTTCTGAATCCCACTTTATCCTATGCTACCCTTTTCTACATTTATGCCTTTTCTATTAATCTACATGCTTTGTGCCCCTGGCAGAATACTCCACCTTTCTATACTCTGCATTATCCTTTATTCCTTGACCATTAATCTACACATTTTGTTCCAGTACAAAAATCTATTCATCATTTTATACTTCACCTTATTCTATTCCCTCTCCCCTTATTTCATTGTAAATTTGAAAATTTTCTTCTGGAAATTTTTGTTGGGCTTATGTCCAACTAGAATTTGTGTTTGAGGTTTTGTCTATATCTATTTTCACATTCTTGTCTTCTGAGTTTATGTCTTGGTCTTCCCTAACACTATAGTAGCCTTTTTGTTTGTTTGTTTGTTTGTTTATTTTTCCTCATTTTCCAAACCTATTTCTTGACTTTGAATTAAGAGACACTGTCCTAAATGTAAAGCTTTTTCGTGCTGCTGTTTTCAGATCTAGTTCTAGGTGTCTGCAAGTCTTGATTTAAAGCTGGTGTTGATTTGGGGAGAGGTGTAGCTACTGTTCCCCTAGTTTGTGCTCTGATATTTACTTGGCCTCTTGCAGCTGCAAGTCTTAGTCCTCCTTTTGGCCCTAGAAGTGTTACCTGGTCCCCTGCTCTCCTGAAACCTCAAGCACCAATGCTTTTTTCTGACTTACAACAGTGATCAGATCTCCTATTCCCTTGTAACCAAAAACAAGCATTCCTCTCCACCATAAAACTTTGATCCATACTTGCATATGGGCAATAAATTGGAGAACTGGCAAGCATCAGACTCATCCAGCATCAAAAAAAAAAAAAAAAAAAAATTGTCCTTATGTCTCTTTCTAACCAGTTTTCTGAGCCCATTACCATCTCTGGGCTGAGATCTCCTGAAGTGCCTGCTGCTTCTGTTGCAGCCACTTCCAAAGTTTTTGGCTGCTTGTTGCTGTCTCATATCCTCTGAATCAGCCTCCAGCCTTGTGTAATATACTTCTCCTGCTGATGTTTTAAATTGTTTTAAGGTGGAAAAATGTCTCACACTGACCTTTTGTTGACTCTGCCACTCAAAAATTTAATGTAAGGAATTATTTTTCTGCAACTTTGCTAAGACTGTGAATTATTTCAAGTAGTTTTTTGAATGATTTTTCTAGGATTCTGTAAGAAGTGTATCATCATATCATCTGCAAAAAGATAGTTTTATTTCCTCATTGCCTATCTTTTTTGGCAAATATTTTACTTAAATATATTTAATATTTTTAGGCAATATTGAAAAATCTGATTTAGAAAGAATGTAAAAATAACCTGAGAAGGAAAATAAAAATGCAACCCGACAATATTAGAGTAGAAATGCTATGTGGTGGTTAACACTCATTTCCCATAGTTCTTTCACTGGGTATAGCTAGTTCTCTTCGTTACTTAACAATTGGAACTGATTTAGATCATCTCATTGTTGAAGAGAGCCACTTCCATCATATAGTATTGTTGTTAAAGTGTATAATGATCTCCTAATTCTGCTCATTTCAACTAAGCATCAGTTCATGTAAGTCTCTCCAGGCCTCTCTGAAATCATCCTGCTGGTCATTTCTTACAGAACAGTTATATTCCATATTATTATACCATAATTTATTCAGATATTCTCCAATTGATTGGCATCCATTTAATTTCCAGTTTCTGGCCACTACAAAAAGGGCTTCCAAAAACATTTTTTGCACATGTGGGTTCCTTTCTCTTCTTTAAGATCTCTTTGGGATATAAACCCAGTAGTAACACTGCTGGATCAAAGGGTATGCACAGTTTTATGAACTTAATATGATCAAAAGTGTGGGTCAATGCCTAGTTTCTGCCATACTAATTTCCAATTTTCCCAGCAATTTTTGTCAAATAGTGAATTTTTATCCCAAAACCTGGGGTCTTTGGGTTTGTCAATAACTATAGCAAGTAGATTGCTATAGTTATTGATTATTTTGTCCTGTGAACATAACCTATTCCACTGATCAACTAGTCTATTTCTTAGCCAATACCAAATGGTTTTGTTGACAGCTGCTTTATGATATAGTTTTTGATCTGGTACAGCTAAGGCACCTTCATTTGATTTTTTTTTTCCCATTAGTTCCCTTGAAATTCTTACTTTTTGTTCTTTCAGGTGAATTTTGTAATTATTTTTTCTAGGTCTTTAAAATAGTTTCTTGGGAATCTGACTGGTATATCACTAAATAAATAGATTAGTTTAGCAAGTATTGTCATTTTTATTATATTCGCTCAACCTATTCAAGAGCACTTAATATTTTTCTTTATGTTATTTGTGCAGAAAGTGTTGTATCCTGCAAGTTTGCTAAAGTTGTAGATTATATATAATAGAATTTTAGTAGAATCTCTGGGTTCTCTTAAATATGCTATCATATCATCTGCAAAAAGTGATAATTAAGTTTCCTCATTACCTACTCTGCTAGGATTCTTGCAAGGTGCTAAGTCAGTTGTCTAATTTAGCATGGTACTTAACAGTTCCCTAATTCAGAGTTCACACCTTTAAAACAGCATATAAAAGGACAAGCCCACCGGAAGCTCCAGGAAATTCAGAGTTCAGATTCATTCCCACTTCTACCTTTGTACTGGCTAGAGACATTCGGACAAGAGCTCTTGGGAACCAGAGGGAGATAGGCCTCTATTAAAGCTAATTGGGCCCAGGAAAAGATTCAGGACTTTGAAAGACACAATAATGGATCTGGACTTTAACTCCTGGCTGCATTTGAGGTGATTATTGAAACTGAACTGAAGCCAAGGCTGCCTCCAGAAGATCCCCAAGAAATCTGCTCCAGAGAACAATTACAATTTAGAGAACAGAACATTATACTACTCTCTTTTTAATCTCTTTTTCATCTCTTATTGCCAAAGCTAGCATTTCTAATATAATAATGAATAGTTATGGTGATAGTGGGCAACCTTGCTTCATTCCTGATCTCATTGGGAATGGTTCCTGTTTATTCCCATTACATATGATGATTACTGATGGTTTTAAATAGATGCTACTGATTATTTTAAAGAAAAGTCTATTTATTCCTATATTCTCTAGTGTTTTTAATAAGAATGAGTGTTTTATTTTATCAAATTCTTTTTCTACATCTATTAAGATGATCATATGGTTTTTGTTAATTTGGTTATTAATATGGTCAATTATGCTAATAGTTTTCCTAATATTGAATCATCCCTGCATTCCTGGTACAACTCCTACTTGGTTATGATGTATTATCCTGGGGATGATTTTCTGTAATCTTTATGCTAATATTTTACTTAAGGTTTTAGCATCAATATTCATTAGGGAGATTGGGCTATAATTTTCTTTCTCTATTTTCAACCTACCTGGTTTACATATCAGTATCATGTCTGTGTCATAAAAAAAAATTTGTCAGTACTCCTTCATTCCCTATTTTTTCAAATAGTTTATATAGTATTAGAGTAAATTGTTATTTAAATGTTTGGTAGAATTCACATGTAAATCTATCTTGTCTTGGGGATTTTTTTCTTGGGGGATTGATTAATAGCTTGTTCTAATTCTTTTTCTAAAATGGGATTGTTTAAGCAATTATTTTCTTCCTCTGGGCAACCTATATTTTTGAAGGTATTCAACTATTTCAGTTAGGTTATCAAATCTATTGGCATAAAATTATGCAAAGTAACTCCTAATTATTGTTATAATTTCCTCTTCATTAGTGGAAAGTTCTACCTTTTAATTTTTAAGACTAACAATTTGATTTTCCTCTTTCATTTTTCTAATCAAATTATCAAAGGTTTATCTATTTTGCTGTTTTTTTTTCATAAAACCAACTCTTAGTTTTATTTATTAATTCAATATTTTTTTTTACTTTCAATTTTACTAATCTCTCCTTTTATTTTTAGAATTTCAAGTTTAGTGTTTGATTGAGGTGTTTTGATTTGATTTTTTTTAACCTTTTTTAGATGCAAATCTAATTCATTGATATTTTCTTTCTCCATTTTTTGCAAATAAGCCTCTAGAGATATACAATTTCCCCTTATTACTGCTTTGGCTGCATCCCACAAATTTTAACGTGTCATCTCATCGTCATTCTCTTTTTTGCATTTTTTTTCATCAGAAATAAATGGAATTCACCTATCTCATTGAAAGTCCATCTTCTTCTTCCCTGGAAGAAAATGTTCAGTTTATCTGGGTAGTTAATTCTTATCTGCATCACAATTTGCTTTGCCTTTCAGAATATCAGATTCCAGGATCTTCCATCTTTTAATGTGGACACTGCTAGATCTGAGTAATCCTTTTTGTGGCTCCTTGATGTTTATTTATTTATTTATTTATTTTCTGGCTGCTTGTAGTATTTTTTCCTTGGTCCGATAGTTCTGGAATCTAGCCATAATATACCTTGGATTTTTAATTTTGGGGTCTCTTTCAGTATTTTTTCTTTCAATGGCTATTTTGCCTTCAGATTCTATGATATCTAGGCAGTTCTCTTTGATGATTTCCTGAGCAATAGTATCTAGTCTCTTTTTTTCATCACAGTTTTCAGGAAGTCTAATAATCCTTAGATTTTCTCTTCTAGTCTATTTTTCAAGTCTATTGTTTTCCCAAGTAGGCATTTAACATTTTTTTCTATTTTTTTCATTTTTTTGGTTTTGCTTGATTGATTCTTGATGTCTCTTTGAGTCATTCATTTCCATTTGTTCAGTTCTGATTTTTAATGAATTATTTTCTTCATTTACTTTTTAAATTTCTTTTGGTATTTGTCAAATTGAGTTTTTAAATGAATTATTTTGTTCTATGGATTTTTTTTTTTCCATTTTGCCAATTTTTTTTTTAAGGAGTTATTTTCTTTTTCCAATTTGCAAATTCTGTTTTTCAGGCAGTTATTTTCTTTTTCCATTTTGTCTTTTAGTAAGTTATATAAGTTATCCACATGTATTTTAATATATTTTACATATATTGGATTGATTGCCATGTAGAAAAGAGAGTGGAGAGAATGTGGGGAAAATTAAGAACACAAGGTTTTGCAAGAGTCAATGTTGAAAAATTACCCATGCAAATGTTTTGAAAATAAAAAGCTTTAATTAAAAAAAATAATAAAGTCTTTTATGAGCACTTCCAAGAAGCCTCTTTGGGTTTGATACCAATTCATATCACTGTTTGAGATTTCCTTTGTTGATATATTGTCCTCATCTGAATTGATATTTTGGTCTTCCCTGTCACCATAGTAGCTTTCTATGGTCAAAGTTCTTTTCTCTTTCTTGCTCATTTTCTTTTCTTTTGGCATTTCCTTTTTTTTTTTTTTTTAACTTTTATGGTCAAGCTTTGCTTTTGTGGTAAAGGGGGTGTTGCCCCAAGCTTCCTTTGCAGCTCTAAGCCTTGACTGTGATCACAAGGGCCCCTTGTATTTGCAGTGGATAGCTTTATCTCCCTCTAGGAAACATCCTGGTTTCCTAGAATTTGATTTATGGGCTGAGATTTGGGATGACCCTATTGATTTACTCTACTACTGAGCCAGGACCAAGGATCTCAGTTGTTAATATGCTGGGATTCAGACCCTCTCACTGGCTTTTTCAAACTCTGAGCTGGGCTGAACACCTTTAATCCCAATGAACCTGACCTTTCTTGAAGTTTTTCCAATCTATCAAGAGCTAGAGAGTGGTTTCATTCCATCAGACTGTTCAGAGGCTTGATTTCATATGTTTTTTGAGGGAATCTGGGAGAGCTTGAGCTGCTTTATGGCTTCATTCTGCCACCTTGGCTCTACCCCTAGAAGTTGTGAGGAAATATTTTAATGTTGTTTAGAGAATAATGTTAGGAGAATTCATCTCAGTTGCTGACTCTCTTCTATAATCTTGACTCTGCCTTTCCCAAATGCTACTTTAAGAAGCTTTCCTCCAGTTCAATTTATTAATAAATTCATTAGCCCTCATTGATCCTATAGTATTTGGTTTTATTAAAAATATTCAATTCACAAAATATCCATTAAACATCTATGATCAATAATATATGTAAATGAATTTATCAGTTATTATCATGTATTATGATTATCTTTGCCAGTATCTAATCCACAATCCACACATTAGTTTGTTTCATGAGGAAAGGAATTATTTTATCTAAATTTGTATTTCCAAAACACTCAAGAGTGAGCTATGCAAAATAGCTTCTTAGGAAGTGTTTGTCAATTAATTGAATAAAAGAGTAAACACACAAATTACTGCCCTGTGCTTGTTTCCATCTCTCATCAACATTTACCTGCCAGGTAGCCAGTTCCTTCATTGCCTTGTTTTCTGCTTTCCAATGTGATAATTAGGTAATCAATAAGGTAAATTAGTCAAGTGTATGTGTTAATGAGTACACATGGCTTAATAAAGAATTTATATTGAAAGAGGGGCTCTCTGAATATGGAATATCAATTCATTTTAGGCAGAAAGGCACACTGTTAGGAAAGGTATTTGAGGTAGTTTTTAATCTTTAAAAAGGAGAATGATTTTCTGACTGGAATGGGTAGAAGGTATATCATAAAAAAGAAACATAAAGCTCTAGAAAGCTAATAGAGACCGAAAGAGATAGATACCATTTAGTTTCCTTATATCTACCCAAGATTTCACATCCAGATTAATTATATCAGAATGGTTTATTATTTTTTTTTTTTTAAGATTTTACTAATGTTAACTCAAAGTCATTCTCAGTTACTTTCAAAATATCATGGATTTTGATAGGTTTGCCTTATATAGAAGGGTCTCTGTACTGATTTCCTAAGTGAGAAAAGATGCATATTCTAATATCTAGTCACCATTCAGAACTATTAATAATTTGGTAAGAACAAGTCATAAACTTGTTTCCTTTCTCCAAAAAAAAAGTTTTAAATTTTTCTGATTTTCTTAGAAGGGAAAGTAGAATTTAGTCCATAAAGTATATAAATTATACTCCTCCTATACTTCTATTTCCTCTTGATTTTATTTTGCTTTCCCTTAAACTTTTAGTACCATAGGTCTTTACTGTCGCTTCATGATTATAATTAATCTTTGTTCTAGCTTTTATCACTCTGTTCAACACCAGTCTCTGTCTCTGTCACTCTCACTGGGTCTCTCTTTGTCTCTCTGTCTCTTCCTTAAAGGATAATTCTGCTATTTTTATTTCTTATATTTTACTTGGATTAGGCTGTTAGAGCAGCTAAAATGCTCATTGGATTGAGTGCTGGTCCTAGGGGCAAAAAAACTCATCTTCCTGAGTTCAAAAAGCCATAAACAGTGACTCTGCATAAGTTAATTAACTCTGCCTCAGTTTCCTCATCTGTAAAATGAGCTGAAGAAGGAAATGGCAAATCACTCTAGTATCTTTGTCAAGAAAACCTCAATTGGGTTCATAAAGATTCAGATACAATTAAAATGACTGAACACTACCAACAAAAAGTAATCTATCTCCCCCCTCCAGCCCTGCCAAGAAGTACATGAAATATCTAATTTTTGTTTAATGTGCATCCTTCTAAACTGATTAATAGTTTTGAATTTGAACTTGAACTTCTCAGTTTTTTGTTAATTTGTTAGTTTGCTTTTAAAATATATTAGTCCATTCACTTCTTCAATCTTTCATGATTACACAGTAATTTTGAGTTGTCAAATTAGTATTCCTTCCTATTTGAAAATTTGTCTTCTATTTGCCATTCTTTTTCATTATTAAAATTTTGAAATTAAATTCCCGATATATTGGAGTTTCACATATAGTGTGCATTTGAACAATCAGTATTTTTTTTTGTCTATTCTAAAATTCTGGATTTTTTTTTTATTGTACAATTTCCTGTGGTGTAGTATTCAGACTTTTTAAAATTTACCATCTACTTAGGAAAAACTTATGATCTTTGTATAACATTTGTTTCTCTTGTCTTCAAACTCAGTCACTTTGTTTTATGAATTCAAATTTTCTCTTACCATTTTTGTCATTTGTTTTTCTTCCAACAATTTTTTCTGTTTTTCTGTATTTCTGTTTCAAATCTATCACTTTCTCTTTTAGAATCCAGATATCTTTGAAGACAATATCCATGTTAGCTTCTAATTCTATTGTTATCATATCTTTAAATTTTGGATTGAAAATTCTGATTTCTTACCTAAGTTTTAAAATTATTTTGATTTTAAAAAATAATCTGCAGTCTCTCGTTCTTCCATAATCTTTGGGAGTCCACAGATTTCACTTTTGACCAGGGAGTTCCAATTAATTTTCATTTATATTAAGTGACTGTTCAAGTCATTTAATCACTTAGTGTCCTAGGCAACTCACTAAAATACCAAATTTCAGAAGTAGTGCTGACCTGCATTCTTCATCTGAGAGTTTTCTAAATTAATGAAAACACAAGATCAATCTCTATCTCCATTCTTAAGAATGTATTTCATATTCATAATTGTTTTGATTTTAATTTTTCCTTTTTCCTTCACTTTCTATGAATCTTTTTGTTTATTTGCTTCTTGCTTTCAATCTATAATTATACTTTTTTTTCCCCCCTTAGGTTTTCTATCTTTCAGGCTTTCTCTTTTTTTCTCTGAATTTCCTCCTTATTTTGTGTCTTTTCCCTCTTCTACAGTTGCATAGATCCAAAAAGCTGGGCAATTGTTAGCCTTCTCCTAACAGAGCCCCAGGTTTGCTAGAGAACCTGCAGGGAGTAAACTCAGGAATGAGGGTACTGGGTCCAGTAGCTCCTTTCCTTTAGGTACTAGAACCCTTTCTCTTCCAGCCAGCTCTAAATTGCTTATATCTTCTGTTACATTTAAGTTGCTGTCCCTTTTTGTCTTGTAGCTTTGAAGAATCAGCTTCTACTGCTTCTTGCTTAATATGGTGGGTTCAGGATAAATATCTTTAATGAGGGAATAAGACAAAGACCCTCATAGAAAAACCTGAAAGCACAAACCAACATTGACTTCTGCTGCCTGTGCCTGATGGACATATGAATCTCAGTTAACTGGTAGGAGAATTCTATTTTTTTTATTAATTTTATAATTATATATTTTTGACAGTACATATGCATGAGAAATTTTTTTTATAACATTATCCCTTGTATTCATTTTTCCAGATTTTCCCCTTCCTCCCTCTACTCCCTCCCCTAGATGACAGGCAATCTCATACATTTTACATGTGCTACAGTATAACCTAGATACAATATATGTGTGTAAATCCAATTTTCTTGTTGCACGTTAAGTATTGGATTCCGAGGGTATAAGTAACCTGGATAGAAAGACAGTAGTGCTAACAGTTTACATTCAATTCCCAGTGTTCCTTCTCTGGGTGTAGTTGTTTCTGTCCATCATTGAGCAAATGGAAGTGAGTTGGATCTTCTTTATGTTGAAGATATCCACTTCCATCAGAATATATCTTCATACAGTATTGTTGTTGAAGTGTATAGTGATCTTCTGGTTCTGCTCATTTCACTCAGCATCAGTTTATGTCTCTCCAAGCCTCTCTGTATTCATCCTGCTGGTCATTTCCTTCAGAGCAATAATATTCCATAACATTCATATACCATAATTTACCAACTATTCTCCAATTGATGGACATCCATTCATCTTCCAGTTTCTAGCCACTATGAAAAGAGCTGCCACAAACATTTTGGCACATAGAGGTCCCTTTCCACTCTTTAGTATTTCTTTGGGATATAAGCCCAGTAGTAGCACTGCTGGATCAAAGGGTATGCACAGTTTGATAACTTTTTGGGCATAATTCCAGATTGCTCTCCAGAATGGTTGGATTCTTTCACAACTCCACCAACAATGTATTAGTGTCCCAGTTTTCCCACATCCCCTCCAATATTCATCATTATTTGTTCCTGTCATCTTAGCCACTCTGACAGGTGTGTAATGATACCTCAGAGTTGTCTTAATTTGCATTTCTCTGATCAGTAGTGATTTGGAACACTTTCATATGAGTGGATATAGTTTCAATTTCATCATCTGAGAATTGTCTGTTCATATCCTTTGACCATTTATCAATTGGAGAAAGGTTTGATTTCTTATAAATTAAAGTCAATTCTCTGTATATTTTGGAAATGAGACCTTAATCAGAACCTTTATTTTTAAAAATATTTTCCCAATTTGTTACTTCCCTTCTAATCTTGTTTGAATTAGTATTGGTAGGAGAATTCTAAATAGAATTATTTAGAATGAAGTATTGGTAGGAGAGTTCTAAATAGAATTATTTAGAATGAAGTTCTCAAAAATATATATTTTTCTTTAACCATGGATAGTGTTCTTTATTCTTATCCTTTGATTTCCTCTTAGTGACACTATAGTTGGAACATGATTCTTTTGTCTGAGAATTTAGGATGAGTTGGGGATTCTTTTTCTTAGATGAGAACCTTCTATATTTGGTTCATATGAACTACTGTTAAACCCAATCTGCCCTACACCTGTGCATTTGAACACAAGTTCCCAAAGAACAGAAGTTTTTTTTTTTTTTTTTTTTTTTTTTTTTTTTTTGTCTTCTTATTTCCAGCTCAGTGCCTGGTTTATAGTAGACCCTTATGAATATTTGTGAATCAAGTTGAAGTGAAATCTATAGAATTAAAAATGCTGTATGGAGGATCTAGGAAAGGTTATGAGCAAAGATAGCATACTGGTGGATGAATGATCTGTATGAATGAAATACATCCCCAAGATCATAAATCTGATGAAAAATTAAAATACTGAGGTATCTGAGGATTGATCAAAGCTATGGCTGTAGTTTCATACCTGCCCAACCTCCTAAACAAGTAAACAAACCCTACTATGGACAGTTAATAGTTATTATGTCTATACCATGTACATGTGGATATTTGTGTTGCTTAATTTTATCTGCTACACAGAGACAATGATGAACAATCCATTGAATTAAATTGTCATTAGCAGCTTTCTATATACTATAGGAGAGTAGATAATGATTTAGTGTATTTCACAGAGATGTGCTTTAAGAAGCTTATCAAGGACTTCAAAGAAAAATGATATTCCATCAGGACTGTATTGAAAGTCTTATGTAGAAGGCATGTTTAAAGACTCCTTAGATTGAACAGGGGGGAAAAAGATAATAACCTTTCATATTAAAGTAAAATATTCTTATTTTTTAAAACCATTTTCCCTCTCATTTTAGATTTCAATATTTACAGTTTCCAAATTGAGAGGTATTAACTATTATCTTCTTAATCTTCAGCATAAATCCACTATGAGGTTTACAAGTGCAGCAAGACAAAACTACTAGCTATTGTCATATGACTCAGGGCAATTCATCTACATTTTCCTGAAACTCTAAAATCCTATTTCATTTAAATGAAGAAAAACTGACAGAACTTCTAATGAATTCTGCTGTAGCACAGTTAGTCCTTGCTGAAGACATGGGGAGAATAGCTATCTGTCATCTGTATAAGTTTTCAGATACAAAGACAGAGGAATTTGAACTTGCAACTTCAATTTGTGATTGTTTAAACTATTGACATCTGTTCTTCTTCCCTTTTCTATTCTCACTCACCTGTTTGCATTTTCCTCCCAGCCCCTAGTATTTTGGATTTTTGATATACAGAGCTTTCTTTCTCTCTCTCTTTCTCTTCTTTTCACTTTCCCTCCCTTTTCCTTTTCTTTTCACTTTCCCCCCTCACTCTCCCTCTCTCTCTCTCCCTCTTACTCTCCATTTGTAAGTAGGTGTGTTTCTGACAGACATTTCAAACATCATTTTTTCTCAAGGAGTCACATAAAACCTGAGACTGGTACTGTTTTTGGAAGAAGCCAGTACTGCTGCTAAAAGCGTTCCAGACTGATCAGATATTTTTGGCATATTCCTAAAAAGATGTTGGCTCTCTCTCTTCAAGTGTTGTGCATTATTGATGTGGAAAGATGAGAGACAAAACCTTGCCAGAGAACATAGCTCTCAGTGCTTCATTAACTCCTTTGGTTTTACACACACACACACACACACACACACACACACACACACACACACACACACACAAAGAAATGGAGAGAAAAATGGCTGTCAATTCAGGCCTAGAAAATGATTTTGACTAAAATGGAAAGGTAATTCAGATTACTCTGTTTTACATGATTGCTGTAAAATAGCAAAGAAGGAATTTTTGGCCTGCTCATTGAGGAAATAGAAAAACTCACAATGAAGAGAGATGTCTCAAGCAGGGAATGGTAGTTGCTCTGATCCAACTAACTTTCAAATTTGAATACTAGTTAACTACTTTGTACAGGAAAAGCAAACAATCTGGCAAATATATATTACCTTTTTTTTTTTTTTTTTTTTGAGGTCAAACACTGTTTTTGTTAGTCAATCAACAAACATTTATTAAATATTTACTATTTGTAGGACACTATGTTTCAATTCAGTTAGTGTGACTGAATTCTTTATTTTTATTGTTGTTGTTGCCTGTATAGAAATATTTGTGGCACATGATCTTGTATAAGTCATTAAAATCTCTCAAAACTAACCTCAGTAACTCACAATGCTGGTGTGCTGAAGGATCATTGCAAACCTTAAAATGCCATATAACTGTGAATTATTATAAATACAAAATATTGTCTTATTTTCCAAGAGTGTTAGTCTATTATAGTTTTTTTGTTTGTTTGTTTGTTTGTTTGTTTTTTTGGGGGGAGGGGGGAAGGAGTTGTTTTGATGTTTGTTTTTACTCTCCAGAATTGTTCTTTTATCAGTTCAAGGAACTCCCTTTTAAGGAAATCCTATAAATGCAAATAGGCAATTATTGTGTTTCTTTCAGTCAATAATCCACTAAGGAAGAATGAAGTCACTGAAGAACAAGGATAATCTTTAAGCTGGATAGCCAAAAAGAACCTTACAGATCTTTTTCATTTTTCAGATGAAGAAACAGATACAAATGACTGGATCATTTCATACTTCCACCAACAATGCATTAGTGTTCCAGTTTTCCCATATCTCCTTCATCATTTATCATTATCTTTTCCTGTCATCTTAGCCAATCTAAGAGATGTGAGGTAGTACCTAAAAGTTGTTTTAATTTGCATTTCTCTAATCAATAGTGATTTAGGGCATTTTTTTTCATATAACTAAAAATGCTTTAATTTCATCATGTGAAAATTGTCTGCTCATATACTTTTAACATTTATCAATTGGGGATTTGTAGTCTTATAAATTTGACCTAGTTCTTTATATATTTTAGAAATAAAACCTTTGCCAGAAAGACTAGCTAACTTTTTTTCCCCTAGTTTCATATTTGATTTTTAATCTTGTTTCAGTTTATTTTGCTTGTGCAAAACCTTTTTATTTTTTTTTAAATTTATAAATTAATTTTATAATTATAACTTTTTTTTGACAGTACATATTCACAGGTAATTTTTTACAACATTATCCCTCATACTCACTTCTGTTCCAAATTTTCCCCTCCTTCCCTCCACCCCCTTCCCTAGATGTCAGTCAGTCCCATACATGTTAAATATGTTACAGTATATCCTAGATACAATATATGTGTATAGAAATGAATTTCTTGTTGCACTGGAAGAATTAGATTCAGAAAGTAAAAATAACCTGGGAAGAAAAACAAAAATGCAAACAGTTTACACTCATTTCCCAGTGTTCCTTCTCTGGGTGTAGCTAATTCTGTCCATCATTGATGAATTGGAACTGAATTAGATCTTTTTTTGTTAAAGATAACCACTTCCATCAGAATACATCTTCATACAGCATTGTTGTTGAAGTATATAATGATCTCCTGGTTCTGCTCATTTCACTCAACATCAGTTCATGTAAGTCTCTCCAAGCTTCTCTGTATTCATTCATGCAAAACCTTTTTAATTTAATGTAATCAAAGTTGTCCATTTTGCTTTTCATAATGTTTTCTTTGTTCATAAATTTCCTCTTCCCTTCTCCAAAGATCTGATAGTTAAATTATCCCTTGCTCTCCTAATTTACCACTCTTTATGCCCAAATCATGTAGCAATTTTGACTTTCTTTTGGTATAGGGTGCAAGATTTTGCTCTATGTTGAGTTTCTGACATATTATTTTCCAGTTTCCAAACATTTTTTTGTCAAATAACAAATTCTTGTCCCAGAAATTGGAGTTTAGGTTTTTAGCAAATACTAGACTACTATAAGTCTTGATTGTTGTGTTATGTGTATATAATCTATTCCATTGATCTACCAGTCTATTTCTTAGCCAGTACCAAATGCTTTTGATAACTGCTGCTTGATAATATAGTTTTAGATCTGGTACTGCTAAGTTACCATTCTTTATATATATATATATATATATATATATATATATATATATATATATATATATATATATATATATATATTTTATTAATTCTCTTGATATTCTTGACCTTTTGTTCTTCCAGATGAAGTTTGTTATTATTTTTTGTAGCTGTATAAAATATTTTTTTTGGCAGTTTCATTTGTATGGCACTGAACAAGTAGACCAATTTAAGTAAAATTGTCATTTTTATTATATTGGCTCTACCTACCCATGAGCAATTGATATTTTTCCAATTGTTTAGTTCTGACATTATCTGTGTGAGAAGCATTTTTTTTTTGTTTTGTTTTGTTTTGTTTTTTAATATAGTTTTCTTCTCTATTTCTTCCTGTAACTGGCTTAATATCTTCTCTAGGAAATTGTACCACTTAGTGCAGCCACATTTAATATGATTACTACTTTATTGTTTATGGTACCCTTTATCAAGATATACTTTCCTTCTTTAGGTTTTTTAATTAGACCTATTTTTACTTTTGCTTTATCTGAGATCAGAATTGTAGCCTTTCGGTTTTTTTTTTTTTTTCAGCATAAACATAATAAATTTTACTCCAGCCTTGTGCCTTTAATTTGTATATACTCCCTGTATAAGATATGTTTGTTGTAAACAACATAATGTTGCTTTCATTTTATGGAAGAGTTTCTCCATTCACATTCACAATCATGATAACAAGCTTTGTATTTTCCCTCCATCCTATTTTCTCCCTATATATGCTTTTGTTCTCTTTTTAAACTAACCTTAGTAGTGTTTCAGGATTTTTTTTTTACCCACCCCAACCACTATCTTATCTTCTGTCACTCTTCCCCTCATCTCTTACCTTTTTTTCTTAGTGTTTTTGTCCTTCCTTCTACCAAGCTCTTCCTTTTTCTCATTCTAGTCCTTCTTTTTAGGGTTAGATAAATTTCTATAACAATCTGAATAATTAAATAATTCCATCTTTGACTCAAAACTGATGAAATCAAGCTTCAGACAATGTTCACACCTCTCCCTTCTTTCTATCTAATATAGTAGGTCTTTTATGCCTGTTTATGTGATCTAAGTTGTCCCTTTTAAAACTCCTCTTTCCTCTTCTCCCAATACAGTCCTTTTTGCACCCTTTAATATCTTTTTCTTTGATATCATCACATCAGCATTCATTGACAAATATACCTTTCATCCATGTGATGCTCCCCTCTGTCTGCTCCAATAACAAATACAATTCTCAAGAGTTACAGATAACTTTTTCTCATCTAGGGATGTAAACATTTTAACTTTTAAATAATATATATTTTCCTCCTGTTTACCTTTCTATTCTTCTATTCAGTCCTGTGTTTGAAGATTAAATTTTTTGTTTAGTTCTGTTTTTTTCAATAGAAATGATTGAAAGTAGAGATTTCCCCAATTGATAAATGGACAAAGGATATGAACAGACAATTTTCAGAAGAAACTAAAGCCATCTATAGTTATATGAAAAAATTCTCTAATTACTATTGATTGGAAAATTCAAATCAAAACTACTCTGAAGTACCACTTCATACTTTTCAAAATGAATAAGATGATAGGAAAAGATAATGATAAATGTTGAAAAGGATATGGGAAAACTGGGACACTGTTGATGGAGTTTTGAAATGATCCAACTCTTCTGGAGAGCAATTTCGAACTATGTCCAGAGGGCTATCAAACTATGCCTTTGACCCAACAGTGCCATTCCTGCGTCTATATCCCAAAGAAACCATAAAGAATGGAAAAGGACTCACTCACATGTGCAAACATGTTTGTAGCAACTTTTTTTGTGGAAGCAAAGAATTGGAAAACAAATAGATGTACATCAATTGGAGAATGGCTGAACAAATTGTGGTATCTGAAGATAATGGAATACTATTGTTCGCTAAAAAAAGAATGAACAAGCTGATTTTAATAAGGCCTGGAAAAATTAACATGAACTGATGCTGAGTGAAACAAACATAACCAGGAATACATTGTACACAATAACAGCAAGAATGTGCAATTACCAACTAAGAAAGACTTAGTTTTTCTCAGTGGTTCAGTGTTATGGGCCAGAACTCCGAACTTGAAACAAGGATGCTTACAAGGTACTAACTAAGTGGAATTGATGAGGCAATGGTTATCTAGTTTAGCATGGTTTAGTATGATTGATTTAATCCTACAACAAATAATGGTTTCCTAGAGATATGATAATTAGTTTATATTCACTATGAAGCATTTAAGCAGGGACTGAGAGCCACAGAAGACAAGCACACTAGAAGCTCTCAGAGGCTGAGACAGATTCATTCCATCATCCACCTATATGGTAGCTGGAGGCTGAAGCACAAACCCTTGGACTCAGAGAGATTCATTCACTTCATCTCATACTGCCTTGAGGTCCAGAGACCTCAAGAAAACTGAACCTGAAAACATTACATTTTGGTGCCCCAGGTTGGGCGCCAAAATGTAATGTTCTTTATTTGGGTTTCCTGGAGGTCTGAGAGCAGCCTTCCTTTCAGTTCAGTAATCACCATAAGAGTAGACAGAGGTTAAAGTCCAAATCCTTTATTATCTCTTTCAAAGTCTTGTCTTTTTACCTGGGGCCTAGTTAGTTTTCTTAAAGGCCTTCTGGAGTCTTGGTTTCAGTGGAGAAACTAAGGAGGAGAGCCTACCACCAAGGTGGTATGAGATGGGATCAATGAATCTGAGTCCAAGGGCTTGTGCTTCAGCTCCAGTCTGCTTGTCTTTTCTAGCTCTCAGAATCAACCTAGTTGAGGCTCCTAGCTTATATGCTCTCTACTGAATATAAACTGATCATTATATCACTAGGAAACTATTATTTGTTGTAAAATTAAATCAATCATACTGAATTTAGAGAACTATTAAGCACCCTGCTTAACTAGATAACCATTGTATCATCAATTCCATTTAGTTAGTACCTTATAAGAATCCCTGTTTCAAGTTCAGAGTTCTGGCCCATAACAGTTCAGTGATCCAAAGAAAATTCCAATAGATTTTGGACAGAAAATTCCATCTACATCCAGAAAAAGAACTAAGGACACTGAATGTAAATAAACACATGATATGCTCTCTTTTTTTTTTTTTTTTTTTCTGTTTTTTTTTATTTTTTTATTTCTCCCATGGTTTTTATCTTTTGCTCTGATTTTTCTCTCCTAACATGATTCATAAAATAATGTATATTAAAACTAAATAAACATACTAGGAAAAAAAAAACTAAAAAGAAAAAGAAAAACAGCAGTCAGTTTATTTCACGATCTATTATCTTCCCTGAAAGGTGATGCTTAGTCTCATTGGATAGTTAATTTTTTAGTTGTAATCCCAGTTCCTTTGCCTTGGAATATGGTATTCCAGGCCCTCTAATTCTTTATATATAAATTGTCAGATATTGGATAATCCTGATTGTTGCTTATTGATATTTGAATCATTTTTGCTTGGCAGCTTGCAATATTTTTTTCCTGAGATTTTAGTTCTAGAGGTGATTGATGGATTCATACAATTATTATTTCCCTCTCTCTTTTTAGAATAATATAGCAATTTTCCCTGATAATATATTGAAGAAGGCTATCTGAGCTCTTTTTTTATGATTTCTGTTGGTTTTGTTATTGATATGATCAATTATGGCAATAATTTTCCTGATATTGAACCAGCCATGCATACCTAGTATAAATCCCACATAGTGTATTATTCTGCTGATAAATTGCTATAATCTCTTTGCTAATATTTTATTCAAACTTTTTGCATCAATATTAATTAGGGAGATTGATCTGTAATTTTCTTTCTGTTTTAGCTCTTCCTGGCTTAAGATTCAGTATCATTATAAAGGAATTTGACAGGACTCCTTTACCTATTCTTCTAAATTAATTGTTCTTTAAATATTTGGTAGAATCACTTGTAACTACATATGGCCATGGAGATTTTTTCTTAGGCAGTTAATTGATGGTTTGTTCAATTTATGTTTTTCAAGAATGAGACTATTTAACTTATTTATGTCTTCTGTTAATCTAGACAATTATTATTTTTGTAAATATTTATACACTTCAATTAGATTGTCAAACATGCTGGCATACAGTTGGGAAAAATAGGTCCTAATTATTGCTTTAATTTCTTTTTTTTGTGGTAAGTTTACCCTCTTCTTTTTTGATGCCTGTGTTATTTTTCTTTCCTTTTTCTGATCAAATTAATCAGAAGCTTATTTATTTTGTTGTTATTTTTCATAAAACCAAACTTTCATTTTACTAATTAGTTCTCTAGTTTTATTAGTTTCAATCTTATTAATCTCTCCTTTGATTTTCAAAATTTCTCATTTGCTATTTAGTTGAGGGTTTTTAATTTGTTCTTTTTTCTACCTTTTTTAGTTGCATGTCCCATTCATTGATCTCCTCCTTCTTTGTTTTATTCATGTAACTGTTTAGAGATATAAAATTTCCCCTAAGAACTAACTGCTTTGCCTGCATCCCATAGGTTTTGGTATGTTGTTTCATTACAGTCATTCTTTTGGATGAAATTATTATTTCTACAATTTTTTGTTTGATCCATTTGCTCTTTAGAATTAGAGGATTTAATTTCTTTCTTGCTCCTTTATTGAAAATAATTTTATTGCATCATGGTCTGAAAAGGAAGCATTTATTATGTCTGCCTTCCTGCATCTGATCGTGAAACTTTTATGCCCCAATACATAGTCAATTTTTGTGTAGGTGGATGCTACTCTATTATTAAAATATTAGAAGTCTCTTAACATAACACCCAAGTGCAATACTTTTCTTTGTGTTGATATAAATCCTAAGGCAATTATAGAACAAATAAAATCAATCATTTTATTAGCATGCTTTTGAGTTCTCACTATGTTGAATTAACTCTGATAGGTCCTCAGATGCAATGGTAGAAATAAGAAAGTTCC
This sequence comes from Sminthopsis crassicaudata, assembly GCF_048593235.1. Taxonomy (NCBI): domain Eukaryota; kingdom Metazoa; phylum Chordata; class Mammalia; order Dasyuromorphia; family Dasyuridae; genus Sminthopsis; species Sminthopsis crassicaudata. The sequence goes on along the minus strand of NC_133617.1, from coordinate 157,173,405 downwards.
TTATCCTTAAAGAGTATCCCATTCTCTACAGAAAACCATTTGTACACAAGACACAATATTATTAAGTGGATGTGTGAAATCAGTAAAAAAATATAAAAGGTATGCAGAGGAAATGTGATGGAATTAGTTCAGGGATTAGAGAGAGAATCTGAAGAGGCCTCAGGTGACAGATTTGTGCTGGCCCCTCCCAAATCTCACTTCCTTCTTTCTGAATTATTGGTCATTTATTCTGTAACTAGCTTTCTCATGTTTTTCTCTATAAATCTCCTGCCCACCCTGGTTTGACAAATTTTAATCTTCAAAAAGTTGTAGGAAATTTATCTTTTAAAATTTGCATTCTATTGATTTTTAACACAGTGGTCATCACCACTGCTCAGTGTTTTAATAGCTTGTTTTGTTTAGTTAAATAAATTGCAAGGTTGGAAGAAGAGATCACAGGAGAATAGTGCCTTACTTAGAAGCCTTGCATGTAGAAGAAAGCAAATCCTTTTTTTCCTTTGTAGTACTCATTTAAGTATCACGTTCTCCTCTTTGCTACTCACTGCTGAGAGATGGGCAAACCCTTCTGGGTTTTGCATTTATCAAGTATCTGAAATTGTTTTTCAAACATTTTGATTTCCACAAAATAAACAATGCCATTTTCTAAGCACTTTTTCCTTTTAATTTTAAAACCCAAGTGGATGCTAAAGGAAATGTATTCCACATGTGTCTGATTCATTTACATTTGACTAAACAAAGTGTCATTTGTAAGAACTGTTTGAGATCCAAAAAGCTTTCTTAGCTTTCATAGTGAGTTATCTTTCTTAGAAAAAAGAAAGTATTTTTTTTTTACCAATACAGGAATGATTTTGAACCTTCAAGATTCAGTTTAAAATTTGAAATCCCAATTCTAGAGATTGATTCTGATTTATCATCCTACCAGCTGCCCTAAATACATATAAACACACACACACACACACACACACACACACACACACACACACACACACACACACAAAGACAGAAAGAGAAAGAGACATACAGAGAGAGAGAGACAGACACACACACACACACACACACACACACACACACACACACACACACAGAGAGAGAGAGAGAGAGAGAGAGAGAGAGAGAGAGAGAGAGAGACTTACCCCTAATCAGCATTATTATTCTCCAGTTTCCCTAAAGAATGACACATCATGTGTGTTTTTTTAAATTAGTTAGGTATCCTAGGTATGTCATTGATATGTGACATAGGACAAGGTAGAATGACAATGAATGGTGGTAAATATATACTTCTTAGATAACAGTCAGTCCATTTTCATCTATATAAATAAATAGAAATAACTAATGTCTATAACATTCATCTTTTCAGATATGCAGAACTACATAGAAACAAGATCAATGGTGATAGTGATAGTCATTTTTAATAAGTAAGTATTCTCTCTCTTGCCATTTCCCTCACTATAGGAGAGAGAATTGCATGTTCTGCAATAATAAGAGGGACATTTGAGGTTCTGCAACTTTTTAAGAGACAGATCAGTTTTGAACCAATTCTAACTATAATAATTCTTCATCATTTCTGGTGTTCTGTACTCTGATAGATAAATATTCACTTCATTAGGCTCAGAACCAAGCCTCTGTTCCTACTTCCTAGCCATGACAATCTCATCTTCACTCTAACTTTAATGCCTGCATGTACACTACTAGAAATATAGAATACTTCCCTTTCCAGTTCCCCTTTATTTTTTGTCTGCTTTCATTAGAATGCAAAATCCATAATGATAGCAAATATTTTTTTTTGTGTGTACCCGTAGCTCTTAGCAGATGTCTGGCCATAGTAAGTACCTAATAGACACTTTATCTCTCTCTCTCTCTCCTCTCTCTCTCTCTCTCTCTCTCTCTCTCTCTCTCTCTCTCTCTCTCTCTCTCTCTCTCTCTCTCTCTCTCTCTCTCTCTTCTCTCTCTCTCTTTCTTTATCTATCTATCCATCTATGTATCTATCCTTACTATGCATCTTTGTATCTATGCCTTTACAATCAGCTTGCAAAATACTATGTGGATTCAGTAAATAGAATTTTGTACTTGAGTATAAAGAAGTGGAAACAAATGTTGGATTTGCCATTTAGTGATGTGGGGCAAATCACTTAAAGTCATAGAGCATCAGTTTCTTCAAATATGAAATAGGCTTTCAACATTTGCATTACATAACTGATGCATGCCATGAAAAGGACTTCATAAATTTAAAAACACTTTATAATAATAATAACAAGCATTTATACAGTGGTATGAGGTTTGCAAAGCACATTATTATCTCATTTGATAATCATTAGTGTGATATATATTTATTATTATTCCTCCAGTTGATGAGTTATCATGATATGATGGTGATCCTAAATACTCAAAGGCATGCAAACTCAGCATAAGATCTTCTCAACTTTATTAAGTTTCAAATATTTTTCCCAAAGGTCTTATAAATGAACTGTATATCAGTTGTTTTAGAATTATTTTATTTTCAGAGAGGCTTCTTGTCAAATTATTTACATTAAATTGAACTTTTAGCCATGGTGATATTTAAATACCATCTTCCTTAATAAATTCCCGAAAGGAGGTAGAAAGAGGGTGGGAGTAGCATAGGATCATAGATTCTTGAGCTTGCAAGGAATTTAAATGTCTCCATTATTCAAAAGATGAAGAAATTTAAATCTGGAGAACTCAAGTGAATTGTCCATTGTCAAACAGAAAATAAGTGTGAGAGCTAGAAAAAGAACCTTTAGAATTCCTGACTGAAAGTCCTGTGCTCTCCTCATGATTCCTTACTCCCTTTAAATGTATTACTTTCTGCTATTCTTCATTGTCTTAGACATTGAAACAATTCTCTTGAATTTGTGACTTAAGGACAGATGTCAAGTCCTGATTTTAAATGTTGCTCATGATGGAGGTAGAAAAGGTACCTATTCTATGAAATCACAAATTCTTGAGGTCCTGAAGTTACCATCCCCATCACCAACACCACCATCAGTCATCACCTGTAATAGCAATTGTGGTTCAGTTATTTCAGTTATGCCCAAATCTGTGTGACCCCACTTGGGCTTTTCTTGAATAGATACAGGAGTGTTTTGCTATCTCCTTCTCCAGTTCATTTTACAGATAAAAATACGAGGCAAATAGGATGAAATGATTTGCCTGGGATCATATAGCTAATAAGTGTCTGAGGCCAGATATGAACTCAGAAAGATGAGGTTTTTTTCTGACTTCAAGCTGACACTCTATCTCTATTCACTGTGCCACCTAGCTGGTAGTAGTGGTAGTAATAATAATAGTTAATACGTATTTATAAAGTACCTATTATATGACTGTGTAGTGGGTTGTTGTCATATTTCATTATCAAAGAGGACCAAAATGACATTAGTATTTTAGAGTCAAGTTAGTGTTTCCGACTGTGGCTGATCAGATCCACACAAGCTCAGAATGGTCTACTATAGCATGAACATTTTGGGTGAATTCTCTAACTTTGTTCATCTCATATTTTTTGTTGTTGTTTTTCTGAATGAATTCAAATCTGCTTTGCTTATAGAGTACAGCACTTTCTTTGATGAAGATATACCATGCTGGGTAGTCCTGTGTCAGTGTCTCCCATGTCATGTATTATGCTAAGTACAGGGCATACTGAAAGAGGTAAAAGATGGTCTTTACTCTCAGTAAACTCACAATATAATGGAGGAAACAATTAATAACTAAATATGTATAAACAAGATAAATATATTTCTATAGCTATAGCTATATTAATACATATATACATATAGACGTGTGATAAATAAAAAAAAAATAAAAGGGAAGATATTAGAATTAAGGGGGATTGGGGAAGGATTTCTGCAGATGGGAATTAAAGTTGGGAATTAAAGAAATTCAAGGAAGCCACTAGATAAAGATGAGATGGAGTTTGTGAGTGGAAACATAGAAGGGGCTAAGTTATTAAGGGTTTTGAATGCCAAACAGAGAGTTTGTATTTGATGCTGGAATCAATAGATAACCACTAGAATTCTGAGTAGAAAAAGTAGCACAGTCAGTCTTGTGATTTAGGAAAATTACTTTAGTAGTTTAATGAAGGATGAAATGGATTTAGGGGGGAAGACCCACTAGAAGGTTATTGCAATCATTCAGGAAAAAGGTGATGAAGTTCTGCACTAGAGTGGCAGCAGTATTAGAGAAGAGAATAAAATATATTCAAGAGATATCACAAAGATAAAATTGCCAGAATTTGGCAGTAGATTGAATATGGGGGTAGGGAAGAGTTAAGAAATAGTGTAGAATGAAGCCACTAGAAAGGGAGAATGGTGTTTACCCAACAATAGGGAAATCAGGAAGGGGAAAAAATTTAGGTGGACATATAATGGACATTTAGAGTTTAAGATGCCCACTGGACATCTAGTTTATAATACCTGAAAGGCAATTGGAGATATAAAATTATAAATCAACAAAAAAAGTTGGAGCAGGATAAATAGATTGAGAATCATCAGCATAGAGATGGCAATTAAACTCAGTGGAGCTAATGAAATAGTCAAATGAAGTAGTATAGAGAGAATAAGACCTAGATCAAACACTGGGGGATACCACGTGTTAAGGACCATGCCTAGGTTTAGGGGCAGGACTACTCTGGGAGAGCCTCAATAGCTGTGAATCATAACACTTGAAGGAGTTGCAAAGCGGCCTTTACTATTGCAGATTTTTTTTTTTTTTGTGGATTAGGAATGAAATACAATGGAGACAAGAGGGAAGAGGAGTGAGGTAAGAGACCACAACTGCTATCAGTCTCCTGCTATCATCACATCCTCTCACATGAAAAGATCCATTGTGTAGGTCTGGGTTAGATCTCCAGCAGCCACTGGCAAGAGGCTCCCGTATCACAACACCTACAGATAGAAGTCATGTCTACATGAAGAAAAAGAGATTGAGAAGATATGATTAGACAGGAGAATCTAAGAAGAAGAAAGCATCAAGGGTGATCCAGATTTTCAAGGGCTTTAGAAAAGTCAAGAAGAATGAGTATTGAGGAAAGGTCCTTGAGTTTGGCAATTAAAAAAATTACTGGTAAGTAACTTTAGAGAGAGCAATTTCAGTGGATTTATAAAGTCAGAAGTCAGACTGTTAAGGATTAAAAAGAGAGGGAGAGGAAAACAGAGCCAACTTTAAAGTAGCTGTTACTTCAATATTGCAGTAATAATTGTAATTTTCTTATGATTTAGTCTTTTTCAATCACATCTGACTCTATGTGATCCCTTTTTTGAAGTTTTCTTGGCAAAGATTTTACAGTGGTTTAGAATTTCCTTCTCCAGCTCATTTTATATATTAGGAGAATAATAGTCTTAAGTGACCAAATTTTAGTTGTTTACAGAAATTCAGACATGTATATTGTTGATCATCTATTCCTCCTGATACTCTCCTCTTTTTGGATTTCAATGACAATACTTTCTCCTAGATTTAGTATGCTTTAGTAGCTGATCTCATCAGCTTCCATAGGTTCCATTTTCATTCTATGCTGAAGATTCTCATATGACTAAATCCATTCCTAATCTCTAGTTCCTCATCACAAACAAACTTTTGAACACCTCAACTAAATGTTCCACAGGCATCTGAATCTGGACACTTAAGAAATTCCAGTGACTTTCAATTAGACACAGGGTCAAATTTAGAGTTCTTTATAACCCTAGATATTCACTACCTTTTCAGTCTTCTTACAATTTATTCTTTTCCTTATATGCATAACTCAACTACACTGGTTTGCTTGCTTCCTCAGAAAAGAGAAAGTCCATCTGCATACTCTGTACTTCTGCATTGTGTGTCTATATATATAGACACACACACACACACACACACACACACTCCCATGCTTACTATGCTTAGACCTTTTGTTTTGGCTTCTTAGTTAAAGTCTCAGATCTACCTTCTGTGAGAAGACTTCTGCACAGCCACACATTCCTCATTTCACCCCAATACACACACACACACACACACACACACACACACACACACACACACACACTTCCCAACTACATTTTTTTTCCCTTTCAGATTATTTTCCATCTATTCTCTAGATATCTTGCATCTATATGGTTGTTTGCATGTTTTTTGACCAATTAGAATGAGATTTTCTTAAGGGGAGCAATTGAATTGCTTCTACTTTTTATTTGCTATTATCATTTATTATTTCCATCTCCATCTCCAGTGCTTAGCAAGGTACCTGGCCCACCATAAGCTTTTAATAAGTGGTTATTGAATGATAAAAGACTGAAGATATATTCTGATGGAAGTGGATATCTTCAACATAAAGAAGATCCAACTCACTTCCACTTGATCAATGATGGACAGAAACAGCTACACCCAGAGAAGGAACACTGAGAATTGAATGTAAACTGTTAGCACTACTGTCTATCTACACAGGTTACTTATATCCAATTCTTAACGTACAACAAGAAAATTGGATTTACACACATATATTGTATCTAGGTTATACTGCAACACATTGAATATGTATAGGATTGCCTGTTATCTAGGGGAGGGAGTAGAGAGAGGGAGGGGGGGGAAATTTGGAAAAATTAATACAAGGGATAATGTTATAAAAATTACTCATGCATATGTACTTTCAAAAAATTTTTATAATTATAAAATTAATAAAAAAAGAATGATAAAAGAGTAAAGTGACACTTCTTCCCTTCCTTGACCGTCTCATTGTACTTCCTTTTGCACTGGATGATGAATGAACTAAATAAACTTAACAGTTAGCTCCTAGCATTATTCAGTTTAAAAACAATTTACTCTGACTAATGAATCTTTGGTGAAATTTCATGGGGTTTGTTACAGCATTTTCAGATTATGACTGTTGATAACCAGGTCAAAATGAATAACACCAAAGAAAAAAGAATCTTATTTATAATCAGAGAAGCAAAAATGAACTCTTACATTAGCTTGCAAGGACTGCCATGTGCTGGCTGTTTTGATGGTAATTTAAGCCTTGCTTCATCCTTCAAACAAATAGGAGGGAACAAAACAGGAGCATTCCCATCCTCATCTACAATATCCTCAGATTTCTAGCATAAAAAGGGGAGAATTACTTATATTCAGAAAACTTGCTTTTGCATATTTTTATTTCTATTTACAGCCTAACTCTCATTTAGCTACTTTTTCTCAGGGAAATAACTAAATCATGGTTAAGAAGGAAGAAAAGGGAACAAAGAAAGGAAGAGAAACAAAATACTGCCATGAAAAAAAAATTATATTCTGTTTTGCATGAAACATTTGCATTTGTATCAGTTTAATGCAGTAACCAAAGGTAGAAGATGGTTTTCTCCAATGAATTTCATTCCAACAAGTCACAACCATATTGCTCCTAGACTATGGTTATTAGTTATACACAAGAATAACTGGATTTGCGTTTGTGAGAGGAAGGAGTGGTGGCTATTTCTTATTTTGTGTGTGTGTGTGTGTGTGTGTGTGTGTGTATGTGTGTGTTTTACATATGAATATATAATTTATCAAAATCAGTGCTTTTATTATAATGATAAAAATGTACAATTTCCTGCTACTACATAGTAAATTCTATGAGGACAGTAATTGATTCATTTTCTCCCCAATGGCTATACCTCCTAAAAGATAGCCTCATATTTATTTGTACATAATAATAATACTGATTATAAAAATAATAGCATTTACTTAGCACTTCATAACACTTTAGGCATTAACTCACTTGATTTTTAATTTTTTTTTTTTATCTTAGATAGAATTTCAGCTCCTTAGGAATAGACACTCTTTTATGTTTGTCTTTTTATCCTATAACCTAATGCAGTGCCTGGCATACAATATATACTTAATGGATGTTTATTAATTGATTAAAATCTAAAATAAGTTCAGTTTATCTTTTTTTTTTTTGATTAAATAAAACTTTAAAAAGTTTTTTTTTTTCCCATTGTAATGCTATATGCCCTGAAATTCAGAATTTAGGGTTTTACTGATAGCTTGACCCTACTTTCATGACTCTTTGATACTAAGCTGAAGATAACTTATCTACCAAATTAATAACATTTACTATGTTTTCATCCGTAAGGTAGTGAGTGAGGTGATACAATGGAAAAAGTTTAAGGCTATAATCAGTAATTCTTTAAGTCAAATTGTCTTTTAGACATTTCTTTTCTCTTTGACACTTAAAATGCCTCTACCCTCACTCAGCCTCAGTTTCCTCAACTGTTAAAAATTGGATAACAATAGCATCCACATCATGACAGTTGTTAGAATCAGATGAAGTAATATGTAAAGTGCTTTGCAAATTCCTAAAGTGTTATATAAAAGCTCTTATTTTTTTGCTAATAATAATCAGTACTTCTGCAATGCTGTAATGTTCTCCAAGTATTATCCTAACAATAACCCTGTGAAGTGGACAATAATCCTCAATTTCACCATTACAGACTCATTGTTTTGACTTAATCATGCCAATTTAAAAATTCAAGCAATTCTGGAAGAAAAAAACATTATTTACAGTCAACAATCATCTATACCAAAATGCCTTAATATGGGTGACTTTATTAATGGATACCAGTGTAATTTATTATTTGTAAAGGAAATGGGGTAAAGAGGAAGCTGAGAAAAAGAAGGCAGGTGCTGTTGAAGACAGACTTCACATTCAGATAAATGATGAATATGGCTGATTCAGAGAATTGTGAGAAGAATTGGACAGATATAGTGTAATGTTCTGTTGCCTCCAGAAACTGTCGATTGTTCTCTGGGAGGAGATCTGCTGTCTCAATTCAATTTCCCGGCCAGACTCTTCTTGATCTAGAGTAGACTCCTCTCAGACCCAATGCTGCCCTTCTTTTATCCTCCCAGAGAATAGGCATGTGAGAACTCAATGGGATGTGGGGAAATACTTCCACCAATGAACTTTCTCCTCTTAGAATTCCTAAGGTGTAAACTCCCTTTAAAGGCCTGAACCAAAGGTCTGAGCTAGAGAACTGTCAAGTCAACCTGAGTTCTCACTTTGTCACTGTCCAGACAACTTGAGTTTTCACCTTGTAATCCTAACAATATAGAATGAAATAAACAGAATCAAGTAAATAATTTGCTTGTTGACAAAAATAATACAAGAAAAAAAAAGATGTTAGATACTAATCAAATAAACAAACCAAAAACTCTAAAAGACTGATGAACAAATAAATTTTCCACTTTTGATCTAAAGGAAGTACACACTCTGCTTTTCTCCACTGAAAACTGGAAAAGTGCAAGATCATTGTCCGTTATCCAGAACCCATGCAAGCAAGCCATTGTTGAAATGGTGCACAATACTGCTGAACTTCTCTGAGTAAACACATTATACCATGATCTTTCACAACCTCTCACAACTGTCAATATCTAAAGCTCTGATCAGATAAATGAACACTGTATACAAACCTCTGTTCTGCTCTTGGCATTTTTCCTGGAATTATCAGGGTAGCAAACACCATATTGACAATTTCTTGGCCCTTTCTGAAGCCACCCTGGATCTCAGGTAAATAACCATTTCCAGGTGAGTGATTAACCTTAGTAGGGATTAAAATTACCCAACCTACAAAAAAAAAAGGAATGGGGGCAGATCTCTGGGTCAACAGCACTTTATGAAAGGTTCTGAAGGAAAATGTGAAAGAAGAAGGTCTTAGACTGCTTATCAAACTGACGGTATACAGAGCTATTGTGCTGACCTCATTGTTGTATGCCTATGAAACTTGAACAGTCAACCAGTACCATTCCAGGAAACAGAATTGATTTTATTTGAATTGTCTTAGGAAGATTCTAAAGATCACATGGCAAGGTAAGATACCAGATACTGAAGTCATTTCTGGAACTAAACTTTACTACAGAAAGGATAACTCTGATGAACTAGTCATTTTTATTTGAATGCCAAATGTATGTTGCCAAAAAGACTATTTTATATTGAACTCTTACAAGACAAGCACTCATATGGAGACTAGAAAATGTGATACAAGAATACTCTCAAGATCTTTGGGAAAAACTTTATTGACAATTTGGAGGCATCAGAAATACACAGAACGATCAATATGGTTGTACTCACATCAAAGAAAGTGCTATATATTCTATGAGCAAAGCACAATTTCAATGCACATTTAGAGACAACTTTATTCCACATCTTCATTTGGATGATTTGTTCCTGACCTGTGCTTTCTGAGCTCATATTGGTCTAATCATAGACATATGTGGTCTGTGCCCAAACACAGTTGGACACATTATACCTTGTCTCTGATAAAGTGATGTCATTTTGGTCCTTTGTGAGCAAGGACAACAACTAATGAATTAGAGATACTGAATAAGAGAATGAGAGAGATATTCTGAACATGGACGATATGATAATTTGTTTTGCTGGGCTAAAATTATCTGCTGCAAGGAAGACCTATTTAAGAAGATAGATAGTGAGTAATGACACATAGGTAACAAAAAGAGCAGATAGCTACACATATATCCACAAATACATATTTTAGTATTCACAGAAGAAAAAAAAATGACAGGGATACAATTGAATAGTTTTATTACTCCCTGCTAAATGTAATTATTATTTCTTTTTAAAAGTAAACATAACTTTAGTTTTTCTTCTTCTATTCAATTAAGTAAACATTTGTTAAGCTCCTACTAAATCAGTGCTGATGGAAAGCAAAAGAGTAGTTGGAAAGTTAAAATCCCAGGCCACTATAAAGAAATTTAATAAAGAAATAAAGAGTATTTAGTGTAGCTCCCTCCAATCCTCCTCTCAGAAGGGATAGGAGTCTTTGGGATCTGAGAAAGTGTTGAGAGTCCAAAACTGAGTTCATCAACAAGATAATGTGTTTTCAATTGATCAGCTAATGAGGAGTATCAGGTTCTGTGGAGATCAAACCAAATAGAGTTTGTTAAACCAAAAAGGACCTTGTAAGTTTTTCACGAGAGCCTGAAGTTAGCCTCACACACTAGATCAAAGTGACAAGCATGGCCATTGAGTGATCTTGCCTATTTCTGTTCTTCTGTTTACTTGGGCATCACACCTGTGAGGTGCTACTACAGATGATATCAGTTATTGTGCTCTGAAAATACTGATCCTGGAAGGGACCTTAAGGTCATTCCCATCATTGTATACACCCTAAATCCATTCCCATCATTATTCTTGTTTTAGGCTGTGAGAAACATATATATATATATATATATATATATATATATATATATATATATATATATATAAGCTGCCTGATAATAAGTAAGGAAATTACCTAACTGTATTCTTTTTGCTTGTTATCAGCTACTTGCTTTGCTAGTTATAATTCTATATAAAGTCTGATCCTCAGTCACTCTACACCAAATGCTTTAGACAATAGTCCCATTAGGTCAGCTAGCTTATTAATAAATCTCCACTAAGAAATTAAATCAGTCTGTACTTGCCTCAGTTTCCCTGGCATTACAAGTTGATGAAAAGTGGAGTTAGAAGTCTTTTTCTCAGTATTTTTCATATTAAAGTATTTATGATTGTTAATGATTTCTAATTAAAAAAAAAAAAACATAGGGGAAAAAACTTCAAAGTTCTGCTTCCCTGATCTCCAGGGCTAACTCTTATAAGAAGTCATTGATAAAGGTGCCTAAATCTTTCAACACAGCTGTATAACACTAACCTACAGGAGACAAAGTAGTAGTCTACTCTACATGACCTCTAGGAATAAGAGCTGAGTGGGCCAAATTCTCTTTACTTTCTCTTATTTTGATTTCCTGACAGATTTTGGAGACAGACCAGAACCCTGTGGCTCAAGAGCCTTGAGAATACCTGTGCCCCACTTCAAACCCATTAGACCTATTTCCAGTCCCATTCTCACAGCCATCATTCTGGGAAACAACCCCTGTGGAGATGCTGCCTGGCATCTTCTACAGATGCTGTAGCACAGCTACTAATGACCCAGAAAGGTAAGTTCCCACTGCTGAAGTCCTTGGCACTGTCAAATGTTTCAACGTGAGAATCTGCTACCATTTTATCAGTAAAAAAAAAAAAAAGGATATTTAAGCAGAAGAATTAGCTTCTTTGTTCCAACATTTTAAAGATCATAAGACTTTTCATCTAATTTTCAGTTGAAATCTTTTATAATGTATTATCTCTCTCATTAGAGTGTGAGTTCTTTATAAAGCAGGAATTATATTACTTTTCTATTTGTATCACCAGCACTTAATAAAGAAATAAATACTTTATTCATTCATTCATTTGCCCATTTTTTGTCATGACATATCCCTGAACCCACAATATCTGCTTTTCCAGTCTCCTTGAAATCACCTATATTCATTTGCTTATTTAGTTCTGATTCTGAACCCTAGCATCTACTTAGGCTTTAGTGTTGGATTATAGTGCCTCATGTGTAGTCTGCTTGAATCTTCTACTGAATAGTACCCTCTGTTTCTGTGACTCTCAAGGTTGATCTGTGTGCCTCTTTCACTGTATCCACTAAATGGCTGCCCAGGGCTTGAAAATGTGTTCAGGAAACCAGGTCATGCAGCTCTGAATGGATCTGACTTTGTGAATCCAGCCTCATTCTCATTGTGGGGAGACAGCAGATGGGAAAACAGAGAAATAAAAACATAAAAGCACAATTCCAACTCAATATATCCTTTCACTTATGTGTAGTCTCTGATTCCTGAAAGTCTTCATTTGTTCACAAATTCTGCCAGCTGCCAGTATTCCCCCACAAATAAAAATAAAACTTTAAAATATTTGTGGATTGAATGATATAAAAATGGGAAATAAAGAACTGAGGTAACTAAATTGAATAGAAATGTAATTGAAATCTTCCTCTATTGAGCATGAAATACTCAGTGCAAAAGTATCAATTTTATTTCTTTCTTGGTTATACTCTGACCTCTACTTCCAAATATGATTTATTATCATCAGTCATTGATTTCTCTTAGCATTTTTATGAAGCACAAGTTGGTCTTAGAAAGGCATCCTCCAATGTTCCAATATTACCTATTTTTCTAATCTCCTCATTAGAGAGCCATTAATATTCTGTCAGACAAAAGTGATGTTATTCATAGGAAATTTGTCTTCTAGTTATAAAGGACAATAAACTTACAATAATTGGAAATAAAAAGGTGATTAAATTGGATGCAAACCTCTTAATTGGATATTAATTACTAAACTATCTTACCTTCCATTGAAATTGGTTAGAAGGGATTGGTAAAATACCTTTATTGGTAAAATCAAATTAATAAATATTTACATATTTATGAATAGATGATCTCATGGAACCATGAAGAAATGATTAAGAGATTGAAAGTTCTGTGGAATCAGCTAGTTTTCCTAATTTTAACAGGGGGAAATAGAGAACCTTTGATCATTGATAGTGATATTTGCTGAATCACTATTAATGATAAAGTTTTGGATATCTTTGAATCTATAAACAGATAGTGCATCAATATAAAATGAAGAACCAGCAATATGTCCTTCATGATGTTTGTTCTAAATTTGTCAATTATTTATTCTTGAATGTTAACCCATCATAGATAAATAATCAATATTCTGAAGATTTTCATAGAGAAAAGCTAGTAAAGGAAAAAAAAATGTTAATACTCCATACTTCAAAATCTTGCTTAACGTGAGGCATTAATAGAATCGCAGAATTTCAGAGTTGGAAGAGACCTTAGTGACACTATCACTAGTTGTGTTATTCTACTGGGCCAATAGTAGTCAAAAACAATAGATCTTTTATATAAAGTTCATTCCACCAACATCATAATAAATGGATTTTAAGTTTCATTGTTATTCTTCTACTAAAGGTCACAGAACCTGGGGGGTGGAGAGATTGTTAAATCAAACTCTTGTATAAATATGTTTGCAATGCATAGTTTAAGTTAAAATTTAATGTTGGTATAGAAATGAAAGATGTAATAAGCAAATGAGAAATATAAAAGAATACTAACTAAAGGTGAGAGCTGCTATTTAGTTTTAAAAGTGATTTGCAGTCTGAAGTCATGTTTCAAAAATGTGAAGGACAACAAGGTGAGATGTTTTAATTACAATTTAATTAAGAGAGAATGTACTACTTCAGAGGTTATTGCTAATCAGAACAATTCTGGTGACAGATGTCAGCAATAAGATCATTACTTGATACAGAATTTTTCTATAGATAAAACATTCTCACCTTGTGATAGGCCATTTAAAGTAATGAAGGAAATTTTTGTTACTCTATCTACTTGCAAACATTGTTCAGTAATGAACATCTTCAACTGAGAAATAGAATTCATTTTCTTCTTTTGATTTCTTCTATTTCCTGGGTATACTTATACTGTTCAGTTGATCAGATGATGCTAATAACTGGAAATGAGAAAAAAGAGAAGGAAGGGAAGAGAATGAAGGCGACAAAGAAAAGAAAGAAGAAAGAAATATGAAACCTCTAAGAATATTTTGTCAATATGCAAAACATCTATGTTTTCATTGGGCACAAGGAAATCTCAGTGAGACTTCGCCATCTTCCACCTAAGCACTTTCACTGCCCATGCAAATAATAGCTCATTTACAATTTAAAAGATGAATTCTAGTTATTTAAATAATGTGTGAGGGTGATACACTAAGGGTTACAAGTGGGATATAAATTCAGTTTTCCTGATTTCAAGCCCAGCTCTCAATCCAAATATCTGTAATATGTTGAAAACATTTTCATTCACAAGGAAAAAATTTTGTAAAAAATCTAAGGTGAGGTTCAAAAATTTATATTTCTTCCATTGTCTATTCTAAAACAAGTTATGGGACTTCTGGTTGCAACTTCAGTGACCTGAATCAGGTAGTGGGCAATCTTTGCCTCAAACTGGCCCCAGGAGAGTCTATTACATGTGTCAATCAATCAATTTCATATTCAAGCCAAATAAGTAGAAAGAAGAGCACAAAGAAGGTTTTACTGAAATGAAAGAGAGGAACCTAGATCAAAAGTGGAAAAATAAATTAACTGAACAGTTTTTACTGCCAAATGATTTTCAGTTAAAATGTTTAGGTTATCAAGGAAGCTAGGTGGCGCAGTGAAAAGAGCACCAGTCATAAAGTCAGGAGGACCTAAGTTCAAATCTGGCCTCAGACATTTAATACTTCCTAGCTGCGTGACCCTGGGCAAGTCACTTAACCCCAATTGCCTGGGAGGGGGGGGAAAGTTTAGATTAGATAGCAATTGCATCACTAACTTTATTATTTTTTTGAAGCTTGCAAAATGTTTGGGACATATGATTTAATATGAACAATGACCTTTTTTTCCCTGGAGTTTAAAATTTCTAGAGATCAAGAAGCAACAAGATACCTTTTCTTTCCCTTCTCCACTAATCTAAATACTTTGGTCACTTGGAAGCTGAAAGGTACCCTACCAATAAGTTTTTTTTGTTTGTTTTTTTGGGTTTTTTGAGGGAAAAAATTCAGACCAATGACTTTATTGGCAGAGAATTATTATCTTCTGCTAAAGATGACTACTAATTATCTTGCAAGTCAGAATCTTAAATAGTTACTTGAGTTCTTGAAAGGTTAAATGATTTGCCCAGTCACACAGTTGGTACCTGTGGGAGATTGGATTTGAACCCATTTCTTTCTGACCCTTAGACTGTTTGCTGCTTCCCGCAGTGATATTATATGAAAATAGAGAAAAAATTCTGAGTCATTCCAAAAAGACTTTCAGGAAAGAAATTTTCAATTTTCCCTGCTAACCAGTGCCAGTGTTTCATAGGCCTCTTTATGACACTTAGACTGATTCATGCTGTGCTTAAAATATGCCGAGGTATGATGAGGATAGAAAATATAAAGACGGGAGAACACTAAGCAAAGAATGTCTTTGTAAGGATCTCTGATAATTTCTTTTAAAAGTCAAGCCTGATAAAGTCCTCTGTTAACTGGAGCTTTTAAAGCTAATAAAAGTTTATATTTGTTTAAGAAAGGGGTGGAAAATTTAATGCCTATTAACTCTAAAATGAAACTGGGTGATAGGAATAGGCAACGTAGAATTTTACAAATGCTTGTTGAAATTGACACAGTCCCATATGAATGATAGGAACAATATAGAATAATGATATATATGAAGACCAGAGAGGAAAGCAGTATAAACTTTGGCAAGACCTAGCTTTAGGAAGTTAAGAAAATTTTCCTTAGGCAGGGGATTATTGGTGTGTAGAACAGGCTACTGAAGGCAGCAATAAAATCTGTAACCATGAGCACATTGGAAATGATTTAGGCATTTAGAGAGAACAGTTTATAGCCTTTAAAGACTATCTGAGTAAGTGGAGAAATCTTTATGCACCATATGGGCCCTTTCCTTCCAAAAGGAGCACACGAAAATAACAGTATAGTAGGGGGTCCATTTTTTACTTCCTTTCAAGGCTTTCTCCTTTCTCTAAGGAAATAATTAAAAGATGAAGATAAGTATAATCAATGACAATAATACTTAAGGTAAGTGCTGAGCCTAGCAAGGACTGCTGAGCCAGC